>NC_045770.1:12016760-12639260 GCF_008692025.1 Phocoena sinus
ATTGACTTATTTAATTCTGGAAACAACCTGATGTGATAGATACTGTTACTGTCACCCTCATTTTACAGACAAGAAAACAGAAAAGTTAAAGGGCAGAGTCAGGGTTCAGACTCCCGACCCCTCACTCCAGGGTCAGCTCCCAACCACTGCACTCCCACTTCCCGCCAGCTCACCTGGAATACACCTGGAACCTATTCCCAAGTTGTTCTCTCTGACTAGACCAGGGGTCTTAACCTTCTGCCTGAGATCTGTGGGCAGAAGTCAGTGGTCTGTGAACATTCTGGGGGAAGAAAAATGGCATTATTTTCTCTTAACCCCTAACAGAAATTCAGCATTTCCTTCAATTTGGAATATAGGCAATAAACCACAGTATATTAACAGTTGCTGTGACTTTGTCATTGACAGACATCGTGAGTGTTTTCATATCACATTACGGTACTGCAGATGTCTTGAGATATCATTCATATTCATAATTACTTTGAAATTACACTAGTCGTAACATTTGGCTATTGAATGCATTAATAGATAGGATGTTTAAAAAAAGTTTTTAAATGAATAAAATTACATAGATAGGATGACCAGGGAAACCAATTACATGGAAATACAGTTAAAATACATTAATATATCACTACTAAAATATTTTAACTGCATTTCCATATAACTGGTTTCCCTGGTCATCCTATCTATGTAATTTTATTCATTTAAAAACTTTTTTCTGAGAAGGAGTCCATTAGCACCCACAGACTACCATGGTCTAGGCCCTCTCTTGCCCTTCCGCCTGGAAAACTCCTACTGATCCTCCAGTGCCCCACTCAGTTCTTGCCCATGGGTGAGAAGGTGCCATTCCCTCCCAATATTCACATCACACCGTGGCTCTGAGTCAACTTCATGCTCGGCAGGTCAGCATCCTTGTTCTCTGAATTCCTGGCCAGCTTCTGCCCCAAGCTAGCTCATTATGCTGGGTCTCAGTAAGGAGAAGCTTATCCTAAAAAGAAATTCTTACAGAAGGTCACAATCCCTTATTCCCAATTCCAAAATCCAAAAGGCTCTGAAACTGAATGGTTTCATCAAACTCATTTGGTGGCAAAATCTGATCTAAATAGATAGATGTGAAGCTATTTATAATATATGAATATCTGAATGTAAGCATGCATTTAATTTTGAGTGTGGGGTTCAGCCCCAAGCCCCATCTGAGATGCTACTTAATGTATGGTATAAGCACCACATGACCTTTCCAGTATCCGGCAAGTTCTGAAATCTAAACACATCTGGCCTCAAGGGTTCCTGGACTTGTGCCTGCTGTTGTGAGTGTCCATCTCCCATTTCCCACTGGATCGGAAACTCCTTGAAGGCCGGGGTCACATTTATTCAGTCCCGGCAAAAAGGAATTAGTCAATAGATGTTTGTTCAGCTGAACTGAAACGATTCAAAATGAGTGCAATGAAAGTGAATTATCATCTTCCCAGTAGCCATGGCCTGGGGATTTCCTGGGATCTGGGAATTGTTCTTTCATTCCCTATGAAGGGTGGAGGCATCGTTTCAGTAGAAATGAAAATCGGTTATAAAGGACCTCAGTTCTGAAACTTCCTGGACCCTGTTTCTGCAGGCCCCGGCTGTCTCGTGAGGATCTCTGAGCAGTTTGAGGGGTGGAGGAGAGGGAGGTGCACTCTGCTTCTGCCTCCCAGGGAGCAGGGAGAGGTGAGTGATGTTGCCACGGCAACCAAGTTTCCCAGAGGAGTTGGAAGGCAACTGACAGAGCAGCTGCAGGAATAAAGCACCATGATGGGATGTTGTAAGAAGGGGAAACTTCTTCCCCTGGAGATACCAGCTCCGGCCTGGATTTGAAGTCTCCTTGGACTCCTGGGCTGGACAGGAGGTGCTTATGGGAACGTCACCTTCTCTGAGTCTTCACAGGGAGGGGAAGGGTCTGGCTGTGCTGAAGGTGGTGCAGAGCAGTTACTCACGGGCTCACTGGTGGCAGGCCCTCCAGGGAAGGGGCAGCTTCCGGGGTGGGGACGAGGAAACTCAGCGCCACAGCGTGGCGCTCCCGGAGCCCCTGTGGTAAACAATCGGGGCCACCGGTAGCTGATATCGATGTGGAGCAGAGGCCGGGAGAGCTCAGAGTCCTTCACATAAAGATAGTTCAGGGCGGGCTTCCCTGGTGGCGCAGTGGTTGAGAGTCCGCCTGCCGATGCAGGGGACGCGGGTTCGTGCCCCGGTCCGCGAAGATCCCACATATCAGCCGCGGAATGGCTGGAGCGGCTGGGCCCGTGTACGGAGCCTGTGCTCCGCAACGTGAGAGGCCCGCGTACCGCAATTAAAAAAAAAAAAAAAAAAAGACACTTCAGGGCGCCGAAGCCCGAGTGGAGTCAGAGCGCAGGTCTCTCTGTGTGCTTGGTCATGCTATCCGGAGTGAGGCAAACAACCGTCCCCATCAGCACCAAGAACTAACCCCTCCTTGTGCCAGAGCCTCGGGAGCATGGTCCACTCTCAGTTCTGTGAATGGACCAGGGGCTGAATGGACTGGCCGTGCTGGCCTCAAGAGCCGAGAGGGGTGCTGTGAGGGTGCAGTGCCAGGTCTGTGCACTGTCACGCCCCACAATGGGAACCTCCCTGGTGAGCGTGCCCCAGCGTATCGGAGAACTCAAAACTGCCACTGGCTGTCACAGGGATGAAATGAACAGTGTGGGGAATATAGTCAATGATAATGTAATATCTTTGTATGGTGACAGATGGTAACTAGACTTATCGTGGTGATCACTTTGTAATACATAGAAATATCAAATCACTATGTTACACACCAGTAAGCAACAGCGCTGTAGGTCAATTATTCTTCAAACACAAACAAACCAACTCATAGGAAAGATCAGATTCATGGTTACCAGAGGCAGAGGGTGCGGGGAGGGGGCATTGGATGAAGCAGTCAGAAGGTACAAACTTCCATTATAAAAGAGCTAGGGATGTAACGCACAGCGTGATAAGTATAATTAACACAGCTGTATGTTCTACATGAAAGTTGCCAAGAAAGTAAATCCTAAGAGTTCTCATCACAAGGAAAACATTTTTTCTGTTTCTTTGATTTTGTATCTATAGGAGGTGATGGATGGTCACTAAGCTTACTGTGATAATAATTTCACGATATATGTAAGTCAAATATTATGCTGTACACCTTGAACTTACACAGTGCTGTATGCCAATTGCGTCTCTATAAAACTGGAAGGAAAACAAACCCACCATTGGCTCCTCTCACCAACGGCGTATCATTCAAAGCCCTCAGCCTGGTCCCAGACCACCATGGAAGCAGCAACACCGTACGGGGAGTTTACACATGCAGGCACCGGGCTGGCAGACACAACACCACCCTGAATCCCTACGATGATCCAGAGAGCGAGGAGTTACAATACTAGTTCTACTACCAAATCATACTAATAGGTGAAATTTATCAAGAGTTCACCTGACTCCTGGCACTGCTCTAAGTTTTCTAACCGCATCATCTCACTTAATCTTTCAGCAACCTCATGAAGTGAGAACTCTTATTGTTCCCATTTTACAGATGAGGAGTTTGAGGCACAGGAGATAAGCCCACAGTGCTGGCGATTAGGATCCTGACCGCTATTCTACACAGCTCTCCAGTCCTGGCCTTCACCACCGCACCCCCACCCCCCCCCCCCCCCCCCCCCCCCACGGCAGACGCTCCCTGTTTTAGCCACACCCAGCTGTCATTGTGCCCCAAGGTTTCCGGTTTTTTTCCTTCCTCAAGCATGCTATTAAGGCTTCTGCGTGGATGCCCTCACCTGTCAAACATTCCAAGTTCTGGCCCAGCGGCCTTACCTGACCGCCTAGCTACACCTATGACCTATTTCTGACCTCATTCTGCCCTTGTCTGAGCCACTCCCTGGCAAGCCCACAGCAGAGCTACTGAGATTTATGTCACTTTTCAGATGTGTGGTCTCACCGCCTCCTGGGAAAGACTGTGAGCCTCAGTTTCCCCATCTGTAAAATGAGGAGGTTGGGCCAGGCCATTTCTAACCACTGTAATTCAATGCATTTCTGCGTCCCTGTTATGCGTACGTGAGGTGGGAAAGGGAGGCGGGGAATGCGTGTTGAATGACTCATCACTATTCCGATGACTTTCTCCTCTGGCTTCTCACCATTTTCCCTCATGCTGACTTGGAGTCATTCTATTGAGCTGATGGAGGGATGTTAGCCTTTACTCACTAGAAGCAGCCCTGAATCAGCGGAGGTCGTGCCCACAGAGCCTTCGAGAAGCTCGGGATCCTGTGCAGGAGGGGCGGCTGGAACCTCACTCTCTGTGCCCATTTCCAGGCACTGGGGCCTCACGGGGCCCGAGAACCAGTGAGCCTCTGGGTTTCCAGGGGAAACAGTGTGGACAGCTGATAGCACGCTTGTCCTCATAGAGACAAACCAGGGCAGAGGTGAGGGGCTGACAGGGAGGCTCCTGCTTCTAGCTCTGCAGTAAATTAAACTTCAGACTGGCTCTGGCAGCAGCAGGGATGGTGCCTCAGGGTGTCTGGGTGATAAGGGAGGGGGTGGCACTTAGTTTAGCTCTAATACGTTCGCTGTAGGAGACACAGGGATCTATAGGAACAGAGGAGGGCGATGCTGTGGGAGCTTGCTGCACGAGAAAGGCAGAGATGGAGATAAGATACTTGAGCCAGGAGGGAAGGGATGGCCATGCGGGGAGGTGACCTGATAGGTCTTGTCCAGCCCTCTTATTTCAGACCTGTGGGCTGCGCAGAGGGAGCTGGGAAGTCAAACATCAAGAAGCCTGAGGCAATGATGGTGACCAGGCAAAGAGGTAGAGGGGATTGGACGAGGGTCTGAGGAAGCTTTACGGGTGACCCTCACTTTAAGTAAACCCACTATATGAAAATCTATGTGAACCAGATAAAAGCGGGGTGGTTTGCTACTTGTATCTTTCCAGTGTCCAGGTCGTTATTAACACCCTGTGTGATACTTTCCATCTCCCAGCCTTGCTTTCAACTATCAAATGAGATAGTTGAACTCCAGCATCTTTAGTTTTACACTTCATCCTCTTTGATTCTGAAATTGCCATTGTTTCCCTTGAATGACACGCCCGCCCCAAATGTGACTCATTATTTGTGCAGAGTTTTTGAAACTCACCTATTGCCCTATTGCCGAGAGTGGGCACAAGAGTTCCCTGTAGGATTGCTACCACCTCCATTTAGATCAGAGCCTCTGCTTTCCGCAACCAAGGATGTCATCACTAGGATCGCTTTTATCCCCTTGAAGTGGAGTCTCGGGGCACCGGGTGACAGGTGTGAGGTTGGGGGCATTCGTCAGGGCCCCAGAGCCACTCAAGTAGTTTTACATTAACAATGCAAATCAACCCCAGGCCACCAGCCCAGGGAAGACACAGCCACCATGAGCTGGAGCAGTAGCTGGCTCTGGGAGGCACACAAAGGCTCGGTGCTGTCGGATGCATCAACCCAGAAAACGGGGAAGAGAGGGGAATATCCAATTATGATCGAGGCCCCACGAGGCACCTGACATTAAGACAGGCGGTGTGAGAGGAGTCCGGGAGGTAGATGGTGCTGCCAGGTAGGGATGGCTGAACTCTGGGACAGGGAGAGAGACATGATGGTAAGAGGGGGAGGAAGCCAGCTCCAAGGTGGGGAGGCGGTGGTGGTGAGAGAATAAAGCCAACAACGAAATCCATAGCTGCCACTTACTAACTACCTGGTACGTGCGCGGTGCTGAGGAACTCACCTGCACTGTCTCGTGTCCTGCTCCGAGTGACCCTAGGAGGTGTTATCACCATCACCTCATTTTACAAATGAGGAAACGGAGGCACGAAATGGTTCAGCAGCCTGTCCACTGTCACACAGCTAGTAAACAGCAGAGCCAGGATTGAAACCTGGTCGGTCTGATCCTAAAATCCATGTTCCTACTCTTTATACCACAGTCTCCCCAACGTAGGGATCGCAGAGATGTCGCTCCTCCTTCATCTGGGGATCCTGCCTCCTTTTAACCTCCTTCCCCCATCCCGCCACTGACCCCCCCCAGTCCCGCCCCATCCCGCTTCAGCTAAACGCGGTAACCCACCACCCACTCTCCCCCTTATTGTGGGAGGGAAAGAGCAGGCGGGGCTGGAAGCTTTCTATGAACTATCTGGGTGGTGTTTAAAATCCACTGTGGGAGAGCAGCTCAGGCGTTAGATGAAAAGCCTTTGGGGTAGAAAGATCCAAAAGCCCTCTTTTCTAACAAATGCTCATCGTGCCTCAAACACAGTGACATGTAAAAGCTGAACCAAGGGCCACGTGTTAGTAAAATACTTGGTGCCTAAAAGAGGGGCCTTAGAAAGATGCTCCAAAGCTCTGTAATGTGGAATAAAGATATCAGTTTCCTTTCTTCCCCTGATTCATCCAGCTTAATATTTTAGATGTATTGACTCCACTAAGCCTGGGTCATTGGGAGAAGAAATTTACATCTGCTAATGACCCCCATCCTCAGTGGGCAATCCATGCTTTCTGTTCTGCGAAGGAAACCCTGAGGAACCAAAGAAGAAGAAGGGGAAGCTGGTTTTTCAAAGAATAGGCTACAGAACTATTTAGCCATCTGGCCCCCTGTCTGCGACCTGCCCTCATGGACAAAAAAGAAACACTACAATACAGACAGGACCAGGAGATTCATGAGAAGTCACTGCTGGTATTTCTGCTTTCATTTTGAAGATCCTGAGAAATCTGAATCTTCCTTTTGTTGGACTCGAATTTAACCTCTATGACAACTAGGATTTCTACCTGTGCCCTGCTGAATCCCCATTGCCTAGGATAGAGTACAGCAGGCACTCACTAAATATTTATTGACTGACCAAGTGAATAAATGAATGACAATTCCAGGTACCGTTTCCACCATGCCTTCTTCTGAAGGAATCTGTGTCCATAGATCCTGCTGGCCTCAACAACCCTGTTTTGTGTGATAGAAATCCACCCTCAGTCTTTCGGAGTGGACTTTCTCCCCAAGGGTAGCTCTTAGGTCATCTGGTCAATGCCTGTGGCTTGTGAGACAGGACCAACCAGATCCTCTACCTTGTCTCCAAACCAAGAGGCACTGAGGGAAGCTGCACACTGAAGAGAGACTGTAAGCCACCTGAGGGCAGGGACTGTGTCTCTCTTGTTTTCTGCATTGCTCCCAATGCATGATATCCTGAGTCAGGCCTGAAATAGAGCAAATGCTCTATAAAAGTTTCCTGAATGGATAAACAAATTGTCAGCTGGGCCTGGATGGCCATTACGGGACATGATGAATAAACCAGGGAAACCAAAGTAGCAGAGAGGGAAGAGCATGGATCCAATACAACAAGAGCACTAAAGACGCTGTGGGACAGACAGAGAGCCACTGCCTTCCTCCCGTCCTGCTCTCTTTGGATCCATACGATATCCTACCAATTGTACTTAAGCCAGTGTAAATGTGTTTCTTCTCTTGCAATATTAATAACCCAGACGAGAGCATGCAGACGACCAGATGTCTGACATGTATATTTGAGCGAGTTGTTCTTTAGTTTGGTTTGGTTTTGCCACTGAGTGTCATTAAAGGTTGAAATGGGCTAGAAAGGGAGGAGATGGGACTCCAGAGCCTTAGGGAATGGAGGCCATCATCTCTCTGGGCTGAGGGTCTCCCGCTCTTTCCCTCTGAACTGGAGTTGTTCATTTCCAGCTTAGCTACAAGCCACCACCCCACTAACCTGGAAGCTCATCCTGTAAAGTCATCAAAGTAATACCAGCCACACACCAGAGAAGTGCAGGGGAGGTGGAGTGGATGGGACACTAGACGTGCAGGGTCGTGATGCAAGTTCAGGGTCCAGGACTTGCTCAGCCATTGACTAGCTCTGGGGTTATCCAATGTCTTTGAGCCTCAGTTTCTTTGGTAAAGTGGGAATAATAACACTTAACTCTCTGGTTGTTGGGAGAATTAAAAGCAGTGCCCAGCACATGGGAGGGGCTCCGTAGGTGTGACTGGAGCGACCAACTGAGTATGAACGTAAAGCACTCCAGCTCACAGAGGATTTCCCTATATTGCAAGTCATTTAAATCTCACAATGACTTGCAAGATTTGCGAAGTAGACCTTAGGGTTCCCATTTTACAGGTGAAGAAACTGAGGTTAAACAGAATCACTGACTTGTCCAAGGTTACCCACAGAGTGAGTGGCTGACGTCCAGCCCAAGTCTCAGCTTCTTCCCACGACACTGCCCTCAGCAAAAGAAAGCAAGACAGGAAACAGATGTGCCATGGCTATGCTTCCCTGGGGCTGGCGGAATCTCTCCTTTCTTAATCCCATACAGGGTTTCGTTCAGGGATCTGTGTACAAAATGTCCAGGAGATGAATGAATCAATATATGAAGGAATGAATGAGTGGGTAAATGAAGGAACGAATGAATTCCCTGTCTTAATTCTACTCCACACGTGATTTGCAACAAAACCTGGGATCTTGTCTCGACTAAGCCCTATAGGGCTTTCTGGTGCATGTTTCTCTTCCTCTCTTGGGAATATCTACATCACAGGCCCGGCAATGGGTGCGGCTCACACCACCAGCCCCTCCTCTGCCAGCAAGGGAAGCAGAGGGCAGCCCTGCCCATGCTACGTACTGGTTTCTGCAGTCTCGTACTCGCTGTCTCTGAGAAGCTCAAAGATGTCCACTTCGACCTTGGCCTTGCCCAGCCTCTCGGGAGCACGGTTGATGCGGTTCTTGGCCAGCGTGATAGACAGCCGCTCCCCTCTGCTGCACTCCATGGGGTCATCCAGGATAGCAGCTGTGGGCAGGCAACCACATGGACACAGTTGGTACCCTCTACCGTTACGCGTCCTCCTACTCCAGTCTCCCCCCCCGTGCCGCCTTCCACCTCCGCCCTGCCATCCTCAGAACTGTCCCCAAAGCAAGTCCCCTGCATGCTAAGGGTCTAGGTCTGTAGCCAGGTGTGGCGGTGAACTCTAGTGTGGCTAGTCACCTCAGGGACACTGTAATGCCACGGCAGGCCACCAGGGGCCCTACCTGGAAGAGGTCCCCAGGCTCAGGCATAGCGATACCCTTGGATCTAGGTTTACCTGCACACATGGGCACACGTGTGCAAAGGGAGGGAGATGGCAGCAGTCCTTTGAAAATGGTATTCTGGGCATATGAGAAACTCTCCTTGAGGTGATCTAGGGTTGAAGAAGGCCAGGTTTGAGAGGGAGACCTGTGGTATCAGGACCCGCTACAGGGCCCTGCTGAATGCCTGTTGTCCACCGATGACACATGTCACCTAGTGAGCTACATAGTTTCTATGAACTTCTGTCCTCACTGAACATGGGGAAGAATAAGACAACCTCATGGGGCTGGTGTGAGAATTCAGTAAGACAATGTATATAAGTGGCACACCCTCAAAATTTAATCAGTGTGACAATCAGTGTGAATGGCTGGAGTGGTGTGGTACCAATAGCTGCCCAACTTCTGGAAGCAGTATTAAGGATACGTGTTAACCTGAGTTCAAATCCCGGCCCCGCCCCGTCTTAGCTATGGGGCCTCTGTCTCCTCACTTGTAAAATGGGGAGAGAGCCTCTCCTTTGGGCTCCAGTGAAGATGACACGGATAATGCGTGTGAAGCGCTCAGCGCAGCATCTCGTGCACAGCACACACTCAGTAAATCTAGCCATTGATACCATTCGTTCTCTTGGTAGAGGAAGTTACACAATTGAAAATCTCTGCACAAAAACTTGTACACAGCAGTGTGGGTGAAGGGATAAATTAGGAGGCTGGGATTAACATATACACACTGCTATATATAAAATAGATAACCAACAAGGAGCTCCTGTATAGCACAGAGAGCTATACTCATTAGTTTGTAATAACCTATAAGGGAAAAGAATCTGAAAAAGAATATATATATATATAACAGAAGCACTATGCTGTATGCTTGAAACTGACACTATATTGTAAATCAACTATACTTCAAATTAAAAAACTAAAAATAAAATATGCCCTAAAAATACAGTTACTCTGTCTAAATAATAATAAAAAAAACTTGTATACAAATGTTCCAAGCAGCATTATTCATAATAGCCAAAAAGTGGGAAAACCCAAATGTCCGTCTACTGATGAGTGGATGAACAAAAATGTAGTATATCTATTCAATGGAATATTACTCAAACACAAAACGGAATAAAGTACTGATGTATGCCACAACGTGGATGAACCTTGAAAACATTATGCTCAGTTGAAGAAGCCAGACACAAAAGGTCATGTGTTGAAAGATACCATTTATATGAAATGTCCGGAATAGGCAAATAGAGACAGAAAGTAGATCAGCTGTTGCCCATGTTGCCCAGTGGCAGTGGTGGTGGTGAGTGAGGAAGCTGGGGAGAAATGGAGAGTGACCACTAATGCCCATAGTGTTTCTGGGGGGATGACAAAAATGTCCTAAAATTGATCGTGGAGATGGCTGTACAACTCTGTGAGTATACTAAAAAACGCTGAATTGTATACTTTAAATGGGTGAATTGTGTGTTCTATGAATTATATCTCAATAAGGCTGCTACAAAAATAAAGATCAAGCTTATCTTGCAGAGCTTGAAGCCGCAGAAGAGCAGCACAGAGAATCAGACCAAATAGATTTCACTGGCACGTGGCCCTTGAATCTCTGTGGCTGGTGTGGACAGAGACCCAGTTTCTATGCCATCTTTTCTGTATAAGGTTCCCATATCTCCTGTGACCCATTTTCCAAACCAAAACCAGGACACAGAATATGACAAAGCACTTTTTTTCTGATTTGTGGATTTATTTATAGGCATAGCCTTACTGAACAATAGAAATTAGATTTCATTTACACGGGTTGGCCATACATGGGGCCACAGAGGTACATCCCAAGAACTAGGCGATAAAGTAGGCTTCTGTGAGTTAAGTAGCAAAGTCCATGCACACCTGATAGGATTAGCCCCCTGAGGGAATGGACAAAGGACTGGTAAATGTATGACTGAAGAGCCCAGAGACACCTAAAATTCCTACCCAGGTCACCTTAGGGAAGCAAGACCAGAATGAGATTATTACTTAGGAAGCAGAAATGTGAACAATTACACTGTGCTGTCCCAGGAAAGGAAGACTTTGGGAATAGAAGGAAAGTGGGGCAGCCCAGAGGAGCGATTCTCAAATGGTGTTCCCTGGAGGGCCCCTGGGTTCCTTCAAGAAGCAGAGGGGAAGGCTGAAGGGAGGTCTCTAGCCCCACACCAATTTCAACCAGCACAACTCCACATCCATCAGTTTTAGATATCGGAGTTCTCCAAAATACACGTCGTGGGGAAAAGAAAAGTTTCACTCTTAAAGATATAATAGAAACCATTAACCCAGCCCTGGAGCATAGAAAAGAGACATCTAAAGTGTCAGGAATTGGCAGTGCCATCCTGCATGAGTCACAGGAAAGAGGCACCGGGTCCATGGGATACTAGCCTCACATTAATAGGTACACATTTATCCAGTGACAACGTCAGGGTAAGTCCTAGTGGACTTACCTAGTCTCACTTACTGTCTGCAACAACTCTGTGAGATAAGAGTGTTATCTGTGTCATCCTCACTTGGAGATGAGAAAACAGAGGTCACAGAGGTCAAGTGGCCGGCCGTAGTTCACAGGGCTGGTGAGTGTAGAGGAGGGAGGGGATCCCAGGTCAGTTTCATATGGACCCTGCATTCTTAACCACAGGTCATATTCCTTCTAATGAAATTCATCTTCCCAGGGGTTTGCTGCTGAGAAGGGAGTAGGCTAGGTAGGTGTGTCTTAGCTCACACTGCTATAAGAAAACACCATAGGGGCTTCCCTGGTGGCGCGGTGGTTGAGAGTCTGCCTGCCAATGCAGGGGACACGGGTTCGTGCCCCGGTCCGGGAAGATCCCACATGCCGCGGAGCGGCTGGGCCCGTGAGCCATGGCCGCTGAGCCTGCGCGTCCAGAGCCTGTGCTCTGCAACGGGAGAGGCCACAACGGTGAGAGGCCCGCGTACCACAAAAAGAAAAAAAAAAAGAAACCTCCATAGAGTGGGTGGTATTTATTTCTCACGGTTCTGGAGGCTGGGGAATAGGAGATCAGGGTGCCAGCATAATTGGGTTCCAGGGAGGTCCTGCCTCCTGGTTTGCAGATGGCTGTCTTCTCCCGATGTCCTCACACGGCAGAGAGAGGGAGATCAAGCTCTCTGCTCACTTTGAAAAGGGCACTGGGGTCTCACCTTCAGGACCTCTCCTAAACTCAATCACCTCCCAAAGTGGGGAGGGATAAATTGGAAGTTTGGGATTAGCAGATACAAATGACTTTCTATAAAATAGGTAAACTACAAGGTCCTACTGTATGTATAGCACGGTGAACTATATTTACTATCTTGTAATAAACCATAATGGAAATAAATATATATAAAACTGAATCACTTCGCTGTACACCAGAAATTAACACAACATTGTAAACCAACTAGACTTCAATTAAAAAAAAAACCGGTGTGCGCTGTGGACTGAATTATGTCCCCCCAAATTCCTTTGTTAAAGCTCTAATGTGTGCATTTAGAGAGATAGGACCTTTAAGAGGTAATTAAGGTTAAATGAGGTTATAAGTGTTGGGCTCTGATCGCTTGGGATTGGCATCCTTAGAAGAGACAACAGAGAAGGTTCCCTCCCACTTTCTTCCACCCCCAAGGCAGGAAGCAGGCTGTCACCAGGAACTGACCCTACAGCACATTGACAGCAGACTTTTAGCCTCCAGAACTTGAGAAATAAATGCCCCTTGTTGAAGCCACCCAGCCTGTGGTATTTTACTATGGCAGCCCAAGCTGACAAAGACAACGTGCTAATTAATATAAACCCTCACATGCAGGACGCCAGCCAGCCATGTGACACCACACAGTGAACTCACAGAGCGTCACCAGACACACTTTGAGACAGAGGGATCATGGCTGGGGGTGGGGAGAGGGGATGGCAGGGAAGAGAGAATGTGGGAATGATACACTACGGGGCACATGAGGTCCCCTCGGTGCTCAGCACTCAGGACTCTGCCTTCAGAGGTACCTGGCAGGTGCTCACCAACTCACTAAGATCCACAGTCCCGCCCTCCCTCCCTCGCCAGCCCCCGTGCCATTCTGGGCACCACTTTTTCATTAGGTTTTAGGTTTTAGACACTAATTAATTTCTGGCTGGGAACAGCCTCAGCTGGGTGGTTGGCTGGCATCAAGCATACTGGGATCAGAATAATTAGGATGACCACAGGAGCCAGATTCCAGGGCTGGGGGCAGCAAGGATGAGGTACAGGCTCAGGCCTTCTAGGGACACCAGAGGAGCATGTCCGCAGCAGGCATTACGGAGCAGCATCCCTGCTGTCCAGCTCTCACCTGCGGGGCCCGGGGGGTGAAGGAGAGCAGCTGGCACGGGACTGAATGTGTGGCCGCTGCCCCTAACCTTCAGCCCCAGGCCTGGCTGTCGGGCTGGGCCAGGATGCTGAGTCCCCAGCCGCTGCCTAAGGAGGAGTCACGTCATCTGGCACATCCTCCACCCCTGCAGACAAGTCAACCTGCAGCCACAGTGAGGCTGATCGGGGCCGGGGGTGATCTGCCTCTACAGCAAAGGCCAGGCTGAGACGGGGAGACGTGTTTAGGGACCAGGGTCTGCCCCCTTTCCAGCCATGGGGACTCTGCAATGACTCTTCAAACCCACATGGACTCATGACTCCTTCCCGCCCAGGGAGCCACGAGCCCTCACGTTTCCCTTGGCTTTTCTCCCCATGAGCCAAGCGCTTTACCCTCTGCTGGGACGTCTCTGAGTTCTAAGGCTCGTGCCAAGGAAAGGGCGGCCTGTTGACTCTGCCCACCTCCACCCAAGCGTCCCTCCATGTTCTGGGCCCATGCCTGTGTCTACTCTGGAGAGGACGCCTCCCCCAGGGCTGGCAGGCTGGGGCTGCCCACTGGGGTGCTTTCTTACTCACCCCTAGTGGTCCTGGCCATGACCACCCAGGGGAGGATGTGTGATCACTGACCCGCTCAGACCCCTTAAGCCTCCCCGTGGTCTGAAGGGCTGGTCCCGATCGAGCCTCCAGGATGGCATCAGGCCCTCCACACCTTTCTACCTGTGGCACACCTTCCATCCCGCTAGGGACAGCTCCTCTGAGCTAGGACCTGGGCTGACAGGTTATGTTCCCTCCTCTATGCCTCTACTGACACTGGCCCTGCCTCTTATTCCCCCTCTCCCTACAAGGCCCACCTCAGACCACCTCTTCCAAGAAGTCTCCTCTGACTCCCCAGGCCAGTGCTCTCCTTGGATTTCCACGCACTGCCTTGGAGGGGTATTTACCTTTCCATTTCCAGGTGAGTTTCCTCATCTAGCTTGTACCTTAAAAGCCCAGAGCGATCCCTCCTTCCTTTGAAACTCCCCAGATTCCCTGTCCCACATCAATTATCCCTTCTCAGAACACTCACAGGAACTTCTCTGTACTTGTCCTCAGACAGTAACCACTTCTGACTTTCTATTATTTATTATGCCCATTTGTCCATCTTTTCTCCCCTAGACAGCTGCCTCCCTGAGGGTGAGGGCCATGCCTTATTCATCTCTGCAACTGTGCAATCCCAGATACATACGCATTGAGCCCTTAATGAATGGTATTGAGTGAATAAATAATGTAAGGCCACTGTATTCTCATGCCCTACAGCCAGGAGCAGACACTGTGCCTGGTGCAGTAGGCATTAGACTAGGCGTGGACTGGGGACAGTTCCTATGCCCAGGCCTACAGGGCAGAGGACCTGGGCGGACCCCTCCTTCCCAGGTTTGGGGCTTTCCTGCTCTCTGCTCACCTGTGTCCATCAGAATGGGGCTTGCCTTCCCTCCACAATTTCTCAGCAGCCCATAAGTGACCCCTCAGATGGAAAATCAGCCTCCACAATCCCTTGGTCCTTCCAGAGTCCCGCTGCTGAAGATTTCGAAGCACTTCGATAACTCTTACCTCTTTAAGGGCAGGAATAAAGAGGTTTTACTGGAGAGTCTTTATAGGCAGTATCTATGACGCGCCTACAGCTGTTAGAGCCCTGTGCTAACAAGAAGAGGAGGCGATGTGAGCCTCCAGGGAATCCGTTGGCTTTGCTCCCAAGCCAAGCCCCGGGCTGCTTGCTCCCTGGGGCCCCAGCCCCTCACCATCACTCATCGGGCATCTCACTCACCTGTGTCCTCCCAGTGTCCCTCGTTTCACCCCTGTTGGTCCCAGTCATCTTGCTGGAGGCAACCGCACCACTGGGCAGGCTGCTCCCACCGCAAACTCACACCCTCCCCCTCACCTGGGGGGCAACACACATCATATCCTTGTCCTCTGACATTACAGAGTATCTGTTTGCTGGGGCTGCCATAACAAAGCACCATGGACAGGGTGGCTTAAACAACGGAAATTGATTTCCTCCCAGTTCTGGAGGCTAAAGGTTCAAGACCAAGGTGTCGGCAGGTTTGGTTTTATTCTGAGGCCTCTCTCCTTGGCTTGCAGATGGCCGTCTTCTCCTGGTGTCTTCACAAGGTCTTTCCACTGTGCCATGTCTGTGTCCTAATCTCCTCTGCTTAGAAAGATATCGGTCATGTTCGCTTATGTCCCACTTATACGACCTCACTTTAACTTAATTACGTCTTTAGAGACCCTACTTCCAAATACAGTCACATCCTGAGGTCCTGGGTGTTGGGATGCTAACAGATGAATCTGGGTGGGGAGGAATGGTGTACAATTCAGGCCACACCATGGACCTTCACCTCTAGCCACTGCCCGCTCTCACCTCCCCACTCTCAGCCCACAGGCTGGCTAAACCGAGGCCGCTCTCGGTGAACTGCCTCAGCTTTGTGCCCCGACCTCTTTCCACTGGGCTCAGATGAGGCGGATCCTGTGAGAGGAGGTCCCCAGGCCTGGCTCTCTGCCTCACCACGCCTCCCTGCTCTCCTTTATGTTCAGTGTCTGTCCCAGACCCACTCATTCCCCTCCACTAAAACATGGCCAGAGCCCTCCCCTCCCATCAGGACCCTCCACTGACCACACGGACCAAGCATGTCCCTCCGGCCCTCCCTTTACCACACCTGCAACTCAGGTCAGGCTTCTCCAGCGATGGATCAACGTTTTCTAACGCTACCTTATCCCACCCTGGACTCTCCCTCTGTCCTCACCACCCACTCAAACTGTACTCGCAAGGCAAATAACCTTCAATAGCCCTTTTTTGCAAAACTGGTGGACATGTTTGATTCCTTGTCTTATCATGTCCCGAGCTGGCATGACTGTTTGTATCTGCCATGTGCTGTTCAAAGAACATCGTGTGTATCACCTCATTTAATCCTCACACAACCCTACAGCTTACTGTCCCATTTTATAGGTGAGAACACTGAGAAAGAGGCCGGTTAAGCAACTTGCCCAAGATCACCCAGCTCTTAACGGCAGCCTTGGTCCAGCCCATGAGCCACTAGACCACGTCATCAGGTCGCCTCCTGGATTCTCTTTGCATCTGAGGGTCCCCGGTGCTCTTTTGTGCCTGGGACCCTCAGCTTCTGTGGCTTCCATGGCACGACACCCCTGGGACCTTCCTCCCGCTTCTCTGCCCATTCTCTCAAGGTACACTTCTCCTGCCTGACCTTTAAATACCGGGGAACCCCAAGGGGCTGTGTAGAGCCCTCTTCTCACTCCCAGGGGCTTCCTAAATGACCTCGCTCACAGCCACCTCCATGGGGGTACTTGACTTATGTCCACCTGCCTGATGATCTCTCCATGCAAATGTCTGACGAGGATCCCAAATTTAGCAAAACCCAGACTAAACCCACCCTCTTCTCTCCTGTATTCTCCCTGATATATTCCTGAGCTTAGTTAACGCAGCACCAGCTACCCAGGCATCATGGCCTCACCCCAATTCCTCACCTCCTGGTTGCTTCTGATCTTCCCTCCTCAAGATTTCTCAAATCACTCCTTTCTCTCTGGTCTCAACACTGCTGCTCTAGTTCAGCCCTTTCATTTCAGCGATTTCACTGCAAACTCGTAACTCTCACTTTTTACTTTTAATTTTTAATGTTTTGATTTTTATTTATTTGTTTTTATTGAAGTACAGTTGTTTTACAGTGTTGTGTCACCAGAGTTTTAACCACCACCCAGCACTCCACAATCACTCCTACACACAGCTGCCAGAGTGATCCCATTAAGGTACAAACCCTCGCTTTTAGCTTCCAATCTCCAAATAAATGAATTACTTGATATGGCAGACAAGAGCTGGCTCTAGCTTTTGAATCTTGTATTCTGCTTCTCTGCTCATCTGTCTCCAGCTTCTAGAAATACCGAACCACCTAACTCCTATAGTACCATCTAAGGTGCGCGCGCGCACACACACACACACACACACACACTGCTGCCGTGTGCCGGATACTTCAGCTCAATCTCCTCCCCCTGCGTCCTCACCTTTGCTCACTCACCACTTCTACTCAGAATGAATCCTCAGCTCAGACCTCCCCTCCTTCCGGAAGCCTCCTCTGAACACGAAGCTTGATCAAGTGTCCCAACTATGTATATTCATAGAATCCCATGCATCTTATACTCTAATAATCGGTTTAGTCTTTAACTTTCACGCTTTCATTTTTTCCGTCCCCAGTGCCTGGCGCCTCACCTGATAACACTTTATCAGCGTTAGAGCCAAATTTGTTTTGGCTTTTGAGGAATTATATGCTGACTTCTATTCTTCCATCAAAATTACTCTTCTGATCCACACATATATGGACAACTAACTTTGACAACAAAGGTGCAGCGAGAAAAATGGGCTTTTCAACAAATGATGCTGCAACAACTAGATATCCATGTGTTTTAAAAAAACTTCAAACCCCGTCTTATGCAATATACAGAATAAACTCTGTCTCACACTATATACAAAAATTAATGCAAAATGGATCATAGACTTAGAATTATAAAACTTCTAGAAGAAAATCTTTGTGACCTTGAGTTAGAAAAAGATTTCTTAGATGTGATGATACCAGAAGCAACACACATGAAAGTAAAAATTGACAAACTGGACTTCGTCAAAATGTTAAATATCTGCTCTTCAAAGACACTGTTAGTAGAATGAAAAGATAAGCCACAGACTGAGAGAAAATATTACCTGCAAAGCATATACCTGAAAAAGACTTGTATCCAGAATATACAAAGAGCTCTCAAGACTCAACAATAAGAAATCAAACAACCCAATTTTTAAAGATGGGCAAAAGATTTGAACAGACACTTCAACAAAGAGGTTATATAGGCAGCAAGTAATCTGTGAAATATACTCAACAGCATTAATCATTGGGGAAATACAAAGTAAAACCCTAATGGGATGTTGTCAGAAACCCATTAGCATAGCTAACACTTAAAAGCTCAACCACACCAAGTCGGTGAGGAGGAACTGGACCTCTCATATGCTACTGATGGGGCTGTAAATGGGGTCTGACCACTCAGAAAACCATCTGTCAGTTTCTTGAGAAGTTCAACATACATCTACTGTATAATTCAGCCATTCCACTCCCAGGCAGGTATCCAAAAGAAAAGAAAGCATGTGTCTACACAAAAATATGTAGACAAATGTTTATAATTTCTCGATCCAGAGCAGTCAAAGACTGGAAACAACCATCAACGGGCGAATGAATAAACAAACTGTGGTCTCTCCATACAATGAAATGCTAGAATGAAAGAAGCCAGACAACAAAGACAACATACTGTATGTTTCCATTTTTATATATTTCTAGAAAATACAAACTAATCTGTAGTGCAGGAAGCAGATCAGTAGTTGCCTGGGGCTGGGGCTGGGGCAGGAAGGAGCAGGCTGAGGAATGAAAACGTGACACTCTTTTTGGGCGATGAGAAAACTCTCTATCTTGGTTGCGGTAATGGTATTTACAGGTGTACGCATGGCAAAACTTATCAAATTTTACACTTGAAAATACGTGCAGTTTATTGTCTATAAGTTATACCTCAGTTTTTTTTAACATCTTTATTGGAGTATAATTGCTTTACAGTGGTGTGTTACTTTCTGCTTTATAACTAAGTGAATCAGCTATATATATACGTATATCCCTGTATCTCCTCCCTCTTGCGTCTCCCTCCCACCCTCCCTAGCCCACCCCTCCAGGTGGTCACAAAGCACCGAGCTGATCTCCCTGTGCTATGCGGCTGCTTCCCACTAGCTATCTATTTTACGTTTGGTAGTGTATAGATGTCCATGTCACTCTCTCACTTCGTCCCAGCTTCCCCTTCCCCCTCCCTGTGTCCTCAAGTCCATTCTCTACAGTCTGCGTCTTTATTCCTGTCCTGCCCCTAGGGTCTTCATGACCATTTTTCTTTTTAATTCCATATATATGTGTTAGCATACGGTATTTGTTTTTCTCTTTCTGACTTACTTCACTCTGTATGACAGACTCTAGGTCCATCCACCTCACTACAAACAACTCAATTTTGTTCCTTTTTATGGCTGAGTAATATTCCATTGTATATATGTGCCACACCTTCTTTGTTACCTCAATTTTTAAAACATGCTTTTATGAGAAAAACATTACTATTCCTCTGGCTCCTTACTACCTTCTCCGTCCCCTCTCCCTCCCCCTCAGCAAATGAAGCATCTTAAACTCTGTGGTCTACACCTACTGCCTCCAATTTCTCTGCATCTTCTCTATCCCGAGCCTCCACCACCTCTGGACTCACCCTCAGAAATCACCAAGGCTCTCCTTCCTTGGTTTTCAGAGTTTTGAAGCTCTCTGAAGCATTTGTGACTGGAACCTTCTTCTTGGCGTCATCTTTTGCCATCCGTGATATGACACTATTTTGATTTTCATTCTGCGCACCTTCACCCCAACCCCCGTCCCCAGCTCCCTTCCCTTCTATACAACCCTAGTTGTCTGTGTTCCCCAGATCTCACACTCTGGATTTAGTCCTCAGTTCATTTTCTCTTCATGTGCATTTTCTCCCCTTGAAGAATTGATTCATTCTCAACTATCAGCTTTATGCAGATAACCCCAGAATCTCTGTCTCCAAACTCGGTTTTTCATCTACACATTAGGCTCCTGTTTCTGGCTGCTAAAGGAAAACATCCCCTTGGAGATCCTTCCAAACTCCATGTCCCAAATGTAACCCTTTATTTTTCATAGAATGGTGGGGGGTCTCTCTGACTTCCCCATTGCAATTAATAGCAGCAGTGTCCCACACATCATCCATGTCAGAGCCGTCTTGCACACCCCCATCCTTCAGCCACTCTACCTGCTCAGTCACTAAGGACCGCTAAGGGATTTGCTTCCCATCCACTGCTTTCTTTCTGTCCCCACTGCTGCCACCCCGCCTCTCTCCTGCAATTCCCCTAACCTGTTACCTGCCTCCAGTCTCTCCTGCACTCATCCAGCTACTCCACACTGCAGATTCACCTGCCTGGCCCCTAACCCCTGCACAATCTGGTCCCCACTTGCCTTTCCAGGCTCACATTCTACTAAATTCTTTGACCACCTAGTTAACACCTAGGCAGTCCTTGCTGTCACTCTGCCCTGAGTCTTTTCTCCGGATGGTCTCTTCTTCCTGGAAAGCTCTTAGCTTTTCTTTATCCACATCTAAATCCTACCTAAATGATGCCCCACTCTGCTGCCCACTCCCACCCTGCCCCTGGCAAGCGCTGGACTGCTCTAGCCCGGCTGGTTTTGCCCTCTTCAAATCCCCCAAAGCGCGTATTATCAGCATCATTCATTAAGCACGTAATCTGTGCTTTGTAACTGATATAAGTAATGCATCCATTCATTCAATCATCCCTTGATTAATTCACCAAACACCTATTAAATGCCTATCTTAAGCAAGGTACTAGGTATATAGAAAAGGATAAGATATGACCATAAACGCAAGTGGCCACAACCCAATATGGTATGTGATTGACAAAATCATACTACACTCCAGCCGTAAGTCACTCAGGTGCTCGCTGTGCCGGGGACTCACAGACAACTAAGACCAGGTCCTTGACTCTCAAACCTTTGGCCCCTCCTGGGAGTTGGCAGGGGTGCTGGGAGAGACAGACTCTTACTGTATAATGAAGTCAGTGGTTCCATAGAGAGAATCACAGATGTCTAAGGAAGTACAGATAAAGGAAAACCAACCTCTTCCAGGTGATGGAGGGAGGTTTTAGGGAAGGCCTCATACATTTCTCCAACACACACACGGTGAGACCTACTAACTACCAGGCACTGTGCCAGGTTCACAGAAGACGCAACCTTGAAGGAGGCACGTGAGTTTCCCTGGAGAGGCAGGGCAACCAAGTGTGTTCCCGTGTGGGGAGCCCCCAAAGGCATGAGGAAGCCTGGGTTGACTGGTTCAGCTGGCATGAGGGGCTCGAGCCGCTGGCAGGGGAGGCTGGACAGGAGGACAGGAGCCTGAGCATGAAGGACCTTGTGTGTCACGCCAGGGAATTGAGAGAAAACAACAGGAGGATTTTCCGCAGACAATGACGTCATCTTTGCATTTTAGGGTTATTACTCTCACATCAGTAGTAGATATATTGGCGAGAGTTCATGAAATGGGAGCTGGGAAGATCAGTTTGGGGGTGACGTTAGTAGCCCAGGAAAGAGAAATGAGGCAGGTACTGAGGGGCAGGACGATGAGGGTCAAAGACGTGGGGCACATTCAAGCGAGATTCAGGAGGTGGAATCAAGAGGGGCAGCTGGGAGGAGATAAGAAGGGCTCTGGCTTCACTTATCATTTAGATGGTGACATCACTGACTCAGATGAAGAGTAAGGGGAGAGCAAGGCTGTTCTCTTTTGATTCTGGAGAAGGGTAGGGATGATGAGTTTGGGGTAGTATTCATTAAGTTCGGGGTACGGTGTTGAGCAGCAAAGTTGCTGGCCTGGCTTTCCCGAGAACCGTCCAGGCCGGAGACACAGTCCTGGGAGACCTCGGGGTTAGGGTGGTGATGCCAATTTGGATTCGGCATAAGGTGAAGGGTAAGGAGAGGAGAGGGACAGGGCTAGGGCCAAGGGACTCAACCTCTGAGGAGAGTGTGGAGGAAGAGAAGCTGATGCAAGAGACACAGTCGTCAGAGTGGTCGGGATGGGGGAGGGAAGGAGGATGGACGTCAAGTAGAATAAACACTAAAAATTTTCTATGAGATCTGGCAATCAGGAGGTCACTGGCGATACCAGCAAGAGCTGTTCCCATGGAGAGGTGGGGGCAGTGTTTAGGTGGCCGCAGGTGAGAAGTAGCTGAGAAGTGACCGGAGTCAAGCAGCTCGTCTTCAAGAAAGGAGAGCGATCAGGGCCAGAGGTGGAGTGAATCACATTGCCCAAGGAAGGGTCTTTAATTCACATGAGAGGGGCTCAGAAGAAGGAGCTGAAGGGGAGGGAGAAGCTGATGATGTCAAGAAAGGGGCCACTTTCTGAAGCAAGTCCTGCAAAAAGGCTGGTCAACAAAGAGTCTGAGGCACAGGTTACAGGTTCACCTGGCCTGGGGGCGGGGACAGCGGGGAAGGGGGAAGGAGGCGGGGCCGACAGTGCTCACTGTGCCCCTGGTGCCCTCTCCTTTTCTCCCTTTTAACAACAGAACACCCCGGTGTTACCTGGACCCCTGGTAACTACAGATTCATTTCCCAATGTCCTCTGCAGCTGGGGGAGGCCAGAGCTGAATTCCAGCCGTCAGTATGAGTGGACGCAACCGTGGCACATCCAGGCCATCTTGCCCTGGACTCTCCTTCCCTTTCTTGCTGGCTCAAATGGTGACAACAGGAACATGAGGAAACGACATGTTCATGATGGCAATGCTGCTTCTGCCTCTACCACCCCCCGCCAGCCTTGGACTACCACCTGCCTCCGAGACCCTTCCATCTTTGAGCTACTTCATTTTCAGGTCTCCTTGTTATAACAGCTCAGCCTAAATTCTAACTCAGTGCCATCCAATAGAAATATAATGCAAGCCACACATGCAGCTTTAAATTTTCCAGTAACCATGTTGAAAAAGTAAAAAGAAACAGGTGAAATCATGGAATTAATTTTAATAATATATTTCATTTAACCAAAAATTCCAAATATTACTATTTTAAATTCTAATAAATATAAAAATCACTGAGATATTTTGTATTCTTGATTTCATACTAAAACTTCGAAATCCAGGGTGTGTTTTATACTTACAGCACATCTCAATCCAGACTAGCCGCACCGCACGGGCTCCGTGGCTAGCGGCTACCATATTGGACAGCGCAAGTCTACCTAATTCTAATAGATGGAGCTTTAGATAGATTTGGGGGGCGGGGTTGTTGAGAGAGACTGAGCTTGAGCTTCTACTTCCTCTGAAAAGAGGTAAGATAATCACTTTCTGAGCCAGAGTGACACAGAAGGGATGGGTAGTTTCAGGTGAAAGCTTAGCATAGGTGCTCTGAGATGTAAATGTATTTCTGTCTGCGCCCAGTCGAAATGAAGAAAGTCGGTGTGTTTCTGCGAGCGGCCTCGGGGCATGGACAGGAGCAGGGCAGGTAGACATCAGAAGTGTCAAGAGTAGGAGTTATTAGGTGGGTGGGCAGGACGAGGGGACAAGGGAATTGAAGGCTCTTACAGGAGCGTTAGTGGGGTGACGGGCCGTGTTCTTTCCCCTTGATGGGAAAGCCAGTGAAACCCAGAAAAAGTTGTCCAAATGGTTTGGCCCAGAGGGGCTGAGGAACACGTGGGGCACTTGGATTGTGAACATATGGAAAAG
This sequence comes from Phocoena sinus, assembly GCF_008692025.1. Classification (NCBI taxonomy): domain Eukaryota; kingdom Metazoa; phylum Chordata; class Mammalia; order Artiodactyla; family Phocoenidae; genus Phocoena; species Phocoena sinus. The sequence continues at coordinate 12,040,468 of NC_045770.1, forward strand.
CATTGAGAGCAAGACGGTAAGAGCTAGGGGCAGAGGATGCTGTTTTCAGACTGCGGGATTTTGAAATTAAGGTTTTAGAGGCAGAAGAGGACCAAGAGTTGCCACAATCCAGAGTGTGGTTCAGACAGTGACGTGGAGAGGGAGAAGGTCACTGGAAGGGAGGACGTTGAGGATCCCCAAGGCAGTGGCACGAGAAGGAAGGATCCACAGGCACTGAAGATGAGCAGGGTGAGAGCCAAGGTAGGATGAGAGGAAGGCTGTGAGCCAGGAACCAAAGCCACAGATGAGAAAGGCAGGCACTAGGTGAGCGGAGGCTTGTCCTGGGGGACAATGGTAGCGGGGGAGCAGGTAATCACACCTGCCTCTCTTCTGAGTGAGCAGTTGCCTCTGGAGATGGCTGGAAGGGAAGCACTGCGCCTGACAGGTTTGGGTTCTAGCAAGTGGAGGGGGGCTGTGTGATGGGCTCGACATCTCAGCAGAACTGGGGCTCCGTGTCAAGCTGACACGGATGTGGAGGGAGGTCAGGAGGGGGTGTCCGAGTGGAGGAGGCAGCACAGAGCGTCAAGGGGGAAGCATCCGAGGGATGATGGGCACTGGGGTGTGCACACAGTGGTGCAGAGGGCTGCGTCCTGCTACCGCGCGACTGCTCTCTGGGCTGGGAATCCTGTCTCCGCTTTGCCGGTGTCCTCCATCTCACTCAGCACAGATCCGGTCAAACTCGTTAAAAGACTCGATCCTCATGTGTGTTAGTCGTCACACGTTCCAAACACGATTTGCCTTCCGGTCCATTCCTTAATCCTTCATACTCCCATAGTTAATGAAAGGAGATGACCTCCCGGAAAAAAATGTACGAATAAAGGCCTCTGTAAGGTCTCTGCACACCCCACTGATATTCCCAGTTAACCCCAAGCTCTTCCTTTCTCTCCCTGCATCTTGCCACTTCCCTCTGGGTTGTCTTTGGGGAAGGAGAGTCCCCTTGCGTTCACATGGTCACAGGTCTGCGGCAGTTCCCCTGGCCAGTTCCGGCTGGACCAGTTGCACGACTGTGGCAGGGCAGTGCCCCGCACTGCCACACTCAAGGCTCTCTCTCTGCACACAGCCAGGCGGGGGGACAAAAGAGCGGGCCGGAGTTGCCCGTTCGTCTTCTGTAATAGCTGCTGGTGACAGCTTTCCGGCCAAGTTATGGGATGGAGCGGACTGAAGCCAGAGGGCTGGGGAGCGATGGGGGATGCTGAGAAACTTAGCGGGTCTAGCTTGTACAAGGACGACAGGCAAGGTCTGCTTTTACTTCAGAGGAGACCGAGCCCAGGTCAACTTCACAGTGGCGGGGCGGGGGGGATTCAATTTGATGAGCCCTTACTGAACGCCTATCTGACTCCAGGCACTAGTGGGGTAGATGCATTTGAGAACCCAAGACATAGAGGCATGAAGCAGCCCTGGCTCCTGTTCTAAAGACTCTGACTAGCTGGGGAGATGGTGATGGGGGCAGGGAAGGAGAGCAGAGAGCACAAGCGACGTGCTGGGCAGACTCTGAAAGGTGAGCTCAGCTGGGCAGCTGCCAGGTGCCACCCACAGAGTCCATGCTCCTCTGTCACCACTGCTCCATGCTGTCTGTGACTCACCTGTCAATTTCCATCACATGATGTCACCATTGTTCCATGCTCCTTCCCTGACTCTAGGGAGGGAGATCTTAAGCCGTAATCCCACTGAGGGGTTCTCATCTCTACATTTTACCCAAAGCTGTGATAAATGAGAGTGGTGCCCACCTGAATCCACAATGCAGAAGCTTGTCACCTCCAATCACAAATGGCAATTACGATGGGAGCTAGAAGTCTGACACATTGGTTGATGCTAATCTCTCTTCCACCCAAGCAAGTGAGAGATAAGGACAGATAAGAACTGCTTTGAGTTCTTTGCAAGAATATGGCTAGAAAAATCTGAAGGGCCATTACTTTGATTGTTTCCACCTTGGAGTTATCTGTCTCTTTTCCCAGGAGATCAAAGCACAAGTAACGGATCTTCTCATCATCATCCCCCTGGGAAACAGTCAGAACAGGATAGAGCAATTTATCCAGGAGGACCTGGTGTTAGAGCATCTAAGCTAGGGCCCCACATGGGAGAAGTGCTCTGCTTAATACTCATTCACCAATTTATTTGAAAAATATTCAGATAATGTCATCTTCTCTTTTGTGTTGTTTTCCTAAGGTGGAAGGGAGGAGATTCATACCAAGAACATGTGTCAAAATTCTAGGTCACATTGTAATGACTGTTTCTGATTGGGGAGGACAGTCATTGTTCTATGTGCGGGGAGACAAAGTCCTCATGGAGTCTACATCTAGAATGTAGGTAGGAACTCTGCCTCACTGCCTCTTCAGCCTCCCTGAGGCTGGCACCTCCCTATCACCCTGCCTCCCTCATAATCTGCACATGTCTAAACATCCTTTGTGACACTTCACCAAAACCAACACCTCTTGGGTCTCTCTTCCCTCAAAAACCCATATCATGCACCATATTTCACTTGGAGACTAACTCACTTGTTAGCTGGTATCCATGGGCACCTCAGGGTGTCCCTAGGGAATCATGTGTGCTGGGCTTTGTGGAGGGACAGTGGGGGGTTGGGGTGGTCCCTTCAGGGAAGAACAATGGTACTGGCCACCTGGAGCCCAGAGGAGCAGCCAGGGTGGGGAGGGGAGCCCTCCAAGGTGAGGGGAATCTGCTCAAGTTCTACACCAGAACCCAGCAGACCACGTCTTGTTTTTCTGGGCAACTTGACACTGACTGGCTGAGTTCCCTAATGAGCTGTTTTGGGCTGAAAGAGATGCTCAGCGGCTGCTGTCAGCATATTTAAAATGCGTAGAAGGACAAAGGAAAAGAAGTAGCACCAACCTGCAAGAGATAAAAAGCAGTCCCATTCTGATGCCATATGCCCCAGAAGCAAAAAGCTAGTAAATTTAATTTAGCGTAGACCAAGCAATTACCCACTTTAAAAATTAAGGACTGAGACCATAAACCCAGTAAACTTCAAATCTTTATAATGAGCAGTTTAATGAGAGAGAAAGGAGAGAAAGCAGGACAAAGGAAGAAGAAAAAGGCAAGAGGAAAGAGGAACGAGAGAAGAAAGAGGAGGAGGGGAAGAAAAGGGGAGGAAAAAGAGACACAGGATTAGCAGGACAGAGCGGGAGACAGTGAAAAACAGGAGGGAGGAGAAACGGAGCATGTGCACGTCCCCAGAGGGATTTCCCGTTCTTGGGGTCTTCTGAGTCTGTTGCTAAAAAGATTTAAAGTCACAACGGTAGGCACAGATGGCGACAAAATCTTACCCTGCGGAATAGAAAATATTCACTCCTGTTTTTTTCTCTCCATCCCCACAACTGCCACCTTAGTTTAGAGCAGGGTTTCTCAACCTCGGCACTACTGACATTTCAGCGTGGTAGTTCTTCGTTAGAGGGGGCTAGCCTGGGCATTGTACAAAGTTTGGCAGCATCCATGGCCTCTACCCACTAAATGCCAGGAGCACCCTCCCCAGTTTTGACAACCCGACATGCCTCCAGATACTGCCAGGTGTCCCGGGGCGGGGGAGAGGAAAACTGCCCCCAGGTGAGAACCACTGGTTTAGACCATCATCATTTCACAAGTCCACTCTGGTCCCTGAGAGCTGTCCTTCCTTTCAGAGTCTTGCTGCTCCGCCAACCCTCTACATAAATCCAGAAGAGATTCCCCCAGGGCCCCACGTTGAGGGGGTCGCTTCACTATTCAGAACCACTTAAGAGTATCCCAGTATCTACTGAATACAAAAATAATACTGGATACTCACTATGTGTCAGGTTTTGTTCTAAGCACTGGAAATAGACTGGTGAACGGGGCCAAGACCCAAACTCGAGGATCTTATGCTCTAGTCGGGGAAGGCAGACAGTGAACATGTTAAGGAAGAAATGTAGGATAATTTCCGAGAGCGAGAAGTGCTTTAAAAAAAAAAAAAAGGGTCTCAGGAGAGGATGATGGGGGTGGTCAGGGAAGGTGTATCTGCAAAGAGGCATCATCTGAGCCGAGACCGAAATAATGAGGAGGAAGAAGCCATCGGGGAGAGGAAAGAACATTCCAAGTTGAAGGAACAAGAAAGAGCTTGGGGCTTCCCTGGTGGCGCAGTGGTTGAGAGTCCGCCTGCCGATGCAGGGGACACGGGTTCGTGCCCCGGTCCGGGAAGATCCCACATGCAGCGGAGTGGCTGGGCCCGTGAGCCATGGCCGCTGAGCCTGCACGTCCGGAGCCTGCGCTCCGCAACAGGAGAGACCACAGCAGTGAGAGGCCCGCGTACCGCAAAAAAAAAAAGAGCTTGGCAGGCATTGGAGTGCAGTGGCTGGAGTGTAGTGAATGCGGGGAAGAAGGAAGGAGGAAGAGGGGGACAGAGGCGTCGTATGCCTCCTGGGTCATGATGAGAAGTTTAATTTTATTCCAGTTGCAATGGGCAGTCACCAGATGGTTGTAAACAGAGCCCAACTCCCTAACCTAACTCTAGGCTTCATAATCTAACCCCTAACCCCCCACCCCCCCAATCTGCTTCTACTCCTGTACAAAGCTGAGCGTGCATCCGTCTCCCCCAAGGGATATTACAACACAGACTGCCTGGTCCCATTCCCAGAGTTTCTGACTCAGTACAGGTCTGGGGAGGTGCCCAAGAATTTTCAGTTCTAACAAATTACCAGGATCTGCTGACACTGCTAATCCAGGGACCACTCTGAGTAGCATTCTCTGAACAAACTCGACTGCTTCTGAGATGTGCCTTCAACCATGTTATTTTCCTGAGCAGACGACCCACAAGTCTATCCCTCCTCTGCAATTTCTGTGTATCAAAATCTCAGCCATTCTTCAAGGTCTGGTTCAAAAACTAAGTCTCACACATCCCTTCAGTTATCACCCCAGGCAAATGGACCACTCCCCCTGTCCAATCATCATTCGGACACCATCTGTAAGTGACCTGCAGTACACATATTGGTGTGAGAGCCTCAGTTTCCTTCTAAACCACGACTTCTTCCAGGGCAGCGCCCTCATCTTAATAAATTGGTTTAGAATCCCTCTCTCTTTTCTGTTTTGAATGAGGTGAGCTATAATTAAATCAATTACTTATATAAATCACTAACACTGTGTCTTCTTTTTTACCTCACATTCATTTGGATGGCCATTACCAAAAACAAAAACAAACCCCCCCCCAAAACAAAAAATAACAGGTGTTGGCAAGGATGCAGAGAAGCTGGAACACTTGTGTACTGCTGGAGGGAATGTAAAATGGTGAAGCTGCCATGGAAAATAGTACGGTGGCTCCTCAAAAAGTTAAAAATAGAGTTACCACACCATACCCAGCAATTCCACGCCTGGGTATATATTCAAGAGAATTGAAAGCAGGGTCTCAAAGAGATATTTGTATACCCACGTTCATAGCAGTGCTATTCACAATAGCTAAAACATGGCAGCAACTCAAGTGTCCATCAACAGATGAATGGATAAACAGAATGTGGTGTAGACATATGGTGGAATATTGGTCAGCCTTAAAAAGGAATGAAATTCTAAGACATGCCACAACATGGATGAACTGTGAGGACATTATGCTAAGTGAAAGAAGCCAGACACAAAAAGACAAGTACTATATGATTCCACTTACATGAGGTATCTAGAGTGTCCAAATTCATAAAGACAGAAAGTGGTCGCCAGAGGCTAGGGGAGGAGGGAAGTGGGGAGTTATTATTTAATGGGTACAGAGTTTCAGTTTTGCAATACGAAAAGAGCTCTGGAGATGGATGGTGGTAATGGTCGCAAAACACTGTGAATGTACTTAATACTGCCAAGCTCTACACTTAAAGATGATTGATATGGTAAATTTCACGTTATGTGTACCTTACCACAATTAAAAATAATTTTTAATGGAAAAATGGGTCTTCTTTTATAGTTTACAAAGCACTTTCACACATCTTATCTCATTTGCACCTTTTAATAATCTAGAGGATGATAGTAAAATATTAGCATTCCCATTTTACAGATGAGTAGTAACAAGTCCAGAAATATCAAGACAACTCAAGGACACGCCGCTGATGCGTTGAGGGGTTAAAACTAAAGAACAGATCCTTTACTACCAATACGCTGTGCAGTATATCCCAGTGCTTTTCCTGGAATGTTCTGTGTAATAAACACATCACTTCTTAGGTGCTAAGTGATGTATGAACACTAGCTGGCGAGTTGGGAGGAAGCAAAGAAGGCAAGGAGGGAGGAAGGGAGAGAAGGAATTATTTCATGTGCGGAAGATGCCTCTCTCATGATTTAGGGAAAGAGGGAAAACCAGTATTTGCTGGATGTTTCTATGCCCCTGGCAGTCTGTATACGTTTTTTCTCTTAACTTTTACACACCACAACCCTATAATGGTGGGTGATAGTTTTATTCTTTTTAAACATTTTTATTATTATTATTTTAATTTGTAGATGATGATAATGAAAACCAAGTGCTTAAACCACCTGACCATTTTCACCTCTACTTTGAATCCAGGCCTGTGTGACTCTGGGCCCAGGCTCCCACTACTGGGCAACACGGCCACCTCCATGTTCTAGAATGATCTGGTTAACACACATTCCTGTCCTCGATTAGCAGTCAACTGATTATGTACCCAAGTCACTGTCTTCCTCCACCAGCACCCCAACCAGGGCACTTAGAATTCAAAGAGACGCTTTCCTGAAATGTTCTTCCCTCTCGGCAGGCCCTCTGACCAGCCCATTCTGCTTGGGCTCTCAGGGTGAGCAGAGGTCAGGCCTGTGGGAGTTTCTCCTTCACTCTCCTTTCCTCCTGGCTCACACAGGCCTGTGCACCATCTCCTGCAAGACTGGTTGGTCCCTCCTCTTTGTCACAGGGCTCACACCCCCCAGGGTCTTCACAGCGGGCAGGGAAGCATCGTACCCAGGCAAACACTCCTTTGTCCCAGCCCTTCCCCTCCCTCATGAAGGAACACACCACGGGGGCCAGCACTCCCCGCTCCTGGGCCTGATGGACAAGCAACAGAGGTACGTCCCGCCAGGGGCCGGACTGCTGGGCAAGGCTCCCGGGAAGCCCACTCTCTCAACTCACCAAGGCATCTCACACCACCCCTTGCACGCCAGCTCATTCCCCCAGCCCTGCCTCCAAATAGTCTGGTACTTTGGAGCTGCCCGAGCCAAAGGCATCCCCACGTTGCCCTGTTGTAAGAATGTGTGTGGAAGGATCTGAGTCCCCAGCGATTTGAAGCAAGGGCTCATCGACCCCTGCGTGATGGACTTGGCTGCAAATGTGGCTCCAGCCCCTGATTCTCCATCACACCCTGTCATCTAGTAGCTTTCATTCCTCAGCATCCGGAACTGGTTAGCCTGGCACATGTTAACCCGCTCCACGAATCTGATGGTAATGAGCTGGACTTTCACTTTACTTATCATTAGAGCTGGCAGACCCGAAGGGTAAGTTAGTGTTTGAAAAGGCCGCTTTTAAAACTTTATGTCAGGGGACGCATTGCCAAATGCAGCTTAATAACTGCATCATTATATACAGACTCAAGTCTTTATTTAAATTCACGTTCATCTCATCCCTGTCTATAAAACATAGGGACATGTACGGAGTCAGTCTTTAATCTTCAAAATACATTTATCCTTCTTGTTTTTCTCCCCCAGCCAGTCTTCCTGGCGTCTGCAGAAGCTTGCTGGAGGTCTGATCCTGTCTCTCTCAGGCACTTTTCAGCTCCTGTCCATCAAAAGGACATTAATTATTCAGCAAGCCTCTACCACTTGCCCACGGTGCAAGCGGTGGAGATGCAAGATCGACATATTCATGGTCCCTGCCCTCAAGGAGCTTACAGACTTGTATGGAAATGGACGCAAACGATTGCAAGATGAATGGCCGTGAACACTCTGTCCCACTTTGTTTTTGTCCATAGCACTTGTCAACTTCCAACGCTCCACACTTCCTTGCTTATTTGCTGTCCCTTGGTCTCTGCTGCAATGTAAATCTCCGTGGGGCAGGAATTGTGTCTGTTTTGCTTTCTGCTATACTCCAGCCCCAGCACAGCACAGGGAAGGCACTCAAGCAATACTTGCCGAAAGTGGGCTGTATCGGTGCCGTGTAGAGGGGCACGCAGAGTGATTCTGGGGTGCTAGGAGGGACCTCCTTTCTCTGGGGAGTTGCCTAGGAAGATTTCACAAAGGATGGCACATTTAAACTGGGTCGTGAGATACAAATTTGCTTGTTGGAGAAAAATTCCTAGTCCATGGGCACAGAGAAATGAAAACAAATCGTTCCTATAGCTGGGATTTGGGGTCACTGGAGAGAAGGGCAGAAAATGAGACTGGAGGTACTGGTGATGGGGACGGGGTAGACTGTTAAGGGCCTTTTGTAAGCCATTTAGAGAGACGTGAACCTTATATCAAAGGTACTAGTTGAGAAACCTGTAACAGCATCTTTAGAGCTGGAGAGCAGACCCCCCCCCCCCAGGTGAAGTTTCTAGTTCCCTGACGACTCTACCAGCACAGGAGTCTGCTAGGCCTATGTAGTAGTCAGGCCACAGACGGCCCCAATGATCTCTGCATCCTGGTGTTCACACCCATCTTCTAACTCCCTCCCACACTGTACTGGGGTTGATCTGACCGATAAATAGCATACCGCAGAAGTGATGGGATGTCACTTCTGAAACTACCTTCTTAGGTGGGTCTCTCTCTCTCTCTGTGTCTCTCTGTCGGTCTCTCTCTCTCTCTCTCTCACACGCCCTTCCTGCTCTGGGAAAGTGTGCTGCGTTGTGAGCAGCCCTATGGAGAGAATCACATGGCCAGATGCTGAAGCCTCCAGCCAATAGCCGGCAGGGAACCGAGGTCTGCCCAGGTCCACATGAGTGAGCTTACAGATGACTGCAGCCATGGTCAATATCTTGACTGCAGCCTGGTGAGAGACCCTGAGTCAGATCCACCCAGCTAAGCAGCTCCTGGATTCCTGACTCTCAGAAGCCATGTAAGACGATAAACATTGCTTTAAGCCACTGAGTTGGGGGTGATCTGTTATGTAGCGGTAGATCATTAATACAGCCTAATTCCCCTCCAAGAGCATCCAGCAACCTCCCACCTTTGGGACAAGACTGGAGTAGAGATGGAGGCTGTCACTTCTATAAAGAGATTCCTAATGAGGTCAGGCAACGAGGAAGGGGAGCTCCAGCCTCCCAGGAAGTCAGCTTCCTGATGAGCTGGGACAGACATGGGACAGCACTCTCTCCAGCTCTGGGGCTTGCAGCTCCCGCAACCTGGTGCTCTGACCCACATGAGTCCCAAAGATGCAGCAGAGAGGTAAGCATGTAGCCTGTTTCCTGCTTTACTGCTTCCCCAGCCACTTAATTCATGAGCTCAGAGGGTACTGTGGCAGCACCTGCCTAGCAACAACAGAACACACGACACGGGACAGGCGCAGCTCCTGTTGAAACGATACTCAGAAGCTAGCCTTTCTCTGTCATGTTTAGTAAGTGTTATTAGCTCTCGTAAGAAGGCCTCAACGTGCAGGTTCACAGTCAAACCAAGGTGCCTTCTCAGGGAAGTCTCCCCAGCCTGACATCACACCACACAGCCTGCCCAGGGGGCCCAAGCGACAGCCTGTGGTGAAAGAAGCTGGGCCTGACGCCAACAACATTATTTAATTAATTATTGGGATAGAACTGACACGCAACACGGTGTAAGTTTAAGGTGCACAAGGTGTTGGTTTCATGCATTTACATACTGCGGCGTGATCACCACTGTTGCGTTAGCTAATACCTCGAGCATGTCACGAAATCATTTCTTCTCCGAGGTGGGAAAATTGAGATCTAGTCTCTCGGCAACTTTGAAGTTTATAGGGTATATTGTTGACTACGATCACTATGCTGTGCGTTAGATCCCCAGGCCCCAAGGACAATAATAAAATCATCTCCCAAACACACCAAGAGGGTGTATCGTAGGGCGGGGAGCCCCCCAGTCCTGGGAGTCAAGCACTCCCGAATTCCAATTTCAGCTCTACAATTGATCTTTTGCCCTCCTGCAAGTACTTGATTTGTCTGACCCAAGTGTTCTCATGGGGTCGTCATGGGTTTTAAAAAGCAGCCGCATAGCAAGTGCCCACCGGGAGGGTCTGGAACACAGCAGGTACTTGGTAAAGGTCTTCCTCAGCCCAGGATGATGTGTAAAAACCTCCTACCCCATCCCACTCCAACCAGTACACTGGAACTTCCCTTTTCTGTGCTTCATGCATATATTGAGTGTCCTTAAATAGTATCTGTTGTGGTTGTTATGTCTTCTAATGTTCAAAGCACTTCTGCATTCATGAACTTGTTAGACCCTTAGATAACCTGGTGAGGTCTGCGGGGCAGGTACTGTTAGCCCCAGTTTTTGCCCAAGTCACACAGGTGGTAAAGGGCAGAGCTGGGACCAGAAGCCCGGCTCCAATTCCCGTCCTCCTGCCGCCTAACCCCAGCTGCCTCTCTAGGCACTTTTCCCTCCTTCCTCTCATCACATGATTCTCCCCTTAGGGGCCCTTCTGTATAGCTAGTGTACAGTTTCACACGTGAGACTCCAGATCATTCAGTCGACAGCAGATTCTAGGAAGCTGGGGCCCTGAGCATGATCAGGTGTAGAAGAAAGAGAGGCCCAGGGACGTTCCAAGACATCAGATAAGGAGGGACCATGTGACAAGGTCCTCATCCAATACCAGTGAAATGAAGTTAGAGGTACTGAAACCATGAACTGCCCCTGGGGTGCTCAGGGCAGAGAAGCGGAAGAGGGGGGAGGGCTGCTGGGTTCCCTCATCCTCCTGCCCCATCCACACACCCACCTGCACCTACTCCCGTGTTTATGTCCTCTCCCAGTTCTGTGACAGAGGTGTCACACATCCTAGCATCAGCTAGTCCCTCTGCTGTCACTGAGATATTCACTCATTCATACATTCATGCGCTCACCAGGCTCAGCGTGCCCCACGTGGCTCAGGAACTCCCTGCCAGGGTCCTACCACTACCTCTCTGCCTCCCACTCCTCAGCCTCCCGGGCATCCTAATCACCTCACTCTCAGCAGATCACCTTGCCTCCCAGCTCACAGAGAGGACACAGACTCTCAGGTCCCACTGTGTGATGGTCAGTTCTGTGCGTCAGCTTGGTCACGGTGCCCAGATGTTTGGTAGAATTCCAGTCTAGAGGTTGCTATGAAAGTTTTTTTAGGTGTGATTAACATTTAAATCAGTAGACTTTGGGTAAAGCAGATTACTCTCCATAACGTGGGTGCGCCTCATCCAAACACTCGGAGGCGTTAAGAGAGAAAGACTGAGGTCCCCAAAAAGAAGAAATCCTGCCCTCAGACCGGCCTTCAGACTCAAGCTGCAACATCAGGCTTCCCTGGTCACCAGCCTGCTGGTCCGTCCTGCAGCCCCACAATCATGCGAGTCAGTTCCTTAAAAAATTCTGTCTCCATACAAATGCACCTGTACACACACACACACATACACCCTATAGGTTCTGTTTGTCTGAAGAACCCTAATGCCACACCCCAGCAATCCCTTTAGCAAACGCCTACCCATCTATGCTCAAATGTGACCAGGGTGAGGCCTGCCCTGACTCCCCCCGGGCTCTGTATCTTAGACCCTGAGCACCTTGCAGTATGAACATGACTGTCTGGTGCTGGAACTGAGTCCATCTGTGGGTTCTTTAGCACCACTTCCTTTCTCCCCCCAAACATTTTAATTAATTATTTTTTTTTCTGTGTAGGTGCTACTAGGGATGTTTTTTCAGCTTTATTGGTATATGATTGAAAAATAAAATTGTGAGATATTTAATATGTACATCATGATTATTTGATGTATTTATTGTGAAAGGATTCCTCCAATCTAGTTAACATATCCACCACCTCATATATAACATATATATATGTATATATAAAATATATCATATAATATGTGATATATAAATATAATATAAATTTATATGTATATACTATATATAATTTTACATACATATAACTGTAACTAGGTAGATAGATAGATAGGTAGATAGATAGTGTGAAAACATTTAAGTTCTACTCTCTTAGAAGATTTTAATTATACAATACAGTGTTAGCTACTATAGTCACTATGTTACACATTAGATCTTCAGACCTTATTCAACTTATAGCTGAAAGTTCTCCCTATTTCTCCCACCTCTGGCTCCTGGTAAACACTTTTATACTCTCTGTTTCTATGAGTTTCACTCTTTTCTTTTTAATTCCACATGTAAGTGTTTGTCTTATGTGCAGTATTTGTCTTTTTCTGACTGGCTTATTTCGCTTAGCATAACGCCCTCAAGGTTCATCCACATCGTTGGAAATGGAAGGATATTCTTTGTTCCGATGGCTGAATAACGTTCCATTGCGTATGTGTGTGTGTGTGTGTGTGTGTGTGTGTGTGTTTGTCTGTGTGTGTGTGTGTGTTTGTATGTTTTTTTTTTTAACAGCTTGTTTATCCATTCATTCACTGACAAACACTTAGGTTGTTGCCATATTTTGGCTATTGCGAACAATGCTGCAATAAACACAGGAGTGCAGATCTCTCTCTCTTTTTTTTCAACATCTTTATTGGGGTATAATTGCTTTACAATGGTGTGTTAGTTTCTGCTTTATAACAAAGTGAATCAGTTATACATATACATATGTTCCCATATCTCTTCCCTCTTGCGTCTCCCTCCCTCCCATCCTCCCTATCCCACCCCTCCAGGCGGTATCTCTTAAAGATCCTGTTTTCACTTCCTTTGAAATGAACTGCTGGATCATATGGTAGTTCTATTTTTAATTTTTTGAGAAAACCTCCATACTGCTTTCCAAAGTGGCTGCACCAATTTCCATTCCCATCAACACTGCATAAGGTTCCCTTTTCTCCACATCCTTACCAACACTTATTATCTCTTGTCTTTTTGATGATAGCCATTCTAACAGGTGGGAGGTGATGTTTTTGGTTTTGATGATGTTGTAGCTTTGATTTGCATTTCCCTGATGATTAGTGATTAGAACCATTTAATGCAGCTGTTGGTCATTTATGTGTCTTCGTTGGAAAGGTATGTAATCAGCTCCTCTGCTTATTTCTTAATCAGGCTGTTCAGGTTATTTTGCTATTGAATTGTGTGAGCTCGATGTATATTTTGGATATTAACCTCTTATCAGATATATGATTTGCAGATTTTTTTCCCACTCCACAGGTTGCCTTTTCATTTTGTTGATGATTTCCTTTGCTGTACAGAAGCTCTTTAGTTTGATGTAGTCCCACTTGTTTATTTTTGCTTTTGTTGCCTTTGTTTTTGGTGGTAAAGCCAAAAATTACTGCCAAGATTCACATCAAGGTGATTACTCCCTATGTTTTCTTCTAGGAGTTTTGTAGTTTCACGTCTTAAATTTAAGTCTTTAATCCATTTTGAGTTGATTTTTGTGGAGGTGTTAAGATAGGAGTCCAGTTTCATTACGTGACATGTGGCTGTAGTTTTCTCAAAACAATTTACTGAAGAAACTGCCTTTTCCCCATCATATATTCTTGGCTCCTTTGTCATAAATTAATTGACCATATAAGTGTGGGATTATTTATGGGCTCTCTGTTATGTTCCATTGATCTATGTGTCTTTTTTTTTTTTTTTTGCGGTACGTGGGCCTCTCACTGTTGTGGCCTCTCCCGTTTCGGAGCACAGGCTCTGGATGCGCAGGCTCAGCGGCCATGGCTCACAGGCCCAGCCACTCCGCGGCATGTGGGATCTTCCCGGACCGGGGCACGAACCCGTGTCCCCCGCATCGGCCGGTGGACTCTCAACCACTGCGCCACCAGGGAAGCCCAATGTGTCTATTTTTATGCCAGGGTTATACCGTTTTGATTACTATCGCCTTGTAATAGTTGAAATCAGGAACCGTTATACCTCCAGATTTGTTCTTCTTTCTCGAGATTGATTTGGTTATTAGGGGTCTTTCATGGTTTCATATGAATTTTAGGGTTGTTTTTTCTACTTATGTAAAAAAAAAAGTCATAAAATTTTGATTATGTTTACACTGAATTTGTAGATTGCTTTGAGTAGTATGGATGTTTTAACAAGATTAATTCTTCTAATCCATGAGCACTGAATATCTTATTTATTTACATTATTCAATTTCTTTCATCAACGTTTTATAGTTTTCAGTATATAGATCTTTCACCTCCTTTGTTAAATTTATTCCTAAGTATTTTATTCTTTTTGATGCTATTGTAAATGAGATCGTTGTCTTAATTACTTTTCTGGTATCTCATTGTTAACATATAGAAATGCAACAGATTTCTGTATATTAATTTTATATCCTGAAACTTTACTGAATTCATTTATTAGTTCTAATAGTTTTTTGGTGGCATCTTTAGAACTTTCTATATGTAATACCATGTCATTGGCAAACAGTGTCAGTTTTACTTCTTACTTTCCAATTTGGATGCCTTTTTTTTTTCTTGTCTGATTGCTGTGGCTAGGACTTCCAATATTATATTGAATAAAAGTAGCACGAGTTGGTGTGGACACCTTTGGCTTCAGTTGTTTGGGATTCTCTTTGCTTCCTGGAACTGCATGTCAGCTTTCTTTCCCAGGTTATGTAAGTTTTCAGCTATTACTTCTTTAGATAAGTTATCTGCCCCTTTCTCTCTCTCTCTTCTCCTTCTTGGACCCCCTATGATGCCAATGTTAGTACACCTGATGTTGTTCTAAGGGTCTCTTAAACTAGCCTCATTTTTAAAAATTCTTTTTTCTTTTTTCTGTTCAGTTTGGCTGATTTCCACTACTCTGTCTTCCAGTTCATTGATCCATTCCTCTGTATCATCTAATCTACTATTGATTCTTCTAGTGTATGTTTTATTTCAGTCATTGTATTCTTCAGCTTGGTTTGGTTCCTTATATTTTCTTACTCTTTGTTAAAATTATCACTGTGTTCATTAATTCTCCCAAGTTCAGTGAGCATCTTTTTAAAAAAATTCTCTGTATTCCCCATGTTGTACAATATATCCTTGAGCCTATCTTACACCCAAAGGTTTACACCTCTCACTCCCTCACCCCTATATTGCCCCTACCCCCACTGGTAACCACTAGTCTGTTCTCTATATCTACGATTCTGCTTCTTTTTTGTTATATTCACTAGTTTGTTGTATTTTTTAGAGTCCACATACAAGTGGTATCATACAGTATTTGTCTTTCTCTGTCTGACTTATTTCACTTAGCATAATGCCCTCCAAGTCCATCCATCTTGCTGCAAATGGCAAAATTTTGTCTTTTTTATGGCTGAGTAGTATTCCATTGTGTATGTATGTGCTTGTGTGTGTGTGTGTGTGTGTATCTTTATCCATTCATCTGTTGATGGACACTTAGGTTGCTTCCATGTCTTGGCAACTGTACATAATGCACTATGAACATTGGGATGCATGTATCTTTTTGAATTAATGTTTTTGGGTTTTTTTGGATATATACCCAGGAGTGGAATTGCTAGGTCATATGGTAATTCTATTTTTAGTTTTTCATTGAGCATCTTTATTATCATTACCTTGAGCTCTTTTTTAGGTAGATCATTTACGTCCATTTCATTTGGTTCTTTTTCTGAGGTTTTGCCCTATTCCTTTGTTTGCAACATATTACTCTGTCTCCTCATTTTGCCCAATTTTCTCTGTTTATTTCTATGTATTAGGTAGGTTGGTTACATTTCCCAATCTTGGAGAAGTGGCCTTATGTAGGAGACATCCTATGGGGTGCAGTAACACACTACTTTCTTGTCACCAGAGCTATATGCTCTAGGGGGTGCCCCCTTATGTGGGCTGTGTGGGCTCCTCTGTTATGGCAGGGCCAAATACTGTGGGCATGCTGGCAGGTGGGGCTGGCCCCCAGCCTGGTTGGATGCCAGGTCCTACCTTGTGTGGAGGCTGCTGGCCCACTGGTGGGCAGGGCCGGGTTCTGGCATAGCTGGCTGCATGTCCTGAGGGGGCCTGGGGCTGATGCCTGCCCACTGGTGGGAGGGACCAGGTCCCAGGGCAGCTGGCTGCAGGGCCCAAGGGGGTCTGGGGCTTATTTTGGCCCACCAATGGGTGGTAAGCCCCCAGCACTAATAGGCTAGAGCGAGGATTCCAAAATGGTGCCTGTCAGCACCAGTGAGGTAGAACAAGTTCCTAAAAATGGCTGCCGCTTGCACCTGTGTCTCCAGGGGGAGTCTCAGTTGCCTCCTGCCTCTCCAGGAGGATTTCCAATATCAGCAAGTGGTTCTGATCCAGGCTCCTTTCAAATTATTGCCTCTGTGATGGTACTTAGAGCACGTGAGATTTTGCATGTATCCTTTAAAAGCAGAGTCTCTTTCCTACAGCCCTTCAGACCTCCCATCACAAGCCCTGCCGGTCTTCAAAGCCAGACATTCTGAGAGCTTGTCTTCCCGATGTAGAACCTCCAGGTTTGGGAGCCTGGTACAAGGCTTTGGCCCCTAGCTCCTTGGGGAGAACCTCTGCAATTGTGATTATCTTTCCATTTGTGGGTAACCTACCCGGTGGTGTGGATCTTGACTATACTGTGTCTCCACCCCACCGCTCAACTCATCTTGTGTGGTTCCTTCTTTATAACTTTATTTGTGGAAAATCTGTTCGGCTAGTCTTCAGGTCATTCTCATAGACAGTTGCTCTGTAAATAGTTGCAATTTTGGTGTGCCTGTGGGAAGAGGTGAGTTTAGGGTCTTCCTACTGCATCATCTTGGCCTCACCTCATTGATCTGTTCGATTGTCTTTTTAGTCTCTATTTCATGTATTTCTGCTCTAATCTTTATTATTTCCTTCCTTTAACGCTGGGTTTAGTTTGTTCTTCTTTCTCCATTTCCATGAGGTGTAAAGTTAGGTGTTTATTCGAGATCTTTCTTTTTTCTCAATGTAGGTGTTTAATACTATAGACTTTCCTCTTAGAACTGCTTTTGCTGCATCCCATAGGTTTTGGTATGTTGTATTTCCATTTTCATTGGTCTCAAGATATTTTTAATTTCTCTTTTGATTTCTTCTTTGACCCATTGGCTGTTCAGTAGTATGTTGTTTAATCTCCATGTATTTGTGAATTTTCCAGTTGTTTCTTAATAGCTTATTTCTAGTTCATACCATCGTGGTGAAAAAGATGCTTGATATGATTTTAATCTTTTAAAATTTATTGACTTGTTTTGTGTCCTAACACACGATCTACCCTGGAGAATGTTCCAGGTGCATTTGTGAAGACTATGTTTCTGCTGCTGTTAAGTGGAAAGTTCTCTGATACATCTTTTAAGCCCATCTAGTCTAATGCGTAGTTTAAGTCCAATGTTTCTCAGCTGCACTTCTTGAGGGTCTAATCCTGATGTCAGCTGCATCTGCTTACTCTCATTCATGAGGCTTTATCTATGGGAATCCTTTGCAGCCATGGTTGAGGATTCATCCATTTGAGAGGTTTAATTTTGCTTCTGTCAGAAGTTCCAGGAGCATAACCAGCCTGTAACTACTTTTTATACAGATGCTTCCACTTGGTAATTCTTGGACCAGCATGGAGTATAAACTCAAACCTCAGACCCATTAAGGGTACCCCGTGGTTATAAAGTCTCAGAGAGACTATTTTTTCTTACTTAGAGCCCAAGTTATCACCCTGTGCCTATGAGTGGGCTATTTTATAGGTCCCCATTTCACTGAGGGCATCATCTTTATGTGGGGTTCTCAATTCTAACACTCCACCTTACAGGTCTTGCCTCCTATCTCATCACAGTCAATGAAATCCAAACTCTCTGAATCCCAACACTAGCACTTCTCCACTTCCCCACTCCAGGCTGCCACAGCATCATTTCACATGCTCACCACTTTGGTTTTTAGCTTTCTCTTCATTTTGGGTTCCTGGTTGTTTTCCTTCCTTTCATTCCTGCTCAGCTAGTGTTGGAAAGGTTTGCTATTATAGTTTATCCAGCATTTCTTGGTATTTTCGTGGAGAGGAGTTTTCAATTTATTAGTCAACCATACTGTCAAAAATAGAAACCTGCTGCATTTTGATTGTCTTCACATAAGCATGGGCTTCAGAGCACAGGCTGACTGAGTTCAAAGCTTGTCTCTGCCACTTATCAGCTATGGACCATAGGTTACCTAATCTCTATGTCTCAGTTTACCCATCTAGAAATAATGATAACATTGGCATCGCTGTTATGATGATTAATTGAAATAATACATGCAAAAATCTTCAAACAAAACAAGCACATGATAAACACTCAATACATATTGCTATTTGTGTTAGGAAAGCACACAGCAGATAGGTGCTCAGCAAATATGTATTGAATTCATTATTTTCAACTTTATACCCTCATCACCTTACATAGTAATGCTGGTACATCACAGCACTCAATATATATTTAATGAGTTAATATGACTAAATGAGTGAATGAATGCATCAGTACTTATACCCATTTTCCCTCCTGTCCCAGGGGAAGAGACCCCTCACCTGATCAAGGCCAATCCTTCTAGCAATATTTTAGATCCCACCCTTTCCTGCTCTTCCCATGCCTTCTCTCTACCTTCCCCTCCCTCCTCCCCAGCATATAACATGTTCTCATTTTTCCCATGTAAAGCACTCTCTCTCTCTCTCTCTCTCTCTCTCTCTCACACACACACACACACCACACACACACACACACACACACACACACACACACACACACATTCCTTCTTTGACTATATATCTCCTAATTGCATATCTTGGTCTATGGACCAAGTCCAGCATCTGGACCAACTCCTTTCTTGACCTCCTGAGCTTGGGTTGGATGCCCTTTCCCATGAGCCACTGTTTTCTGCCCTAATGTCCATCCTGACCCTTAAGCATTGCATGGTAATTGTCCACTTACTAGAGGATAGGGACTATCGCTCTCCTCTTGGGATCCCCCAGTACTTAGCACAGAGCCTAGCATGTGGCAGATACTCAACAAATGCTGTTAAATGAATGAACAGAAGCCAGTGATAGCACAATATTAACAATATTCATCATCCCTACCCCCAGGAGCTAAAATAAAGGAAGAAAGAAGCTTCAATCAGCCTTGGCATCGCCAAAGTGAGCCAGTTAGTTGTCAAGGTTCCTAATTAGATTTGTCTTCTTGCTGCCCTGATGAATAGGCCTAGAGAGAAGTGAGGATGGCCAGGGGCTGGTGGGGCAGGGGGGAAGCATAGCTCGATGAAAAGAACATACATTTTGACACAGTCTGAACTTCTAGGTTCAACTCTCTGCCCCACCAATACTAGCTATGGAGTAACTCTGGGTCAGCTAGTCTCTCTGAGCCTCAGTTTCTTTACCTATAAAATGGGCATAATGGTAATGGCACGATCTTTTTTTTTTTCACACACACACACTGTATTTTATTTTTACAAGAGATAAATAAACTGACACCAAGCATTGTAAATGGATGACCACAACAAAAGCAACAATGACTGCAATTACCAAACACGAAACACTCATACCATGTCATAATATTGACATTCAGTCCAGTAAATGGCGCGATCTTTGCCTTACTATCTCACAGGGTTTGTGAGAAACAGTGTGTGTGTGTGTGTGTGTGTGTGTGTGTGTGTGCGCGCGCTCTATGAACGGTAAAGTGAAACCCAAACATTGTTTAATATTGCTGTGATTTCTGCTCTCTTTCACTTCCAGCTCCAAACCAGTCCCCACCACATGCTTGCTTTGGCCTGAAATTACCTGCTCCAGAGACAAACTCTCATTGCATACCAAAATGCATACACAGGATGAGGAAAAAAGCCCTGAAATTCATTTGAAAGAAAGTACACCCTGTAAGCCAGTCTCCAGTGGGACTGGCCAAAGGAAGATCCTTGTTAATGATAAAGGATGGAGCAAGGTCAGAGAGGAAACACACCCTGGTACAGTGACAGGACTGGAAAAGAGTTTGCCACTCAAAGAGGGAACACATCTTCAGAAAGGATGGCTGGAGCCAGAAGCTGAACTTTGGTTGACTTCCCAGTTTAGTTGAGGGTTAGCCCTCATTAACTTTCACTGTGTGGCATAAACAGATGCTGGGAGTTGAGGTCGTTTCATCATGCCACTGTCACCGGGCGGCTCTGTACCACAGAACATGGAAAGATTTGTGTCTCTTTGTCTTGGATGCCATGCCTTTGCCATAAAGGAGAATCATTCAACGCCTCTAGCTTCCCCTATTGTACCCATGGGGGCTGCAAACCTGGTAAGCATTTCAATGACTACTTCCTGACTGACTGCAGGTATGCCACAGGGTCTAGCAACAAAAGTGAGGGCCCTGTCTTCAGGAAGACCCCGCTAACATGCACGGGTTTTGGTGTTACCTGGAAGTGAGTGGGAGATTCCTCAGCCCATTGCCACAATTTTCCAGGGTTAATTCTTTAACTGGTGTATTGGTGAAGCTGGTAGGGCATCAGGGCAGTACCCAGGCGGGAAGAAGGGAAGAGCATCCCAGGAGTGGCTGATGGAGGCTTTGTGTGCCATGAAGCATTGCAAAGATATTGTGATGCTCACTGTCTATAATCCAGCCACTGGACTTCCTGCAGACCCTCAAAAGGACCAAGTTCTCAGTGCAGGACACTGAGGTTGACTCCCATCCACTCCACCCCTCCCTCACTGTGTGACAGTGACATGGCTTAGGGCTGAACTCAGTCAGCCTGTGCTCTGAAGCCCATGCTTATGTGAGTTCTGATCAATCTAAGGGGGGGTCACCACACTACGGCCTGTGGGCCAAATCTAACCTGCCACCTAGTTCTTTTGTAGGGGTGAGGGTGTGGCAGGGGGTTGGTATGTTCCACAAGCTAAGAATGGTTTTGACATTTTTAAATGGTTGGGGAAAAAATCGAAAGAAGAATATTTCATGATGTGAAAGTTACATGAAATTAAAATATTAACATCCATAAATACAGTTTTCTTGGAACACAGCCACGCTCATTTACTTACGTCTTTTCTGTGGTTGCTTTTGTGCTACAAACGAAGTTGTAACAGAGACCGTAGGGCCCACATCTTACCAGTGTCTTCTACTTTTCTTGCAAGAACCCAGACTAAGCTAGTCAGAGAAAGGCATTCCCCTGTGATGCTAATTAGTTCAGGGTGGTTATGTGCTCCAAACTGGCCCAGTAAGGCTTGCAGAGTCTGCCTGGTTCTGCAGACAGACAGTGAGAAGTCTGTCTGGTTCTCACTCTCCTACAAGACTTGAAAAAAATTGCTACTAATAGCCCACAATGTAAGGGGGAACTGATCTCAGGATAAAGCTGATGCTGTGGACTCTGGAGTGGACAATGGGAAAAACCCACGTTCCCGCTGCCACCACTGAGACACTACAAACAACCAGCGATGCTGCCCACTCTACATCCAGAGAAGGCAACTGTGGAAGCCAGTTCATTTTCTTATCCATTAAGTTGCTTCGGTTTGGTTTTCTGTTACACGCAGCCAAAAGCATCTCTCAACTCTGGCCGTTAGAACATACTGTTCCCTCTGCCCAGAAAGCTCTCCTTGTCCCATCCCTTGCCCAGCTAACTTCTACTAATCTTTCAAGATTCACAATAGTTAGCAATGTCCTAGGAAGGCCATCTGTGACCTCGTAGACTAGGTGACGCCCCTGTGCTGCACACCATCCCCATCCACAGTGCTCTGGACTTGTCCTTTGTAACACACATCACATATCTATTATGAAGTGTTTACCTCACCCTCCTGGCTAGTCTTCCTGCTCCATTATGGCCACGACCAACCATGTTAATTTTGCTCTCCACTATATCCCAAGGGCCGAATACAGTGCCTGGCAACTAGGTGCTAACTAAACTGCATAAAGGACGGTAGCTGGGGAGCTCGAGGTGCCTGTGGCTGCGGCGCTGAGGTCGGAGCGACTGCGTGTGTGCTGGCTGCTTTTGTGGCAGCTGCGGCTGGAACTGGAACATTTCCCGAACAAAAGATTAAACTTACAGAAGAATGCAGTCAAGTGATGGCTTTTTCTTTAGAATTTGAATATGGAGGCCACGGGGACAGATGAAGTTGCCAAGCTAAAAACTAAATTTATATCTGCCTGGAACAACATGAAGTATACCATGGGGCTGACAGGGTCTTGGTGATCCAGCCTGTTGTCAGGCCTGAGCCTCTGAGGTGGGAGAGGTGAGTTCAGGATATTGGACCACCAGAGACCTCCCAGCCCCACATAATATCAATCGGCGAGAGCTCCCCCAGAGACGTCTGTCTCAACACTAAGACCCAGCTCCACCCAATGGCCAGCAGATTCCAGCAATGGATGCCCCATGCCAAACAGCTAGCTAGACAGGAACACAACCCCACACATTAGCAGAGAGGCTGCCTAAAATCATATTCAGTTCACAGACACCCCAAAACACACCACCGGACACGGTCCTGCCCACTAGAAAGACAAGATCCAGCCTCATCCACTAGAACACAGGCAACAGTCTCCTCCACCAGGAAGCCTACACAACCCACTGAACCAACCTTACCCACTGGGGGCAGACACCAAAAACAACAGGAACTACAAACCTGCAGCCTGTGAAAAGAGACCCCAAACACAATAAGTTAAGCAAAATGAGAAGACAGAGAAATATGCAGGAGATGAAAGAGCAAGGTAAAAAGCCACCAGACCAAACAAATGAAGAGGAAATAGGCAGTCTACCTGAAAAAGAATTCAGAGTAATGATAGTAAAGATGATCCAAAATCCTGGAAATAGAATGGAGAAAAAGCGAGAAATGTTTAACAAGGACCTAGAAGAACTAAAGAGCAAACAAACAATGATGAACAACACAATAAATGAAATTTAAAATTATCTAGAAGGAATCAGTGGCAGAATAACTGAAGCAGAAGAATGGATAAGTGACCTGGAAGATAAAATAGTGGAAATAACTACCACAGAGGAGAATAAAAAAAAAAAGAATGAAAAGAATTGAAGACAGTGTCAGAGACCTCTGGGACAACATTAAACACAACAACATTTGAACTATAGGGGTCCCAGAAGAAGCAGAGAAAAAGAAGGGGTCTGAGAAAATACTTGGAGAGATTATAGTTGAAAACTTCCCTAACATGGGAAAGGAAATAGTCAATCAAATCCAGGAAGCTCAGAGAGTCCCATACAGGATAAATCCAAGGAGAAATACACCAAGACACATATTACTCAAATTATCAAAAATTAAATTCAAAGAAAACATATTAAAAGCAGCAAGGGAAAAGCAGCAAATAACATACAAGGGAATCCCCCATAAAGTTAACAGCTGATCTTTCAGCAGAAACTCTGCAAGCCAGAAGGGAGTGGCAGGACATATTTAAAGTGATGAAAGGGAAAAACCTACAACCAAGATTACTCTACCCAGCAAGATCTCATTCAGATTCAAGGGAGAAATTTAAAACTTTACAGACAAGCAAAAGGTAAGAGAATTCAGCACTACCAAACCACCTTTACAACAAATGCTAAAGGAACTTCTCTAGGCAGGAAACACAAGAGAAGGAAAAGACCTACAAAAACAAACCCAAAACAATTAAGAAAATGGTAATAGGAACACACATATTGATAATTACCTTAAATGTAAATGGATTAAATGCTCCCACCAAAAGACACAGATTGGCTGAATGGATACAAAAACAAGACCCATATATATGCTGCCTACAAGAGACCCACTTGAGACCTAGGGGCACATACAGACTGAAAGTGAGGGGATGGAAAAAGATATTCCATGCAAATGGAAATCAAAAGAAAGCTTGAGTAGCAATTTTCATATCAGATAAAAATAGACTTTAAAATAAAGACTATTACAAGAGGTAAAGAAGGACACTACATAATGAACAAGGGATCAATCCAAGAAGAAGATAGAACAATTGTAAGTATTTATGCACCCAACAGAGGAGCACCTCAATACATAAGGCAAATGCTAACAGCCATAAAAGGGAAAATCGACAGTAATAGTAGGGGACTCTAACACCCCACATTCACCAATGGACAGATCAACCAAAATGAAAATTAATAAGGAAACACAAGTTTTACATGACACATTAGATGAAATGAACTTAAATGATATTTATAGGGCATTCCATCCAAAAACAACAAAATACACTTTCTTCTCAAGTGCTCATGGAACATTCTCCAGGATAGATCATATCTTGGGTCACACATCAAGCCTTGGTAAACTTAAGAAATTTGAAATTGTATCAAGTATCTTTTCCAACCACAACACTATGAGACTAGATATCAATTACAGGAAAAAAACTATAAAAAATACAAACACATGGAGGCTAAATAATACACTACTAAATAACCAAGAGATCACTGAAGAAATCAAAGAGGAAATCAAAAAATACCTAGAAACAAATGACAATGAAAACACGACCACCCAAAACCTATGTGATGCAGCAAAAGCAGTTCTAAGAGGGAAGTTTATAGCAATACAATCCAACCACAAGAAACAAGAAAAATCTCAAATAAACAACCTAACTTTACACCTAAAGCAATTAGAGAAAGAAGAACAAAAAACCCCAAGGTTAGCAGAAAAAAAATCATAAAGATCAGATAAGAAATAAATGAAAAAGAAATGAAGGAAACAATCACCAAGATCAACAAAACTAAAAGCTGGTTCTTTGAGAAGATAAACAAAATTGATAAACCATTAGCCAGACTCATCAAGGAAAAAAGGGAGAAGACTCAAATCAATAGAATTAAAAATGAAAAAGAAGTAACAACTGACACTGCCGAAATACAAAGGATTACAAGAGATTACTACAAGCAACTATATGCCAATAAAATGGACAACCTGGAAGAAATGGACAAATTCTTAGAAAAGCACAACCTTCTGAGACTGAACCAGGAAGAAATAGAAAACATAAACAGAGCAATCACAAGCATTGAATTTGAAACTGTGATTAAAAATCTCCCAACATGGGCTTCCCTGGTGGTGCAGTGATTGAGAGTCCGCCTGCCGATGCAGGGGACACGGGTTTGTGCTCCAGTCCGGGAAGATCCCACATGCCGCGGAGTGGCTGGGCCTGTGAGCCATGGCCGCTCAGCCTGTGCGTCCAGAGCCTGTGCTCCACAACGGGAGAGGCCACAGCAGTGAGAGGCCTGTGTACAGAAAAAAAAAAAACATCTCCCAACAAACAAAAGCCTAGGACCAGATGGCTTCACAGGCGAATTCTATCAAACATTTAGAGAAGAGCTAACACGTATCCTTCTCAAACTCTTCCAAAATATAGCAGAGAGAGGAACACTCCCAAACTCATTCTACGAGGCCACCATCACCCTGATACCAAAACCAGACAAAGATGTCACAAAGAAAGAAAACTACAGGCCAATATCACTAATGCAAAAATCCTCAACAGAATACTAGCAAAAGAACCCACAGCACATTAAAAGGATCATACACCATGATCAAGTGGGGTTTACCGCAAGAATGCAAGGATTTTTCAATATATGCAAATCAATCAATGTGATAAATCATATTAACAAACTGAAGGAGAAAAACCATATGATCATCTCAATAGATGTAGAAAAAGCTTTCGACAAAATTCAACACTCATTTATGATAAAAACCCTCCAGAAACTAGGCATAGAGGCAACTTACCTCAACATAATAAAGGCCATACATGACAAACAGACAGCCAACATCGTTCTCAATGGTGAAAAACTGAAACCATTTCCACTAAGATCAGGAACAAGACCAGGTTGCCCACTCTCACCACTATTATTCAACATAATTTTGAAAGTTTTAGCCACAGCAATCAGAGAAGAAAAAGAAATAAAAGGAATCCAAATCAGAAAAGAAGTAAAGTTGTCACTGTTTGCAGATGACATGGTACTATACATAGGGAATCTTAAAGATGCTACCAGAAAACTACTAGAACTAATCAATGAATATGGTAAAGTAGTAGGGTACAAAATTAATGCACAGAAATCTCTTGCATTCCTATACACTAATGATGAAGAATCTGGATGAGAAATTAAGGAAACACTCCCATTTACCACTGCAAGAAAAAGAATAAAATAAGTAGGAATAAACCTACCAAAGGAGACAAAAGACCTGTATGCAGAAAACTATAAGACCCTGATGAAAGAAATTAAAGACGATACAAACAGATGGAGAGATATACCATGTTCTTGGATTGGAAGAATCAACATTGTGAAAATGACTCTACTACCCAAAGCAATCTACAGATTCAATGCAATACCTGTCAAACTACCAATGGCATTTTTCACAGAACTAGAACAAAATATTTCACAATTTGTATGGATACACAAAAGACCTCGAATAGCCAAAGCAATCTTGAGAAAGAAAAACAGAGCTGGAGGAATCAGACTCCCTGACTTCAGACTACATTACAAAGCTACAGTAATCAAGACAGTACGGTACAGGCACAAAAATAGAAATATAGATCAATGGAACAAGACAGAAAGCCCAGAGAGAAACCTAGGCACATATGGTCACCTTATCTTTGAAAAAGGAGGCAAGAATATACAATGGAGAAAAGACAGCCTCTTTAATAAGTGGTGCTGGGAAAACTGGACAGGTACATGTAAAAGAATGAAATTAGAACACTCCCTAACACCATATACAAAAATAAACTCAAAATGGATTAAAGACCTAAATGTAAGGGCAGATACTATAAAACCCTTAGAGGAAAACATAGGCAGAACACTCTGACATAAATCACAGGAAGATCCTTTCTGACCCACCTCCTAGAGAAATGGAAATTAAAAAAAATAAACAAATGGAATCTAATGAAACTTCAAAGCTTTTGCGCAGCAAAGGAAACCATAAACAAGACGAAAAGACAACCCTCAGAATGGGAGAAAATATCTTCAAATGAAGCAACTGACAAAGGATTAATCTCCAAAATATACAAGCAGCTCACACAGCACAATATCAAAAAAACAAACAACCCAATCCAAAAATGGGCAGAAGACCTCAATAGACATTCCTCCAAAGAAGATATACAGATTACAGCAAACACATGAAAGGATGCTCAACCTCACTAATCATCAGAGAAATGCAAATCAAACTACAATGAGGTATCACCTCACACTGGTCAAAATGGCCATCATCAAAAAATACACAAATACTAAATGCTGGAGAGGGTTTGGAGAAAAGGGAACCCTGTTGCACTGTTGGTGGGAATGTAAATTGATACAGCCACTGTGGAAAACAGTATGGAGGTTCCTTAAAAAACTAAAAATAGAACTACCATACAACCCAGCAATCCCACTACTGGGCATATGCCCTGAGAAAACCATAATTCAAAAAGTCATGTACCACAATGTTCACTGCAGCTCTATTTACAATAGTCAGGACATGGAAGCAACCTAAGTGTCCATTGACAGATGAATGGATAAAGAAGATGTAGCACATATATACAATGGAATATTACTCAGCCATAAAAAGAAACGAAATTGAGTTATTTGTAGTGAGGTGGATGGCCCTAGAGTCTGTCATACATAGTGAAGTAAGTCAGAAAGAGAAAAACAAATACCGTATGCTAACACATATATATGGAATCTGAAAAGAAAAAAAAAAGGTTCTGATCAACCTAAGGGCAGGACAGGAGTAAAGACACAGACGTAGAGAATGGACTTGAGGACGTGGGGAAGGAGAAGGGTAAGCTGGGATGAAGTGAGAGAGTAGCATTGACATATATACACTATCTAATGTAAAGTAGATAGCTAGTGGGAAGCAGCTGCATCGCACAGGGAGATCAGCTCGTTGCTTTGTGACCACCTAGAGGGATGGGATAGGGAGGCTGGGAGGGAGATGCAAGAGGGAGGGGATATGGGGATATATGTATACGTAACAGCTGATTCACTTGTTATACAGGAGAAACTAACAAAACATTGTGAAGCAATTATACTCCAACAAAGATGTTAAAAAAATAAATAAATTCCATAAAGACCAGCATTTCCCAGCTTCTGTTTAATGGAATACCAGTGTCCCACTCGTTATTAGGGAAGACACCAAGGCATTCCGATTTATTTACATCCATTGTAGACCAAGTAATATCTGATGATTATTTTTAGCTGTCCCCCTTTTCTCTGCAATGGTTCACTCAAAGGGTCCTGTATGGGTTATATTTTTAGATATAAACCCGACTATTAAGTTTCCAGATCTGATATTTAAATAATTCTGAGAAACAAAGCTAAGCCGTTGTGTTTCCTACACGATTTCTCAGAGATCTGACTGCAGTGCTGGGCAATGCTGAGGCCCTGACTGTGTAGTGCTAAGAGGGTAATGTAACATGTAGTATTTTCCAAACTTATTTGATGACGGTCCCCTTTTCTCTAAACCAGTAATGCCTTACTGAGCGCTCGACATTTTGTGGGATTTTTTTGTTTGTTTGTTTCGTGTTTTTTTTTATTTGAAATGCTGGCTGACAACCTTTGGGAAAAGACAAATGCAGAGGCAAAGCATTAAGAGATCCTCAGAAATCTCTAGCGCAAAGCAACTAGTTTGCTAAAGTGCTCCAGAAACACAGATATTAGGCGCAGGGGCCCCGTAGGTCCTCAGGATGGGATGCGAGGCAGTAGCCAAAGGTGGGTGTGGGGTGAAGGGGAAGTCCACTGCCTGTTCTATGGCATGATGTGCCGCCCCTGCTCCCGGTGTGGTGTGAGGGGCACAGACCACATTGCTTGAGCCTTAAGGGATGCAGGGGTGAATGCATCTAGATGGGTCCCCTGGAAGCCAAGTACAGTCCCCGCCTGGCATCTCGGCCCAACCTTTACTCCTGGGCTGGGAGCTAAAACTATTCCCGAAGCTTGAATTGCAGGCTATGGAGATAATTCTTCTGGTGAGGTGGGGCCGCAATTCTGCATGATTCCCCTTTGCTGGCTGTGATATCAGTCTCCATACTGTCAATTTCATAAACTGCAAGGAATTTACAAAGTCACTCATTAAGGTCCTGCCAAGGAGAGCTCCTGAGGCACCTGAGGCTGAGGTTCCCTTCATGTTTTCTGAATGCATCAAGTAGGGGGTGGGAGTGGAGGAACCCTTCCCCCAGAAGTCCAGAGGGAAGGAATCCCATGGATTCCACATTTCCCCCAGCCAAACTCTCCTCCACAGACAAGTGGGGCTTGGTAACAGCCCTCTGATGACTGAAGAGGGAGGAAGACTGGAAGCTTCCTGCCCCAGAGGGAAAACCAGTGTTTAAATGTATCTTTCTTCCTTTCTGGAGCCCAAGCCTTATTTTGGAACCCCCAAAATAAAACAGAGAGGTCTGGGAGACTGAGGTTTCACTGCTTCCCCCTGACCCCAGGAGCTCTTCTCCCTTTTATAGCTCTAGAGGTGGACAGATTCTCCAGAAAGAGAGATTAATAGTTACTGAGGCCTCCCTGGGCCTCACACCATCCTTGGTATTTTCCGCATGTTAAGTAGTTTTTCCTCCCAAATAGTGACACAGGTTCCCACATTTTACAGGTAAGGTACCTGAGGCTCAGGGAAGCCAGAGGACTTGTCCAAAGACAGAGCCAGAGTGAAATAAAGGTGAGATTTGGCTAAAAGCCCATGCTCCTTCCAGTAGGCCACAGCACCTTCTGGAAAGCCCCAAAGCAGAGATCAGACCCAGCAGACAAAACCCGCTCTGACCTGCCTGGTGGCCCTCTCCATTCTGTCCACCAGAGGCTGCTTTCAGGGGTCTGTTGGTATCTCTGCAGGGCTGGTGGCCCCTGATGGCCAAGGATGTGCCTCCCATGGCCTCAGCGGTCCCCCTGGGAGCCTCTCCCCTGCTGGGAGAGGAGCCAGGCCCCCCTGAGGCTACTGCTGTGCCACTGATGAGACCAGACTCTCACGGGCCATTGAGCTGACGGGCATACATTCGGTTCACTCAAGGGTGAATCCTGTACCTCCTTCAAAGAGCAGAAAAAACAGCTCCACTGAACTGTGTCCTCAGGCAAGAAATGAGCCGAGCTCTGGCTGGGATGTCTGGCTGCAGGTGTTTGATGCAGTGGGAGACAAAGGTGGGAAAGGAGCTGAGTTATCCCGGCTGCATAAAGCCTGTGGGAAAGCTGCCTTCGGCCTGGGTCCCAGCCTCCGGCGGTGGGAGGGCTGGACACTCCACGGAACTTGCTTCCTGCCTGTGGGGGAGGAGTCTTGGGGTCAGAATCTGAGCTGTGTGCCCTCTGCAGACCAGTGGTAGATCCATGGGGTGGAAGCACAGGGGTCCATCTGCATGAGGGACTGAGGAGCCACAAGAGAGGATATTTGCCCTGAGAGAAAAGGGAGTAATGGTAAATTTGGTTTAAGAATTTAAGAAAAACTGACAGGAAGAGAAACGACTTTGGGTCCAGTGTGGCTCATGGGCCTAGCCCTGCCTTTTGGGCCAAATACTCGAGAGCGTGAAACAAAGAACAAGCCAAAACAGGAGAGAGGTTTTCTTTAGGATACGGAGCATATAAGGCAGCCCTGTTCCCTTCCCCGGGCAGCTGACGGTACACAGAGAGGATGGGGAACATTATATCCACATCAGGACACCAAAAAGGACTTGAGGGTCAGGAGTTAGAGATGGGCCTGGAGCCACTGGGACTCACGGAGGGCCTGAGGTCAGGCTGGGGGGTCCCAGCCATTATGCTGGAGATGGGGGCGTAATATATAGAGTAGGCATACACAACAAATGTTTGATGAATGAAAATATACCTTCAAATATACCGTTCCTCAGGCTGGTGTGGCCTGGAGAGCCCAGAGTTGCAAAAGCAATGCCACATATTGGTCTTGGGTAGAGCAGGTGACAAGCGGTTTATCATCTGGGGCCATGAGCATCACCCCTGTCTTAGGGAGGGCGCCAAGTTTACACAGCTGGGGTCAGTCGGGTCTGGAATCCAGTACATAGAACAGAGCTCTGTGATGCTGGAGGGAACTCACCCCTGTCCTAACCCCAATCCCAACAATTAACGATTGTCACCTTGGGCAAGTCACTTAACCTCCCCAAGTGACAGTGACGATGACAGTTCACCCATCAGTTTATCATGAGGATTAAATATGATGAAATTGTCTTGGGCCCCACAGGGAGCAACAGAAGAATCCAAGCCGAGAGCCCTCCCAGGGTGAGGGGCTAAGCCTCCCACATCTCTGTTAGCATAGAAATGAAAGCCACTGGGGCTTGAGGGGCCTTCAAAGCACTTTATTTTCCTAAATAGTTTTCACTGCTCATTTGCATAGTAAACCCTTTTTTAATAGCAGAGTTAGCTCCTCCTTCCCCAGGGCTCTGCCATCAGGACTCATCCCCTTGGCTAGATGATACGTTTGTTTTCTCCTCACTGCAGACTGTGGGCTGCAAAGGCAGGCTTTGCCCTACTCACCCTTCTATTTCCAGGGCCTGGTACAGTTCCTGCCACAGACAGTCTCAGTAACTGTGTGTTGAATGGATGGACTTTGAACCTCTACCCTGACCAATTCCAATTCCAATTCCAAACTATCAGAGTCCAAATTAATGAGGTTTCAGTGTAATTAACATTGACATTTTTTTCGCAATTCAGATTCAGATATCTTGCTTCAAAGGACATCATCAAGAAAGTGAAAAGACAGCCCACAAAATAAGAGAAAATATTTGCAAATCATAAGGGACTATATAGACTATATAGAGAATTCTTACAACTTAATAATAAAGACAACCCAATCAAAAATGAGCCAAAGGGGCTTCCCTGGTGGCATAGTGGTTGAGAGTCCGCCTGCCAATGCAGGGGACAGGGGTTCACGTCCCAGTCCGGGAAGATCCCACATACCGCGGAGTGGCTGGGCCCGTGAGCCACGGCCGCTGAGCCTGCGCGTCCGGGGCCTGTGCTCCGCAGCAAGAGAGGCTGCAGCAGTGAGAGGCCCGTGTACCGCAAAAAAAAAAAAAAAAAAAAAAAAAAAATGAGCCAAAGAACGGAATAGATATTTCCCGAAAGATCTACAAATGGCCAATCAGCACATGAAAAGATGCCCAACATCATTAGCCATTAATGTTGAAATACAAATTTGAAATACAAATCAAAACCACATGAGATAGGATGTGCAGAAATACATGGCCAGTGGGAATGTAAAATGGTATATAGTCCGTTTGAAAAACAGTTTAGCAATTCCTCAAAAAGTTAAACATAGAATTACCATACAACCTAGAAATTCTACTCCTCGTTATATGCCCAAGAGAAATGAAAACATATGTCCACACAAAAACTTGTACACTAATGTTCAGAGCAGCATTATTCATAATAGTCAGAAAGTGGAAAAAACTCAAATGTCCATTAACTGATGAATGGATGAATAAAATGTGGCCTATCCATCCAGTGGAATATTATTCAGTCATGAAAGGGAATGAAGTACTGATACGGGCTACGACATGGATGAACCTTGAAAACATTATGCTACGCGAAAAAGGCCAGGCACACAAGGCCACATATTATATAATACTATTTGCATGAAATATCCAGGGTAGATAAATCCATAGAAACAGAAAGTAGATCAGTGGTTGCCAGGGGCCGGGAGGGATGAGGAGATTAGGAATGAGGGCTAAGAGATACAGGCTTCCTATTTTGAGGTGATGAAAAATATTCTAAAAGTGATGGTGGTAATAGTTTACAACTCCAGATATACTAAAAACCACTGAATTGTATACTTTAAATGGGTGAATTGTCTGGTATGTGAATTATATCTCAACAGAGCTGTTTAAGATAACAACACAAAACAACAGACCAAAAAAACCAGATGACTTCCTTTTCCCGACATCTAACTCTCAAGCCTCTAACTTTGGAAAACAAGGATATGAGCGGGATCTTACCTATCGAATCCTCCACAGCACCTAAAACAGGGCTGGAGGTAGAATACCTACTCAAAAAATATTTCTGGAATTGAAATGATGACCAATTAGTCAAAAATGAAAATAAGGTATGTAGCCTCTCATTCAAATTCAAAATCATCAGGGTAACCATCTCCTGACGTCTGGAGGGGACTCGCTGACCTATTTTAGCTTTGTCTAACCACAACTGGTTAGGATGGGTATGGTCCCCATTTTACAGAAGAGGAAATCGAGTGTCAATGAAATTCAAGGATTGGTCTGAGGTTGCAGCTAGTGGGTAACAATGGTGCAAATGGTTGGACTCCAGTATTCACGACCTGTGTTACTTCTCCCTTCCCTAAGCAAAGCTACCCTAGCTTACCTCCCCTCCCCGCCCTACACCCCATGTTGTGTCTGATCACTCACCTGCTCACCAGGGCTTGGCATCTGGCTCTGCTCCCCAGCCTCAAGCCAGAAGCCCCTCAGATTCACCTCAACTGGCTGAACGCAGAGCAGGGCTCAGGTGAAGCCCTTCTGCTCTGGGGAAAGCTGGGCAAAGCTCCAGAGCTCTCCTGTCTTCTCCAAATCACCAACCCTGCTCTCAGCCTCTTCCCTGCCAAGGACGTGGTGGGATGTGCAGGGCCACCTTGAGTACAAGTGCCCCCCTGCCCCCAGCTGAGTACCCCTGGTACTCTCAGGCCAACTTCCCTGGAGGCTGCAAGATGCAGAGAGTGAGGAGGGGGCAGGACCGAGGAGGCGGCGGCCCCTCGAGGGCATCTTCTAGCCCAGGCCCGCAGTTCTTCTGCCTCCGCCCCAGGATTAGGCGGGACGTCCTCTGACCTCACCCTGGAGAAGAGGCTCAGAAGCCTGCTGTGTGTCACCAGTCTCTGCCATGTTTTGTGCCTTGGCTGTGCAAACAGTGACAACAGGTGGCCCTTTCTCCCCTCTTTAAAGGACCAGAGAGCAGAACAAAGGAGAAGCAAGACAGGTAGAGTGAGCTCTGGACAGGGCACAGGTGTGGAGGGGGGAGGGGGGTAGTGCAGGAGGTTGCATCCCAGTCCTGGCCCCTCAGCAAGGCTGTGTGCTCCCTGCTCCCCCATTGCACAGAGAAGGTTAGAAGGCATCATCGATGAATGAAAGTGGGAGAACTTTAAAAGTAAATTTAAACTGATGACCTTTTTAAGGGTCACTCAAAGGCCAACTTTGCTGAGCTACCCATGATTATGAGAAGACCCGCCGGGCCCAGGAAAAGAGCAGATCTCCCCACTTCCTGCCCAAACTCAGATTACTTCTGCCTTTGCAACAACTCTCAGACTGTGGACCGGCCCCACCCTGGCAGGCTGTGTGACTCTGGACCGAGTATCAGATAATGTGGCAAGGGGGCTCTGTTGAGGATGACTCCCCATGCAAAGTTACACCCCACTAATTACCACAAAACTCCACCAGGAGAGCTGTTGCTTCATTTTCAAGGACCTCACTCACTAAAACGCAGCGGATTTTAAATCAAACTCTCCTGCTTCTTGACTGAGTGACCTTGGGCTTTTCTTGGCCCATCTGAGGGAGGATCTTTTCCTCCTTTGTCATAGGAAGTTGGTTATCTCCTCTTCACAGGTTGTGGGGAGACTTCAGGGTGAGGGCCAGGCCTTTGTGGGGCATGCGGCGTCCCTGGGGAAAGGACCCTGTCACCCTGCAGGGAACACTTGGCATCTCATCAGCCCCCACCCCATTACCCTCAAGTAGGGGTGCTCAAAGTGTGACTTCCCACCCCCCCAGCTGCGTGCTGGAAGTCAGATTCCTGCGCCCCAACCCTGACAAACCACATCAGTCTCTGAGATGGACCTGGGGACCTCCACTGTGACAAAGCTTCCCAAGGATTATCCTGCTTACTCGACATGGAGAATTGCTGTTCAGAAAGCACAGAGCCTAGCCCCGAAGTCTGGCAGGGCTGGGGAAGGCGGGGGAGAGACCCTTCCAGAAAACATGGGAGAAACCTGCAGAACTGCATGCTGGTGGAACACAAGGGCTGCTTTTATTGAGTCCAGGCAGCTGCCCTGCTGTGTCTCTGACCTGCCTGCTTCCTCTGGAGCTGTAGCCTGAAACCTGCCCCTCCCCCACTCCACCCTGCCCCACCCAGAGCCTTGCAGGGAGGGCTCCTGGGGACTCTAAGAAGAACTCAACAAAGCAATAATAACTTGCTCTTCGGAACACAGGCTTTGGGAGTCCGCTTGGCAGCTTCACCAGCCCATTCATTTTATTTTATTTCATAAAGCTATGGATAGGGCTTCCTATGCAAATGACTCCCAGATGAGATGCAAATTGGGATTCAGAGCCAAGAACCACTGTGGGTTTTGTTTTACCTTTCTTTCTTTCTTCTTCTTCTTTTTTTTTTTTTTTAATTGCAATAGCACTGAGGCATCTCCTACCTGGTCCTCTGCCCTCTGCTCAGCAGTCTCTTGGCATGTGCTTCCCACAGGCAGCCACTGGGCAGGGCGCTGCGCCCTCCCGCCAGGCACCAGCTCTGAGCTTGCCACGCACGGGAGAGCTGGTTAACTGCGCTCAAGTAGGGGACCTGGGTGGTGAGCAAGCCTGCGGGCCCTGCCAAGGTGAAAAGGCACCATCCCCTCTCCACCGAGATTCTCATCCTGGAGTCTTCCCACCCTTCCTCCTCTGCACACAAGGTAAATCCAACGCAGGTATGTTGCGAGGACACCTCTCTGCTAGACTTGTACACTGCAAAAGCCTTGACTGCCCATGTATTTATTTGAGCCCTAAAGATCTAGGTTCAAATCCTGACACAACCACTAACCAGCTGTGTGACTCTGAGCAAACCACTTAATTTGTCTGAACTTCCATTTCGTCATCTGTGATGAGGGTAACAATGCCTGCTTCCTGCCTTGGTAAAGATTACATGGAATCATTTATCTAAAGTACTCAGTACAGAATAGCTGATCAATAGGTTATGATAGTATTTTAATAAAATGGAACATGGAGTACCCCACTTTGAGGAGCTTGTGCTCTAGAAGACAGAATAACAATTGCACCAAAAAGAATAAAATACCTAGGAATAAACTGAACCAAGGAGGTGAAAGACCTGTACACTGAAAACTATAATATGTCGAAAGAAATTGAAGACATGAAGAAATGGAAAGATATTCCATGCTAATGTCCATAGTACCTGAAGCGATCCACAGATTCAGTGCAATCCTTATCAAAATCCCAATGACATTTTCCACAGAAATAGACCCCAAAAATCCTAAAATTTGTATGGAAACACAAAAGAACTCAAATAGCCAAATCAATTTCAAGGAAAAAGAACAAAACTGGAGGTATCACACCCCCTGGTTTCAAATTATACTACAAAGCTATAATAGCCAAGACTGCATGGTACTGGCAGAAACACAGGCACATAGATCAACGGAACAGAATAGAGAATTCAGAAATATACCCATGCATATATGATCGATTAACTTACAACAAAGGAGCCAAGAACATACAATAGAGAAAGTAAAGTCTCTTCAATAAATGGTATTAGGAAAACTGGACAGCCACATGCAAAAGAATGAAACTAGACCACTATCTCGTACCATACACATAAATTAACTCAAAATGGATTAAAGAATTGAATGTAAGACCCGAAACCATAGAACCCCTAGAAGAAAACATAGACAATATGCTCTTCAACACTGGTGTTAGCCGTATCTTTTTGGATCTGTTTTCTCAGGAAGGGAAACACAAAAGCAAAAATAAACAAACGGCATTACGTCAAACTAAAAAGCTCTTACACAACAAAGTAAACCAGCAACAACAACAGAAATAACCTACCAAACAAGAGAAGATCTTTGCAAATCATATATCCATAGGTGGTTAATAACCAAAATATATAAATAACTCATACAACTCAACAACAAAACAACAAACAACCCGATTAGAAAATGGGCAGAGAGTCTGAATAGACATTTTTTCAAAGAAGACATACAGATGGCCAACAGGCACATGAAAAGATGTTCAACATCACTACTTATTAGGGAAATGCAAATCAAAACCACAGTGAGATATCACCTCAAACCTACGGGAATGGCTATTATCCAAAAGGCAAGAAGTGGGAATTCCCTGGCGGTCCAGTGGTTAGGACTCCATGCTTTCACTGCCTACCTGCCGAGGGCCTGGGGTGTTCAATCCCTGATCCCCCAGGCCACAAAGCGTGGCCAAAAAAAACGACAAGAAGTAACAAATGTTGAGAGGATGTAGAGAAAAGGGCATGTACAGTGTACACTGTTGG
This sequence comes from Phocoena sinus, assembly GCF_008692025.1. Lineage (NCBI taxonomy): Eukaryota > Metazoa > Chordata > Mammalia > Artiodactyla > Phocoenidae > Phocoena > Phocoena sinus. The sequence continues at coordinate 12,077,514 of NC_045770.1, forward strand.
TGGGCAGCCACTATGGAAAAGCATATGAGGATTCCTCAAAAATTAAGAGTAGAACTACCATATGACCCAGCTATTCCATTTCTAGGTATTAGTCCAAAGAATGCTCCTTTGTCCATAGCAGCATTATTCACAACAGCCAAGATCTGAAAACAACCTAAATGTCCATTGACAGATGAATGGATAAAGAAGATGTGGTGTATATCTATGTGGACTAAGCCATTAAAAGAAGATGAAATCCTGCCATTTGTGACAACATAGATGGACCTTGAGGGTATTATGCTAAGTGAAATAAGTCAGAGGGAGGAAAACATCTTATGATTTCACTCATATGTGGAATACAAAAAAATAAATAAACAAATGAACAAACAAAACAAAAACACATAGATACAGAGAACAGACTGGTGGTTAACAGAGGGGAAGAGGGGTAGGGGAAGGGCAAATGGGTAAAGGGGGTCAAGTGTATGGTAATGGATGGAAATTTGACTTCTGGGGGTGAGCACACGGTAGTGTATACAGAAGTCAAATTAGAATGTTGTACATGTGAAATTTATATAATGTTATAAACCGATGTTACCTCAATAAAAAAATTTCCTTTAAAAATGAAAGGGAGGGCTTCCTTGGTGGCGCAGTGGTTGAGAGTCCGCCTGCCGATGCAGGGAACACGTGTTCGTGCCCCGGTCCGGGAAGACCCCACATGCCGCGGAGCGGCTGGGCCCGTGGGCCATGGCCGCTGAGCCTGCGCGTCCGGAGCCTGTTCTCCGCAACGGGAGAGGCCACAACAGTGAGAGGCCCGCGTACCGCAAAAAAAAAAAAAAAAAAGAAAGGGAGAGGTTTCTAATCTGAAGATCCGTTTTCACGACTACAGAAGGGTCAGCATGTACTAAGCCCACGTCTCAATAATTTTTTTTCAAATCAATGAACATCTTTTTAATGCCTACTGTGCCCAAAGCACCAGGAGAAACAAAGAGCCGCCACCCTCGTGTTCCGGAGCTTACCCCGCCCCTTTGCACAGAGCCGTACCAGCCTGGGGGTCAAGAGCATCGCATCCTGGTCTCAACTCTGCCGCAAAGCAGCTGCATGAACTCCAGCAATTCACTGCCCCTCTCTGCCCCAGTTTCCCTGCTCGTAGAATGAGGCGGCCACACCAGGACTCGGGGGCTCTGTCCAGTGCTAACACCAGATGCTCTATCCAACCTTCGTCCTCCCTTCTCTCCCCCAGCACAACCGAGAAAGCATGTTAACAAATAGCTCTCGCACACGCAGTACACCAACCGTAACCTTGGGACCCACTGCCAGATTGATTTCCCTTTTCCATCTGTCAGTAAAAAATTAATACACGTAAATTTAAAAATGATTCTGAACCTTTTCGCCACCCCATCAGCCCTCCCGTGGAATCACGGCAAGGATGCCTTAGTGAGGACACCCTATTTCAGATCTGCAGAAGACTGTGTAGTGGTGGAGAGGGTGGGGACGTGTGGGAGGGGGCAAAAAAAGTACCAGGGGCCAAGCACAGATATGAGTCTGCCTACAGAAATCTCAAACCCATGCAGCTCTCTCATCCCTGCTTAAATAACCCACCTCAGTCGAAAATCAATTTCCATTCCTTAGAGGTCCATAGACAAAGGAGGAGCTGGAAGCCTAAAAACTTGAAAACAGCCATAGAGCCAAGGCAAGTGAACTAAAAATAGGAATCCACTAAATTTTCAATCCGGGTGATGGGTGGTCAACTCCACCTATGAGGTTGTTTGATTAAGAAGTTCTCAAGCTCTTTTGGTCTCCATTTCCCACTCAAATCCCAGGACACACACCAATGGTATGGACTGCTCAGAATTTGGTTAAAGGGCATTCACATTTTCCTGAGGAAAATAGGGATGCTTTGTCAGAGGTACTGGGGAAGAAAGGCACACTTCTATAACAACTCCAGCAGGTGGAAGGCTGCAGCTTGCCCAGCCTCTCCAGCTCCCAAAGGACCCTGGAGGACTCTCTGTCTGGTGGTTTCAACAGGAACCTTACCTTTTTCATGTGAAGAGCTAGAAGATATCTATGAGATATTGAAATTCCAAGATGTGACATATTACTGCCATCATCATAAGCGCTGACAAATATTAACAGAGGGGTCTACAGTGGGTAGCGGACACTGTGCCATCCATTGTGGGGCATCTCAAAGAACAATAACCCATGATACCAATCCCCCAGCAGTTCATGACATAGGAGGGGGGACATAACAATTAATACAAAATACAAATAAGTGACAAAGTGCCCAGGAGAGAGAAGCAGGGCGCTCCAAGAGAGTCCCGAGACTTGAGCTCTTGCCCTGGTCTGCTGCTGGGCAAACCTGGAAAGGTGATTCTCGGGGGTCAGTTTCCATTTGACGAATGAGAGTGTGGGACCACATGATTTCTCATGGTAACCAGGGAGGGCTTGACAGAGGAAACAGGTTTGGGGGTCCTACTGAGAATGATGAATAGGAGTCAGGGGGAGGGGAGGGCATTCACCAGCGGGAGAGACCCAGATGCAAACGCAGAGCCCGGAAAAAACAAGGCACATTTCATTCATTCATCTGTCATTCTCTTCACCAACTATTCATCACTCTCCTGTGTGCAGGTGCCTTCTAGACACAGGGGTCCCAGCCATACGGTCCCAGTGCCTGGGGGAAAAGAGGGGACATGGAATCTGTGGATTCCGGTGCCACCACGCATCTTCTTACCCAAGACACGTACCCAATTCCCTCTTCTCTCTGCAGACGCTGGGGCCTGCTTCTATCAAGGACAGGTTTAAAGGTGATAAATAAAAGCAAGGAGAAAATGAGGTGCAAGAAGAAGACAGAATCAATTATTCCAAGCAAATTAAAAGTGCTCGGCAGGGGGTGGCAGGAGATGGAAGGAGGAAGGCGACCCTTGAGTAGGCTGAGGAGGGAGGAGGGATGATCTGTCAGCGTTTCCTGAGACCACCTTGGAGACACACAAACACCCCAACCAGGCTTTGGAGGTGAATGGAGAGGCCGAAGCCTGGCCCTCGGAGCAGAATCACATTCCCCGATGGTGCTTCTTAGAGAGGATATTGAATTAGCTACAATAATCCACACAGGTGCCTGGCACGGGGTAGCAGTGATAAGCTTAATTAAACCATTTAGTTACTGGATCATGGGCTTGGGTTATAGTCAAGTTCAAGCATCTTGTTAAGGATTCAAACCCACATGGCCCTCACCCTGGGTCTTATGTGAAAAGCGTAGTTGGAGAGGGTGAGGCTTGAGAACTAGGTTGTGTGTGTGTGTGTGCGTGTGTGTGTATGTTTGTGCACACAAAGATTTTGTACCAGGCCCTGTGCCCACTTCTGGAAACTGTGCTAAAATTCTGATTAAATTATCTACAATAATGTTCTCAATATTAACCACAATACTAAAAATATTACCAGCAATGCTTGGCTGTGCTCAAAATAAATCACTAAACCGAAGTATCACAGACAGGAATGGTGTACAGCACCAGGAATCCTGGCAGCCTACTTCTCGCCCCCTCACACAGCCCACCCCATATTGTTCTGAATACTGCCACAGCAATTTCTAAAGCTCAGCTATTTGTCTGAGTTTCTCAAGAACCTCAAACTACCTTATCACTCCTGACTCTACATCTAGGTAATCCATTTACGGGGTTTGGGACTTTTTCCATCTCTTCCTGGCCTCCTTCCAGACATCTTCACTTCCTCTAACACTGACTCGGTTTGTCACAAACCCTCGGAGGGGAGGAACCCGTGGCGAGTCAAGGCAGGCGGGGGATGCGTGGGGCTCGCTCAGAATGGAGGCTGCCCAGGGCCTGTCAGAACCCACAGTTAATCAGCTTCCAGCTAATGCCAACTGACGACCAGCAGATTAATAGGACATGCTGAGGAAGAGCCTTCTGCTTGCCCACTAATTGCTTGTTTACGTAACTGACGGAGCATGGCGCTCATTAGGGGTTGTTAGCACATCAAGGCAGCAGTACTAACTGGGAAAGCCCTGAGTTTGTGGACCTTAGTTTGTTGTCAGAGTCGGGCAACAGCATACACAGCAGCTACTTCAGGGGTTCTCTACCCCACAGAGCTGCCATGTATTGAGAGCTTACTCTGTTCCAGATATGTTACCCCAATTAATTCCATAGCAAGCCTGTGAGGAAGCGATTATTTATTATCCCTTTTTCAGCACTAAGGAAACCCTGGCTCAGAGAGGGTTTACGTGATTTACATAAGGTCACACAGCTTACCCGTGGTGGAGCAGGGATTTCAACTCCACAGCATTAACCACTCGGTTGAACTGTCCCCCTCTGTCAACACCTGCCTTCATACATAGTGACATCATCGACGCGAGAGTTATCCAGATTGGAAATTCCAGAGTGATGTGGTAAGAGAAGATGAGAAAATCCATGCTCTGCCCACCTCTTTTCTGAGGAATCTGGGATACCTGATGATGGCAGAGACCTTTTCGTCTGATGCTTGCAACTCCTGAATATTTCTTGATTTCTCCAGAGTGAGACTGAATAAAAATGGGAACTTTATTTCACCTGTCAGGTAAGTGCAAGCTCCTCCCGGTCTGGTATCTAGGACAGTCCCTTGGCTCCCAAGGTATTTTTTATGCCAGCACCCCGTGTTCTGTGTCCTTGATTTCTGAGAGCACAGAGCCTTCCCCTCCTGGCCAGGACACAGGTTTGGAAGAAGGATCAGTTTGCTCTTCTCGTATTGCTCCCACGACTTATGTATCTACTTACCTACCTGTCCTACCTACCTATCTACCTACCGGTCCTACTTACCTATCTACCTACCAGTCCTTACTTACCTATCTACCTGTCCTACCTACCTATCTACCTACCGGTCCTACTTACCTATCTACCTACCAGTCCTTACTTACCTATCTACCTGTCCTACCTACTTACCTGTCTTACCTATCGGTTCCACTTACCTATCTACCTACCTGTCCTGCCTAACTACCTGTCCTGCTTACTTACCTATCTGTCTCATACTCTATCTAAAAAGCAGCAGAGCACCTCTGCTTAGGTGTACCAAATCAGACGGATGTTCTCTGGTGAAAGATGCTACTGATCACAGGTTTGAGCCTCTTACACAACTGTGTCACCTTCAAATCTTCAGAAGGGGAAATTCTGGCTTAGAGAGGTTTCATAACTTTCTCAAGGTCAAAAAGCAAAGCGAAAAAAAAAAATACACATCTGGGGCTTCCCTGGTGGCGCAGTGGTTAAGAATCCACCTGCCAATGCAGGGGACATGGGTTCGAGCCCTGGTCCGGGAAGATCCCACATGCCACGGAGCAACTAAGCCCGTGCGCCACAATTACTGAAGCCCGCGCGCCTAGAGCCCGTGCTCCGCAACAAGAGAAGCCACCGTGATGAGAAGCTCGTACACCACAACGAAGAGTAGACCCCGCTCACCACAACTAGAGAAAGCCCACATGCAGCAACGAAGACCCAATGCAGCCAAAAATAAATAACTTAATTAATTTTTAAAAAAATACACGTCTCTCCTTTAGGCCCTGGGACGCAGCACTGTGGTGGAGGCTTGGGGAGGCGGGGGAATATTTCGGTCAGTTTTAAATAAACCTCAGATTCATTATTAATAAAGACACTGACATTTAAGTAGCGCCTTCTACTTTACAGAGCAATATTACAAGAATTATAATATTTAATCCTTATGAAAACTCTGTGAGGTGTGTGTGATGGTCCCCATCTCACCCAGCAAGAGGTTAAAAATTGCACCTGAGTCCTGAGTTCATCAGTGGCAGAGCTGGAATCCCAGTGCTGGTCTTGGACAGCAAGTCCCAAGTGCCTCATGCATCCTCAGTGCTCAATGGTAGCTGTTATCTCCCATTTACGTCCCTACTCAATTCCCTTTAGTCACCAAGTCCCATCAACAGCCGAGGTAGCAAAGGGGGTTATCACTAACCTGGAAACCCTCCCAGGTCATACCTCTGACATTGTCAGTGGGGATGGGGCTTAACGTCCCATATTCCAAAACTAGCTCCATCTCCTTCTCAACCTTTGTCCTGGCCCCAAATAAGCAAAAGCACCGATTTCCAGAAAGATCTTTCACAATTTTGCCTACCTGTCTGACATCATGAGAATCCATTTGATCTATGGGGCAGAGGTTGTCAGATCTCATTTTTCAAGGTCAATAATGTTCGGTTGATTCTAATTCAAAATGTTCATACCCTCTGACCCAAATCTTTCACTTCGAGGTATTAATCTCCAGAGACACTCCTGCAAGTGTGCAAAGACTCTGGCACAAGGATGGAAACAACCCACATGTCCTTCAAAAGGGGAACATTTACTTAAATGATGGATATTCATATAAAGGAGAAGCATTCCACTTTTAAAAAGAAGTATGCAGATTTATATAAAGTGACATGGAAAGCTGTTCATAATATAGTGAAAAAGGCCGATTCTAATACACCATGTATAGAATGATCCCCTGTTTTTTTTTGTTTTCTGTTTTTTGCGGTACGCAGGCCTCTCACTGTTGTGGCCTCTCCCGTTGAGGAGCACAGGCTCCGGACGCACAGGCTCAGCGGCCATGGCTCACAGGCCCAGCCGCTCCGCGGCACGTGGGATCTTCCCGGACCGGGGCACGAACCCGTGTTCCCTGTGTCGGCAGGCGGACTCTCAACCACTGCACCACCAGGGAAGCCTTCCCCTGTTTTTTTAAAGAAAAAAAGGTATGGATTTTTATAGAAAAAAAATCCAGAGGCATGTTCATCCATGGTGTTTAACTTGGCAGGTGGGAGAGACGGAAATTACAGGACTGGGGAGTAAACTTTCTGGAAGATGCCAGTGGATTCTGGCAGGAATTGCTCCTCTGTCTCCACTGTTTTCCCTCCAGCTGTGACGAGGACAGAAGCTTGAGGCTTCTCTCCCACAGTCATATCTGGACATCAATAAAGATGCTGTGGGGAAAGTCACTCCCATTTACATCCCTACTCAATTCCCTTTAGTCACCAAGTCCCATCAGATTCAGAATGAAATCAAATAATAAAACTGAAACACAAAGTTATTTACCACTGTGGTAGGATTGGCCCATTCTTTCCTATCAATTTCCTAGCCCAGAAATTGCCTTTTAAATGGATAATGATGATTCTGAGGGTCCAATTATTACCTTGAAACCTCACATTTTGATATATCCAAGGCTGTTCTCTTATATAAATAACAGTTATTATTGCAAAGTGATATTTTCCCCTGCACTTCCAAAGTGTGCCTGCAGGAGACGGCAAGAAAATGGATTCCATTAATATTCCACTTAGAATGGTTGCCTTTTCCAGCACTAATGTCCACATAAATCTCCTCTGAGTATTTTATACAAACGCCATCCCTTCTACCCTGCACCGCCCCACTCCCTCTACCCATTTCTCTTCCTCCTCTCTCATCTCCTCTTCCCCAGAAAAAGACTCTCCATCCTCTGGTTGGTTAGTCAGTGGCTCCGATGATGCTGCCACCTGCGTTGCCCAGGTCCTGGCACAGAGTTCCCGTGGATGATATTATTCTCGTCACCGTTTACACCCCCGCTCTCCCTCCACCAGCCAGGGAACGAGCCTTTCAGCATTACTTTCCTGACTATTTAGTCCTAATTAGAACCCCCAAGTAAAATGCATCAGCAACAAAAAGCCCAACTGACTGACATGAGCCCGGCGGTGTCACGGGTACGGCTGAGGCCAGCATCCAGGCTGGGGTGGGCTGGGGGGAGGGAGAGGAGGAGGCCTGAGCCCCACAGTTTCCTGCACGTTCCCAGCCTCCGTGGAGCCGGATGGAGCTGGGCTGCAGCAGGCACCTAACAGCCTCATTAACGCTCCCGCCAGCCCCGCTCCCGCTGGAAACTGTGTAGGTTGTTGTTATTAGGAAGTATTTATAAAAGACTCTATCACGGCAAAGTGCTTTACAGTCATTTCACGGGAGAGACCAGGGTGCCGGGAGAATCAGACTCCATGCTATCGCTGTCACCGTCTCCCCAGTTTTGCTGAGCCCCTTCAAGGACCAGTCCTGTCTTTCTGTGCTGTAACCCGAGATCCCGGCTGCCCTCCGCACACCCCCTATGCCGGCCTCGCTGGACCAAATCATTACAGCGAAGAGACAAGTTCACATCTAAAGAACTTTCATCCTCAGTAAACCGTTTCATCTCTGCCACAAGCTTGAAAGGTAGGGCAGATCTGACTGCTCCCGCTTCATAAATGGGACAATTGAGGCTCAAGGAGGTTAGCTAACTCGTTCAAGGTCACAGAGCTAGTGAATCAGATAAATATTTACTGGTGCTGCACCTCATGCTGGGTCCTTTGACACATCATCTTTGCAACAGGAAATGGCAGCGCTAGGAGGAGAGCCCAGGCCTTCCTCATGAGAATTCCAAGATTCTATGAGACCCAACATTTCCTCAGTTCCTGAGAGGAAATCCCGTCTACAGGTTCCCAAATCAGGCTTGCTCCTCTGTGTGCCCAGGTAGTTCACACACGCTTCTACTGCTGCACCTGCACTTCTACCACTGCACATTTACCCATCTAATCTCCTCGGAGCCCGAGAACTCCCCTAGGGCAGGGGCTGCCTCTTACTCCGCTTTCAAGCCCCAGCATCCACTACGATGCTCAGTGGGGCTCAATGGGTTCTGGTTGTTTGAGTGAACGAATGCATGAAGAGCAAGGCAATGACTACCTGTTAACGTGAAGTGTGTGTGTGTGTGTGTGTGTGCGCGTGGAGTGCATGCGTCAGCACACATGCGTATATAATGATACCCGTGGGAACAGAAGGAGGATTCTGTCTGACCTGAAAGGTTAAGCTCCCCTCTGTGGCATTCACATGAACAGAAATTCCCCCTAGGAGGGAAATCTACATGTTTGTTCTTTGCAGAAAGGCAGGAGGGCACCAAGGTTAAGAGTACACAGCTGGTTCTACCACCTTTTAGCCATGAAACCTGGGGCCAGTTTCCCAACTTCTCTAAATCTCCCAATTCCTCAACTGTAAATGGGGGCGCTATGATTGGTAGGTAAATTAATGCAGGCACACATTCTGAATGGCCTCCAGCATCTGGTAAAGGCTCAATGCTGGCAACTGTACCAGGGAGGGGAGCGCAGCAGTGAGCTCTGGAGCACTTCCCAGAGCCCTGCCCCAGGGGATGTGTCTAGGCACGTGCCCTGCACACCACCTGTGGCCTCTGAGGCCACACCTCCCTCAGATGGTTAGGTCCCTGGCCCAACTGGCAGACCCAGAAATATGGGGTGGGACAGGGTTGGGCATCTCAGGGCAGTCCTAGCCCTTGAGTTCACAGAAAACCAAAGGAAGATGCCATCTCCATGGAAAGGTGAGGGTGACATGAGACAGTCCATAATCAAAGCATTTTGCAGAGCACATGACCAGGAGAAGGGTGAGGGGTCCACTGCACTTTACAGATGCACTGAAGTTCTCACAGGGAAGGGGACTGACTGATGGGCAGGAGGGAAACTCACAGCGCTCCCACCCCTCACCAGTCGCTCAGCTCCTGACACAGTGGCTGAGATGATCTCCTCTGGACCCACCCAGGGAGGCCTTTTGGGCCAGGCAGATCCCAAAGATAACTACAGTGATCCCAGGTCACCAGGCAATGTTGGATCCCTTCCCTGCAAGGGCACTTGCCCTCTCTCTGTGGGGGCTCTGTGGAGGTGCAGTGCATGGTAGGCTGAGTCCCAGCTGAGACAGGGCCACGGGGCAGCTGTAGACAATGGGGGGTCAGCACGTTCCTGTGGGGATGGCCCAGTCCCTGCCCTTACTCTAGCTGGAGGCTCAGCCACTCCTGTGTGTTGGGGCAAGGCAGGGGCTCAGAGCTACTGCCATGGTGAGAGGCCAGCTGTGATTGTCCCGGATGCCCTTGGTCTTCAAATCAAAAGCAGCTGCATGGACGGCATATGACTTTCCCAGTGGCCTAACTACAACCCACTCCTACGCTCAGGTATAAGAGGTTTAGATTCTAGAGTCGAGCCAGGCTCAGGTATTTTATTAAAATTCCCTGAGGCTAAGAGTGGGCTCAGAAAGGGGAGGAAAGGGCAAGCTACACCTACCGACCTGTGATGCCAGATAACAGGTTGAATCTGCACAAGTTCGGCCAATCATCCTTGTGGTCCAGATCCCAAGCTGTTCAGTGTCATGCAAACCAGCCATCTGCGTTTACCAACTGCAGACTTTAACCACCAGATGGGCTGTCCCGGTGGACAAGGCTGGAGCTCACGTGAGGTAAGCTGGCTGGAGCACAGTCCTACGACACGGGTCCTGGATCCAATCCATGTGCCATCCTGTGAGTGTGATTCTGTTTATAGCCACGAAAGTCACCTTTGGTTTAGGCCTGCCCCCTAGATATGAGACAGGCATGTGATTGGGCCAGCTCAGTGCCAATGCATCACAGATGCTAGAAAACGACCGCATATGCGTAACTGATGCTCAGCATTGTTACCTGAGCACAGAGGGATATTAACAGAAAGAGAGACAGAGATGGATCCACTATCCTTTTCATCCTCCAAAATGCCCCACAAAGCAATGTAGAATTTTGGTTCCAACATATACTGAACACTTGGTTTCAGAGCAAAACACAATGGAAGAGAAAACTCTAGAAGCAGTAGAATTTCTCCCTATGGGCTTCAGTTTTCTCATCTACAAGATCATCTCTGGGGTCCCTGGCATCTCACAACTCCCTGGGCAGCAACGGTCCTGCAGGATATGGAGCAAGGCTGGGAGGAGGCCCAGGCTCAGTCTCACAAAAATGTCTTAAACTCCTGACAGAGAAAGTAAAGCAGCAGACCTACAGGAAGCTTAAGGGACCAGATCAGCTAAGACTGGCCCCACCTGTGTGGCAAGCCCAGCTATAAGCACTTTGAGGGCACTAATCCATTGCATTCTTTTTTTTATTTTTTAATTTTTATTGGCGTATAGTTGCTTTACAATGTTGTGTTAGTTTCTCCTGGACAGCAAAGTAAATCAGCTATACGTATAGATATATCCCCTCTTTTTTGGATTTCCTGCCCATTTACGTCACCCCAGAGCACTGAGTAGAGTTCCCTGTGCTATACAGTAGGTTCTCATTAGTTATCTATTTTATACATAGTAGTGTATATATGTCAATCCCAATCTCCCAATTCATCCCACCCCCCTTTTCCCCCCTTGGTGTCCATACATTTCTTCTCTATGTCTGTGTCTCTATTTCTGCTTTGCAAATAGGTTCATCTGTATCATTTTTCTAGATTCCACAGCCAGGACATGGGAGCAACCTAAATGTCCATCAACAGAGGAATGGATAAAGAAGATGTGGTATGTATATACAATAGACTATTACTCAGCCATAAAAAGGAAAGAAATTGTGCCATTTGCAGACGTGGATGGACCTAGAGACTGTCATACAGAGTGAAGTAAGTCAGAAAAAGAAAAACAAATATCGTATATTAACACATATATGTGGAATCCAACCCATTGCATTCCTGCAGAAACTATGAGGTGGGCGCTATTACTATGTCCACATAGGTGAGGAAACCCAAGTCTGGCTCTGCATCACTCTGCCGTCCTGCTAGGATGCCTCTGCTCCTGGGCAAGGTGGGTGGCTACACAGTGGGGTCTCTAGCCTCAGTAAACAAACAAGGGTGAGGTTGGGGGACTGGCAGGTATAGATCAAAGGCTCCAAAGCTCCTTTCAAATTGCCAGGCTGCTCTGAAGAGGGCATCCAGCCTGCTCTAAAGCTTCTCTGCTCCAACTTTTTGGCTCTGATCTTTGAATGAACAAAAGGGTCTCCTGTTTCTCTATGTCAGCAAGTCTGAGCCGGCTCCCCACTGGCTGTGTCTCCAACGCCCTGGCCTGTGCAGCGTCCGGGCCCTCCTGTCTCACCCAGATGAGAAAGGGCCAGCCGTGGCCGAGCTCTGGAGGGAAGAATGGGGAGAATTAGTTCTCTCAGCTTTGCCAAAGCAGAGGGTGATGGAGATCAGCAGTCTTGGCTGAAGGTGCTTTGATCTGACTGGCGTCCACTCAACAGTTGTCTGTTGTTGCCCACAAGCCTGGTGCCCCCCCTGCCCTTCAGGCCCTGCTCACCCTGCATGCGAAACACCAAGCTGGCCACCGGCAGCCTGGTCTCCTCAGCATCCTGCACTGGCCGGAGCAGGATGGGGGTTGAGGCTGGGGGTAGGGTGACGGATTTCAGCAGAAGCACGGGCCATGCAGCTCATCTTCAGGACTGGGTGCCCGTGCCACGGGGCTGGGGAGAGTTGCCTTCCTGCCTGGCACTAAGATGGCTCAAGGGCTTTCCTGACCCATCCCTCAGCCCTGCCCCCTTTACACCACTCCAGATTCCCCTGAAACAGTTGTTTTTACTCCATCTCCATCGCACTTTCCATTCTCACCTTCACCCAGCCCACTGGGCTGGGTTTCGTCCTCACCACTCCAAGACAGCTTCCACTAAAGTCCCCAGTCACCTACATCTCATTGAAGCCCATGGATAATCTTCTATCTTCACTGTATTTAATCTCTCAGAAGCATTGACCAGTGAACTCATTTACTCCACCTTCAAATACTTTCTTCTCTAAGCTCCCGTCACATCTCACACACCTGTTTATTTATAGCTGTCGTTTTGTCTTCCTGCCTCAATGGCTCCTTCTCAAATGTCAGGTACCCCCAGGATTCAGTCCTGAGCCATCTTCCCATCTATACTCTCTCTCAAGTGACTTCCATCCTTCCCATGGCTTTAAATTCCACTTATATATTCATGACTTAAAAAAATTCTTTACCTATTTATTGTAAAATAAACCATAGATGCAGAAAACCACACAGAATAAATATAAAGCTTAGTGGGTGAACAACCTCATAATAACTACACAGGTTAAAATATACAACTTTGCCAGCCACCCAGAAGGCCTGCTGGTCCCCATCCTAACCACAGCCCCTCCTCCCCTCCAAAAGTAACCACTTTCCTGACTTTTATAGGAATCCCTTCTTGTGTGTTTTTTTCCCCCTTTTGTGGTTTTATCACCCAAGTGCATTCCTAGACACTGTAGTTTAAGTCCTGCCCAGTTTGGGAAATTTTATCTTTTAATTCTCTTTTAATTTACAAATTTCTCTTTCATCTCTTTCTTTTCCTTAAAATGCATCTGTTCCTTTGCCCTGTAGGGTTCCCCACTGTCTGGATTCTGTTGCCTGCACACTCCTGGTGCAGTTCAACACGCTCCTCTATCTCTTCATTCTTAAAACTCAGCCACTGGGGGCTTCCCTGGTGGCGCAGTGGTTGAGAGTCCACCTGCCGATGCAGGGGGCACGGGTTCGCGCCCCGGTCCGGGAAGATCCCACATGCCGCGGAGCAGCTGGGCCCGTGAGCCATGGCCGCTGAGCCTGCGCGTCCGGAGCCTGTGCTCCGCAACGGGAGAGGCCACAACAGTGAGAGGCCCGCGTACCGCAAAAAAAAAAAACAAACAAAAAACAAAAAGATCAGCCACTGGATCCAGAGGCTTGGTCAAGCTCAGGTTCAGACCTTCAGCTGAGACTATAAGTGATGCTATGTTCTTTCATCAGAAGGCACATAATGTCTGCCTTTTACTCTTTTTTCAGTATTAGCAACTATAGGTGCTCAGTGTCTAACATCTAAACCTTAGATCCATTCATTCATTTAAGTTTTCATATATCAACCTGAATAATTTTATACAGAGACGCTGCCCGCCATGTATTATTTAGTTACCCAGGGGCACAGTTCATATAGGAATGACAGGATAAATGCTAATTTCCTTTCATTTACATGGTTTTCAAGATAATTAGTTAGCCCCCCGTCATCCTCAGATGATGACCAGTCAGGCAATTTTTTACATGTCATTTTGAACTCATGCATACAAAATTATTAAACCCATGTTTAAACATGGGTTTCAATCCATTGCAATTATTATCCTTATTAAAGCTCAACTTGTCATCTTTGACCAGTGGGAGTCCCTTCAAGTTGGCTCCTAAGTCCTTCTGACATGACTGGTCCAAGCGGTCATTTTGTACAGTTCCTGCCTACACCTGGGATCAGCCATGTCTCCAAGAAGCCCTGGTTTCTTTCAGTGGGAAATGGTATATAGCACGACCATAATCTGGTTGCACCTCTTGGTCATAGTTTCTAGGCCTTTTTCAGTGGACAGAGCTAAGGGGCAAAAACAAACAAAAAAATCTATCTATGGATAGGTAGAGATATAGATAAAAAATATTATATATATATTAAACAAAATATATAACATATAGATAGATGGATATAAAATATTTATACAAAATTTATAAAATAAAAATTCAAGTCTACAGGGTTTTTACTCTGCCTCTTCTATAACTACATCTATATTTCCATTCTTTTGCACTGAGAATCCTGGTTCTCAAGGACACCAAAAAGACAGAAATAGGGTGACCCATAATTATTTATTTGCTTTATCCCACATCACACATACAACAGTCTCAGAATAACCATACTTATTGGTAGCAATACTAACACCACTCCCAGCCATCATGATTACGTATTAAAAAGGTTTAAAATATCTTTGCATATGCCACCTCTGTTCCCCAGTTCTTAACACTATACCTACATTGTCAGATGACATTGCCATTGCATCATGCAATGTAGCCCTGGGAACACTCACTTAGTTTTGTTGCTATAAGTAACCATACGTTTAATGCTCAACACTGGTCTTACACCCATGTCTCTCTGACCATTGGGTTTTCTGAACTCATTTTCTAGTAGATTCCTGAGGAAGGACTCATAGGGACAATATTCTCTGAGTTCTTACATGCTATTTTAATGATAGTGTGTTCTTTATACTTGAAGGTCAATTTGGCTGAATGTACAATCTTTGGCTCATGTTCACATTTCCTGTTTTGAGTACCTTTAATACGTTACTCCATTTTCTTCTGTCATAACATGTGGCTGTAGAAAAGTCTGATGATAGTATCATTTTCTTTCTCATATAAATCACTTACTCTTTTGCTTAGATGTCCAAAAGATATTTTTCTTTTTCTTTAAAGCCCGGTAATTTTACTAGAACAAGCCTCCATCCTTTTGGGTCAATATTCTCAGGTACAAAGAGTGTTCTTTCAATATTCAGCTTTAAATTTTCTTTTAATTTCAGGAGGTTTTTTTGAATTATATTTTTTATGATTTGTTACCTTGCTTTAGTTTTCTTTTTGCCTTTCAAGGATGCCTATTATCCATATGTTGAACCTTCTTTGCCTTTCTTAAATATTTGTCACTTTCTCTCAAACCATATTTATCTCTTTCTTAATTTCTTCTTGGTTTAAAATTTTTCCCTCCTTTATGCCTTTTATTTCTCATAAGGTATTATTTATAGTGTTTATTTGCTCTTGTGTTCCTTCTAGTTCATGCCTCACTTATAAATTTTCTTTTCTTTTCTTTCTAATTCTTGAATTCTATCACTACATTTCTGTTTTTCTAAATCTGATTTATATTACATTTCATGTCTTGTACCATTTAAAAAAATTTTAGCTCATTGTGAAATACTGTGTTATAGGTTTTTTTTTTTTCTGGTTGTTGATTTTTGGGGGGGGTGGTTATTTATTTATTTACTTTTTGGTGTGATTTCACTGTCTGCAGGGATGTTATTCTCATTTTGTCTTCCTTACAGTAACTTCTATGGGGTTTGGACGCAATCATTTCATTTTTAAGTGAAATGAGTTTTCCTGAACTTTTAGAAAAAGACTTTGTTCAGGTGTCTTTTGTAACTCCACAGAGCTCCCTCTTCCACTGTTTTATAGAGTGTTAAAAAATAAGCAGCTTGGGCTTCCCTGGTGGCGCAGTGGTTGAGTCTGCCTGCCGATGCAGGGGACATGGGTTTGTGCCCCAGTCCGGGAAGATCCCACATGCCGCGGAGCGTCTGCGCCCGTGAGCCATGGCCGCTGAGCCTGCGCGTCCGGAGCCTGTGCTCCGCAACGGGAGAGGCCACAACAGTGAGGGGCCCACGTACGGCAAAAAAACAAAAAAAAAAACTACCTAAAAACTGTGCTGCCACTATCTTTCCAAAATCTCTCCTGCTGATAACTTTCAATGTTATCTCCAGACTGCATCTCTCACTTGACCTTATATACCTAAGTATTAATTGATATCTCCACGTGGATGTCCTTTTTTTTTTTTTTTTTTTTTTTTTTTGGCTGCACCACACAGCTTATGGGATCTTAGTTCCACAACCAGGGATCGAACCTGGACCCACAGCAGTGAAAGCATGGAGTCCTAACCATTGGACCACTGGGGAATTCCCTCCACGTGGATGTCTAATAGGTGTCTCACACTTAAGTTGGCTGAAAGAAGTCAACTTTCCCCCTCAATTCTATCATCTCTCTTAATCTTCCCCATCTCAATAAATGGTACCTCTTCCCTCCCAATTGCTCAGGCCGAAAACCTAGGAGTCAGTCTCTTTCCCTCATACTCCAAAATTAACCATATCCATAGGCTCTGGCCGTTCTTCCTCCAAAACACATTTCTAATTCAATTACTACCTACCATCTCCATGCTTTTCCCCGATCTAGGCCTCTACTACCTGTCTTCTGGACTTCTGCACTAGTCTCCTGGTCTCTCTGCCTCCACTTTCCCTTCAGGGCAGCCAGAGTGGTCTTTCTAAAGCATAAGTCAGATCACATCATTCCCATGTTTAACACAACCCCTAGGCTTCCCACTGCAAACAATGAAATTCCACACATAACCATGACCTACAAGACCTGCATCATTTGGAGAACTTTGGCTTCTTTGTCGCCCTCTCCCTCCACTTCCCCTATATTCTCTATGTTCCAGACACCTGGTCGTCTTTTTGCTCCCAAAGCATCCCATATGCTTCCCATCTCAGGGCCTTTACCCCCGCCATTCCCTGTGGTTGGAATGCTTTCCTGCTAGATCTTTGCAACGCTGCCTCTTCTCATTTTCAGGTCCAAACTCAGAGAGGCCTTACTTAATTCCCCAAGTAAAGCGCTTATCTATTTTACCTTCTTCTTAGCACTTACCAGTGCCAGCAATTATCTTTTTCATTCACTTGTATATATAAATATACTCTGTAAATATACCCTCCCACCCCTACCACTATTAGAATTCTCCTTGCGGATAGTGATACCACCTGGCACATAATAGCTGCTCAATAAATATTTATCAGCTAATTATTTTTCCAAATCCCTCTGAATATAGCCAAGGGAACCAAGCCCTGCTACAGCAAGCTCTGGAACATGAATATTTTCCTAAAATTGCCAGCTGCCAATGTAAACTGTTCTCTCAGGACACAGCCTTGTCTATACTGATGGATAAAGTGTCCTGACCGCACAACTCTTGTGAGGAGGAGTAGTCCTCAACCCTATTACAATCAACACTCCCTTTCCTGAACCAGTATTTTATAATATGCCTTTTCTATCCCCAAATAAAAATTCATATATAACTACATACCTAACGTTTTTTTTTTAAATCCACCTCATTCCCCTAATTATAATACAAAGGAGTAATAAAAAGAAAGTAATTTATACTAAAATGATAAGTATTTCATTATGCAAATGCTTGAGTATGATTAAACTAGAAGACAGAAGGAAGGAGTCAGATGTTTGCAGCTTTATGTAGCATCGCCATGAATACAGCAACTATAAATTCAAACTAATACAAAAAGTGTTGTGCTGGCAACTCAAATACCACAGCTAAGTTGGCAAGAGTGATGAAGGGTGATGTGATTTTCAAATGTTGACCAACTTTTGGTAAATGCTGACCAACTTTTGGTAAAATTCAGAACAAAACAAGGTATGGTCTTCCCAATTTTCTTAGTGAATTTTCATGGAAAATTCGACGCATACTAAATCTTGACAAAAATATCCTGTGTTTACAAATACATAAGATGTATTTACAAAATGCCCCCTTGGTTTATATTATTGCAAAATAGCAGCCTTGTCCATGGTCTTCCAAAACTGGAAACAACCCAAAAGTCCTTCAACTGGTGAAGGAATAGATACACTGTGGCCCATCCATACAGTGGAATACTGCTTAATAATACAAAGGAATAAACTTCTGATATTGGCAACAACCTGGATGACTCTCAGATGCACAATGCCAAGTGGAAAAAGCCAGACTGAAATGGCTACATACTGCTATGTCTTAGAATACTACAGAAATTTATTTCTTATAGTTCTGAAAGCTGAGAAATCCAAGATCAAGGAACTGGTAGATTCAGTGCCTGGTGAGGGCCTGCTTCCCAGTTCATAGACAGCCGTCTTCTCACTGTGTCCTCACATGGTGGAAGGGGCAAGAGAGCTCTCTGGGGCCTCTCTTTATAAGGGCACTAATCCCATTCATGAGGGCTCCACTCTTATGACCTAATTACCTCCCAAAGGTCCCACCTCCAGATACCATCACATTGAAGATTAGATTTCAACAAAGAATTTTGGAGGGAACACATTCAGTCTATAGCACTGTATCATTCCACTTATATGATCTTCTGAAAAAGGCAAAAGTAGGGCCAGAAAACAGATCAGTGTTTGCCAGGAGTTGGGGAGGGGAGAGGCGCTGACAACAAAATGACACAAGAGAATTTTCAGGGGGGTGATGCAACTGTTTTTATATCTTGGTTGAGGTGGTAGTTACATGATTGTACGTGTTTGTCAAAACTCATAGAAGTGTACACTATAAAAAATGAATTTTACTGTATATTATTATACCTCAAATTTTTTAAGTCTTTAAAAAAATAGGTAACTCCCCACTGAGAACCACTGGTATAGAGCTTCACTGAGTATAAAGCACTTTCAGATGTCCTGTGCACCGTGAAGAAGGCTGGGCAAGGCTTACTGACCCAGTTCTGGGAACGAGTAGCGTGGTATGTGGGAAGCTTTATATGGGACTTTCTGTGGGAAAACCAACACTTAGATTGAAGGTCTAGTTCTAGAGCCTGAAATTTACCAGTTGGGTACGTTATGGTACCCAAGTAACTGCTCTGTTCTGAACCCTAGTTTCCTAGCTGTTGGTCCTAACCCTCTTTGAGTCAGCGATTTGCCTGGGGCCGGGGAGCAGGGGAATAGCTCGTTTATGGCAGCCTTCTGGGTCCTGGTCATTACTCCTTATCCTCGCTGTGCTGATAACCGGAATACTTCTCAGAGGGAGACCCACCCATCAGCTGTCCCCTCCTGCTCAGGGTCAGTGCAAAGGACAGGGGCTGGGAACCAGGCCCAGCAGAGCGGGAGGCGGGAATCACTGAGAATGGGCACTGGAGGGAAGTGCCCACGGCAGGTGGGTCAGGAATTCAGAAGGGGGAGAGTCTGGGCAAGACAACTCTGTGACAAATAGGAAATCAAGGCCATCTGGCTGCAAACTGTCGTGACCTTGACAAGATCGTCTTTCTAATGACCAGCAGCACAGGGGTTCCCAAGGCCTAACTTTTATTCTGCTGCCCCATTTACAGTACACCTAAGGCTCAGTCATTCCTGAAGGCTCCCTGTCTGATCACCTATAAGGGGTAAAGGAAGATACTTTGCCCCACAGACTTCCAGAGGGTCTTCCCAGGCTGGGAGCTGAGCCCCAGCCTCCCGAGGAAACCCTTGTGGTACCTTTAAGAAGAGTTAATACTAACTGAAGCCTGTTATACACTTGAGCCTAAGCCACCCAAACAGAGCAAGGAAGGGCCAGTTAATCAGAAGTCGAAACACAAACCCCAAACTCAATATTTCACATCTTCCTCTCCAGCTCATGCAGCCTTTGGAACTTGAACCCTTCAAAATCTTTTGTTTATGATTCTGCTGTTGAAGCACCATTTACTGATGAGAAATGGCTGCTGTCTGAATAAAGCCCTGTTAGTTACCGCTTCCTTTAAACTTCGTTAAGGAAAACATAATTACGGAGCAAATCTCATTTGGATTCACTCAGTGCTCCAAAGGCTTCGGCACAGACTGTTCTTTGCCCCTTCTTTATAGAAAGAACAGTACATGGGCTTGCAAGAGATTCTTTGAAACCTAGAGACAATTAGTGCGCATGCAAATGAAGGAAGCAATGTTTTGGGGAAGCCTGCTCAGCTGCCCAGAGAGGGAAATGCTGGTTCCGTTCAGAACAGCCCCAACTGGGAGCCTGACGCCCCGCTGGAATCAAGATGTCTCTTTGGGAAAGCCTCAAAATCTTTCCGATCCTCAGTTAATCCTCCTGCAAAATGCCATTACCTCCGTCATGGTGGAAGCAGTAGGATCTAATGGAGAATTTTGAAAAGAAAAATGCCACATAGAGCTACATGAACTTCTCAACTGTAATTAAAATGATCACTGCTGAATGAGCATTCTATAGCCTGTGCTGAGACTCGCTTGGCATCCACTAAAGAGGCAGCACAGCACACTGAGGGGGACCACCAGCCCAGGAGCCAGCCTCCAAGCCCAGTACTAGCTGTGTGATCTAGCTCAAGTTCCTTAACTTCTCTGAACTTGACTTTCCTCATCTGTAAACTAGTAGTACTTAACTCCTAAAGATGCTGTGAGAGTTGAGCTAAAACATGTACATTACTGAGAAGAGTACCAAACATACAGGTACTGTCCAATAAATGTCATGTATGATCCCTTAACTGCCTGTATTAACCATATCTTTGATTTTTCAGTATGCTGATGCTTTCACATCTGGAGCCTTGCTGACCCGGGATGGACCGCCCCTCTCAGGGTTACCCAATTCCTAGAAATACTAAACTAGCCCATAAGGGCACTTTTCAAATACAAACCACCCATTCCACACCTCAGCCTCCTCCTTTATTGGGTACTCACAGGGCACTTACACTCCAGGCTACTAGCTATCTGCGCTCATCACTCCCAGGACTAGGTACCAGGCAACTCGGGAGAGGCCCTGTGCCCCAGAACTCACTGAGATTATTCAAACTAGCCAATCCTAAGCCTATGCACGCTGCCTCACCTGGTCCTCCATGAAGAAACCACAACAAAGACTCTTGCCCACATTGCCCCAAGCTCCCACTGCCTCCTGACAAACCCTGATGCTTCCCATGTGGGAAAATTAATGCACAGAAATCTCTTGCATTCCTATACACAAATGATGAAAAATATGAAAGAAAAATTAAGGAAACACTCCCATTAACCATTGCAACAAAAAGAATAAAATACCTAGGAACAAACCTACCTAAGGAGAAAAAAGACCTGTATGCAGAAAACTATAAGACATTGATGAAAGAAATTAAAGATGATAAAAACAGATGGAGAGACATACCATATTCTTGGATTGGAAGAATCAACATTGTGAAAATGATTATACTACCCAAAGCAATCTACAGATTCAATGCAATCCCTATCAAACTACCAAGGGCATTTTCCACAGAACTAGAACAAAAGGTTTCACAATTTGTATGGAAACACAAAAGACCTCGAATAGCCAAAGCAATCTTGAGAAAGAAATATGGAGCTGGAGGAATCAGACTCCCTGACTTCAGACTATACTACAAGTAATCAAGACAGTATGGTACTGGCACAAAAACAGAAACATAGATCAACAGAACAGGATAGAAAGCCCAGAGATAAACCCAGGCACATATGGCCACCTTATCTTTGATAAAGGAGGCAAGGATATACAATGGAGAAAAGACAGCCTCTTCAATAAGTGGTGCTGGGAAAACTGGACAGCTACATGTAAAAGAATGAAATTAGAACACTCCCTAACAACATACACAAAAATAAACTCAAAATGGATTAAAGACCTAAATGTAAGGCCAGACACTATCAAACTCTTAGAGGAAAACATAGGCAGAACACTCTATGACATAAATCACAGCAAGATCCTTTCTGACCCACCTCCTAGTGAAACGGAAATAAAAACAAAAATAAACAAATGGGACCTAATGAAACTTCAAAGCTTTTGTACAGCAAAGGAAACCATAAACAAGACAAAAAGACAACCCTTAGAATGGGAGAAAATATTTGCAAATGAAGCAATTGACAAAGGATTAATCTCCAAAATTTATAAGCAGCTCATGCAGCTCAATAACAAAAAAACAAACAACCCAATCCAAAAATGGGCAGAAGAGCTAAACAGACATTTCTCCAAAGAATACATACAGACGGCCAACAACACATGAAAGAATGCTCAACATCATTAATCATTAGAGAAATGCAAATCAAAACTACAATGAGCTATCACCTCACACCAGTCAGAATGGCCATCATCAAAAAATCTAGAAACAATAAATGCTGGAGACAGTGTGGAGAAAAGGGAACCCTCTTGCACTATTGGTGGGAATGTAAAATTGATACAGCCACTATGGAGAACAGTATGGAGGTTCCTTAGAAAACTAAAAATAGAACTACCATACGACCCAGCAATCCCACTACTGGGCATATACCCTGAGAAAACCATAATTCAAAAAGAGTCATGTACCACAATGTTCATTGCAGCTCTATTTACAGTAGTCAGGACATGGAAGCAACCTAAGTGTCCATCGACAGATAAATGGATAAGGAAGATGTGGTACATATATACAATGGAATATTACTCAGTCATAAAAAGAAACGAAATTGAGTTATTTGTGGTGAGGTGGATGGACCTAGAGTCTGTCATACAGAGTGAAGTAATTCAGAAAGAGAAAAACAAATACCATATGCTAACACATATATATGCAATCTAAAAAAAAAAAAAAAAGGTTCTGAAGAACCTAGGGGCAGGACAGGAATAAAGCCGCAGACGTAGAGAATGGAATTGAGGACATGGGGAGAGGGAAGAGTAAGCTGGGACGAAGTGAGAGAGTGGCATGGACATATATACACTACCAAACGTAAAATAGATAGCTAGTGGGAAGCAGCCGCATAGCACAGGGAGACCAGCTCGGTGCTTTGTGACCACCTAGAGGGGTGGGACAGGGAGGGTGGGAGGGAGACGCAAGAGGGAGGAGATATGGGGATCTATTATATGCATAGCTGATTCACTTTGTTATAAAGCAGAAATAGCACGCCATTATAAAGCAATTATACTCCAATAAAAATGTTAAAGAAAAAAGAAATAACATCCTTTAAAAATTAGTGTTTATGTATACTGTGGGCTTATGCTTATGACAAAGCACGAATCTATTTAAACCACAAGAATAAAAGAGGCATTTTCCTCAGAAATAAAAACGAAAGAATGGGAGAATAACTGCATGAACAAGTAAACTCATCCAGCGTTTACAACCGGTAGATGTCCTTAACTATGCGCACCTTTCTCTCTGTTCCCCCCATTCTTCCCTCTTCCTTTCCATCACCACCCAACTCCTGCATCCTTTCTATCACACGCTGAAACAGAGCAACAGACTCTTCATTCACCTTCCCAATTCCAATATCTCCCCCTCCAACCCAGACTGCATGCCACCACAGCAAACTCCTTAAAACGTGAACCATAAATCTTCCATCGACCTCCTTCCCTGCCCCTCCCCAGCCTGCACCCTCATAGACTTAACGTAACGCCCCAATTGCTTCTCCTCGTGTCAGCAGCTCCTCCCTCTCTGCAATCTCCTCGGCCTCTTCTCCATCTGCCCGTGGCTGTGCATCACCATCGCCCACCTGAAAGCTTATTTCCTTCCCAGTCTCGAGCTGTCCCGACCAAAACAGGACACGTGTCAACACCCTCAGCTCCCAACTCCCACACTGTCCAGGCCTGGGATCTGGGGGCCCAGCACCATCCCAAACAGCCTCTTACCCCCCATAGGCGTAGGACTGCCAGGGATGCAGCCTTGAGACCTGGAATGTGGTGGGAAAATCTATATTCATTTGCTCTCAGCCACAGACATGTCAGAGGATGTCTGGAGAAAACAGTCTACAACAAACCAGAGTCAAACACAAAATGGAGTGTTGATCAATTTCATGACCAATCCTGCCTCGGTGGACCTTAATGTGCTGTGACCGGCAGAAGTAGTTTTAACGGCCATGCCGATAGGAGCCCTCGCCTTTCAATTTCATCCTCTCCTTTCCTCCCCCTCTCTCTTCCTTTTACACACACACACTCTCGACGAGCTCTGCATTCTAGGTACAAGGTAGTGCAGTGCTCCACAATTCAGGTGTACTTTTGCTTTATGCAAAAGTTGTTTCCTGAAACCATTTGAATTTTTATAAGTCAAATCCCAGTTTCCCCAAATCTTACTTTTCTGATGTCCCTTCCCCTTTTCTCTACTTATTCTTTAGGAAACAAAGGTTCCCGATAACTCCTAATATTTATTCCTGTAGCTTTCAGCCTCTCTTGACAGCTTCTCTGTCAAATGATAGCATCTAACACAGACAAAAATGCTCTGTTAGCAGAAGAACCCTAGAAAATATCATTATGCAAAAGAAGGATGCTTCCATAAGAAGTCTAGCCATTGTCCCTTAATTTTCTGTTTTGTAAATTCCAATTTTGAATATTAGGTGGGAGAGAAGCTTATCTAACTCATTTCAGATAAATCTGAATCTGAAATGAAATACATTTTTAGTATGAAATGGAGTGTCTTCAATAACTCGGGACTCCTGAAGCCTAAAGGAAAAGAAGAGCTTCCCCAGGCCTCTAGAAGACTGACAGCACATACTGTATCTCAAGGTCATCTTCACAATTAAAAGGTAGGTATTATCGTCAGTCTGACTTTACCAAGAGAGAGACAGCACTTAAGATGCAAGGCGTCAGGTAGCTGGCCCAAGACCACACAGGCAATGAGGGGCAGAGCTAGGGTCTGAATCTAGATCTGACTCTAAAACCTTCACCTTCTTCTAGGTTGTCTTTGGAGGAGGCCATCTGGTTGACCTCCACCCCACCTCTAGTTAAGCCGGACAGATTATCGGAAATACTGCTTTATGTGTACGCACAGAACTTGCTCTAGTCTTCCTATATTGCAAAAACCTATTGTTTTACTTCTGTAAGTACCACATTCTTCTATAAAGGATTGGAGGAGGCCACCTGCTTTCTTAGCAAATCATCGCCATGACTAACAACTCGTATCAAAACTGGGGCTCAGCCAGTCGTGAAACTGTTCAGATCAGAGTCAGTGTGGAACCCAAACCAGGCAGGATGATGGGGAAGGAGTTGGGGAAAAGGTCCATGCAGCTTGGGAAGCAGGCAGAAAACAGGGCGAGGAGGGTCCTGCAGCTGCCTGAGGTAGGGAGTCAGGAACCAGAGGCAAAGTCACAGCAGGACCAAGGTGGACGCTGCCAGCACCTGGGCTGGGAGAGACGCAACAGCAGCTGGGCTGATCCTCCCCAGGCAGCAGCCCGGGATATCCATGGGTCCAGCAAGGTGAGGATGAAAGCTCCCCACTTAGCTGAAGCTTCATCATAAAGACAGTGCTCAGTATGTGAGCCTCTCCCTCCTTCCTTCCATCTCGGGGACAAGACTAATCCCCTGCTGGGGCAAGGTTGTACTTACAGCTGGAGCTTAAGTGTCCCCTGGCTTAGAACACCGGAGAGGAACAGGAGAAAGGGGCCCAGCAAATCACTCGATTCAACGGCATCACATGCTTTCTTAGCCCAAACCTAAATCCGGCTTGCTGCTGCCTACATCTATTTCTCCTCAGTCTATCCTCAGGGAAAACGGAAACTGGCAAGCATCCTCCCCTGAATGTGGATGCTTTAGCATCTTAGAGACTTGGTCACATCACTCCTCAGTCTGCTGGGAGTCCGAGGTTTTTCTGCTGTTTCTGGAATGGCTGGGTAAAGACTGGGAGAGGAGAAGGTGGCTGGGAGGTCTCCGACTGACTTACAGATGCGGCAGTGCAGAGCATATGCACATCTGGTGTGTGCTGGCTTCCTTGGGAACTCCAGTGACAGTCACACGACTGCCCAGTCTTTATTCTTGGTGAGGAGATGGAGGAAGGAAGGAGTCAGAAAAGAGGGGAGATGGCAGGAGAAAGACGCCAGGCTTCTCAGCACCCAAAGCAGCAAGCAGGTGACATCTGACCTTCCTTCCCAGGAATCAGGTGTGTGTCTAGACAGACACTTAAGTGGGGGAAAAAAAGCCGAACTGACTTAATTCTATTCGGAATTTCCTCAAACCCTCTTGCAAAGGCAACCGCCTTGGTTCAGAGGGCAGAGCTGGGGCTGGGGAGGCCACCTTGGTGATTTTCTGCCCCAAATCTATGTGGGGCACAAGGCTGCTGGGCCCCCAGGAAGGATGGAGCCTGAGCGTTCCTGCCCACAAACCCATCTGGAACGTTGCACCTGGACTGGGCTTCCCTGGTTAGATCCCCACACACCCAGAGGGTGCTCCCCACTGATGCACTCTCTCTTTTACTACCTCACTCAGCCTCCCTGCCTCATCTTGGTGAGACAGGATGCGGGAGGATCCTTAGTTCCCTTCTTACAAGCAAGAACACGGGGACCAAAGAGGTCTGCCGATACAGCCATGGTCACAAATCAAACTCTGGGACCCAGTTTTGTGGCTTTTGGGGTTCAGATTTCCTGGTCCTGTATGGTCCTTCTAAACAGGTTAGGAGGTTAGGAGGATGGTGGCAAAAGAGAGGAGTGGGCCCTGTCTCTCTCCACCATCTCAGCATTGCCAGATCCTTGGTGCGTTCGCTGTCCCTGTGAACAGGCTCAGCAAACGGAAAGAAGGAAGAAACCCCACGGGCAGCCTGGTCTCTGCCCGGTAACAAGGCAAACATTTCCAGCGGGGGGCCTTTCTGGAAGCATCTGTTCCTGCAGCGTTGCCCACCACCCGTGTGTTTGCAGTCGCTTCCTATTTCCTATTTCTTCAGTTACATTTGAATTAGTCCAGCCAGGCGACCCTAGCCCCTGGCTCGCATTAAGGCGACCAGGTATGCAACAGACGCATGGCATTCGGCCTCCATTTAAAGGTCATTCGGTCATCAGGGAGAAATCTCCTGGCTGGACCCGAAACTGCCCCTCCGAGCACTGAAGAGATGCTTCCTCGGCCTTTTCTCTCCTCTTGGGGATGAAGAGTTCCCCACAGCAAATATTTAGAGGGTTTGGATCCTAAGCCCTGCCCATGCCCCCTCTAACCCTCCAAGCTAAAAGCTCAGCCCAGGGCTGCACAAATAGGGTTTTGTCTAGGACGCTGAGCCGCTAAATGGAGCTCAGGGGACTACCACACCCTAGAGCCACCCCCCCCCCCCCCCCAAACGCCTTGTGAGTCCGTCATTAACTCTGGTCAGAGTGGCGGCTGCTTGGGAAGGCTTTCTCTCCCGGCAGCCTCTGGGAGAGAATTCCTTTTCTTCCTCCCAGCGCTGGAAGGGTTCCTGCACAGGGCAGGAGAGTGGCTGTGGGGGAGGTGCCGAGGTATCTGCTTCCTCGCATCTACTCATCACACTACGTTTCTGTTTCCCCGGCCAGGCTGCCGACCCTTTGAAGGCAGGGACAGCACCTTGTCTTTGCATCTCTTGGTGCAAGTTCTGAGCCTGCGAATACCAGGCACTCGATTCATGTTGGGTAAATTAATGAGTTCTATAACTGCACAAATCCACATTTGGGCTTCTGCAAGTCAGGCTCCGGTTCCTTCACTTCAGATCTCCATTGCCATCTCAGAAACCACTGCCAGCTCCCCACTGCCTACAGAATAGTCCGGACTCCTCACCCCCCTTGCATTTCGGACCACCATGGGGCTCCAATCTGCCCTGGAGCCTCATCCCCCACATGGTGACATCCCATGTGCCCAGTCCTTGAGCAACCCTGAAGCCCTTTCCCTGCTCAGGATAACCCTGCCTCTGCGCCTTTGCTCGGGTTATTTCCCTCACCTACGATCCACACGAAGAACGGACTCAGGAAGAATATGTTTAATTCATTTGAATTAAATGCAAGTGGGAACCCAGAGGAGGCTGCGTCCTATTTTCTGCTTCAGTCTCCCCAGCTCTGTCTCAAGGTGCGACTATCTGCCCGAGTCCATCGGCCCCACCAAAGGGAGCCAGTGAGGTGCCCATGGAGCCTGGTGTGAGATGATGCTGTAAAAGCGTGATGCTTCCTTTCGGTGGTTTGGGGACACCGGGACTTGAGAACCCCTGAGCCCTTGGCAAATGTCATTCTCCATACCTGACTGGGAAGTCACTGGTGGGGAAAACGAATGTCTAGAAAAGGAAACAGGAAGGGGGAGAAGGGGAGAGAGGGACAGCAGGATGAGACGATTAGGGAAAGGAAGGGGTGGAGACCCGTCCTCCCTCCAGGGAGGTGCATGAGAGCACGGGTTCTTCATCTGAGTTCACTGATCAGCCTCCAGGGCTGCATAAGCTTCCAGTCTCTTTATCTGAAAGACGACTCACAGCTTTCATTGGATTCCACTGGGACTCCTAAAAGGGCTTCTGTTTCTGGAGTATTTGCTTACCTGCAGAGGCTGGTGCTCAGGATTCTGTCCTAGATGCCCCCTCCCTCTTGGTGGTAGCATCCATAACCATGGCTTCGATTATGGTTTGATAACTTGACTCCCGTCACCCGGCCAGGACTAGCATTAGCGCCCCAGTGCTAGCAGAGACATAGTGAATTCCTGTTCCCAGACTACACCTCTCTTCTGAGCTCCAGAGCCACACATCGAGTTACCTACAGGTTACACAGCTCCACCGGGAAGCCCATTAGCAGGACCTAAACCGAGCACCTTCAGTTCGTTCTCACTGCAGCTGGAGGAGTCTCTTGAAAACAGAAACCTGACGATGTTCCTCCCTGCTTACAACTCTTCGGTAGCTTCCCCCTGTACTAGGCGGAAGTCCAACCCTCCTCAACAGGACTGCTAAGACCCTTTATGATCTGGCCCCTGTCTACCTCTCCAGGCTCATGTCTTCCCACTTCCCTCTCTCTCTCTCTGCATTTCATAAAAGCGTCATGTTGCCTCTTGCCCCCAGCCTTTGCACATACCTCTCCTTCTCAGTACACCACCCTTCCACATGCTCTTTACCAGGGCTAACTCCCAGCTTTTGCTGAAACTTCAGGTCTCAGTTTAAGTCATGATTTGCACTAGGAGAGTTTCCCTAACACCCAGATCAGGTCACAGGTCCTTGCTAAGTGACCCACATAACCTCACACTTCCCCTATGAGGACATATTTGACCCTTTTAAATAAGTGCTTAGTCCTCTGTATCCGCCACTAGATTCCACGTTCCTAGAGGCCAGAAACTGTACCTGCCTGTTCACCACTGTATCATAGCACCCGGAGCAGTGCCTGGCACACAAAAGAGCCTCAATAAATAATTGCTGATAGACAAAAATAAATGGGAGGATGAATGAATAGAAGGAGGGAGGCGGAGGGGAGAGATGGAAGGCAGGGAAGGATTGGTCTTTTCTAAGAGCCCCTTGCTTTTACTCCAGGGTTACTTCCTGACATTATTAAACATCGAAAAGCCAGGACGGCGGATCCCACGCTTTGCATCCGCGTGGTGCCCAGCACGGTGTCTTGCATACACCGAGCCCTGTCGTAACAACAGAACCTGTTGGTAGCCCTGCTAGGCTCCCCTTCACGACACGCTGCCGTGCATATCATCTCACAAATAGTGCTGGAGGAGGCATGAGTGCTGAGCAGACACGAAGTCCCGTGAATGACGCCGGAGGAGCAGTGTGTGAGTGGCGGGAAC
The DNA here is from genome assembly GCF_008692025.1 of Phocoena sinus. Lineage (NCBI taxonomy): Eukaryota > Metazoa > Chordata > Mammalia > Artiodactyla > Phocoenidae > Phocoena > Phocoena sinus. Next base: position 12,106,977 of record NC_045770.1, read on the forward strand.
ATCAGAGCCCGAGACCTGGATTCCAGCCCCGTTCTCATCCTGACTATTGGCGGGACCTTGAATCAGCCGCGAATCCACTCTTGACTCAATTTCCCCCTCTGTAAAACGGAGAATTGAGCCCCCCTTTCCCTATCTGCCAAGGTTGCTGTGAAGAAATAAGGCCAGAAAGGCACTGCTACTGCAGGGAACTGTGAACGTTCGTGCCCTACATCTCTTAGGGCGACCTTCGCAGCTGTCACTCATCCAGTCACTGGTCACCACCCCTCCACCTTGCAGAGTTCCCAGCTCCAGTCCCACTCGTCTTTCTTCCTCCCTTAGACATCCTCAGTAGCCAGAGAGGATGAAAGAGACACATCTATCACCTCCTACAGCGACGGTTATAAATCCCATTGCAATTAAACCCAGCCTGGGAAAGGGCTCGAAACACAGAACACCCTGTTATTTCGCTTTTGCCAATTACAACACGACAGTGATTGAATAGCCCGGTGGCAGTGATGCAAGGGGACTCACTTGGCCTTCCTCCTGCTCCCATATGGAGTTACCAGCCAGGGTCTGGGGGTTGCAGGTGTCAGGGGTGACAACACACGGAGCATGCTGATCAAATCTGCAGGGGCCGTAAGACTGGGAGGGCGAGCTCTTATCATGTCGGGCGATCGAATCCAAACTCAAAATGACTGGCAGGATAGAAGACTGAGGGAAACAAATAAAAGGAAATCTTGGATGGAAAATACAAAGCCTTACATTTGGATTCCAGAAATCAGTAGCAGACCTATAAACAGGGGGACACCTGGCTTAGCACATTTATTAAAAGAAAAAGATATGGCTTTGCTTGTTCATTTATTTTTTGTTTGTTTGTTTGTTTTTGCGGTACGCGGGCCTCTCACTGTTGCGGCTTCTCCCGTTGCGGAGCACAGGCTCCAGACGCGCAGGCTCAGTGGCCATGGCTCACGGGCCCAGCCGCTCCGCGGCATGTGGGATCTTCCCAGACCGGGGCACGAACCCGCGTCTCCTGCATCGGCAGGTGGACTCTCAACCACTGCGCCACCAGGGAAGCCCCTGTTCATTTGTTTTTGCACCCCAAGCTTACATGAGCCAACTGTGATAAACTGCCCCTTGTAAAAATAAAAAAGTGCAACCCTGGGTTGTGTTAATGATAGCAGAGTGTCTGGGACAAAGAAGGAGAATTCCTCCCTCTGATCCCTGCTCTAAGCCAGACTAATGCCAAGCAATGGGACCATTTTGGTCACCACTTTCACAAGGACAATGACAAACCAGGAAAGGAGAGGGTCCGGGCTAGTGACACAAAGAGAAATCAAATCATATGAGAAGTGGCTGAAGGGGCAGGAGGTATTCGTCCCAGGGGAGACATCTAAAAGGGACACGATTGCTGATTTCAAGTGCGTGAAGGGCCATGAAGAAGAATTAGGGATACACTTCCCTAGGCCCATGAGAGTCCAACCAGGGCCAGTAGAAAGAAGTGACGAGGCTTAGATTTGGACTCGGCCTCAGGAAAAGCTAGCCACCAACCAGGGCTGCCGCCCCAGAGGCAGAGCACAACCTGTCCCTGGCAGGATCTAGCAAGAGGCTGAATTTAGGAGAAAACAAAAACAGCAGAGTCTGTGGCCTCGGCTGACACTGCCTCCGCAAAACACAGAAATGACTGAATAGGAGGAAATTTTCCTGACTGAGCAGAAAATGGTCACAGACTGATTTGGCTGAGCTGCTTCAGGAGACCAGCAGGGCTGCTTCCGTGTCTTCTCTTACATCCTGCCACTCTGGGCTCATTTTCTGCCACTTTTGCCCCTCTGTGCCCAACCCCCAGCCCAGCCCAGCGCATGGCTGGACACCAGGACACAGCTTCTCCATCATGTCTGCTGAGAAGCCTTCCATCAGCCCCAGGAGCAGGCTGGGTGCCCCTATACCCCGGCTCCCTTAGCACCCCCATGCTCGTGGCATCAGAATACTTTCCCCCTTTGCAGTGATTGCTTATTTACCTGTCAAATTTCCCTGCTGCGTGTAGGCAGGGTGAAGGCAGAGAGCGTGGCCAGTTTGCTCGTTACTGTACCCAGAGCACCTGGCACAGGGCATGGCACACTGTGGGCACGAAATTAACAACTCTGAGTACATGAATGTATGAATGAACTGGATTCTAAATGGAGAATCCCAGACTAAAGGATGGGGAGATTCCGCTGCTAGGTCCTCCAGGCTTCCCATCCTCACAGAACCCACCTTCTATCTCCTCTGGGCTGCATGGCAGCTTTAAGGCTTTTCTGCCCTGCGGCCTCAGATGCAGGGGAGGAAGCCCCTTCCCCCTTAACCCCGATAGGCCTCCCGCAGCTTCTGGGTGCTTGAGCTACATCTCCTCATTCTGGAAATGGACGTTTTGGAAAGTTCTTTCCTGAAAAACAGTAAGGATCGATCTGTTTGATATGGTTTTGCCAGATGGTTAGAGATTGCAGAAGATGGTCTCTGAGACCCCTTTCTGCCCTGGGAATCTCTGCTCTAGGATTCTGGAAGGGTCTGTCCTCGTGCACTTGGGTTATCCTGACAGAGGCCCCTTGAATAGAAATAGGCCCCTTCCAGGGTGTGTCTCCCAGCGTTTTGAGATGGATCCACGGCATCCCAGGCCCAGAGGTAGGAGTCACCCCAGGAGGAGCTTGCTTTTTCTCCCTGACATGGTGGGCTGTGTGAGAGGCAGGGGAGGGGCCCCAGGACGGCTCTGACTTGGGACAGTAGATGAAGCTGGACTATTCACACCAACTCGGTCAGCCCGTTGAGAAAGTTAAGACCCAGGGAATTCAATGCCTTGGCTCCGCTCTGGAAATGCTAATCCTACTCTCAGGAGTTAACACAGTTGCGCTTAAAATGAACATTTTCTAACTACTGTTTACCCTCTGCCTCCATGGCCTCTCTTGCTGCCGTTAATATTTAATGTCTCTCGAGGAAGGCACGCTTCCCTGACGTGACAGCCCTGGTGCAATATGCATCAGAGAGGCCGACTGGGCTCTCACGGCCCCCTGCAGCTCAGCGGGGCCCACCCTGGGCCAGAATCGGGGAGCAGGGCCCTGCCGTGGCTGGCTTGTCCTCCCCACCTCCTGCAGGCATCCTGGCTATGGCTGGGAGGCTGGAGGCTCAGGTTCTGTGCTGTCCTCCAGGTAATGGCAGTCCTGGAATCTGCTGAAGGCTCCCCGTTTATTTACCGGCTTCCTTACTCACTGGCCTCTGGCAAAGAGGTTTCCAGGCACGCGGATTTTAAAATAATACAAATCATTAACACTGAAAATGGGAAAGTGGCAACGGTTCATTCTGCTCCGTGAGGGGGCAAAGCAGCTCAGAGAGAGGACCCAGGAGTGGGCTGTGCAGGGCTCCGTCCTTACACATAAGCCCCACTGGGGACAGTCTGGAAGTGGGCTCACTTCCTTGGAGAAAGGCCAGCTGCTCCTGGCTCCCCTTTGACCTCTGTACAGGGAAACCGCCCATATATTCCAATCTGGGAAGAAAGACTATTGTGAGTCACAGCGCTCAGGAGAAAGGGGCCCAAACAGCTGGAACTGGGCATCCAATGCCCAACTGAGACAATGCCATCTATCAGAAGGAGGTAGGGTGGGGGGCAGAAGGCCCAGTTACAGCTTGACTTTTGTCATTGATAAGCCCATGGTCTTAGCCAGGCCTCTTAAACTCCCCTCAGCTCAGTTCAACTCAGTTTTCGCATCTGACTAATAGCAGAATTATTTCATTTTAGATCTGGAAGAGGCCCCAGGAAATATCGAGTCCAATCTCCGCTCTGTACAGATAACGACTGTCCTCCCTACCTCTCAGCGTTGCTGTAAGGGTTAATTAGAATAGAAGGCACCTTCTGTATCTGTGAATTTGGGATTTAAGACTTGACATGGAGTCAGTCCTTTCATTTTGTTCCTGCCTTGCCTCTTGCTGACCATTATTCAGCCGGGACCTGTAGGCAACTTAGAAAGCAAGGCACAGAGTTCTCATTACTCATCATAATGCTTTGCATGTGTCTGGTTCCTGCTCAGTTTTCAAAGCACCACACGTGCTTTATCTGTTTGATCCCGATGAGGTGGGCTGGGAGGTATCAACATGGCAGATGGGAAAATGCAGACAGAAAGGCACACTCCACGTCTCATGGGTCGTAAGTGGTCAAGGGGGACTTGAATCCTGGTCATCTCACTCTCTGGCCAGGACTCTCTCTTCTACACCCCTCTGTTTTTTTGTTACACAAAACAGACTCTCTTTGGTATCATCAGAAAAGCTTAAAGAGCCTCGGGAAAGAAGGGGCTTTGGGAAATGGGTGAACAGCTGCCCAAAGCATTCTGTGTGTGGAACAAATGCTTCTAGATTTGTCTCTTTGCAGGGATAGTCAAAGGTGCCATATACAAGTAAAGTATGGTTATTATTAAAATCCATATTGCCAAACCAGATGGCATCAATTCCCCAGAACTATCAAACTGACCTTTTATTTCCTATAAGCTAGTCAGCATTTGTAGATAATCCCTTAGGAAGTAATTCTGAAACCCTGCCAGAAGGTAAGGAGAGGGGTCAGGGAAGTGAGTCCTCATTTTCAGATGATAACACTTAGTCCAAGAGTTTTTGGAAACAATTATCCCCTCCCCATCAGATACCATGTCTTATTTATCCTCATATCTCCAGCCCCTAACGACCCACGGCAGGGACAGAGGTGAGTGAACTGCTGTATCTGGCTGTCTAGATTGGGGGAAGGGATTACAACTGGGTCTCAAACTTGAGAATTCCTGTGAATCACTGCATGCTTGTTAAAATGCAGATGCCAGATTCAGAAACTCTAGATTTCAGTAGGTCTGAAATCTACAGGCTGTTTTTTGGGTTTCTTTTTTCTTTCTTTTTTTTTTTTTTAAATTTACATTCTTAATAAGCTTTCCCCGGTAAGATTCTAAATAGGTGATCCTTGGCCCTCCCTTTGAAAATTATGGCTCAGAAAGGATTCTGAATTCCCAAGCTGGCAGGTTCTCCTGAGGATATTTATATGTATCACATCCACACAGTCTGCCCCCAAGCTCTTGGGTTTTATAAATAACCCCAGGCCAGGCAGGTAAAGGTTACTGCCCTGACTTTGCTCGGCTCAGGGCCATTAGCAGAGCCAGCTGGCTCCTTGGAATCCTACAAACGCACAAACCAACCTCCCAGGGTGTGGGAGTGGGTGGGAGGTAAGAGACGGCAGAGGACTCCTTAGGCAGCAGTGCTGAGCCTCAGGACAGCAGAGCTTTGGGCTGGCTCAACGGAAAGACTTAAGCCTGTGCAGCAGAAGGACAGGCCTCAGACACTGCTTTCTGGCCTAACACTGCTGAGGGCAATTACCCTTTAGAGGGGCAGCTTCATTTTGGAATCAAGCAGCTGCCTCCATCTTCTGGAGCCTGTGTTCCCACAAGGAGCACCGGGCCGGGGCATCTCCCTGGATGTGGCTCTGTTCCAGAACCCAGAGATTCAAAAGGAAAAAAAAAACCCACACCGGCCAGTCTGTCAGCTGCTGGGGCTGCAATTCTGAGCCCCGAGCTCGTGCCCGCCTCTGCCTGGCTATCAAGCAGGAAGATATTCCTGGTCTCTCCATCAGGGATTTCTGTCGAGCTGAGCTACAGGTGGGAGGGAATGGGGAGACTCAACACACGCAAATCCCATTCGCGTTTTTCCCACAAAGGGTCTCTCACATACACCAGAGAAGCAGGTCAAAAGCTTCGTGCTTCCCCACCTCCCCACTCCCCAATCTCCCAGAGCAGAAACAAGTTTCCTTGTGCCAGTGGCAGGACTCAAGCCCTCAGCACCTTGCCTTTCACCTGTTCCCATTTCATCAAGTCCCTTAGGGTCCTAAGGATGTGGTAATGTCCAAATATGGCTATCCCTTCCCTCTCCACGGCTCATATGGAGACGGTACTTTCCAGAAATGGTCAACAATATCTCCCATCCCACATGCTCTTCTAGTGATGTGACCCTGGAACCCCGCCCCTTGAAGGCGGGGCCTATGGCCCCTCTTCTGGCCTCCGGGTGGGCTTGTGACTACAGTGGATGCGACACTACGTGACTTCTGCTGGGTCAGAAAAGGCAATATAGCTTCTTCACAGTTCTTTGGGGTTGCTCGGTCTTAGCACCTGGCCACCATGCTGTGAGGAACTCAAGCAGCCTGCACAGGAGCCCGCGTGGAGAGGTCCACATAGAGAGCAAGAGAGGCCCCCTCCAGTCACTGCCAACCTGCCAGCCACGTAAGGGAGGCATCTTGAAGTAGATCCTCCAGTTTTACGCACGCCCTCCCAGCTGCCCCAGTGGATGCTACGTGGAGCAGAGATGAGCCTTCTGAACCTTCCCCACTGAGCCTTGCCCCAGGTGAAGACTTATGAGCTAAATAAACGACCGTTGTTGTGTTCAAGCACTCTGGTTGCCAAGCCACTCAATCACTCCCCTTCACCTTTGTCAATCTGTCACCAAAACGGGCTCTGCGATCACAGAGAGCCACACGCGTTTATGCGCTAAGACAAATGTGTGGGATCTGCAGGGGGCAGGGCTCAGAGTGGATTCAGTCCACACTGACAGGTCGCTCCTTGGGCTTCGACTCGATGGCTCGCCCCGAGCAGAGTGGCTGTGCCTGGTAGGCTGGCCGCCAAGGCGTGGGTCTCAGCCAGTGAAATGATACACGGCAGTATCAGGCTGTGGCAGTGTGCGGTAGCTTTTGGCGTCTGGTATGATGATGTGCTGACTGTAACAAAGAGGAACGGTGCTTGTAGGAGACAAGGCTGCCGAGCAGGGGGGCACCTGCAGACCAGGGGCCTGAAATCGGGAGGCAGCCACAGAGGGGGTGGGCCTAGTTGCCATCAATCCAGTCACAGGTTCCTAGGGTCTTGGTCATAAGCCCCCCTTTCTTAACCTCCCATGTTGCTTTGACACTGCATGGAACAGACTCCCTGTACGTCTTATGCGATAAAGATCCCTGCAGGTTGAGTACTTCCTGGGCCAGAAATCGACCCCAGACCTTGAAGGGGTCCCCTGTACTCCTAAAACCTTAGAGCCACACACACAGCCTATGGGCCTTGCAGTCCAGCCGTCCAGCGCATTCCCTGTTGTGGCGTATCGGTGGCCTCCACGCTCTGGTGTGCGGAAGCCAGGTGGCGGGCAAGGCGGACTTGAGGAGAGGTTCACACACAGACACGTGAGCACACCCACTCCTTCGGAACCCCAGCAAGCTGTCACAGTCATGATGAGAGGTGCGGGAGCTGAGAAAGGAGAGCTGTGAACAAAACACTGGGGCTGGATCGGTGAGGAGACCAGGCAAAATTGGATCTGAACGATGACAAGAAATCTACTCTACACAGAGCAGCTAAAGGAGTGGGGCTGGCAGCAAAAACACGTGAAAAGAATTACAGGCAGGGATCAGGGCCAGCTCTAGGGTCCTCAGTCCCTTCCCAGGACTTCCAGGCTGGATCAGCAACCTCTTGCAAATAAGCAGGAAGAGGTTCCTGTGTCTCCCCTAAGTGGATATCAAATGGACTTGGTCATGATGTCTGCCCAGTTCCACAGATCTCCGGAAAGCTCGGACCTGGCTGGACGCTGGGAAGCAGTTCTCTGGTGTTTAGGGTCCAGTGCTGGGAGTGGGATATCTTGGAGGCCTCACTGTGGCTAAAGGAGGATGTCGGACAGTAGCCCGAGACATTGGGACCCCGGCGAAAATGAGCAGAAAATGTGGATTGGCTTTGGACTTTGGCACCGGAAATGACCGAAGAAAGAGGCCACAGAACTATGTAAAAAGTGGCTTTGAAGCTTCATTAACTGTGGTATTGTGATTTATATATTTGGTCTTCATCCCTGCTTCTGGCACAGAGCTCTTAAAACCCTAGGAATTTCCTAAGTGATAAGAGCATAGGACCATCTTTTGTTCTGTTACTTAGTCTTTGAGGTCACAGGGTTCCTGAAACCCTTGTGGTTGCCTGGGCGATAGGAGTGTCTTTTGTTCTAATGAGGCATCTCTGGGTGGGATTCTGAATGGGGGCTGGTCACCGGAAAGACCAAGCCAGGATTAGAAGCTTGGAATTTTCAGCTCTGTCCCCCATTCACTTGAGAAGGGACAAGGGCTGGAAATGGAATTAATAATTGATCATGCCGATGTGGGGAAGCCCCCATAAAACCCCCCAAAATACAGGATTCAGAGAGCTTCCAGGGTGGCAAAAACATTCACACCTGGAGGATGATGCACCCCAACTCCGCGGGGACAGAAGCTTCTGTGCTCAGGACCCTCCCACACCTCACCCTGTGTAACTCTTCATCGGGCTGTTCATCTGTATCCTTTATCACATCCTTTGATAAACTGGTAAATGTAAGTATTTCCCTGAGTTCTGTGAGCCGCTCTAACAAATTAATTGAACCTGAGGAGGGGGTCGTGGGACCCTCCGATTTGCAATTAAATCAGACAGAAGCTGTGGGTAACCCGGGGACCTACTACCTGCGATTGGCATCTGAAGTGGGGGCAGTCTTGTGGGACTGAGCCCTTAAGCTGTGGGAGCTGACACCATCTCCAGGTATTTTGCAGAACTGAGTTGTAAAATTAAATTGTAAGACACCCAGTTGGTCGCAGAGAATTCCTTGGTGTGGGAAAAACCTCCACACATTTGGTGACCAGGGGTGACGTGCTGTATGCGAGCAGTAAAGGAGACACACAGGAGGAAAGACTGCTGGGTTTTTCTCATACATTAACCATGGCCAATAAAAAGAAATATATATCACATCATTAACCAGGACCTACACGTATATATAAAACTGAAACAAACATCTCATGAAACAATAACTTTTTACTGTCTGTGACAACCTGATATGCTCTTTTCCATTCTTTTTCATTTTTCTGAAATTGCTGGTTGTGACCCATTAAATTGAGTTTCCAACTTACTAATGGGTCTTGACCTGCAGTTTGAAAAACAGTGCTCTAGAACAAAGGCTGGCAAACTACGGCCCACAGGCCAAATCCTGCCACCTGTTTGTTTTTGAATTAAGGTGACATTCATACAGTTCATGTAATTTCATACATACATTTTATAGCATGCGATTCGATGGTATTTAGTGCATGCCTTCACAACACTGTACAACAATCACCTCCCTCTAGTTTCAGAAATGTTTCCTCACCCCAGAAGAACACCCGATACCCTTTAAGTGATAACCGCCCCCATTCTCTCCTTCCCCCATCCCCTGGCAACCACTGATCTTCTTTCTGTCTCTATGGATTTGCCTGTTCTGGACGTTTCACTTAAAGGAATCATAAACTGTTTTCCTTTTGTGTCTGGCTTCTTTCATTTAGCATAATGTTTCAAGGTTCAAGTTGGAGCTTGTATCAGTACTTCATTCCTTCTTATGGCTGAATAATATTCCATTGTATGTATATAACAATTTGTTTATGCATGCATCTGTTGATGGACATTTGGGTTGTCTCCATCCTTTAATGATGCTATAAACATTCATGTGCAAGTTTTTATGTGGATATACATTTTATTTCTTTGGGGTACACACCTATGAGAGGAATTGGTGGGCCATATCGTAATTCTATGTTCAACATTTTGAAGAACTCCCAAACTGTTTTCCACAGTGGCTGCACCATCTTACATTCCCACCAGCAATATACAAAGGTTCCTATTTCTCCGTATCCTTGCCAATACTAGTTATTTTCTGGGCATTTTTTGTTTTTATTTTTTATATAAAAAGCCATCCTAGCAGATGTAAAGTAGTATTTCATTGTGGTTTTGATTTGCATTTCCTTAAAAACCAAAGAAGTTTTACATCTTTTTCACACATTTGTTGAACATTTGGACTTTGGAGAAATGACTATTCAAGTCGATTGCCAATTTTTTTTTAAATTGGGTTGTTTGTCTTTTTGCTCTTGAGTTATAAGGGTTCTTATTATTTACTAACCCTTATCAAATTTATGATTTGCAAATCTTTTCTCCCATTCTGTAGGTTGTCTTTTCATTTTTTGATAATGTCCTTTGATTCACAAAAGTGAAGATTTACTGCTGTTTTCTTCTAATAGTTTTATAGTTTTAATTATTATATTTAGGCTCTTGATCCATTTTGGATTAATTTTTACACAGGGATTGAGGTAGGGGCCCAACTTCATTCTTCTGCAGATGACATTTATCTACATATAGAAAATCTCCAACAATCCACCAAAAAACTAATAGAGCTAACACACAAACTCAGCAAAATTACCAGGTACACGGTCAACATACAAAAACTAGTTGTGTTTCAAGATACTAGCAATGAACAATTCAAAATGAAAATTAAGAAAACATTTCCATTTATAACAGCATTAAAAAGATAAAGTACTTAGGAATAAATTAAACTCAGGGGATGAAAGACTTAAGCACTGAGAACTACAAAACAGTGCTGGAAGAAATGAAAGAAGACACAATTGAGTGGAAAGACAGCCCAGGTTCATGGGTTAGAAGACTTAATATTGTTAAGACGGCAATACTCCCCAAAGTGGTTTACAGATTCAATGCAATCCCTATCAAAATTCCAATGGTGTTTTTACAGAAATGGAGAAGCTGATCTTCAAATTCATACAGAATTCCAAGGGACTCTGAATAGCCAAGACAATACTAAAAAAGAAAAACAAAGTTGGAAGACTCACACTTCCTGATTTCAAAGCTACTGTAAGCACAACAGGGTGGTAGTGGCATCAACACAGACTTATAGACCAGTGGAATAGAATGGAGAGTTCAGAATAAACCCAAACATTTATGGCCAGTTGATTTTTGACAGGGGTGCAAAGACTATTCCATGAGGAAACAACAGTCTCTTCAAGAAAGAGTGTTGGGGGCTTCCCTGGTGGCGCAGCGGTCGAGAGTCCGCCTGCCGATGCAGGGGACACGGGTTCGTGCCCCGGTCCGGGAAGATCCCACATGCCGCGGAGCGGCTGGGCCCGTGAGCCATGGCCGCTGAGCCTGAGCGTCCGGAGCCTGTGCTCCACTACGGGAGAGGCCACAACAGTGAGAGGCCCGCGTACCACAAAAAAAAAAAAAAAAAAAAAAAAAGAAAAGAGTGTTGGGACAGCCCGTAAACCACATGCTACCTGCTTATATAAATCAGTTTTATCGGAACATATCCTGCTCATTTGTCTGTGGCTGCTTTTGTGCAGAGGTGAGTAATCACAACAGAGACAGTATAGTCCCAAAGTCTAAAATATCTACTATTAGGTCCTTTACCAAAAAAAAAAAGTGAAGACCCTGTGTAACATATTACTTCTCATGCCCACCTGTGGACTTTCCTTCATTTAACAAACATTTATTGAGCACGTACCAGGCATTGCTCTAGACAGTGAACAAAACAGACAAAAATATCTGTCCTCATGGAGATTACACTCTAGCAGGGGAACTATCCAGGACAGCTCTGCAATCTAAAGAAATCCAGTGATCCCTTGGGGAGGAGAAGCAGTGTGACTGTCTGTAAATTACAAGCAGACTTCTAAGCTGAGATAGAGGCTATGAGCACTCTAGACTTGGGCTCGTCCAGGTGCTGTCTGTTGGCCCCGGTCATGTCTCATTCAGCTGCATGTCCTGAGTTGGGGCCAGAGGTATCCAGCAAGCACTAAACACTGTGGCTCTTCCAGAGGACCTAATATGTTTAGCGGATTGTGTAAGTGCTACAGAGGACAATGGTCCCTACATTGCAGAAGATCACAGTCTAGTGAAGAATAAACTAAATACACATCATCATAAGAAAAATCAAGAAACAATAGCACTTAGGGGAGAGGGTTAAATTAGGAGTATGGGATTAACAGATACATACCACTATACATAAAATAGATAAAAAACAAGGATTTACTGTATAGCACAGGGACCTGTATTCAATATCTTGTAATAACCTATAATGGAAAAGAATCTGAAAAAAGAATATATACACACATATAAAACACTGAATCACTTTGCTGTACACCTGAAACTAACACAATATTGTAACTCAACTATAGTTCAATTTAAAAAAAGAAACACTATCCCTTAATGAGCATTGTGCAAAAACTTCTATCTGTAGCATCTCATTTGATCCTCAAGAGAATGCCTGGAAGACTTGTATCACATTTCATAGACAAGGAAACAGTTTCAAAGAGCTGAGTATTTCCCCTTTGACCACAAAGCTAGTGGATGGACACACAGGAATCTGAACCGACACTATAATGAACCTAAGTTTAGCCATTAAATTATTAAACAGACATTTATGGAACTCCCACAAATTTCTAAGCATGACTCCGGGCTCTAGTGATACAAAGATAATCAAGACTAATGTTCTTTACACCATACCACCCTATACCCACCATGAACAGGAGACAGGACATGGATAATTCACCTATCTGCAGGGATTTATAGGTAATTCAGGAGTCAGGACATAAACATAAGTGAGATAGTGACAATAACAGCAGGTACATCCCAAGCTTCCAAAAAGACGCTTAAATAACAATATTTCAAAGCAATCTTAGGGATGGGATGGACAGGGGAAGCTTCACAGAGGAGAGGGAATGGACAGGTGCTAGGATTTATATAAATAGTCACATGTACTAGGTACACCCTGCCCTCAGGTACACCCAGCCCACAGAGCTGGGGCTGGGCTGAGCAGCAGAAGATAAGGGCTTCAGGACACCTCGGAGAACCTGTCAACTGGCTAATAAACCTGAGAACTTTGGAGGAGCCCCTAGGTCTTCTTCTCCAACTCTGCTCTCCCCAGAATGCACCAGCTCAGGCCAGCCTAGTCCTCTTTGGAACATCCTACCACCTCCTTGGGGAGCAGAGGATAGTTTGGGAAGATCCACGGCTTTGGGTCAGAAGGCCAGGGTTTACATCTAGGTTTGTCCACTTAGAACTGCACTGTCCATGAAGGTAGCCACTAGCCACAGGTGGCTCTTTAAATTTAAATTAATTTAAGTTAAATACAATTAAAAAGTCAGCTCAGTTGTACTAGCCACATTTCAAATGCTTCAACAGCCAGATGTAGCCCAGAGATCCAATACTGGGCAAAGCAGGTAGAGAACATTCCCATCACTGCAGAAAGTTCTATAAGCCAACACTGATTTCAAAGCCCATGACCTAAAGTTAGCTATGTTTTCTCTTTGCGCCTCACTTTCTCCATCTAAAAATGGGAATAACCCTACAAATACACCCCTACCAGGACTTCTTGTGGGTAAAATGAGATAATGAACTTGAAAGTGTGCTGATATCTTCCTCTTTCCCTTTTTTTTTTTTTGCGGTACACAGGCCTCTCACTGTTGTGGCCTCTCCCGTTGCGGAGCACAGGCTCCGGACGTGCAGGCTCAGTGGCCATGGCTCACGGGCCCAGCCGCTCTGCGGCATGTGGGATCTTCCCAGACAGGGGCACGAACCCGTGTCCCCTGTGTCGGCAGGTGGACTCTCAACCACTGCGCCACCAGGGAAGCCCCCTCTTTCCCTTTTGATCCAATAAATCTTCCCTCCTGCTTTCTGCAGGACTGGTGCCTCCAGTTCCACCCAGACAGAAATGCCCCCACCATGGGCTCAGCTACTCTTCCCCAGACCATGACCCATGGAACAACAACAAAAAATGTGGAGCATTAAAAAGAAAAGTGAAAAAAAAAAAAAAAAAAAAAGAAAAGTGAGACAAAAGTCCCCCCAGAAGTGGGCCCACCTCTCAGTCCTCACGCTACTGGGTCTCTCAGGAGCACTTGTCAAAGCAGATCGCTCTTTCCTTGGCTTCCAGAAGACCATGCTCACCTGGCTTTCCTCCAGTGCTTGGTGGCATCTCCTCATCTCTTTGATCTGTTAATTTGAAAGTGCCCCAGAGCTTTGTCCTTGGTCCTCTTCTCTATCTACACAAATCCAATCTCATGGCTTTAAGTATCATCTATATGCTGATAACTTTCAAGTCTGTATCTCCAGCAGAATCCAGTCACTTGAACTCCAGACTCACATTCCAAATGTCACTGGCATCTCAGAATTATACCAAGACTGGACTCGGGTAGCTTCTAGTCCCAAGCCAGCCCACTCTCCTTTCCTATCACTGCAAATGCCAACTCCATCCTTCCAGAGGCGAGACAAAAACCTTGGAGTCACTCAATTCCTCTCTTGCTCTCACATCTCATATCTAAACCAACAGGAAATTCTGTTGGCTTTACCTTCAAAATCTATCCAGACTCCACCACTTCTTACTACCTCTGCAGCTACACCTGGTGCAAGTCAGCATCATCTCTTGCCTGGATTCCTGCAAGTCTCCTAAATTGGTCTCCCTGCATCTTCCCATGCAACCAGAGTGATCTCTTGAAAACTGAAATCTTCCCCTGCAACCAGAGTGATCTCTTGAAAACTGCAAAGCCTTCTGTTTCCCACAGCTCAATTTAAAAAAAAAAAAGCAATCAAGAAATGGGCAGGGGGCTTCCCTGGTGGCGCAGTGGTTGAGAGTCCGCCTGCCGATGCAGGGGACATGGGTTCGTGCCCCGTTCTGGGAGGATCCCACATGCCGCAGAGCGGCTGGGACCGTGAGCCATGGCCACTGGGCCTGCGCGTCCGGAGCCTGTGCTCCGCAACGGGAGAGGCCACAACAGTGAGAGGCCCGCATACCGCAAAAAAAAAAAAAAAAAAAAAAAAAGAAATGGTTAGAAGATCTAAGTAGACATTTCTCCAAGGAAGACATCCAGATGGCCAATGGGCACATGAAAAGATGCTCAACATCACTAATTATTAGCGAAATGCAAATTAAAATGAGGTACCACCTCACACCAGTCTGAATGGCCATCATCAAAAAGTCTACAAAAAATAAATGCTGGAGACGATGTGGCGAAAAGGGAACCCTCCTACACTGTTGGTGGGAATATAAATTGGCGCAGCCACTACAGGAAAGCAGTATGGAGATTCCTTAAAAACCTAAAAATAGAGTTGCCGTATGATCCTGCAATTCCACTCCTGGGCATATATCTGGAAAAGATGAAAGCTCTAATTCAAAAAGATACATGCATCCCAATGTTCACAGCAGCACTATTTACCATAGCCAAGACATGGAAAAACCTAAGTGTCCATCGACAGATGAATGGATACAGAAGATGTGGCACATATATACAATGGAATCTTACTCAGCCACAAAGAAGAATGAAATAATGCCATCTGCAGCAACATGGATGGACCTAGAAATTATCATACTAAGTGAAGTAAGTGAGTCAGACAGAGACACATATCACGATATCACTTACATGTGGAATCTAAAAAATAATACAAATGAACTTCTTTACAAAACAGACTCACAGACAAAGAAAACAAAGTCATGGTTACCAAAGGGGAGGGATAAAGTAGGAGCTTGGGGTTAACAGATACACAGTACTATATATAAAATAGATAACCAACAAGGACCTACTGTATAGCACAGGAATTCATATTCAGTATTTTGTAATAACCTATAATAGAAAAGAATCTGAAAAAGAATATATATATGTATAACTGAGTCACTTTGCTGTACACCTGAACCTAACACAACATTGTAAATCAACTATACTTCCATTAAAAATCAAAACACAACGCCTTCTGTTTCCCATTTTACTCTAAAGAACCCACGTGGTCTGAGCCTCACACCCACCTCTCTGACCTTGTCTCCTATTGCTCTGCCAGGTCAGCCCGTGGTTGTGTCCTGGACATGCCAGGCCCACTCCTGCCTCTGGTCTCTGCGCGTTTTGCACGTGCTGTTCCCTCTGTGACTTGCTCTTCCCCTGACACCTGCCTGGCTCCTCTCTCACTTCCTTTACGTCTTTACTCAAGCATCACTCTCTCAGTGAGGCTTTCCCCGGTCACCCCATCTAAGAATCTAACACCCCTTCCCTTGGACCTTCCCTTGAGCTGGAGGCGCAGGGAGCCACAGAGGTGGGGACACGGGAGCAGCAGCAAGCGGCCACAGCACGATGGAGGCAAAACTGCCTTCAAAGGTGAAGCACAGAACAAGGTGAGCTGGAAGGATATTATGAGTATCACCAGGGGATGGTATCCAGAGCAAAAGATGCGGGAGGGGAAAAGTCAGCTCTGGGCAAAAAGCTTTAAAATACTGCATCTCATTAATATCTCTCATCCACACAGGGGGCAGCCATGGTTCTGTGGAATTTATAGATGGGGAGCCAGGAGCTCAAAGAGGCTAACTCACTTGCCCAAGGTCACACAGCTATTGGTGGCTGGATACAGAATTTTTTTTTTTTTTTTTTTTTTTTTTTTTTTTTTTGTGGTATGCGGGTCTCTCACTGTTGTGGCCTCTCCCACTGCGGAGCACAGGTTCCAGACGCGCAGGCTCAGTGGCCATGGCTCACGGGCCCAGCCACTCCGCGGCATGTGGGATCCCCCCGGACCGGGGCACGAACCCGTGTCCCCTGCATCGGCAGGCGGACTCTCAACCACTGCGTCACCAGGGAAACCCTGGATACAGAATTTGATCCAAGTTTCTCTAACTCCAAAGCCAGTGCTTCTTAACAAGAGCCCTATGAGGCTTTCTGGAAATTTGGGGGATATTTTTGCCCTCTAAGTGTAGCAATTTATATACAGGTGCACCTTGGAGATATTGCAGGTTCCGTTCCAGACCACCACAATAAATCGAGTCACACGAATTTTTTGGTTTCCCAGTGCGTGTAAAAGTTATGTGTACACTATACTGTAGTCTATTAGCTGTGTGATAGCAGTATGTCTAAAAAACACAGTGTACATACCTTAATTAAAAAATACTCTATTGCTACAAAATGCAGACCATCATCTGAGCCTTCAGCGCGTCATAATCTTTTAGCTGGTGGAGGGCCTTGCCTCGATGTTGATGGCTGTTGGTCGGTCACAGTGGTCACTGCTGAAGGTTGGGCCAGCTGTGGCAATTTCTTAAAATAAAACAAGAATGAAATCTGCAACATCAACTGATTCTTCTTTACGAATGATTTCTCTGTAGCAGGCAATGCTGTTTGATAGCATTTTACCCCCAGCAGCAGAACTTCTTTCAAAGTTGGAGTTAATCCTCTCAAACCCTGCTGCTGCTTTATCAACTAAGTTTAGGGGATATTCTTAAGTCCTTTGCTGTCATTTCAACAATCTTTACAGCATCTTCACCAGGAGTAGATTCCATCTCAGAAAACCACTTTCCTTGCTCATCCGTAAGAAGCAACTCCCCATTTGTGCAAGTTCTATCATGAGATGGCAGCATTCAGTCACATCTTCAGGCACCACCCCTCATTCTAGTTCTCTTGCTATTTCTACCACATCTGCTGGTATTTCCTCCACTGGAGTCTTGAACCTCTCAAAGTCATCCATGAGGGTTGGAATCCACTTCTTCCAAACTCCTGTTAATGTACATATTTTGACCTCTTCCCGTGAATCACAAATGTTCTTCATGGCATCTAGAATGGTGAATTTTTTCCTTTTCAGAAGGTTTTCAATTGACTTTTCCCAGATCCATCAGAGGAATCACTGTCTATGGCAGCTATAGTCTTATGAAATGTATTTCTTAAATAATAAGACTTGAAAGTTGAAATTGCTCCTTGATTCATGGGCTGCAGAATGGATGTTGTGTCACCAGCATGAAAACAACATTAATCTCATTGTACATCTCCATCAGAGCTTTGGGTAACCAGGTGCATTGTCAATGAGCAGTAATATTTTGAAAGGAATCTTTTTTTCTGAGCAGTAGGTCTCAAGAGGGGACTTAAAATATTCAGTTAACCATGTTGTACACAGATGTGGTGTCATCCAGGCTTTGTTCCATTTAGAGAGCACAGGCAGAGTAGATTTAGCATAGTTCTTAAAGACCCTAGGGTTTTCAGAATGATAAATGAGCACTGGCTTCAGCTTAAAGTCACCAGCTGCATTAGCCCCTAACAAGAGAGTCAGCCTGTCCTTTGAAGCTTTGAAGCCAGGCATTGACTTCTCCTCTTTAGCTATGAAAGTCCTAGATGGCGCCTTCTTCCAAGAGTAGGCTGTTTTGTCTACATTGAAAATCTTTTGTGTAGTGTAGCCACCTTCTTTAATTATCTGAGCTAGATCTTCTGGATAACTTGCTGCAGCTTCTATATTAGCACTTGGTGCTTCACTTTGCACTTTGATGTTATGAAGACGGCTTCTTTCCTTAAACGTCATGAACTAACCTCTGCTAGCTTCAGATTCTTCTTCTGCAGCTTCTTCACCTCTCTCAGCCTTCACAGAATTGAAAAGAGTTAGGACCTTGCTCTGGATTAGGCTCTGGCTTAAGGGAATGTGGCTGGTTTGATCGTCTATCCAGAACACTGAAACTTTCTCCATTTAGGAAATAAGGCTGTTTCACTTTCTTATCATCCATGTGTTCACTGGAGTAGCACTTTTAATTTCCTTTAGGAACTTTTCCTTTGCATTCACAGCTTAGCTCACCGTTCGGTGCAAAGGCCTAGCTTTTGGCCCACCTCAGCTTTTGACATGCTTCTCTCACCAAACTTAATCATTTCTAGATTTTTTGATTTAAAGTGAGAGAAGTGTGACTCTTCCTTTCACTTCAACACTTAGGGGGCATTGCAGGATTATTAACTGGCTTAATTTCAATATTGTTGTGTCTCAGGGAAGAGGGAGGCCCGAGGAGAGGGAGAGAGATGGGTGAACAGCCAGTTGGTGGAGCAGACAGAACACATACATGTATTAAGTTTGCCGTCTTATTACACGTGTTTCATGGTGCCTCAAGACAACTATAACAGTAACATCAACGATCCCTGATGACAAATCACCATAACAATTATGACAATAATGAAAAAGTCTGAAATATTGTGAGAATTACCAAATGCGACACACAGACACGAAGTGAGCAAATGTTGTGGGGAAAATGGCTCCAACAGACTTGCTCCATGCAGGGCTGCCACAAACCTTCAATTGGTAAAAAAACAAAAAACAAAAAACAACAACCCACTATCTGTGAAGTGCAACAAAGCAAAGCACAATAAAATGAGGTGTGCCTGTACTGAAACACCTTTTATTATGTTGTTGTCTTTTAACTTATCCCTTATGTTATATTTTGGATATTATACGTTTTTACATCATGTGTGCAGAAAGGTTATAGTATCGGTGAGTTTCACTTTAGGATAGTAAAGCGGGCTTTTTCAAATACTTGTAAAATACACTGGATCCAGTTGAGAAACATCACACTACACAAGGCCAGAAAGGGCGAGTGATGTCACCTTAGCTCTGGCCAAACCGTCCCACCCCTAACCCCAGGACCTAGAAGGGGAGAGGGCGGCCCAAGCAGGAGAAGGCCAGGGGAGGGGTGTAGACTGATGCGGGAAGGTGGAAGGGCAGGTGCGTGAGTGAGACCCTCTGTTGAGAGCACCGGGCTCGCATGCACTACTGCACTGCCAGCCCTTCCCAGAGGAACTGGGCCCAACCTGACGGCCCAGCCCCGCACGCCTCCCCAATATATTACACTAGGAGGGTTGGTGGTGGCCAGCACACCTGATGGTGCCACTGACACCTCCACAAAAGCCTTTCTGCTGAAGTAAATGTGCCCTTGTGTGCTTTGCGGCTCATTCCTAGCTCATCTGTAACCCTTCCCTTTGGCAGTCAGTGTCACACTCTTAAAGGTCAGACTTAGCGAGGCCAATTTGAGAACAGCGTGCTGTCAGGCATTTAGGTTCTGGGTTAGCTGATGCTTTGGACTGTTCGTCACTGTTCCCCTAGACCAGCACAACCAACCAGGGCTCTAACTGTCACACCTTCAAGAACAGAACTGGCTGCTTAACCCAGGTTGAACCACCCTGGCCCTGGGGCGGGTCTGGAGGGATGTGGTCAGGGAAGGAAACAAGTGTTGGGAAGAGGATGGGACTAAGGATGGGTGGAAGAGGCAGAAGGCAGATTCTTTCATAAGGGGAAACACAGACACCAGTGAAGGGCAGAGGTAGGAATGCTGCACCAGGCGCTGGACACCAAGGTTCCCAAGGTGGGGCTGCCCCACCATGATCACATCTTCCCCCTGGGTCTCGGTCTTCTCTTTTGTAAATGACAGAGCTGGACCAGGAGATTTCCAAAGGCCTCTTCCAGCTCTGACAGCCTATGAGCTGGGGAGTTCGTTGGAAGGAGGGTGCAGAGAGCACAGCTTTGGCCCTGCAGCTGGCTCTGTCCAGCAGGCTCTCTGTGGTCGCTCAAGGCACCCAGGTGTGGGAGTCGCCCGGGGCTCCTCCCTCCCTCCTGTCCATCCTGCTGCTGCTGCCTTGGCCAAACCCTCATCATGTCTCCCACCACCCGCTTCTCCCCACCCCAAGCCCATCTGGCTGCCTCCAGTTCTCTTCCAAAAGAGAAATACGAGGAAGCCACCACCTATGCTAACACGGCACCGCTCCCGGGATGACGCCTCGACTCCATGCTGGATGCAGGGCTCCGACCCCCCTTTCCGACCTCGGCTCTCTCACCTCAGGACTCGGCCATCGCTGCTTCCTGGGCTCTTCGGCCCCATTTCCTCCCCTCACGTCTATCTAGAAACATTTCGGATTTCGCCTCCCCGGGAAGCCTTCCCTGAGTCCCTGGGGAAAGCTTAACAGCCACTACTCAGCTCAGCCTGTCCCTCTAGGCCTCTGCGCACTGGGTTATAACTACCTGCAGAGATCATCTCCCTTTCGGGACCCAGACCCCTCAGGACAGAGGGGGACCCTCACACCATACCAGCCACAAGCCGGAAAGACTGGCCTTCCCGAACGCCAAGTTCGCTCTTATCTCCACACCAACCAGCTCTGTGGTCTTAGGGAAGTGCCACATCTTCCCTGGGCCTCAGTTTCCTCATCGGTAAATGAGTGCGTAGGATCTTAGTCTGAGGCTTCTTTCCAGCTCTGAGCTGAGGTGGGCCCTGCCCGTCCTGGCCCACCAAGAAGGATTCCGGGACTCCGTGTGGGTGGTATGAGCTGGCGGCGCAGGCACGTCTCCTTTCCCGGTCACCACTGGGGCCGACAGATGCGCTCACACGCAGCCCCTGCAGAGATCCATCCTCCCACTCTGCACTCCCAGGGTTAATTAGCCTGCAGCATCTATAGGGCTGCTTTCTGCTTTAATAGCCAATTAGATCTTGTTAGCTCTATTATCATTTATAGGACAAGTTACAGAGGCGCTCCCGAGGCTGCTGTCCCATCTTGCAGAAGCGGGCAGCCCAGATCCCTCTGCTGGCGAGGGAGAGCTGGAGGCCTGCCGCTGGAGTGAAGGCTCAGGGAAGAGCACCAAGGCAAGTCAGCTCAGGGAGCCGGAGTCTCCAGGCCCCTGGGGGGAGGTACGTGACAGCCTGGTGCTTTGCTCCTCCGAGGCCACATAGCGGGACTCTGTGTGCATGGTGGGAGGTCCCTCAGGCCTCTTCTGGTGTTGTCACCTCAAAATGCTCCCTCTGAGGGCTGCACACGGCTGGGCGGGGTGGTCTGCGTGGTGGCTCCAGCTGCCAACCCCCAGGCCTCTATAGGGCGGATCGATATCCAGCCAGGCTGCCCTGCTAATGACACTGCATCCCAGCCTGGTCACAGGGCTCAAGACGAGGCGCGGGTTGTGCTAAAGAGGCAGGGGCAGCTCTGCCCGGCCCTGCCTTCCGCCCGTGGCCGCCTTCCAGGCCAGGGAGGCGGTGGGCTGGCCAGACCCCGTAGGCTGGTCTCTCTTCCTCTTCTGCATAGATGACATTTCTCACAAGCGTGGCCTCAAGCGCCCTTGGCGCTGAACAGCTGACGTCTTGACGTGGCCAAAGCAACCTCTCTCGCGCTTTGCAGTAAGTACAGAGTGAGTCTTTGTCACAGGGGCCTGGGTGAAATATGTTTCTTGGAAACAATCCCTTGGCGAGTCACAGAAGGCCCTTCATGGCAGGACAGAGCAGCCATGCTGGCCAGAGGGAGAGCCAGGGCCTGGTTGGGGGAGCAGCCCGGCACCCGGGAGGCTGGAAGGGAGGGGACAGGATGGCCCCAGGCATAAGCCCAGGGCCAGGGGAGCGGAAGATCCCTGGTCTATTTATAGCCCCTCGGGGAGCTGTACCACAGCTGGCAAACTCACAGCTTGGAACACAGCTCAGCACAGCCTCCATCTGCAGGCGCAGGCCAGCTTGCGTGAGGGTTAGCCACCCATACTCCTGGGCTGGAGGAGCAGGGCTGGGGCGAGCGCTCTTAGCCAGGGGTCTCTGAGTCTCCTCTTTGGGGACTGTGAATCATAAATAGCACAGGCCTTTGAAAGGGGTGAGAAGCAGAGCTGGCTTCAGCTGAGGCTCAAGATCTTCTTTTTTTAACCTTCCTACATGTGCTGGAGGGGAAAAGGAAATAATAAAGTTCCTGTGATCAAGCCTGAGGATGATAGACTAGGAAGAATGGAAATGCAGGAGGGGATGGGGAAGCATTACAGGAGGCTGCAGTGTTTTATGGCCTGTGCTGCTTTTCTTTCTCTCTCTCTTTTTTTTTTTTTTTTTTTTTTTTTTTTTTTTTTTTTTTTATGCGTTACGCGGGCCTCTCACTGTTGTGGCCTCTCCCGTTGCGGAGGACAGGCTCCGGACGCGCAGGCTCAGCGGCCATGGCTCACGGGCCCAGCCGCTCCGCGGCATGTGGGATCCTCCCAGACCGGGGCACGAACCCGTGTCCCCTGCATCGGCAGGCGGACTCTCAACCACTGCGCCACCAGGGAAGCCCTCTCTCTTTTTTTTAAAGGAAAACAAATTAAAGGGCTTGGATTTTAATTAGGCTACTGAAAGACAAAAATTATCCTGGGCCTGTGCAGGTGGGGATGGGCTCCAGGCTGCCTTTTCCTCCCCCATCTCCCACTGGCCCTACTGCAACCTCCCAAAGGCCTAAGGCACAGTCTCTCCCTCTTGCACCCAAGCAGGCTATGAATCAGTTTCCAGAAAGCTGGCGTTGGAGGGAGGGGATCTCAGAAATCACACAGATTTCTGATTCTCAAACTGTGCTCCCCAGAACGCCCTCAGAGGCCACGGCTGGGAGTTGGGAGGTGGGGTGAGAAGGGAAGCCAATCTCCAAGACCCCGACCTCCTGCTTTGACCCCGGCAACTCAGTTTTTTTTACCTACTGTGATTCTGTGTGTGAACAACAGATGTACTGTAACCACTAAAAATAAGTTTGAAGACCACTGATCTGGTCTGATCATCTCATTTTACAGATCAGGGCCTCCGAGGCAGTCCAAGAGGGAAGAGCTGGCCTTAGGATACACTGCAAATGAATGGCAAATCTGAGCCCCAAGCCAAAGCATCTTGATGTTTAGTCCACTGTTCTTTTCATAGCACCATTCTTCCGGCAATCATTTTGTCTGCTCTCACAGTTTCCTTTGCTGACAACGCCAAAGCTACGCTTCCAGTCCAGACCCCACCTCTCATACTTCAGACCTTTGTATCCAGCTGTTTACTGAAGGTCCTGGGCACCTGCAGCCCCCCGACATCTCCCTCTCACCCTCTGCCCCTGGGGGATGTCAGTCTCCCAGTCTCCCAGTGGCAGTTCCAGGATTTTTACGGGAGAGAATGAAAGGCAGTCAGGCTGAAAGGGGAAACGGTGCTAGTGAACTTGTCTTAGAGCTGAGTCTGCATGGCAAGAGCACTGCTTTTCTTAGGTTATATGCATAATTGGGGTGCTAAGGATGCTAATGGAAGACCTCCTCCTGACTCAGCCGCTGCAGTCATCCCGAGCGGAAATCAGGGGACATCCTTGCCTCCGTCTTCATGTTCCCTGCCCACCCCATTTGATCAATAACCCAATCCTGCTAAATTGACCTCTGAAATAATTTTTTACTTCATCTTCTGTCTTCTATCTGCTCTACAAGAGAGGTCCGGGCCTCCTCGCCTCTCCTATGTCAGCTTTAGAGGCCAGGGCTCTGTCTTTCTTATCCACCTCTATATACACACACTCCCCAAGTACCAGATACATACTAGGTACTCAGTAAATATTTACGAAAAGGATGGACAGATAGACTGATGGACGGATGGATAAACAGATGGACAGACTACTGCAACAGTCTCTTAATTGATCTCTCCTTTTAAAGTTTTACACCCCCCCCCCCCCAATATGCCCTCCGTCTTACTGCTGGGAGGATTCATCTAAGATGTAAGTTGCCAAGGCACTCTCCTTACTTAAAACCCTTCTTAATAGTTCGCTGTTCCTCCCAAAGTTGAAGTTTCCTTCTCTGGCACACAGGGTCTCCACGATTTGTCCCAGGATTCCTCTCCAGGCTCATCTCCCCCGCTCCCTATCTGCCCTCCTTACAATTTCCCTTTGGCATATCCTTCTTCATCTGGCCCACTTTCACTCTTCTTTTAAACCCGGTTCAGGGGACGTCGCCCTTAAAAGCCATTCCTGGGGGCTTCCCTGGTGGCGCCGCAGCGGTGAGAGGCCCGCGTACCAAAAAAAAAAAAAAAAAAAAAAAAAAAAAGCCATTCCTGCCGCTGCCACCCCTGTGCTAGGCTGGTGGGTGCCTTGCTTCCAGTGCCATAGTACAAATCTCCATCCCTGCAATCGCCACCCTCAGTCGAATGATGTTATGTGTCGTCTTCCCCATTATATTGCTCACTCCTTGAAAACAAGTCCCCTGTCTTATTCATCTGTCTTCCCAGTACCCAGCACAAAGACCAGCACAGCAACCACAGTTGGGTTCTGAAATGAGTAAATGTGCCTCCGTGGGGCTGATTCAGAGAAGCAGAGCCTCAGAAGTCTTCCCTAGAACTCAGTGTGCTCCAAAGGAAGGGGCTGAACCAGCTTTTTTCTGGCCTCCCCCCAGGTCGTCACAGGCATTGGTTACCTCCAGTATGGGAGAGCCAAGCCTTTCCCTTTATATTTTCTGATGGGACATTGCTCTTGTTTACTCTTACACAGTGGGCAGGAGAGGGGGTGGAAAGGGTGTCAACAGCACAGCGGTAGACCCTTTCCTGGCTCTCCACTGAGTGGCAGGGAAAGCAACCATCATCCCCGGTACCACTGAAACTTGGTTAGTTTGCCATGTGGGGCTATCATGTCCTCCCCCTGCTGCTTGGCTGGGTTCGGAGAGGAATGGGATGAGAGCCACCCACAGCGGGGCCATGCTCAGCCCAATCCAATGCATAGGCATCACAGGAGGGCACCCTCACGGCAGCCCAATGGGATCGGAAAAGGGCTGGGTACAGCATCAACCAGTGGGGAAAATTCCCAAGCTCTAGGCTACGGAATGCTCTCCATCCAGCTCAGGAGTGAGGAGTAACGGTAACCCCAATATGCCCCTCCAGGCCAGTGGCAGGGTATCTGGGGACATATGGGTCCCACTGCACAAGAGGCAGGAAATAACCTGCATTCAGGATAAAGGGAGAGGCATTTGGACCAAAGCAGGTGAGGTGTTTTCTTTTTGTTTTTCTCTTTCAGGACATGCCAGAAGAAAGCCACTGGTCCCCAGGATCTGGGCTCACTAAGGACAAAGGAAACAGAGTCCTCACCTTAATGCTGCTCTGGGTTCCAAAGCTCCCTCTGCAAGACCCTCTCTTCCTACTTTCTTTAAAGGAGGCTGCAGAGAGTGGAAAGAAAAGACTTCTGGGGGTCATCTCACAGCCTGTGTTCAAATCCTAGATGCGCCATTTATTAGCCATGCGCTCATGGGAAAGTTATTGCACAAGTTTGAGCCTCAGTCCTTAACTGGGAAAAGGGGGCAATAATATATATCTCAGATGATTATGTGAGACTTCATGGAGATAATTTATGGGTGAAGAGTCTTGCAAGGTGCCTGTACATCATAGGCTCTTGGGACCTGCTGGTTCCCTCCTTCTACCCTAAACCTTCCTAGATGCCTCACCCCCACCTCAGGCCTGAGGACTGGACCATGGTAAGGATACGCCCATTCCAGGGGAAGGCGAAGTTCAGGGTGGATGATTTGGGAGCAGTGAGGCCCCAAAAGGTAAAATAAGGCACACACAAGAGCTTCATGGCAGGCAGGGGCCAAGAGTCCCCAAAACGGGGTCCCTGACTGTTGAGGCCATTCTTGGAACACATTCTGAAGTTCGGGCCTTCTTGCTCTTAAAAGAAGCCAAGAAGGGAGACTGAATACAAAGAAAGGTAATAAAAATGATTAAAGGAATGAGAAGGCTTGACCTATAAAGGGAGGTTAAAGGAACATAATATGTGGGACCCAGAGAACCAGGGCCTAGGAGGACATGATAACTTCCCATAAATATGTGAGACAGAGCCATATAAAAGAAGGGCAAGAATTATTTCAGGCAGCTTGGGACACCATTAAAAGAAAAAATGGCCTGAAACTAAAATAAGAGAAAGTTAAATCTGGGCCTTGGTTGGTGGGGAGGGTGGGGGCCAAGACACCTGGCTTGTTGGTGCAGAGTCATCAGGAAATGAAAGCCAGAGGTCCCAGGGCTGTTGTCCCCGTTTGGGAGAAATGGCCTGTTTGGGACCCATCTGGGCCGCTCGGGAGGTGTTCTGACTTTCCACACTGAACTGCTGTTTCCAGGCGTCCAGTTCCTGACAGGTAGGGCGCTGGCGCTGGCTGCCTGGCCGCCCCCTGCTCGTGCTCAACTTCATTTCCGAAATAAAGAGACAGGTGCATGAGCTTCCCTGGTGGCGCAGTGGATAAGACTCCGTCTGCCAATGCAGGGGACACGGGTTCGAGCCCTGGTTTGGGAAGATCCCACATGCCGCGGAGCAACTAAGCCCGTGCGCCACAACTACTGAGCCTGCGCTCTAGAGCCCGCGAGCCACAACTACTGAAGCCCGCGAGCCACAACTACTGAAGCCCGCGCGCCTAGGGCCTGTGCTCCGCAACAAAGAGAAGCCACCGCAATGAGAAGCTCATGCACCGTAACGAAGAGTAGCCCCCGCTCGCCACAACTAGAGAAAACCTGTGCACAGCAATGAAGACTCAACAAAACCTCACATAAAATTTATCTTGCTTTTTGCCTGAAATTGACTATAAAAAGAACTTAATTACAATAAGAGGCAACTAGAACAAAACACATGGAAAGCCCATTCAATACTCATGTATTCATTCAATCAATAAATATTTATAGAGCAGTGGGAACACACCGTGAGGTGTGATGGAGACCACAAGATGAATAAGGCCTTCTTCTCTGCCTTCAAGGAGATTGCCCTGGGTGGGAGGCAGCCACCAACAGACAGAGACACAAAAGCTCTAAGATAGGCAGAACGTGATTTATTTTAACAGAGGGGTAAACTATTAGGTAACTCAGAGGAGAAATGAATCATTCTGACAGAGAGGATCAGGAAAGCTTTCAGAGAGGAGGTGACATGTGACAAGGGCCTTGAGTAAAGGGTAGAATTTCATCAGGCATAGATGGCAGGGAAGGGCATTTCAGGCATAAGGAACACCATGGACAAAGCCATGGGGGCAGGAAAACGCTGGTTGTCTACAGGAATCGTAGTCCAGGAAAACTAGAGAACAGGGCCCCAGGATAGGGTTGGGGAAGGTGCTGAAGATGGTGAAAGGGCAGTAGGTTACAGTCAGATCACAGGAGGGCCGAAGGCATCCCAAGGATTTTGTACTTTATTTTATAAATAAGAGAAACCCTAAGAAGTTTTTGAGTGGTGAACAACAATGGCCAGGTCCGAATATTAGGGGAAAAACATGGGTTCAACGTGTAGGATAGACTCAGGAAGTGAGAGTCAGGAGGTAGGCGGAAGGCTCTCACCAGGCAAGAGGTCATTGAAGACCTGGCCAGGGCAGTGGCAGAGGCAACGGAAACTCCCAGTTTCTGTAGGATCACGTGCGTGTTATCGCAATATTGTAGCAGCACATTTCCTCAACCTATTGCTTCTGCCTAGAATGTCCTCCACCGCACCCAACGGGCTCACCTGAGAGATCAGCTCAAGCATAGCTGGCCCCCCATCCCCAAGCCCTGTCCCTATTCTGTGCTCCAATGCAGCAGGGACATTCCTACATCGAGTGCCTAGTACCACGGTTATTCATCATCTGGCCACTTGTCAACCTTCACCACCAGACTGTGAGGTCCTGAAGGGTAGGACTTTGGTCTTCTTTATCTCTGTATTCGCAGGACCTGGTCCAGACTGGGTACTCAGAAAGGGTTCTGTGATGGAAAGGATTACCCCTGAAGCACTGTGCATACAATGTCTCTCTTCCTTTCATACCCACACACATAAGCACACTCCAGTTTGGAACACGTGCAGACCAGTCCCGTGTCCAATGCTTCTCCATCCCACTCTCACTCTGAGCCCCGTCTCCCTATTTTCAGCGTTCGTTATCCTGACTAGCCTCTGTCAACCCCATTAAAATATGATGACTTTTTTGCAGCTTTCATGCAGGACTCCATATTAGGTGATTCGGGCTGAAACACAAGCTGTTTGCTGATATCAAAATGCTGCTGCTCACCTGGGGGATTAACACTGACAAAATCATTAGAAACCTGATGGAGTATCGAGGCCTCCTGAGCTTGCCGAACGCTCATTCCTCAGCCTAATGAATAACTTCCTCCTGGGCCACGGAGTTACAACCCATCCATTTCCCTGTCTTCTTCCTGGCTGGGCAGCCCAGAAACTCTAGTAAATGCCTTGGGGAAGGTTCACCCCCAGTTAGCTAGGCCACCTCCCAAGACCCCCCCAGCTAAGAACTGCCCACATGAGCTGTGGCATTTTTGTGTTGATAATAAACATCGGATTTCCACTTCCAGTTAGGAGGGGATAGTTTGAGGCAGATCAATAAACACTTCCACTGAGAACAACTAGAAATGCCAGATAAAATACAATGTTCATCAGTTTTAAGGCCTCATAGACCTGCTGGAGCAAGAGGGTTAGAGAGGATAAAATTACAGAGAGGGGAAAGTGAGGAGATGCGAACTCATGTTGCACAGTTGCTTCTAACCTGGAAGAATCTGCCATTTCTGGGCGCAGGACAAGAGGCTGAGGATGTAGGCTTTACACAGGCACAGGGCTGCTGCTGGGGTACAAAGAAGTCAGCAGAGCTTCTGGCAGTATTAGGACTGGGAAGAGAAAATTAGGGGCAGGAGGGGCCTCAAACGCATGGCCAGTTTTCCCCTGAGGTCATTTACAAAATTCTGAAGCTGAATGTAACAGAAGGCCAAACAAACATAAATTAAGCAGAAAGCCTCCATGAAACAGAGTTTTTCTGCAGTATTAAGGTACTGAAAAGACAAGACTAGAATCCAGGACCTAGCAAGGAAGGGACCCGGTGAACACAGCAGGCTCTCAATTAATGCTGGCTATGCCCTGGAAGAGGGGCAAATCAGACTGAACGTTATCAAAACACCACCTCACATGGACTCAATTGAGTCTTTAGTTGGATTAAGATCACTGGTTGCACTCTGTCTAGCAAAGAGTAAACCCTCTCTTGAAGATCAGAGCATCTTACAGCCTATACAACGTCCAGCATTCAATAAAAAAAAAGTATTAGGTATACCCAGAGTTAGAACCATATGACCAAAATCCGAGAGGGGCAAAAAAAAAAAAAAAAAAAAAAAACAGAAACAGACCCACAGGTGATCTAGATATCAGAGTTCAAAGACAAGGACTCTAAATGTGATATGTTTGTTCAAAAAACAGAAAGAAAATTTACAGAATAGATTAAAATAAAGAATTTAACCAGAAAATTGGAAACTATAAAAAGAATCACCTGGAAATCTTCCAAGTGAGTCATAATAAACATCTTAAAGAACTGGAGGTTCCTTAAAGGAGCATGATAAAGTGGGAAAAGCACTGGGACCCAAGAGTAAAAAGACAAAGGCTGTGGTTCCTGGCTCTGCCTATATCTAACTAAGAGAGCCTGGGGAAGTCATTTAATTTTTCTGAGCCTTGGTTTCCACATCGGGCAAATAGGAAAATGAGACCTACTCTATGTACTTCAGGGCATCAAGAAGATAAAATTAAATAACATACATGAAAGCTCTTTATAAATCATTACACAAATGTAAGGCATCATTATTATAATAGGCTGGCATCAATTCAAAACACAGAGCTTCTGCTCCATCACCAGAAGTATTTTATGTCAATAAGCGTTTAGCGTGCCCTTGACTGATGCCCATATTGTTATAAAGGGGTTTGACCAGAGGAAGCTGAGAGAAATAATAATAGAACAGCCATCTCTCAGTTACGTTGGGGTTGATTATTCACTTTGCGGATTATCCCTGGATAACTGAAATCCTAAATGAGCTTCTCCCACCGCTCAGTGCACTTTTGGATCATCCCCTTCAGTTTCCCGGATGGTGTATGCACATGGAATGCAGAGTCATTTTGATGTGTGCCTGATGGAACATAATCAACAAGGTAGATCGGAAGCAGAAACATCACAATGCCTTCCAAAGCCAACAGCACTCATGCTGGGACAGTTGGTTATTTTGATTCTCCACATCGCTGCTCTCTTCTATTAGCATATGTAATGGAGAGTAATGTGTTGGCTTTCACAGGTAAAGGTGATGCAGCCTATCCACTACCAGTAGGACATCTGAGCTTCCCTGGCATGAAAAGGACAGGCACTGTGCAGGTCTTCTGGGAAATAAAACTACTATAAGGTCAGAAGCCCAGCCCGAACAGAGCGTTTAGTCTTGCTAGGAAGATGTCATACGCCTAAATAATTATAGTACCAGGTATAAGTGATTTAAGTACCATAAGAGTAACAGAAATACAGAAATTTGTGCAAAAGCTCATTTGGTATTGAGTTGATCATAGACTTCAGGACCAAGGTGGCAACAGAGTTTAACCTTGAAAGACAGCAAAACTGGAAATGATCCAAGGGGAGGGGAGATTATGAGCAAAGACACAGAGCTGAAAAAAATGCAGCATAGGTACAAGGAATTCAGTT
Source organism: Phocoena sinus (assembly GCF_008692025.1). NCBI lineage: Eukaryota > Metazoa > Chordata > Mammalia > Artiodactyla > Phocoenidae > Phocoena > Phocoena sinus. Next base: position 12,137,735 of record NC_045770.1, read on the forward strand.
CGATGGAGGTCCCTATCAAGAAGAATTTTTTAAAAAGTAACAACATTTATGAAGCATTTCTTATGTGTCATGTATTTTTTTTTTTTTTTTTTTTTTTTTTTTGCGGTACGCAGGCCTCTGACTGCTGCGGCCTCTCCTGTTGCAGAGCACAGGCTCCGGACGCGCAGGCTCAGCGGCCATGGCTCATGGGCCCAGCCGCTCCGTGGCATGCGGGATCCTCCCGGACCGGGGCACGAACCCGCGTCCCCCGCATCGGCAGGCAGACTCTCAACCACTGCGCCACCAGGGAAGCCCTGTGTCATGTATTTTATATACATTGTCTCAACTGGTCTCGAAAACGCTCCTCTGATGTAGATATTATTCATCTCACTTTAGAGGTAAACAGACTCGTAAGCAAATTAATTTACTCAAGACCCATCAGCTGACAAGTGCACGGTAGGATTCAAGTCCAAGACTGTTTGGCTCTAAAGCCCACACACTTGCTGCCTCTGAGGGTAGCATAACTGACCCTCAGCCTGAATGGTTCTATCACACATGGGGGACCTCCCACATACAGCTGACATGGAAGTTGTTCACATCGAGATGGTAGTCACAGCCACAGAGTGGACAAGACAGCCCAGAAAGGGTGAGGGAAGAGGAAAGGGCTCAGGGAAGAAGAGTCAGAAAAAGAGATGAAGAAGTAGTTAGGAGTAGAAGAATGGAGAAGACTAATGGAAACGAAGGTCAAGAGAAAGTTTCAAACAGGAAGTGGTCATCAAAACTATAACTGCTGCACAGAGGTAAAGGAGGTTGAGAGGATGAAGACCAAGAAAACGCCATTTGGTTGGTGGTCTTGAAAAGAATGATTTTAATGGCAAGAAGAGTGCCTACATCCAGGTGTATGCATGGTGAATAGCTGGCCTGACCCAGGGACACGGGCCACAGCTGGAGTTGAGCTTTCAAAACTGCCCTGATGGCAGGAAAGTCATCATCTGAGGGTACCTGTTAAAAATATGAATTTCCAGGTCTCAACCCAGCCCCACCAGTTGGAATCTCCAGGGAGGAGGGCCCGGGAAGTGGCCCAGAAGCTTCTTTTATTTTTAAAAAAATTTTTTGATTTATTATTTATTTATAAATTTATTTATTTTATTTATTTATTTTTGGCTGAGTTGGGTCTTTGTTGCTGGGCGCGGGCTTTCTCTAGTTGTGGCGAGCAGGGGCTTATCTCTAGTTGTGGCGAGCAGGGGCTACTCTCCGTTGCAGTGCGCGGGCTTCTCGTAGCGGTGGCTTCTCTTGTTGTGGAGCACGGGCTCTAGAGCGCAGGCTCAGTAGTTGTGGCGCACGGGCTTAGCTGCTCCGCGGCATGTGGGAATCTTCCCCGGGCCAGGGCTCGAACCCATGTCCCCTGCATTGGCAGGCGGATTCTTAACCACTGTGCCACCAAGGAAGCCCCCGGAAGGTTCTTAAATCACCAGCGCTAGATTAGTGTTTCTCAAACTTTAATGAACCGGAGAATCACCTGGGTGGTTGGCTAAATTGTAGATACTGATTTTATAGGTCTGGGATAGGGCTTGAGATGCGGCATTTTAACATACTCCCAGGTGATTTCAATGCTGCTGGTCTGAGGACCATAATTTTAATGACAAAGGACTAAACCAAAACTTACTCGTCTCAGAGAGGTGGGTGCCAACACCTGTTCTTCTTGGCACCTTCTGTTTTTACCACCTGCGGACCGTGCTCCTGGCTCCTTTCCACACTCACCGATAGATGGCAGCAGATCTAAATGTCATCGTCCACAGAAGTACAGGCTCAGAGATTCCATTTCACTCCATCTGACCTCCTGTATACCCTAAAAAGCACCCTTCATTCACTTCCCCAAGACAGGCAATTGGATCAGATGAGCACAGAAAAGCTTCCCTTGATGACTTTGGTACAGAGAAAGTGAGATCTCCCTTTACTAGGCTCCTATACCATATATTATCTGCACCTTTCATTGGGCACTTAAATATGTTTTGCCTTACTACAGTTATTAAGTTGTCTTACACTGTCATTCAATTTTTCATATGTGTTAGTATTGTCTCCACAAGCCCTTGGAGGTCAGGAATCAAATTCTATCCTTTTTCTTCTTAAGATTGACTATGAATGAGAGAATGAATCCATCAATCATCAATTAAATCAAATGTATATTCTATTTGTTGCATTCTGCTTTCTCCCAGAAAAAAAAAGAAAAAAGAAAAAAAAGGCTTACCAGAAAGTGTTAACGGTCTGGAAAAGTTTTGCGCTTATTTGCAAGCCTGTGTTCATGATTTATCCCTTGAGAATCTTCTAACACATCACTAGGAAAAACTTTTCCTAGCCTGGCAACTGGACACTCCAGGGCTAGTGTTTGCTTTATCTAGGATGGAGTGTGAGGTCACATTGGACTGACATGGTGTCAGCCAGTCTACCAAGAGACATGCTGATCTTTCAAAAACATTCCCTATTTTTCTATAGCTAGTCTACCATCATTGGCCAATATGCCCCCCAGACATAAAATTCAGTTTTCCATTCTTACTTGCCAATTAAAATATTTTGCCTGGTTAAGTCTTTAGATACTTCAATCTTGCCGCTTACTGTGGATTCACTAAGACTATGTCTACTTTGCCAAATGGTGTCTTTCTTGAGTAATGTTTTTGAGTAAACATTTTAGGTTGCTCAGTCCTAGATTCTCCATACCGTTCTCTCCCTAGAAGGCTGCCTGATCCCGTGGCTCAGGATCCCACTTACATGCCAGTGACTCCCCTCTTTATCTAACCGTCCAAGACCTCTCTTCTGAGGTCTACTGTCTTATAACCATTTGACTGCCTGACATCTCGACTTGGATATCTCACAGTTCCTAACCTCCCCTTCCCCCAACCCCAAACCCAAGGCTGCTCCTCTTCCATTCTTCCCCTTTTTAATAAATGACACCTCTATGGGCTTCCCTGGTGGCGCAGTGGTTGAGAGTCCGCCTGCCGATGCAGGGGACACAGGTTCGTGCCCCGGTCCGGGAAGATCCCACATGCCGCGGAGCGGCTGGGCCCGTGAGCCATGCATGGCCACTGAGCCTGCGCGTCCGGAGCCTGTGCTCCGTAACAGGAGAGGCCACAACAGTGAGAGGCCCACGTACTGCAAAAAAAATAAATAAATAATAAAATAAAATAAAATAAATGACACCTCTGGCCACCTAGCTGGTCAAGCCAGAAACCTGGTCATTCTAACCTTCCTTCATCCTCCACATCCAATTTATTACCAAGACTGATCAATTCAACTTCAAAAAGATCCGTTTACTTCTCACCATCCCATTTTTTGAGTTTTCAAAAAACTTTTTGAGCACTCATTTGTACCCTCAACAATTTAGAGTGCCCACTCTATAGTGATCAAAGCTCTCAGAAGAGCACAGCAAGTTCAGGAAAGACCCATAAGCAAACCTGCTAGGATAAAGGTGTTCCTAAGACATAATGACCCAAGAGAGTGTGAACAGTAAGAGGGAGGGGAAAACGGTGCCCGGCAACACTTCATGGGGAACAGGACATTTAAACTGGGTTTTAGAGAATGAGTAGGGATTCATCAGGCAGTTGCATGGACAAAGTCCTTCTGGGTATGGTGACAGGTAAAGTATGACATGTTCAGGGAATCCAGCAGAGCAGAGTCGGGAGGGTAGGTGGAGATGTGACTGGTGAGACGGGCAGGGGCTAGATCACATGGGGTGCTGTTATGGACCGAACTAGGTTTCCCTAAAATTCATATGTTGAAACCTAAGCCCCCTGTACCTCAGATTGTGACTATATTTGGAGATAATATCCTTTAAAGAGGTGACTGAGTTACAATGAAGTCATTAGGGCGGGTCTTAATCCAATCTGACCAGTGTCCTTACAAGAAAAGGAAATGTGGACACACAGAGAGAACACCAGAAGGGCATGTGCACAGAGAAAAGACCACATGAGGAAATGGTGAGAAGGCAGCCGTCTGCAAGCCAAGGAGAGAGGGCTCAGGAGAAACCAAACCCACCAGCAGCTTGATGTTGGACTTCCAGCCTCCGGAACTGTGAGAAAATTAAGTTCTGTTGTTTAAGCCACACAGTATGTTGGCATGGAAGCCCTAGCAAATGAATACAGGCGCTATATGCAACTGAGTTTGAACCTGGAGGTTATAGGTGACTGGGGAAGGGTTTAAGCAGGGAAAAGACTCTTTATCCATCCATCCCTCACTCCACATATGCAATGTGGAAGCTGCCTCAGGCACTAGAAGTACAGGTCAAAGAAGCCCTATCTGCAGAAATGATACTTTAGCCTGGGATGAGAAAAAGGGGGCGGGGATGTCAAATTATGGTCTAGACAAAGTATGTGTGAGGCCCTAAGACAGGAAGGCTCTGGGCACATTCAGGAACCTAACATTAGACCAGTGTGGGCAGAGCTGGGTGAGAGAGACGAACTCTAAGAGATGCAGACGGAGGGGTCAAGGCCAGATCATGCTGGGCTTCAAAGGCCTCATAAGCAAGTGTGTCCCTTCTCTGGAGAATTCCCCTCTGGGCCCAGGCCAACTCCCCGATGGGGGCAGAAGCTGAGGCCACTTCCCTTCCACTGAGCAGCTGGGGAGGCTCTCCCCGCTTGCCCGTCTGGCTGCCCATCAGCCGCCAAGGTGACACCACCAAATGCATTTCTTCCCAGCCAGGGCGCTGAGAGACACAGGATTTGCATTTCAATTTGACTTTATTCAGATGATTCCAGCCAAAGCTTGGAAATCACTCCCCTTGTCATTCTCTCACCAGTTCTGTTTTCCTTTTTTTCCTCCCTCCACCCCACGGAGGGCTCCTTTTTCCTTGACATCCTGCTCCTGGATGCTGAGAAAAGTCATCCTTAACAGCAGTTTTATTGCCAGGTCATACGAACACAATGAAGGAAATCACTGTTAATTTTTATGAATTATCTCATCATCTGCAACTGATTAACAGCTGCAGAAAGAGCAGGAATTCTGTCTCCCCTCGGACAGCCTTTACCTGGAGCACGCTTCCCAGCCGCCCTACTCTTGCTGTCAGGAGGGTCCTCTGCTGGAGAAGGGCACTTCCTCTCCAGCAGCCTGCCACCTCCACAGCCCCCAGCCCCAATTCTGCGCTTTCTGGCCCGCCCCAGCCTGGGCAGGCAGCGGGGGGCGGGGGCTGACCCTTTCCACTCAGCAGTCGCTGGGCCACCTGTGATGCAGATGATTTAGGTTAGCTGGAAACTTTATTAAAATCCAATCTAAGTGGGCCGCCGCTGCCCTGTTCTCATTACCCTCTCTCTGCAAAATCAGGCCTTGGCCCCTGTGCCTCTCCGAATGTGTCTACAAAACTGAGTGAACAGGCAGCCAACAGCTAAATGGCACTTAATCAGGGTATAATCTAAACCCAGGTGGACAGTAAATACTTAGGGGGGCAGAGGGAAGAGAGCAAGGGAAGAGAAAACAACGGAGGAGAAGGACAGGAGGACGCGCAAATGCATCTGTTGCAGCCTCCAGAGAGAGGAACTGCTGGGAAACACAGAATCCCGGGCTAGACAGGGTCCGGAGGACCACAGCTGGAGAAACGGGGGCCCAGAGGGGTGACGTGACCCCTTAACATTCAACAGCTCGCGAAGCCTGGGGCTCATTCTCCTCCTGGGCTTCCCTCCCGAGCCCTGAGCTTCTCCGGTCCCGGTTCCTGCCCGCGCCGGCTTCTGCCCCCAGTCCCTCTCTATCTTCCACCACCTAACCGCGTCCCTTCTTGCGGCTGTCTGAGGAGCCTCTCCTCAGACACCCTGGCATGTGGCCAAACCCCAGGCGGCTGCTGGTTGCGTCTGCAGAGATGAAGGGAAGGGCACGGAGGGATGGGGGTGAAAGGGTGCGAGGCCGGCCCGCCCCAGCGTGGGGCAGTGCCTCCCCGGGGGGGAGTTGGGCATCAGATCCACTTCGGGCAGGGGGTCCCTGTGATGCTGGCCCGAGCACGCAATCCTCCTTCTAAAGGTAAGATGCTCCAACAGTGTGTCTGCTAGAACTGAAAAGGCCAGAGGCTGTACGTCATGTTACAGGGAGGAGAGGGGCGCTGGGAGGATGTTCTGGAAGTTTACTTTTTGCACCCAGCCTGCGTCTCTTTCTCCTCCTTTCTAAACTCTGAGACACACAGCCAGCTAACATCTTCCCTCCTTCCCCCGCCAGAATGTTCCAGGCCCCTTGCCGTTCTATTTCAGTATGTGTAACCTAGCTCCTGTAGTCCCTGCTTCCTGCCCCAGGGGCCCCATTTTCAAAGCCATTGGGTATATAGTCCTGAGGGGAACAAACACCTTCTCCATGGTAGCCCAAGGTAAGAACTGAGTCATTCATTCATTCATTCATTCATTCATCCCACCAATGTTTACTGAAAACCTGCTATGAGCAAGGCTGGGGGAGTGACAGGTAGTAAGACGTGGTCTTGGCCCCCAGAGAAACCAGCGCCTGAACAAACACTCGTCACTATGTCACGTGGGCTGAGGGCTGAGGTGGAGCCGGCTGCCCACACCGTGCTGTGGGAGCGGGAAAGGGCAGAGAGCCCTGTGAGTGGGGAAGGAAGGGACAGTCAGGGAAGTTTTCTTAGAGGAACAGCGAGGCCTTGAATGATGAAGAAAATTCTGCAGGGCACGCAAGGTGAGCAGTATTCCAGGCGGATGGAGCAAAGGTCCAGAGATTGGAGAGGCAGGGGCGTTCCGGGGACGCCAGTGTGTCTGGAGGGCAGGATGCCCACTGGTGAGCGTTTACAGGGCAGGGATGGGAATGGGGACGTGATGATGATGGGGCTGTCTAGATGGTCTGCAGCCTGCCTGCAAAGGCTTCAGATGCCCTGGAAAGGAGCTTGAGGTTCCTTCTAGAAAGACGAGCTGGGCAACAGGGAGGAAGTGAGAGGTGAAAGGGAGAGCACCCAGGGGCTCCGAGGGGCTGTGGTGGGACAGGTTCTCCTGTGGTGGGATACGGCTTCCCATCCTTGGGCACCAGGGCCCAGAAGTGCCCAGGCCTCTACCGCCTCCACCTTCAGACGCCCTGGCTGCCCCACTCTGGGGCTTGGGAAGGGAGGTCCCATCGTCTGAGAAACCTTTACTCAACATCCTGAAACCCTCATTCCCCGCCCCACCCAGTGGCCTGCTCCAGGTGTGTCCCAGGTGGCTCTGGGTGGAGCATGCCCTGGGGACTGCTGGCAGCTCATCCCCGAGCAGGTTGTAAAGCACTCAGAAAGCACAAAGGAAGCCAAGAACTCCAGTCTCCACATGCTTTTCAGGCCTCAGGGACAAGTTTTCCATTCTTTTCCTGGGCTCTTTACTCAAAAAGTTAAGCTTATGCAAGAGGAGAGGATACTGGTTTTGAAGTAGGCAGGACGGTATCATGGGCATACAGCTGCCAGAGGTTTTGATGCCAGCTCCGGACACACCAGCTGTGTGACCCTGGGTAACTTATTTAACTCTCTGAGCCTCAGTTTTCTCATCTGTAAAACAGACACGATGGCAGCATTCAACGACTTTGAACAGCGTGGTCCCTGGCACATAACAAATATTACTTGATAAATGTTGCTGTTATTATAAGTCTAGATATTTCTGACCCCCAAAGCCCCAACTCTTACTTTATACTCTTCTTTCCCTTTTTTTTAGGGTGTTCTCTCCAACTCCCATCCCCACTCCCTCTATACCAAAGGACTGCTCCTTTTTTAAAAAAAAATACTCCTGGGGCTTCCCTGGTGGTCCAGTGGTTAACACTCCGCGCTTCCACTGCGTGGGGTGTGGGTTTGATCCTTGGTTGGGGAACTAAGAGCCCGCATGCTGCGGGGCACGGCCAAAAAATAATAATAATAAAAATTAAAAGTACTCCCAGCAGAGCCTGTCACCTGGTCTTCAGGACCACCTGCCAAGCCCCCTTCTCTCTCAGTCCCCTGGGGCTTTGTGCTGATCTTACAACGCAGGGACTCTCCGGGTCCCTCTCCTAGGCACCTTCCTGGGAGAGAAGCACCCAGTACGTTTAACAGGGCAGAATAAACAGCAATAATAATATATGTTGAGGCATTAGCCACATAAGTAATCAAAGATCACCGCCATATGATTCCTGGTTAAACACCATTTGGAACCTAATAAACAAGTGGCTGTAAATACAGGCAGCGAGCAGATTCGTCCCCCCTGAGCGGCGCAGCCTCTGCTCTTATTTTTAGCCCAAAGGTGCCTTCAGCGCTACTCTTGTGGTTCAATTTTAAGTTAATTTCTCTGTCAAATGTCTGCAAAGGAAACCGGCAAGGGCAGGGGGCAATGAGCGGGGCTCAGGTGCGGCGTCTGCCTTCTGCTCTCTAAAGAAATCAAGGCGTCCCAGGGGTCTTGGGTAGAACTCGTTCATACCCACCTTCTCCCCACTCCTCCCAGGGGCTCCGCGGAGGGGAGCACAGTAGGGGTTAAGGATGGGGAGTGCCTAGTGTGGCGGACAGAGCACGGGCTTGGGGCCAAAGAAATCTGGGTTCAAATCCAGGGTCTTGGGGCTTCCCTGGTGGTGCAGTGGTTAAGAATCCACCTGCCAACGCAGGGGACCTGGGTTCAAGCCCTGGTCCGGGAAGATCCCACATGCCACGAAGCAACTAAGGCCATGCTCCACGACTACTGAGACTGCGCTCTAGAGCCATGAGCCACAACAACTGAGCCCACATGCCACAACTACTGAAGCCCGCACGCCTAGAGCCTGTGCTCCACAACAAGAGAAGCCATCACAATGAGAAGCCTGCCCACTGCAACAAAGACCCAATGCAGCCAAAAATAAGTAAATAAAATAAATTTATAAAAAAAAAAATCCAGGGTCTTCCATGTTCTGCATGGGTGACCTCAGTCTCTCCAGGCCTCGGTTTCTGTACCTACAGACCAGACATTATCAAACCTACCTCTGAAGATCGTTGTAAAAATTAAATGATGTAATTTATAGACAGTGATGGGCACATATTAGGTGCTCAGTACACATGAATGCCATTCCATCCCCTGTGATACGGTCCTTGAAAGTGATGGTCCCCCACCCTCTCATTAGATGGAAACAGGCAACATATCAAGAAGGTAAAAGAAGCCCAAAGTGCCAACGTGCCCATGGTGCCCGGACCACAGTCATCATTGCTTAACTCTGGAGCTGGCCGGTTGGCATTCAATGCTTCCCTGCTTTGTGCTCTCCTGGAGCTCCTTCATGTCTGAGTTTTGCCTTTTCTCATTAGAACATTAACAACAAAATATCCTGTTTCCAGTATTTCCCACAGACCCCGGCCCGCTGCAGGGCGCTGTCAGCGTTAAATAAGGACCAATGGACAGAGGAACAAAGTTGGACCAGCCCTAAAGCCCAGGTCTCCTAATTCCTTACTCATAGCAATACCTTCCTATATCACATGCCTTCCTAAAACACAAGAGGATCTGTTCCTTTCTGGAAGGATGACAAGCAGAGTAACAGACAGTTTGCTGTGACTCTGGGGGGACATTATTCTTTCTAGGCGCCACGGCAGGAAATAAACACATCACTCCAAGCCAAACCCAGCAGAGCCCACATGACATGGCTTCAGATAACATTCTGCTTGTAGGTTACTCCTTTAGAGGCCTGACATGTTAAATCAACGTGATGAAGTGCTTCCCGTTACACAGTCCCTTCCCAGCTCTCTCTCTCCTGTGGCACAGTCTCAGTCACAGTCATGTGGCCGTCCTGTCGGGGTCCCTCTACCCATCGAGGGAACGCATTGGCTTCAGGGCTCTGGGCTTGTCTGCTTCTCATGCAAAAGATTGACCTTAACAGGAGTCAGGCAATCAGATCAAGGGTTGGGCTGGGGCCAGTTTCCAAGTGCACGCACAGTCCCCTGCACACAGCACTGCTCCAGAGAATGAGTTCAAGAGGCTCAGGCTCCTATTTTGGGAGCCATCCAAACAGAGGAACAGAATAATGGTCCCCAAAGATGTCCACGTCTTAATCCCCGGAATCTGCCACGATTCTTCCATGGCAAAACGGACTTTGCAGAGGTCATTAAGGTTACAGACCTTGAGATGGGGGGATTATCCCGGATTATCCCAGCAGGCTCAATACAATCTCATGAGTTCTCAAAATCAGAGAACCTTTTGTGGCTGAGGTCAGGGAGCTGTGACCTGAGTATGACATGATCCTGAGCTTTGAGGATGGAAGAAGGGGGCCGTGAGCAAAGGGATGCTGCAGACTCTAGAAGCTGGGAACAGCCTCAGCTGACAGCCAGTAATAAAGTAAGAACCTCGATTTTATAACTGCAAGGAATTGAATCCTGCCAGCAACCAAAATGAGCAGGAAATGGATTCTCCCCTAGAGCCTCCAGAAAGGATCACAGCCCTGCTGACATCTTAGTTTTAGCCCATCAAGACCCATGCTGGACTTCTGACCGTAAATTAATAAATTTATCTGGATTAAAACACGAAGCCTGTGGTAAGTTGTTATGGCAGCAGTAGAAAATTGTAGTAATAGTAATTATAATAGAACTACTGATAATAACTATTATTTATTGGCCTCCTACTAATTATCAGGTACTGTGCTAGCTGTTTTGCATACATTATCGTACCTAAACCTCAACAGACAGGGTGAGTATTATTACCCCCATTTTATAGTAGCAAACAGAGGCCAAATAATTTGCCCAGGGTCACATGCTGAAACTATAATTCATTTCCAAGTCTGTGTGTCAATAAAGTCCAATCCCACCCTACTACCCTGTGGTGCCACCCGGAATTATGCTTTGCCATAATGTTGGGCAAACTACTATTTTTGCAAGAAACAAAAGAAAGGGAACTGATATTTATTAAATATTACTAGAGGCTACACACCATGTATGGTACTTTACATATCTCCTTTCAATTAACACGATAAACTCCTGCATGCTAAAGTGTTATCTCCAGCTTACAGACGGGAAACTGAGCATGAGAAAGGTTGAATAATTTGCCTGAAGGAACGTGGCTAAGAAGGGAGAGTCATACCCGTGGATTTTGAATCCGAGGCTGCCTTGTCCATAATGCCTAAGATATGAAGACTTGAATGTGAAGTCCAAGCTCCCCCAGGTGGCCATCCTCATGGCTTCATGGTAAGATAGGCACTGGATGGAGACCCAAGAGGGAGCCCCGCCCAGGCTCTAACCACAAGCCAAAGGCAACAGGTCCCGCACATCCCACAAGAGGGTGGCCCTGTCCAGCGGCCAGTACTGCTCTCTGCGAGATCATTCCTGGGCAGATGAGGAAGAAGTTGATTAAATAAAGGGAGAGCTCCAATGGGGGCAATCCATAGATACTCACACGCTATTTCAACTCCACCGAGTCCGCTCATTTGCACTTCACAACTAAATTCCTTTAGCTCTCAAGGTTTTCCCAACTGGCTCTAAAGGGGAAATTGGCATTCAACCATCATTAGAGGTAAAGATCCCTTTAGGTTCAGGAACTCCAAGGGCTCTGGGGAGAGTAGGGAAAATTCCCTACAGATGGCCATCGGAAAGCGCTCCCCTTCCCTGTCCACTGGCCCGAGGCTGCCCAGTGGCCAGCTACTGCTACTCTGTTCCCACCCAGGCCTCTTTGGAACGAGTCCTTAGCAGAGCTTCCTGCTGAGGCCCCCAGGCCTCAGAAAATGCTAAAGACAAAAATGCTAAAGTGTTGTCTTTGCCTCAGAAAATCCCTCTTCTTTCATCTGTGAGCTGAAAGCTCAGTCTCACGTGGTTAGATCCCTGCCACTGGGGGAAATTTATGAGTGTTGCCAGCAAAGTGGCATTCCCTCCCCTGCCAGTGTCACCCCCTGCTTGAAAGACCATGTACTATAAAGGGTGAGAAAGCACATCTCGGAAGAAGCCACAGGGGTGACACAACCTAGGGAACCTCCCAGCACCCGACTCCTTAACACAGGTACCTTCAGACATGGGGGCAACCTGCTGCCTGCTTTCAAAGAGTGGCATCAGGTCTGGGGTTGAGAGCAAAGTCAGCCTGAGAAGAGCCGGAGCAGGAGGTGTGAGGGCGCATCTCACAGGATGTAGATGGAGACCTAGATGGGCTTTCTTTAGCCAAAAGACGGGTCAGCCGGGGCTTGGCGGGCATGGGTCCGACCGGGGGTTCTGAACCTGGAGGCCAGATCCCATCAGGCTGGAGCAGGTGCCTGTGCTGGACTGGAAGCAGATGAGGGGAGTGCCTACCTCTGATTTGGGGACACATCCTACCTGGGAAGGAGAAAAGAGAAAACCCATTCAGAGGAGGGTGACCAGGATGACAAGTGGAATCCAAATGCTGAGAGGGAAGGAACAGTCAGATGAATCTGTGAAACGAAGAAGATGCTGGGGGCTGTGAAATGACAGCGCTTCGGACCTCGGACACGCCGTCTGAGGGAAGAGCGCAAGGCCTGTTCTGTAGGCTCCCGAGGGACAGGCGGAGCTAGGACAGTAGGTGGAAGGCACAGAGAGACAGGTTTGGCTCAACAGAGAGGAAAACCGATGGTCGGAGCTATTCAAAAGTGGACTGCGTTGGGCTACCCTGGTGGTGCAGTGGTTGGGAGTCTGCCTGCCGATGCATGGGACACGGGTTCGTGCCCGGGTCCGGGAAGATTCCACATGCCGCGGAGCGGCTGGGCCCGTGAGCCATGGCCGCTGAGCCTGTGCGTCCGGAGCCTGTGCTCCGCAACGGGAGAGGCCACAGCAGTGAGAGGCCCGCGTACTGGAAAAAAAAAAAAAAAAAAAAGTGGACTGGGTTATACTGGGGATCCTTGCCACCATCGAGATTTTGTGAATCTAAGTACAAGCAGACAGGCCAGGTGAAGCACTTGGAGAGTCTGTGGCAGACAAGAAGCAGGTACCCTGGTGAACATGGGCGGTTTCAGGAAAGAGCTGGAAGCAGGTGGCAGGGTCCCAGCTGGGAGGCTGGGTCCAGATTCAGGTCCCCAAGCTCTACGAAGACTAAGACAAGCAAGGTCTGATCAGAGTCCCACGGGAGCTCAGAAACAGTTGGAATAGGAAAGTGAGGTTTCAGACTTGATGACGAGACAGAAACTTGAGCACTGCAATGGCCGTACAGCTGGGGGAGGTGACTCTAAATCAACAGCTCGGCGTTTGGATCTGAGGGACAAAGTAAGACCAGCAGACAAGACTCATGTTGATGCTGAGTCATTAACCTGCTGGCTTGGACTTCCTCAGAATGGGATGGAGATTAGCCTGTGGACCCCGGGCTTGCCGCAGGGATCAGAGAACCTGGGGACAGGAAGCCAGCAGGGCCAGTGCACTGTCCTTGGCAAGGAACACTTGTTTAGAACTTCCTTTGTGTTGAGTGAGGCCATCATCATCTCTGCCTTCCAACAGCTTTCAAGTCTGAAGCTCCTCTGGACCTCCCTTGGGTCTGCGTCATTCGCTCATTCAGTAGACATTTAGTGAGTACCTTCTGTATACCAAGCACTGTCTTACATGCTGGGGAAACAGCAGAGAACAAAACAAAGGGCTTTTTGCCTGATGGGAGCACTCAGATAATAAGCGAATAGGACCCAGTCTGTCAGATGGTGACAAGTGCTATAGAAAAATCAAAGCAAGGAAGAGAGAGACAGAGAGATGGCGAGCAGGGCATGACCTACAGTAAGTGAGAGAGTGAACCATGCAGACATCTAGGTGAAGACTGTTCTAGGCAGAGAGAACACCAAGGAAGCCAGGGGGAGGGGCTGGTGTGGAGTGAACAAGAGGCAGAGGAGTAAGAGATGAGAACAAATAGTCATAGAACAGTGGGGCAGATCGTGGAGGGCCCTGTGGGAGGGACCCCGTAAGGACTCTTTCTTTTCCTCTGACTTGAGATGAGATGAGATGAGAAGGCACTGGAAGAGTTGAGCAGAGGACTGATGTGATTCAACTTACATTTTAAAAGAATCATCCTTGCTGCCATTTTGAGAAACAAAAGTGACAGTAAGAGAGAAGCACAGAAACTAGTAGGAAAGCTTTACAGTGATCCAAGGGAGAGAGAATATTGTCTCGGAACGGGAAAGCCACAGCGGAGGTGGCCAGGAGTGGTTGGGTTCTGGATATACTTGGAAGGTACAGCAAACAGGATTTGCTGATGGGAAGGGTATGGGATATCAGAGAAAGGTGGGGTCAAGCGTGACTTCAAGGATTGGAACCTAAGTCCAAATAGAAAGAACGGCGTGACCATGTATGCAACAGGGGAGACGGTAGGAGAAGCAGGCTTAGAGGGGCACAACGGGGGAGACGGTAGGAGAAGCAGGCTTAGAGGGGCACATCAACAGTTTGGACAAGTCAAATTTGAGTTTCTCTTAGACATCCAAAAGGGAATGAGGAGTAGGTGTGTACGTTTGGAGTTATGGGGAGAAGTCAGAGTTGGAGATGAGACCAGAGAGTCACCGCATCGAAAGCCATGAAACTGAATGAGATCACTAGGGAGTGGGTGGAGAGAGAAGAGGTCTAAGGACAGAACCCTGGGGCACATCCGTATTCAGAAGTCGGACATACGAGAAGGAATCACCAAAGGAGCCTGAGAGCCCAATGAGGGAGGGCAAGAACCAAGATGGAGTGCGACCCAGAAGCCGAGAGAGAGAAGCGTCGCAAGGAAGAGCGATAGAAAGACTATGCCAAATGCTGCCTGTGAAATGAGACCTGGGGACAGATGACTGGATGAGGCCGTGGGGGCACCATGGATGGGGGTGAAAATCTGATGGGAGGGAGGCCTATCGATTGGGTAAGAGAGGAGAGGAAATGGAGATAGCTTTGCATAAGAATTCTTTTGCAGAGTGTCTCTGCAATGGGAAGGAGAGAAACAGGGGGTTAGCTGAAGAAGGATGTGGGGTTAAGGGAGGTTTTTAAGATGGGAGATCATTCAGATCCACTAGCCAGTAGCGGGGACCACTACCTCAGTGTGAAAAGCCCGCGACACCGGAAAGGTAGAGAGAATAGAGCCCAGTCTCTCAGGATGCTGTTAGGCTGGTGGGACGGATGAAATTCAAATAAGGTTTTTTAAATGTTTGCAAAAATAGGCGGGTGTGCATCAGTGAAGACACTGCAACCCGTGCGTGACTGAGTCAGCATGTGTACCTCTCGCGCTCTGAGAATTCTGGAAGTAAGAGCTTTCCAAACCGGGTGTGGATTCTCGGCTCTTAGAAAGAGGTGAATTTAAAGCAGGATTTAGAAAAAGGGGAGAGACAGCATTTGGTGGAGGAGTGGAGAAGTGTGCTCCAGGCAGGGGAAGGCTAAGAGATGCCAACGGTGCCATTCCCAATAACAGGTGTCACTTTCCTAGCACTTACTACACGCCTGACACTACTCTAAGTGCTTTCTAGATAATAACTCATTGAATTCTCATAAAAACATGAGGTAGCAACTACTGTCATCCATGTTACAGAGGAAAAAATTGAAGTACCAAGAAATGAAGTTCTTGCTCAAGGTCATATAACTAGTAAAGCGTGGTGCTTGGATTCAAACCCAGGCAGTCTGGTTAGAGCACAGGCTCTGGCGTCCACCTCTACACCATGATGGAGCCTTCCTGAGCCAACCCCAGTGCTACCCGGAACACATCAGGCTCTGTGGTGTCCCCCTTGCTCTCCAGACTCCTATCAGCTTGGAATAGCCATAGAAGGCAACTGGGTGAGTCAGGACAGAAGGGGCTAAGGGAAGAGGGAAACACATGGGGGACCCTCTGACGGGCTGTCCCAGGTGGTCACCCACCCCCAGTTACGTTGGTTTTCCTCCTGAGTCCAGCACGGTGGCACTACCTCCCGGTCAGGGGCTGGGCACGGCCCCGGCATGGCCCCACCAGGCACCGGCTGAGCCCAGACTGGATGAGTCGGCCCCGCCCTCTGCATCACGCCCCTCGTCGGTGTGGGCTTCAGCGGCAGCGGACCCCCCACAAGCTGATCGGCTCCGAACTCAGCTCGACGGGAAGAAACACACACCAACAAGACACAGAGGGGCTGCTGGCCAGCCCGACAGCTATCGGCAGCCCCCGCCCAGCTATCTGCCCCCGCATCCAGACTAATGAGACCTAAGTGTGACCGCTGTCTTGCCTGCAGCTGAGCTGCGAGGCTGTGGGCGGGATGCGCGGGCCCCGCCGAGGCACACACGTGTCTCCCGCCCACTTGGGCTCACACACACTCAGGCGCTCAGCTGAGAGCAGGCGGCAGCCTCTGTGCTTCTCCGACACCTCGGCGGTGGCCGCAGGGAGAAAAGAAACACCCAGACAGGTCTATACCAACAGAGTAAGGAGACTCAGTAGGGCTTCATGTCTTATCTGGCTCAAGCAACTGTGGCCGAATGGGGTCATGGCTTAAATGAGGCAGACGGCTGCCTCCACTCTAAGCTCCCATGAATGGCTGTTAATGAGAACACGAGGATAAGAGGATGCCTCCCAAAGAGTATGAGAACAGACCAAAGGCTAAAGTGTTGTAGCACAGGAGCCCAGCTTGGAAGGGGTCCTGGAGGTACCAGGTCCAACCTCCCACTGACGCTGAACTCTGTCCAGCCCAGCTGTGGGGACCGCGGTATCAGAACAGCCCATTTCACCTGTCGGGTAAACATTTTTTTACATCAAACCCAAATCTCCCTCCATAATTATCATCTCTCCCTACAACAAACCACCCTCCCAAAACTAGAGCTTGCTAATGACTCACTCCCCATCCCAAGACTCTTGTAAACCACTTCACAGAGCTGGAGACAGGCTTTTGAAATTCTGACAAAATATTACCATGCCAGTTCTCTCAAAGCATGTGTGTCTCTGCTAGGCAGGGCTTCATCCAGCAGGACGGAAGATACTGTGGGTCAGCACATGTGTGGAGGGGGCAGAATGAGAGTCCGGGAAAACCAGGCCATTCTAGCACCAATGGACACAGGCAGCCATGTACCAAAATTATTTGGAGATCAGCTCTATGATCTAGGGCTTTTAGCTAGGGAACAAGAGCCACCTCCCTTCTCTCCAATACCCCTGCTTCTGGGACTTTTCCCAGTTTCCTCCTGCAGACTCACCATGACACGTTTAAGAAAACATAATGTTTCCTACTGTCACCTGCCTGTTCTCTTTAGCTCAGCCTGATTTCGTGAGGTCCTGGGTGTCGGCACTCTGGCCCACGGTGGCTTTCCCATCAAGAATGTACTGCTGGGGAACTTCCCTGGTGGCGCAGTGGTTAAGAATCGCCTGCCAGTGCAGGGGACACGGGTTCGATTCCTGGTCCGGGAAGATCCCACATGCCGCGGAGCAACTATACCCGTGTGCCACAGCTACTGAGCCTGCGCTCTAGAGCCCGTGAGCCACAACTACTGAGCCCGCATGCCACAACTACTGAAGCCTGCGCACCTAGAGTCCATGCTCCACAACAAAGAGAAGCCACCGCAGTGAGAAGCCCGCGCACCGCGACGAAGAGCAGCCCCCGCTCGCCGCAACTGTAGAAAGCCCACGCGCAGCGACGAAGACCCAGTACAGCCAGGAAGGAAGGAAGGAAGAAAAAGAAAGAATGAATGTACTGCTGGGACTTCCCTGGCGTCCAGTGGTTAGGACTCCATGCTCCCACTGCAGGGGACATGGGTTCGATCCCTGGTCAAGCAACTAAGATCCCACAAGCTGCGCAGCCAAAAAAAAAAAAAGAACGTACTACCAACAGCCTAGGCTATTCAGGACTCCGCCACCTCGGCTGTCCTCTGGTCCTCTGACTGGACGCAATAGGCCAGGCCCCCTTTGTTGCTGCCTGGGACATGTCCTATCCTCTTACTGCCCTCCATGCGAGCTTGTGCAAGCCCCAAACTCTGTGAAGCTCAGCCTCCTCTACCATAAGATGTGTTTACTTCTACCGACCTTGCAGCTTGTTGGGGAAACTGAATTAACACGTGTGTAAGAACATGTTATACACTGTAAACCGTGGCACCAATGTCACCAGGCAGTTGGGAGTCAGGAATCCTGGCACTGCCACAGTGGCCTTTGCCAACTCACTTTGCCTACTGGGACCCCAGTTTTTCACATCTGTGACATGGAGCACCTAGGCCTAATTCATCCCTCACTTCTCAGCAGAAGAGACTATGGCCGGAGCCTGTAGTTCACAAGTGGGTTCTGGAAAGGTTGAGAGAAGATAAACGTCTTCCAAGTATCCGGTGTGGTGCTCCTGGCAGCAGACCAAGCAGCAGGCGAAGACAGATGACTCCACACGGTACACTGGCCTGGATGCCTTGCTAACGGCAGCCAAGTCTCCCTCATCCCTCTGAAGATGTGGTGGCAGCAGGGGTGGGGCAGGAAGGAGAGGAGAGACAGCCTCGTGCAAGCACACCTGCGGGCAGACACCCTCATGGACTGTCTTTGACAAAATATTTACTCTTGCAAATACGTATTTTGTACACTTATTGTTAAATAAAACCAGTTGGCATTTTTGAGCACTGACCAATATCTGGGAGAAGAGAAATTTGAAAACTGACAGGTCAATTCAAGATTCAAAACTTGCCATTAGATAGCTCATCCTGCAAACATTTCCAAAGAAGTACCCCTATGGGCCAGGCACTGTGCTAGACCCAGGAATACAGACATAATAAGAAAGACACAGATCTCCTAAGGTGATCGTCAGGGGAGGGATCTGTGTCCCAGAAAGCTTTGTGCGTGGATTCCGTCTCTAGATGACAGATGAAGGAGAAAGTCATCTATTTGTCACTAATGTGAAAGACCGACTGATTGCTTATATGGGTGACTCAGTGTAGCAGAGAGATCAAGAGTTACACACTGCTCGAGATCTCATAAATCACATCACGTGGTCACAGTATGAAGGGGAGCCCACTACTCAAAAAAAACCCACAGCGAGTCCTCGGCAAGGCACAGAATTCTGTTGGTATATTTGGATCTTGGTGTGTCCGATATATTTAATACATAGCAGAACAGGATAAGAAAACCAGTGCTTTTTATTCCTCCCCCTTGCCTCCCCCAATTCTTTTATTATCTTCATCTTCATAACATTTGAATGTTCTATGTTTAACATTCTCTCTGCAGGACTTGGAGCTCATTGAGGGAAACCACCTCAGTAAGAAAATGGGAGTTATAAAGTGCTTGGGGTCCTAGTAAGACGGAGTGTCAAATAAATCCAAGCTCTCGCTGCTTCACCTCACAGGGGAAACTTCAACAAGAAAGAGGTTCAATCGCTACAATAACCTGCTGATGTCTAGTGCCACCCACGCTGAGCAGGACTCTGTACCACCCTGAGCGAGCCTTTCAAATCCCCAGGCCTCAGTCTCCTCATCTGTCTGATGGACTTTGTCTGGGTCCTTAGGAAATTATTTGGGAGTAAAAGAATCAAAAAAGAGCAACAGACTACAAAAGCAATAATGATTCCATCTTTCAATTCCTTTGCCAGATAGAACACAATATATTTAATGTGACTGCTGTGATAATGGGATAATCCCAAATGTCTCCAGGGGTGTAAAGCTGCAGTACAGCAAAGAAGAAAGAGAAGCTTTGGAGACAGGTTCGAACTGCAGCCTCTGTGTGACCTTAGATGAGTTATTTAAACTCTCCAAGCCTCTGTTTCTTCATCTATAACACCTGGTCGTTAATTCTGATGTGAAGATTGCCTGAAATATGTGAAACACCTAGCACAGTGCCTGGCAGAGTGGTAATTATTAGGGGGATCATTATTATTTAGCGCTGTGTCCTCAGTGTTGGCACATAGCACTCAATAAATACTTGTTGAGTGGATTCATACATGAATAGTTGAATCCCTCTTTTTACCATCATAGCCAAAACTTGCCTTAGAACCCAATCAGGATCTCCAGCCCGTTCCTCTTTTCCCTTTTAAGTAAGACAGATAGATGGACATTTTCCCTTTCTCCTCCTTCTCCTTTTTCTTCTACTTCTTCCAATAAGTCTACCTCTCGAAGCACAGGGAAGACCAGAAGAAACCTTAGAACAATGACGCTGCACGTGCTCTTGGCGAACCACATCTCGCAAGGGCCGTGGACTCATCCACCCACCCATTCACTGAGTTTGTGTGATATCCTCGCATACGTCAAGTGTCGGGACCTGTGTTACGTGGTCGATCTCCCTTGGAATTCAGAATCTGGTGGGAAAATGCCATAACACTCAGAGCACAACCCAGTAAGTGTGCTGGAACAGGGGAATGGGAGAATGGTTGGAAAGAGATGATCTGACTGCCACCAGCCCTGCCCCCTACTTGCTGTGTGACCTTGGCCAAATCACCACCCCCTCTGGGCCTCCCTCCTCATCTGCGAAATGAGCAGGTTGGAAAATGGAATCCATAGAATCCTTTACGGTTCTAAGATATGATGATGATCCCTTTAAGTCATGGAGGGCTGAAGAGATGGTGAGGGTGGTCTTCTCGGGGCATTTATTAACTGGCGGCTCTCACAGTCATCACTCAGAGGACCCAGAGGGACAGAAGCAAAATCAAAAGACATTTTCAGAAGACAGATGACTGAAACAGGTTGACATATGTGTGAGAGTTTGGGGAATTTATGCGGGCAGCCTCGCCATCATAAATAAAATCCCTTTCCCCCTCCCAAAGCCTCATTCGTTGAGTAAACACCGGACACTGTAATAGACAATTTGGCTGTATCTCCCGCCCCGTGCCTCACTTGAATGAAAACCAGCAGTCCCACGGCAGGGTGGTGGGCTCGCCACCTCTTTCCAAACGTCCACGTTGTCACCAGCTGACAAGCGGGGCGGGGGTTGGAGCAGGCGGGGCAATTTATCTCCGAGATTCCCGGTCCCTCCGTGCAGCCTCACTCTCACAGCCATCTACTCTGAGGCTGGAGGTTTGGGAGGAACCCCAGAAGGATCAAATGTGGGGAGAAGTGACCCGTAGGAAGTGGGGGAAGGAGCAGCAGCCCCTCCCTTTCCTGCGAGCCTCTGGAGGACCTGGGGGACCCGTCGCCGTCAACGCTGGTCCAGCCCATCTGTGTGCAAGGCTGCCTGCCACTAAGCACAGCTACTTGTGTCTTCTTGACCTACTTCTCCTCCCATCTCTGCCCTACTCCACATCCCCTCTGGAGTCCGTGTAATTAGCACCTTTCCATCCATAAAGCTCCCGGCTCCCAGGATAACCAAGGAGACAGCAAAACAAGCCCTGGCATTGCTGTTGTGGCTTTTCTTTACTTTCCTCTGTCTTTGCTGGCTTCACTCTGCTTCCTGGCCTCTGGAGACTAGGCCCAGTCTGACCTTGCCAGCCAGCAGGGCCCCTGGCTGGAGATCAGCTGGACGTAGCCTGGCATGAACCAGAACGAGTGCCAGCAGAGAGGACAGAACTGGACAAGCATTGTTCCAAGTGTGGGGATGGGAGCCTGAGGGGCCCTTTGAAGCCCTCCACTGTCGCACAGCAGGCCGGACAGGGATCTGTCAGCTCCACTTTCTGCTTCTCTCCCGGGGGACAAGTGTCAGGAGAGCCGAGGCCGCGAGGAGCTGCCAATTCTGGCTCAATCCCTTTCCGCTTCCCATTAGCCACAAATGGAAATTGATGGGTTACCGCTTTAGCCACTTATTTAGAGGAGGAGAAAACCTCACAGCAAATGCTGAATAACTGGAGGCATCTTATAAATTACGCATCTTAAGGATATGAACTGTTTTACATTGCTGCTAAACAGAATTAAATGAGGTTTTGAAGTTTCAGTAGAAGTGAATGGGGAAGAGGGAGGGAAGATTTTGTTTTTAATTCCTTTTTTCGAGTATGCAGAGTGGTGACCGAAGGCAGGGTGAGGGGAAGAACTGAGTCACTGGTCTTTGTTTCTGATTCCAATCAGCTGCCACTGTATACGCACGGAGAGACGTGCCCATGTACCCACGACGGAACACGGAGTAACTCGGGGACCTGCAGCTCAGCCTCTGGCCCACGATGCCTGGCCTTGCCAGGGCCTCCTGACCACCCACACCACCATCATGCCCATCTCTGGGACCTTAGAACCAGTCCTAATTGCAAGTAGAGGAATTCGGGAGCTTGAGGCCAAGTCCTTGGGATCCTGCATCATAATCTTCATTCTAAATCATCCTCTAACCCTTTCAGGTTCAAGTTTAGAATCCTGCCTCACTCACAGGTCCACTTTCCCCCCTTCCCACCCCAGTCTGGGCAGAGGGGCTTCACGTGGGCCCCCGTCTGGATAATTTGCCTGGTGTTTGGGTCCCTCTAGGGCTGTTGCTTGGCCTTGCCCGGGGTTCCTGCCATTGGACTGATCTTCTTGTGACCAACACACCTGCCTGGATTTCTCAATGCTGTGCCCCACCTGTCTGTCCACAATGACTCCCTTCCCTATACACATGTACACACCCCAATCCCTGATACCCCACATCTATCCCAGGCCATCAGATGACCACACATTGTCTGCTGGACTGGACTGTGTCTCCTTGTCTCTACAGCTGGGGCCGTGTCCCCAGGACCCGGATCAGCAGGCAGTGGCCCAGCCTGAAGTTAAGGAGCTTTGCTCAGTCTTGGAGGTGTTGGGGGACAGGGGAGGCAGTCGATTTCTCAGGCACTCCTGGACCCCGGAAAGAGCCAAGTCTTCCGCCAGGCACGGGGACGCTGATGGGGCCAGTGGCGGCAGTGCCTGCCCACACCCAGAACGGGCACCCCCATGACAGCAATGACAAGGGAGGGAGCTGGTGGACACACGACACTGAACTGCCCTGTCCTTCCTCTCCAGAACCAGGGTAGGGTGAGCAGACACCAAGGCAAAGGCCCTGCCAAGCAGCTGGGTCAGGGGCACCAAGAACACTTCATCTGAACACACCCTCCAGGAAGCCTTCTTGGATTGATCAGAGGAGAGAAGAGATGATCTCTGCTCTGCTCTCTAGCCCCTGGATTTGGAAGCCCCATGGCCATTCCCATCCTCCTTCACCTACAGCTGTGACCAGCTGAGTCCATCACAGACTGCAAAAGGCACTCAACATCGTTTTTCTCATCACAAGAGGAGCTGGGCAGCTTGAGCAGATTGTAGCTGTCAGCCTGTCGGCTGCCTCACCACCACCACCCTTGTCCCAGCCAAACTCAGGGAGGGCAGAGTGCAGGGTCAGATGTCCCCTGCGGACACCTGGGGTGTGGAAGGGGCATCACCCAGGGCCGGGCTGCCTCCAGGGTGCCGTAGGGGCAGCACTTACCAATCCTCAGGGAGTGCGGACTGCAGGCAACCATCACGAGCCACGTGGGAAGCAGCACCAAAGGCGCCGAGACGCGGGGCATCTTCTATAAATCCTCATGGAGCCCTCTGCTGGTCTGGGCATGACATAACTCTGCGGGAGAGTGAGGGAGCACGTGAGTAAGAGTCCTATTGGCCCAGGGGCCCAAGCTACCACCCACACAGCCTCTGTGGAGAGGACCAACACTCCCTCCACGAATCGCTGTGCCTGTAGGGGAGCTCCAGGCCGGCTCCAGGCCTCTGTCCTTCCTGCCTCTGCCCAGACTCACAGAAGCCTCAGGTTCTAAAGCCATCCTCCACCCTGACCGCCATCAAATCAGGGGTTAGGAGGGTGTGACTGTGGTTGAATGATTCATAGGGCTCCACTTTTTAAAAAATTTCTAATTGGGGATGAAAACTTTCATCTGCTCTTAAGAACAGGAGCCATGGGTGAGCAGAAAAGGAGTGGGTGGGAAGGTTAGGCCATCGTCCCGGGCACATCACATGCCCTGCTCTCTGGGGAGTGATGTTGGGGGAGTGATGGGTTCCAGTCCAGCTCCGCCACTTGCCAGCTGGGTGGCTTTTCTCGGTCACTCAACTCCATTTCCCCTCAGGTAGACTTGGCATAACAACATGTGCCTGGATGGGTTGAACTGAGGCCGAGGAGAACACAGGAGAGGCCTGGCCTAGAGCAGGGGCTACATAAATGTCAGCTCCTCCCTGGCCCAGATGGGAGAGGTCGCTTCTCAGCAAATACTGAGGGCAGAAGCGCACATCCCAGGTCATCAGCTGGTTTCCACATCTGCTGAAAACTAACCCCTCTCCATCCTTCCTCCACCAGCCCCTCTCCCTCCTAAGGCTGGGGTCAAAGCCAGAACCTTGAAGGAGCTGCTCCCTGCAAGGCAGTATGGGTATCGTCCCTCCCTGAGACCTCCTGGCACCCAGAGATCAGAGTCTGCAGGCCACCAGCCCTGCCCCATCACTGGGGTGAGGGAGGGCTGGTGAATATGCAAATATGCTAAACCAAGGTCACCTTTGGTTAGGAGACTAGTATTAAAGTGATTCATCCCCCCACCTCCAGACAGACAATCCGATAGAAAAATAGGCAAATGACTAGAACAGACACTTTGATAACGGTATATCAAAAGCTCTTGGAGCACACTTGGAAAGGTATTCAGGAAAATGCAATTTTTAACTGCAAGGAGATATCATTATACACCCACCAGAATGACTTAAAAAAAAAAAAAAGATACTATCAAATGTTAGCAAAGATGTGGAGCAACTGGAACTCTTCTACTGTGTCAGTGGGAATGTAAGTCAACGTAACTGTTGTGGAAAACTGGTCTATTAGAGCTTTACACATACCCTAATGTCCAGCAACTCTACAATAGGCATTTCCAGTAGAAATGCATGTATACACTCACCAAAGACATACTAGAACGTTCACAGCAGCACTCTTTGGGTTTGCCCAAACTGGAACCTAGCCAGATGTCCAGCAGCAGAATGGAGAGAGACATTGTCCATTCATACAATGGAATCTTACATGGAAATGAAAATGAACAATCAACAACTCCATGCACCTGTGTGGATGAATCTCACAAACATAATGTTGAGTGGAAGAAACCAGGTACAAAAGAGTATTTACAGTATGATTCTATCTATAAAAAGTACAAATGCAGACAAAACCATTGTGTGCTGTAAGAAGTCCAGCTAGTGATGACCCTTGCAGGCGGGTGGTGACTAGAAGGGGACACAGGGGGTCTTCTAGAGGTGCTGATGACATCCTGTTTCTTATTCCAGGTGCTGAGCAAAGTGTGCTCAGTTTGTGAAATCTCGTCGAGCTGTACATATCTGATGATAATGTTCACTTTTCCGTATGTGTGTTTCACTTAGTAAAGGTTTTGTTTTATGACAATCCCCCCTCCCCACAGAAGCTCGGTGTTGCAGCCTGACCCAGTACCTCGCAGCTTCCTGCACACAACTAGGCCCCTCTACCTGCAGTGTGCTCCTCTCCCCCCAACTCCTGCCATGTGCCAGGAGCGGGTGCCTCTCTATGCCATCCCAGCAGTGCCAGCTTCTCAAGGGCCAGGACTGTTTCCAGTTTACTGCTGTATCCCCAGAGGTTACTTATACAGAACAGGTGCACAGGAGATATTTGTTCAATGGATGGAGAGTCTCAAGCCACTGCCTGCTATAAGGAGACAGAGGAGAATAAAGGATAAAGGATTGGACTGCTGCAAACCTGAAACTAAAAGGACATTGTAAATCAACTACACTCCAATAAAAATTTTTTTTAAAAAAAGGATAAAGGATTGGAGCAAAAGCAACTCTGCTGTTGGCAAATCAGGCCCAGAATCTGTCCCTTAATCCATGGGTGCTGATGCAGGAAGAGATGAAAGCAAACACAGTCTCCAGGGAAGCTTGGCATTCTTACTTGTTATGGGTAAAGTCGACTGCTCAGTGACTGTCTCCCCACTAGAATTCAAGCTCGACGGATGTGGGACAGGAACAGAAATCCTGTTTGTGTCTTCTCAGGGCCCAGAACGGTGCCTGGCATATATTACAGCCTCAATAACTACTTGTTGAGTGGCGAAATGAATGGACTGTCAAAGAGGAAAGAACTGTAAAAATCTGGCTAGGCTATATAAAAATAATACTAAATATAATCATTTCTGTCAAATGCCTTCCATTTATGCCCAGTCAGCCCGCCACACAATAATTATTATGCAGACCGCTAAATCCGTGTCAGACTAGCCCGCGTAAATTGTATTTGATGACAGAACTACACTTAATCCATGCAGGCCTGACAGTCATTGTTCATGGCCTTAAAGGCTGGCTGATCCTGGAGACCACATGTAAGGACAATGGCTGAGGTTTTGGGCTGCTCTTGGATACAAAGATGAGAAATAATCTCCTCCCAAACCTACAGGGATAAAAAGAACGATCATGCCACATGTTTGTAAGGCACAAGGGTTTGCAAAATTCTTTCCGTAGTCTTTATCTTATTTAATCCACAGAACAAGCTCTATTATTGACAAGGAAGCTGAGCTCAAGAAAGGTGCCTAGCTCAAGGTCAACACAGCCCTTACGAGGCAAAGCCAGGGCTAGCCAGGTCTCTGACTTCGCTGGGTATTCTTCTGTCACTTACCTATCTGCATATGAGAGCAGATCATGAAGCTTCCAGATTCTTTAACAAAAAACACAAAGAAATTTGAGGCCTTATTTTCAGTTTAATGTTTAGACGAATCTGGTCTTAGAACCTAACTGTGCAGCCTTTATTAACTGAAAATAATTTAATAATTTAGGAATAAAAAAAGAAATTTTCTAGAGGTAGAGCACCTACACCCTCTTCCCACTAACATCACTCCTGGGGAATTTCACCTCCACCCACGAGTTATTTCCACCTGCACGGTGTAGCTTCTAAATCAGCATCTCAAGCCCAGAATCAAGCCCAGAACACCTGCACTGAGACGGCTTCCTCCTGAAACCTCCAGCTGGATTCCCCACAGCATTTCAGACACGCCTCATCCTAAGGAGGAGGTCTCCTCTCCCCCGCTCCCGCCATCTGCTTCTCCTCCTACGTCCTCCTTCTTAGTGGGTGGCACCATGATCCACTAGTCGCCCAAGCCAGAAAGCTGAAAGGCACCCTAGAGCTCTGCTCCCCACATCTACTCAGTCAGCAAGTCCCAACAGCCCTGCCTCCATCACCACCGACCCGCCGCAGTCCAGACGTCCGCCAGCAGCAACCGGGACTCTGCAACAGCAGCCATCTTGGTCACCCTCCCTCTGGCCTTTCCCTCTCCATTGGTCCTCTGCTGAGTGGTCAAGGGTTCTTACCCAAATGTGAACTTGATAATGACATACCCCCGCCCCAAAGTCTTCCATAGCTCTCCACTGCACTGGGGATCAAAAGCAAATTCTTAACTCCAACAGATAAACCCTTCATGATCTGCCTCCTGCCTTCCTGTCTCTACCACCCACCCCACTGCACCGGACCTTCCACGGAGCTCCCTCAGCACCCACCCTTTGCCTGTGCCCAGACTGCAGTCTCACCCCGTAATGGCCCGAAACTGTGACTTCCAGGCTCACCGCATTACCTCCTCTCTGAGGCTTTTTGTGATCCCTTTCCCGTCTGCTGCCACCACATCTTGAACATTCGTCATTAGGGCACACACCCTGCTTATGACGATGCTGCCTGTCTCCCCACAGAACGGTCAGCTGTGATGCAGGGGCCGTGGCAAGCACCAAAACACTATCCGGCACACGGTACGTGCTCTACTGATATTGGCTGAATGAAATCAATGAACAGATGGTGTCAAAAAGGCATTTTCTGAGTTTACACCAAGATGAAGTAAATTCCCAGTCTGGGTTGTACATTTTGTATATTCGCTGTGGCTAATACAAACAATCTAAGCAGACAGAATGTTCTAGATAAAGGCAAAGGGTCATCACATCAATATATGTTGAAAAGGGGAGGGAAGCATTTACTGCCCTTTTCTTCTGTGCCTGGGGCTTGGACTGACCGTCACAGTTAAGGACATGGGTTTGAGTCCTGCACTGCCATGTAGTAGCTATACACCATGGGCAAGAGAGTTAACTTCTCTAAACCTTGATTTCCTCATTTGTAACATGGGAGTGATAAAAGTACCCTCGCAGAATCATTATGAGGAATGAGGATAAAATGTGTATCCTGAGCTGCTCGAAGTAATTAACTGTTCATGACTATTATTCTAACCCTATAAAATAGCATTGCACGCCCACTTCACAGATGTGGAGGGTGAGGCTCAGGGAGGCTCGGTCATTTATCCAAGGTCATGCAACTAAAGCAGTAGCGCTGAAGTTCAAATTCAAGAGTCTAACCATGTGCAATCACAAATCCCAGTCTCCTTCTTCAGCTAGAGTTGAATATGGAGGCACTGGCAGAATTGAAGTCCAAAGTGGGCATAAAAATATGGCTTCTGATTTCTGAGGGTCTCTGACAGTCCCCACCTAAACGGAGCCAGTCTTCAATCCTGTGCTTTAGGCAACTCAAAAGGCAGAGAGAGTCTAAAAACAGAACTTTGCCATGCAACTGAGGACGCTGTTCTTGACATCCTAGGGCAGCCATGACAGTCCTAACAAGTGCAGATTAAGGCCCAACGTGGAGGGAGGCCAGGTCGGATCTGCTGTGGTCCTTATGGAGGAAACCTCCAGAGCAGCTCCACCTCTCAGAGCCCATTTCCTCATTGGTAACAAGGGAATATCGATGCCTATCTCACAAAGTGATGAGCACCAGAAGAGCAGGGAACACATTAGAATTTTCCACCTGCATCACCGGTGCCTGGCACAGGCTGGCCCACAGTATGCACTCAAAAAATATCTGTTGAAATAACGAAAGAATCCAATCAGGTAATATATGTGGAAAAGGCTCTGTGGGCATGAACTATTTCCTTGCGAGTTACTTTCAGAGTCCTTGCCCATAAGGAACGTACAGTCCAGGTGCAATTCCTCCAGCGAACAAGCTCAGCTCTCCTGCTCTGAACCTCTAGCCAGCACAGGCAGCATCTCACCGCTCGCTGATCACACGCTGATCGCATGCTGCCCCGTGAGCGCTTGAAAGACGTGCTGCGGAATCAGACTGGGGGTCGAGGCTTCTTGGGTCTCATCCCTGCTTTAGCATTTACCTGCCTGGGATGTTTCTGGACCCAAACACCAGAAATGAGAGGTCCCCACTTTCTCCAGAGGGGGAACCTAATCTCCATTTTTGCAGTATCTCAAGACTCCTCAACTTCCTCAAGCTAGAAGATCCGCCCACGTCTCTTTCAGACCTCAATGTCTGTGACTCTCTCTCTGGTACTTGTAGTTTGAATGAAGCCCCATGAGGACAGGGCCTTCTCCCTCTTATTCACTGCTACACCCCCAGCACCTAGAACAGTGCCCGGTGCAATGCAGCTACGAACAAACATCGACAAATGCGTGAACGAATGAATGAACGGCTATTTAACTTTGCACGTATTTATGCCTTCTCTCTGTTCCAGATCATACGCTCCTGTAAGGCAGGGGAGCACCTCTCTCAGGCACGTATCTTCCTGACACATTTGCTATGATGCTTATCCCGAGGAGAAGCTCCACGAGTGTGTGCTGACTCCCGACCAGCACTGGTTAACACGCACAGACAGGCACCTCCCGCAATAGGCCCTGTGTTCCGCGGTGAACGGTGTCTGGACTCCCCGGCCCCAGTTGTGCTAGATGGCCTCTCCTCTCCTGACTTGTCAACAGTCCCTCCGCTGGTCTCTCTCGCCCCCATAGGGCTATTACACCATTAATCGTGATTTTCCAGGGTGGGTCCGAGAGGAGGCTGACAGCAACCAGACAGTGCTTGGTGGCGAGAGGACAGAGGAAATCAGAGGGGCAGCCAGATTGATTACAGGTTTCCTCTCAGCTCTAGGCAACAAGATTTTGATTACTCCTCATGACGCTCCAGGCTCCTCAAGACAAATGCACGTGGGCTTCTCTGCCCTTCTGACTACTCTGACAGAGAGAAACTCCCAGCAGCAGCCAGCAGCCTCAATGGCATATGCAGGCAGTGAGGAGCGGCACCCCAGGCCCTGTGGCTTCCTTGGGGACAGTCATCCTCTGTGACCTGATACAGCTGGGCAGTATGCGTAAGCATCCTGTCTCCCTGGCAACAAGCATGCGATGATGCCCAGACTCAGATCCTGTCCTGGGAGTCAGGGGCCTAGGTGTTCACTAGCTCTGAGCTGCTCTGAGCCTCTCTGAGCCTCAGTTTCTCATTCTGTAAAATGAGGGAATCAGACCAATGATCTCCAAGGTTCTTTTAAGCTCTGAGAGTCTGCATTTCTAGGAATTGTACTTTATGATAACAGATAACATTTACTAAATATTTACTTTCTATATGCAAAGTACTATTTTAGACTCACTGCTCCTCAGAACGCTGCGAGGCAGACCCTCATTCGCCCCCTCAACCCCGGCAGACAAGGAACCCAAAGGTGGAGAGGTCGAGTGGGACTTGCCAAGGTCACATCGACAAATGTGACCTTGAAGCGCAGGGGCTGGTCCTGCCCAGGCCTGACTTTAGGGGAGGACATTCAGGGAGCAGGGCCACTGCACGTATCTGCTAGCACTCAGGACATGCGACTAGGGAAGCTGTTCCCAATTCTCCGGCACTAATGAGTGAGCTATGGGGGATCCCAGTCTGTCTTCCTCTCCAAACCACCTCCCGTGTATATTTCAGACCAAAGCCCTCAGTCCATCTCTAAACAATGTTCCCCTTCCAGGGGCCAGAGCAGACGTCTCTGGTTTCCAATCCCGGCTGTCACTCTGCATCCTTAAGCTGATTACTTAACCTCTGAGGGCTTCACTTCCACAACTATAAACCATGGGTGATGAGGTCTCCCTTGAAAAGCTGTTGCAAGAGATCTCAGGTGTAATGCAATCAGTGACTGCAACTTCCTGTCACTCTCTCATCCCATCCTAGGTACCCCTGACCGCATCCACATCTTCTCCGAATGAGACCACCTGCCACGCCTCTTGCTAATATTAATCCACAGCCCTCTCACCTCCAAAATGTTGCTCCAAGTCAGCCCCATCCAGAAGCTTTCCCCAAAGAGCCAGCCCTCCTTCCTCACTTAGACTCAGCCTGGCACAGGAGCAAAGGCAGGGGCCGGATATGGAGAGCCGTGTGACCTTGGGCCCATCTCTTAACCTCTTGGGGCTTCCATTTCTTCTTCTGTGAAATGGGGAAATTACACTCCCACCATCTACCTTACAGGGTTGCTAAGAGGCTCAAAGGAGACAATGGCTGGAGAATTACTTTGCAGGTGAGTGAAGTGCTTTCTAAGAAAAATGGTGTTTGTTGTTCCTTTACGCCAGACTGGCCAAAACATATAAAAAGACTTAATACTGCTACATGATTTACACTTCATTCATTCAACAAATATTTCTGTTGTGGCAGGGTCCAGGCCCTAGGATACAGTCCCTGCCCTGGTGGAGCTTATAGTCTAGGGAGGAGACATTAATCCATATCCAGGGAGCTAGATGCCATAATGACAAATGATAGAGGAAAAGTACAGGCTGCTACAGTGTGTGTGGCGGGGTCCACATGGGGCCAGAGGGGAGGGCTTTGTTGAGGACGAAATGTTTGACTTGAGTCAGCCAGGTCCTTTGAAGGGGGCAGTGGGGAGCAGAGCCAGACAGAGGAAATAACACAGCACAGGAGACGAGAGGCTCTGGTGGGATGCAGCGCCATTAGCGTCGGAAATGGGAGGAAGCCCACGAGGATGGAAAGCCGAGAGCATCTTCTCTACGTGACTGTTGCGCTTATGTGTCTCTCTCATTAGGCGTCCCCAATCTCTCTCTGTCCCCAAGTCCAGGATAAGGCTCTGCATCCAAAGCCGATTACCATCCTGAACCTCGTGCTGGACCCAGCATCCTTCACAGAAAAGGTGAGGAGGCCACAGCATCCAAATCTCCTCTCTGCCACAAAGGAGGTAGTTAGAGGTGAGAAGATAGAGAATTAATCACCAGTCGAGGTGAGCCAGGAGAGGTGGGAAGAGGACCACTGGGTCGGATGTGGAGGGCAAGACTGGCTCTGGACGATGAAAAATGTCCCTGGCATTTACCTGAGGCCACCGGGCTGGGCCCTGGGGAGCCAAACTACTAGCAAAGACCATGTGAGCTGAGGCTTTGAAAGAAAATAGCTCAGTGCTGGAGCCATTTGTAACACATTTAGAGCAGAGAGACCTTGCAGGAGCGTCCACAGAGGAAGAGAGAGTGAGTGGGGAGAAAGATGCAGAGAGAAACTGCTTTTAAGGACAGCATTCTAGTTACCTCCAGATAAATAACAGCCCTCCCTCCCCTGCTTGGGATCTGTGTGGGTGTTTGGGAGGAAAGGGGCTGCCCTGCAGAAGCCTTGGAGTGAGGCTATGTACACTGCAACCTTCCATAAAGAGATGTGGGAAGAGCTGGGTTATGCAGCCTGGAGAAGACAAGGATGGGGGTGGGAGATGTATCTGAATTTAGCCATCTATAGTCAGAGATGGGTTATTGTAGACTCACAGATGATGGGATGCAGACAATCTCCAGCCTCACTGAGGTCAGAGCCAGAGGAAAGTGCTCTGTTATTGATAAGGAAGGAAGTCCTGGCCTGAGAGCATCTGGGTCACAGCCATGAGCTCCCTTCCCTTGGCCTGGCTCCATCTCGTCCACACGGTCACCTCATGTACACACTGGCCTTTTTGGTGTCTCAGACGTCATTGGCAGAAAGTAAGGCCCTGTCTTTTTTTTTTTTTTTACTTGATTTTGGTTGCACCGGGTCTTACGCATGCCGCAACTAAGAGTCTGCATGCCGCAACTAAGAGGCCTTTAAAGCCCCAGCCAGAGCAGGTGAGAAGGCAGCTATCCCAAGGTTCACACATTCCTCAGGGAGGCCCAGGACTAGCCCCTCTCCCCCAGCACTCCCAGGGGTGGGAGAAGGGAGGGGGTAAAGAAGATAGGAAAGCTAGATATTGCACAATAAAGATCCATAGCAAAATAAGTGGTGTCCCCCTCAGATTGCAAAGTGATAGACTTATTCCACTGGTGTCACCCAAGCGCAACACAACCTCTGGGAACTGCCTAAGAGCCCACACAGAGTCCCCTTCAGCCCTTGCCCGCACCCAGCTCCATCAGCACTGACAGGCATCTGCCTGGCACCAGGCTCTGCGTGGGGCGGAGGACAGAAACTGCAGCTGGCCAGCTGCCCCCTGCAGAGAAGGTTCTAGAACTGCAGTTGGGGTAGGAGGCAGACTTGCTTTTCATTCTGAAGTGTTCTCTACTGTTTGCATTTTAAGCTAAGAGGTTGGATGGCTTTTTCAATTAAGAAATCTAGTTAATAATTTAAAAAACAATATAGAATCCCAGCTTTCTCAATGACTGGCTCCAAGACCTGGACCTGTTACTTAACCCCTGAGTCTGGGCCCCTTCCTCCATAGAGGGAGGCTAATCACACCTCAGGTTCAAGTGCTCAGTGACTGCTGGGCCTGCTCAGGTCCCTCACAGCCTCTCTGGACCACCTGTCACTGGTCCAGGTGCTCTGGCTGCCAGGACAGTAAGAGCCGAGCCGTTGCTCAGAGGTGATCCTGGAGAGTGTTCTCGAGCCACAGTTCCCTCCCAGCTACAGTCTAACCCCAGCACCTCCTCTCCCCTTGCCTCCACGGCTACTGCCCCCAAGTCTACCTGCAGTTTCCATGCTTACCCACCCCGCCCCCTGACACATTCAAACACATTCACAGCTCTGGTTCTTAGCAGGATCCCAGGTCCTGGGTGAGAGGAGGGTCCTCCCTTGGAAGGAGAGATGGGGAGGAGGATGGGTGGGGCCCTCTATGTTGATCCGATCTCTGAGGGGGGCAGGGATACAGACAGCACCCTCTCCAGGAGCCACCCTGGGCTTCTGCATTAGTCACAGGCCACAGAAGCTCTCACCCAGCCTGTCAAAGCCCCATCACCTTTCCTCTGTCGTGGCCTGGGGATGTCACAGAAACCGGAGGCAGAGCCAGCAGAGTCTTTGGGTTGAAGTCCGGAGGCTGAAGGCTTTTCACCTCCCTTTGCACATTCTCAGGGTGACTTTCAGGAAATCCTTGACTTCCTTAGCTTAGCAAAGGGGCTGTCCCTGCACTCAACACTTCCCCCGCCACAGGGCCCTTGGTGAAGGGGCACGTAAGCACAAAAGCCCAGCTCCAGCTGCCAGGAGAGAGACAGGCTGTGAGTACCACTTGGGTGAGGCACACTTCCCAGATCCTGGCAACCCTGCTGCACTGCACCAGCATCTCTGCACACTCTGGGCCCACCCGGCTCTGTGCTGGGTACTAATGGGCTGTGAAAGTTCTCAGATATGCTGACTGCCCTCAAGGAACTTACTGGAAAAGTCAGATGTCCTTGTCGGAAAAGTAAGTTAAGCAGCACACCTGTAAACTCCTGATGCAAGAAAGCAGTGGAGCATGGTTCTGTTACTCAGATTGTTGAGAGCTCTTATCGTGATGATCGCTATTATTGTCCACAGCCACATCACCAGGATTTGGGGGGACTGGTATCTGGGTACAGATTTCCCATTAGTGTGGATGACTGTGAGTACTCTGTGACTGCCAATAGATTAAGCCTCTTATCACTTTCAACTGGAGAAAGCTTTGAAGTGCCTCACCCCACAAGCCAACCTAACATCCTGCTATCAACTGGCATCTGGGGCTGGGGGCACCGAGTTGATCACTCGTCCTTATGGCGCTAACCCAGCGTTAATGGTGCAAGTGAATTACAAACAAGGCCCACCTGCCATGCTCAGCAACGAAACATGGCAGGGGGGTAATTGTCCAGAACTTGAGCACAGGGGGACACAGCAGGCGTGGAACACATGAAAATGTGGAAGGGCAACCACCTAACACTCCTTCTCCCGCTCAGACCCAAGGAGAAGCCAGCAGGCCAGGGGAAAGGAACGCGGGTGCCAGATGGGGAAGGCTCCAGAAGAACAGATCTTCCAGACGACCACAGCTGGCCGCCCAGCGCAGCTGAGGGGAAGGGGAGAGCATCCGAGTCAGCTCCACGCAGCCTGGTGTGCCCATGGGAGCTTGGAGGCCGAGGAGGTCCAGCATCGCTCTGGGCCGTGGCTGGGCGTCCCACCCCACAGGAAGGCAGCCTCTTTGTTTTTAACCTCCCCACCCAGGAGTGACTGGGGTAGATGATGGCCTCACCCAGGCTGCTGGCATGAAGACCAGTCGCTTGTTCATTCATTTGTTCATCTCCATGCTGAGTATGCATTCACTAGTCATCAGCTGCAAGCGGAAAGAAAGCTACCATGACACAAGACGTTCTTTCAAGGGGAAACAGGCACAGACATCAGTCGCCAGGCGCAGGCTGGGAAGTGCGGTCACAGAGCCAAGGTATAAGGCAGGGCTGGCATGAGGCAGAGGGCGCTCAGTGCTGCCCAGGCATGGTCGGAAACAGACCCTTACACTGGTCTTGAAGGATGGAGATACACAGCCCATACATGCATATACTATATACCACACGTGCAGGTACATACACGTACACACATATCCTCAGGTTTTAGGCATCTAAATGGGAAACATGCGGCCCAGGGCTCACACAGCTCCACTAAGTTCTCAACACGCTCTGAGACCAAAAGGAAAAGGACAAACTCAGCTACGCAGCAGACGGCAGTCCTTGTCTTTGACCATCTTCACTGTCTACTGCAGGCAAGAAAAAGGCTAGCCCCTTCACCTTCTCCCTCACAGCTGGGGAGGTTTGCCGATGGCCCGGGAAGTGACTTTGTAGTCGGACTTTCCGCCTGGCCTGCTTGAAAGAACAGCCTTCTTCCTCCTGCTTCCCGCCTCACGAAAGGTCAGACCGTGGAGAGGCGCAGTGACACTTCAGGAAGCCATGAGAGTAGCGGGCAAGTGCATTACCTCCGGAAGGCTGGGTTCCAATCCCACCTCCTTCATTTACTAGCCATGATCGAGACAGTGACCTCTGAGTCTTAGGTGCCTCATCTATAAAATCCTGATAATAACTGTACCTACCTCACAGGGCTGCTGGCAGTTTTAAGTGAGAAATGCATGTCAAGTGCTTAGCAACAGTGCCCGGTACATAGTTAAGCCCTCAATAAATATATTCTAAATATTCTTCATGACGGCATCCCATCCCTGCTACCCGGAAGCAAACAGCTCTGCTGAGTTCGACCCACACATCTCATCCAGCAGAGAGCATTTCACCAGCACTATTTCATTCGTTCAACAAGGATCAACTGAGCACCTCGTGTGTGGGAGGCATGAGGTCTTGTGTAAAAATACAGGGTCCTTGTCCTTGAAGCATCTATGAAGGATAAGAAACCCACCTGTGTCCTGCCGAACTGTATACACGAGCAGTCGCGCCCACGTATATTCACACGCTTCTGTGCACACACAACCCCTGCCCCTGGAAGCCCGACATCTATCGATACGTTTAAAGCACTATTATCCCCACTGTAGGACGTGATGGTTAGTAAAGTCTAGGCAGCAGACAGCACAGGAATAACTATCCTCTGTGTTCTGGAAGCGGAAACTGAGGCTCAGAGAAGATAAATGCCTTGTCCAAAGACCAGGGGAAGGGTGTGCCGGGAGCCAACGTTACCGGGCTTGCACACGCCGTGCGTGTGCGGTGAGCTGGCCCCTCCACGTGGTTACTTCATCAAGCCCCACGACAAGCCCATGAGGCCTGGGTCTGGGCCCTCCTGCAAAGATGAAGAAAACAGAAACACAGCAACGTAATTTGCCAAGGATCACAAAGCCAACATGCGATGGGCCAGGAGGCAAACAGTTTTGTCTGCCACAGGCCAGCAGCCCGTGCTCCGATCGCCAGCAAACACTGGTGGCGGGCCTGCGTGCACCAGGCATGGCGCCCGGCCAGGCAACGCCGGGTCCTCTAGGTGCCCCACGCATCCCCTGCACGGTCCCACTTTGGGACCTAGAACGTTCTTCCCCCAGAAAAATTGACACACGCCCTCTCCTTCTTCACGTCTTGACTCAAATCTCAGAGTCTCAGGAGGCTTTAACCTCCCTGCTCTACTTTCCCTTTCTTTACGCAGCACTCACTGCCCCCTAACGTACATAATTTCTTATCCGTGACGTTTCTTAGTTGTATGGGTTGCTCCTGTACATGCTTGCGAAAATGTAAGCTCCCGAGAGCAGGGATTTTTGTCTACTTTGTATTTATGTATGTATATATGTATGTATGTATTGGCTTCATTGGGTCTTCATTGCTGCCCGCGGGCTTCCTCTAGTTGCGGAGAGCGGAGGCTACCCTTTGTTGCGGTGCGCGAGTTTCTCAGAGCACAGGCTGAGTAGCTGTGGCACACGGACTTAGTTGCTCCGCGGCACGTGGGATCTTTCCGGACCAGGGATCGAACCTGTGTCCCCTGCATCGGCAGGCGGATTCTTAACCACTGCGCCACCAGGGAAGCCCCGTCTACTTTGCTCTTTATGTGTCCAAGCACCTAGAACGATGCCTGCCATGTAGTATGTGCTCGACGCATGTGCTGAAGAACTATGAGAAATGCTGTGAACAGTAAGTGGGTACTGGGATTAAACACTCACAGTGCTGACTAAGGCTGCGGCCACCAGGAGCCTCCCGGGTCTGCTGGGGGGAGGGTGGCGTCAGGAACTTGTAGATTCGACACCTTCCTGTTGATCAGAGACAGAGGCCTTAGAAGCACCCTACTTACAAGGTTCTCGCAGCAAGCGAGGTGAGAAGGACGTCAGAGAATTTCAAGGCATTCTTGCCCTGGATTCAAGGAGAACCCAAGGCCGCCACTGGCTGCGCCTGAGCCCAGCTGAAGGCTAGGAACCAAGCTCCGCTTATCAGCACATCCTGAAGGAGGGGCCTGGAAAGTCGAGGGAGACTAAGAAAGCAAAGGCATGATGCAGAAGACGCATCCAGAATCTCGGAGCCGCAAGGGACCTGGGAGATCACCCAGCACAGAATCCTCACCTCACAGACACCAAAATGAGGCTCAGAGACGGAAAATGACTTCCTCGAGGTCAAAAATCTGTGCCAGAGCAGGTTCTAAAACCCGAGTCTCCTGGCTGCTGGATCAACGCCCTTTTCATGGTAGGTAGCACTTACTCATTAAAATGTTTTTGTTTGTTTTGTTCTGTTTAACTGTCTTCCACAAATCAGCTCTCTCCTTGGTAGTAGGGACACAAGACAGTGTGCAAAACAGATAAACACACAGGTAGCCATCAAATTCAAACACCAAGTGCATGGTGTTATCATGGAGGAAGTGTTGCCTGGTTGCCACGGGAATGTTGGGAAGGGGTCCCCAAGCCAGGCTTGGGGAGGGGGTCAGAGAGGACTCCTCTGAAGAAAGGACATCTAAGTGGGGACCTGAACAATCAGTTGGGATCAGCCAGAGGGAAAGGGAGGGGTGGGAGAGGAAACAGCACATACATGGCCTAAAGGGAGAGGAAATAGGGACCTTTAGGGATCGGAAAGCAGTGAGAGCTGACGCCCAGATGGACGCAGGACCTGGTCATCCAAGGCTTTGGCAGCCATGCTAAGAAGTGTGAATTTTATTCTAAGAGCCATTGAACGAACGGTTTTAGGTAAAGGGGTGACGTAATCAGAATTGTAAAAAGAAAATAGAAAGATCGCTCTGACTACAATTCAAAAATAGTTTTAGAGGGGTTGCCTCTGGAGTCTGGGAGATCAGTTGGATGGCTGATGTAGAAGTCCTGACAAGAGATAAGGTGACTTGAAGGAAGACACAGCCCGTGGGGGGAGAGGGGTGTTTGCATGTGAGACCTTTTCAGGAGGTAGAGCTCACAGGACCTGGTGATCTGATGTGGAACATGAAAAAAATGGGAAAACAGGATGACTTCCAAGGCTTCT
This sequence comes from Phocoena sinus, assembly GCF_008692025.1. Lineage (NCBI taxonomy): Eukaryota > Metazoa > Chordata > Mammalia > Artiodactyla > Phocoenidae > Phocoena > Phocoena sinus. The sequence continues at coordinate 12,176,208 of NC_045770.1, forward strand.
AGACTGGGCAACTGTGCGGCTGTTGGTGCCTCCAAGAGCAGAGACTGGGGTGGAGGACAGAGAAGGAAAAACTAGAAGAAAGGGACAGTAAGCCCAGAGATGCCAGGAGCGTCTGTGGTGTGGATGTCTAGCAAGACGAAGAGAATGAACACCAAGCCCTTGGAATCCTTCCATCCAGAGCTGACCTTGCTGACCTGAACTCCAAGTTCCCCCTTTGCGCCTCTGTCCACGGTGCTGCGTATTCAGCCGGGCCGTACTTCACAGACTGTGACTTCTCCCCAGGGGCTGACCCTCTGCTCTTCAAGGTCAAGGGGTCACCTCTGACAGGGAGGATGTTAAGAAAGGCACCGAGAGTTGTTTCTAGTTCCTGAGAAAGGCAGGCCTCTGCTTTTCATGCCGCTTCAGAAGACACAGTTGAGAGGCAACACAGCATGTTACTTAACTTCTCTGTGCCTTGGTTCCCTTATCTGGCAAACGGGGTTAAACATAAGCACCTCTTCATAGAGCTGTGAAGCTAAATGATTTAATATTTCTTAAAGAGCTTAGAAAAGTGCCTGGAACATAGTAAGTGCTACCTAATTGGTAAATTAGTAAAAATGAATGCATAAGATGAAGATTTAGATGCCATCACGGGATGCAAGATAGACCGAGTTGGGGGAGGTGCACTTCTGTAGGCAAAGGGGACCCAGGAGAAAGAAGGAGCATTTTGCAGTTTAGGATTTAAGCACGCGGGCACGCTTCGCTAGGAGAAAACCTGGGCTGAGTCAAACGGATAGATTCAACCAGCTTTCGCCTCAGATCGCGCCCAAACATAACTATTCCGGGTGTGGGTCTTCTTCGAGAAGTAATGTTTACTTCAAAACCCAGCAATTGCACCCCAAATGGCTTTGATGTATGTGGAATTTGACCAGCCTCCATTACATTAGGGGAGGTAGTCCTGTTTTATGCATCAGGCTCTCTCCAAAGCACCGAAATTTACAGCACATTTGCTATGTGGCTCAGCAAAAGGTGTACAAATAAAGAATAACCTGCTCAATCAACACCGCTCAGCCAGAAGCTGCTCACTCTGCCTGTGATTTGCCAAGCACCAATGGGGGAAAAAAAAAAAAAAAAGCCCATCCCATCAGGGCACCCTGACATTGCATTTAGACAGGCTCATGTTCCTGCTTCCACTTTGTTACTTGCTGGTGAAAACAGTACAGCCCAAACATGAAGTCACTCATTTGCCCAAAGAGCATGGGCTCCATGCCTATCTGGCTCTCCACTGTGCCTTGTTTCTGAAAGGAGAGGAAAAAGATTTGTTCGTGTGTCTGGTCCCTCTCTTGCCTCCTCTCTTTCACTTCCCTCCCTTCCTGCATCTTCTCTTTCATTTTCTAGTTTTCATGACTCTTTCCTCCCAGCTGACCACCGAACACCTATGTCCAGGGAGGCCCGTGGCACCAGGGTCCTCAGATACAAAGGGGGCAGAAGCTCATTTTGCCTCAGCTTGGTGTCTGGTCTCTGTGAAATGCCAGGAAAAGTCTGATCCTGCCCAGCCAGACACCTCTGACCATGGTCCTGGACTCCAGTCCCATTCTCAGGGAGCCCATTCTCCGGGCTTAAGGTGGAGCCCAGAGTCCAGAGAGCAATACTCTCTCTAGGGAGGAATCCTAGTTGGTCCCCAAGGTCCCCCAACACAGCTTTCCTAAGCTGCTTTTCTTAGATGTCAAGACCAGCCCCAGGCAAAACTGTGATGTAGGCAAGATTTGTTCATTTACTCATTCAACCAATGCTTTTTGAGAATCTACTCAGTGTCAGACACTGGCCTAGGGCTGAAAATATCATGGTTCGACCTTCCTGCCCTCACAAAACAATACAGAGTGCCACGGGGGGCAAACAGAGGGGCACCTAAGCTCCCCTGGGGATCAGAGGTCAGAGGAGGGTTCCCAGGAGAATACCATCGAACATAAAAGACAAAAAAAGAGAAATAAAGACATGTCCGAGAATATTTAAGGCATCACTGTTCATGAGCGTCAAAAACTAAACATCCAAACATCCATCAACCATAGAATCAGTAAGTGATGGCACATTCAGACACTGGAACACAGCAACGAAAACGGACGTTCAGTGGATGAATCCCACAAAGAGAATGCGGAACAAAAGAGAGCCAGACACAAAGACTCATGCTGTACGGTTCCATGTTCATCCAGCTCCAAAACAGGCCCTGGGAGTCAGGACCATGGTCAGAGCGACTAGTTGGGGGCCTGAGAAGGACAGTGGGGTGCCGCTTCTCAACCCAGGTGCTGCATAGAAGGGTATGTCTACTTTGTAAAAAGTCAAAGCTGTATACTTATGATTTCTTCATTTGGGGGGTATATCTGATAGACTTCCGTGAAAAAGTTTACATTAAAACATTTTTAAGACAAACAAGAGATAACCTGGCACAGCAGGGTGGCCTGCCTGTCCTCAGTGCCTTGTCTCCCCTCCTCTGCTCTCTCCCCATTATCACCCGACCTTACGCCCCTCCCACCCTGCAGTCCCGTGGGACACCATCGGATTAGTTAATTCACACTAAATTGTCCATGACTGACAGCCGTTCAACAGTATTACCCCTCCCTGGGGATTTCTTTTTTAATAAAGCAGAACCACCTTCACTCTAAATAGTAACTACAACCAGGCAGCAGAAGCTGGCGAGGTTAAGTGATGGGGTGTGGGCACGGCCCTAATTCACTTCAAACGCACCCTATGCCACTACTTAACCTGAAGCCCTAGGCACGCTGAGCCTCTTGCCTCTTCCTGGAGAGTAAACAAAGGGGGCAAGGCAGCTGGCCTCCTGGGTCACAGCGGGGAGGCAGCGTTTGGGCATCTAGACCGTGAACTAGGACTCTCAGGGCAGGTCAGTCCCAAGGTAAGCCTAGGTGGAGCAAAAGAAATGTGAAAATGCTCCGGGCAGAGGGGAGCTGGCGGAAGACATGGGTGTGACCGTGGAAGGCTTGCCAGGGCATCTGCAGTTTTACAAACTGCCAAAGGACCAACGGGACTGTGACCTATGCCTCCCAATTTACAAAGCTGATTTACTGTGCTTCGGGCAGTTCTGTCCTGTTTCCAAGAACTATGCCAATAGTTCTCCCATTCTGAGCAGGTGGGGAATTGCCAGGTTTGTAACTTCACAGGCAGATTACCTCTGAGAAAAATTCACAGCAGGCAGAGCAGGAACCAGACACGTCGTAGGGACCATGACCTGAGGCTTTCGCAGGGATTCTTGGCCACATTGGCGGCCCCCTGCTGCCCTCCCATCTTCTTGGTCCCAGAGGGGAGAAGGGGGGTAGGAAACGAATTCCTTGGCTACTCAAGGTCCCTTGGTCTCACTGGTCCGTTTTCCCCTGGGCTTTGCTCCCGGCTGCTAAGGCTGAGCTCAACGAGGCACGAGGGGCGGGGGTGGGGTGGGGTCCCCATTTCCCTTTCCCAGGCAGCCAGAGATAAGAGGTGATGCAGTCTGGCCACCTGCTCCACCCGCCTGGTGGCTCCATGAGCTGGGCAGGGAGCCTGGCAGGGAGGAGGGAGAGAGAAACCCCTGGCAGTCGGTCTCATGAGAGCTCCGGAAATAAACCTCTTTCACTGTCCTGACTCTGCCCCCTCTCTCTCTTCAGTTCCCAACCCGCTGTCTCCAGATCAGTGGGTTTTCCAGATATAGCAACAGGTCCTCCATCTGACAGACTCAACCCTGAATGGTCCCCGGGGGGACGAGGTGCCTCTGGGGAAAGGCAGGCTGGCAGGTTGGGAGAGTCTTGTGTCTGGAAAGGCTCTTTCCAGAAAAGCCAGGGCACGGCCCTGCAGACAGGCTATGCAGAAGGCTAACCAGGGCGAGACCCTTTGGGAATAGGAGGCTCTGTGTTAGAGGCAAGCCCTTTCCAGGCTGCCTCTGCTGCAAATGGCCAGAAGGAGGGGCTCTGGTTTGAATCCCAGCTCCACCCTCTATGAGCTGGCGGACCTCCGTATGGCCCCGGAACATAGTAGGGGCTCAGGAAATGTTAATGGTCAAGTTCGATGACTAATATTCTAACCACCTTAGAGTGACAAAGAGAGAGAGAGTGCCACCAAACACGGGGCACCAGGGTCCACTTCCTGCCATTTATCAGGTGGCTCACAATGTCTCAGGCACCATGCCGGGCACTTTACATACATCCGCACTCTTAATCCTCACACTAACTGAAAGGTGGGTCTCAAGAGCCCCCTTTTGGAGACAGGGTTCAGAAAGTTGCCGCTGCTGCTCTGACATCACACAGCCCGCGAGGGGAAGCAGCAGGATTTGAACCTACGTTTGGCCGCCTCCGAGGTCTGCACTGCAAACCACTGCACCATCCCACCCCGACCCGCACTTGCTCAGAGACCCTCGGCTGCAAAGCAAAGGGGTTTGCAGTGATCTTTTTGCATCTCCCATGAGTAGATGTTCTGTAACTGAGGCCCTTCGCTCCAAAAAATCTCCAAGCCCAGCCGTGCTTTCTCTGTGCCTCTGCCGGGCTCCCCCAGCAAACACCGCGGTGCCAGCAGAGAGAAGACAGAGGCTCACATAGCGGCTCTCAAGCCCCACTCCCAGGGGGCGTCTATTACTGACCCAGCCCACCCTCTCTCACCTAGGGAATGTAACATTTTCATTTCCCTCTTGAAAAAGAGCAAATCAGTACAGTTTTAAAGCTGAGAATTTAACTTTATTAATAAACACTAAAAGGTAAAAGCTTCTCAGGTCCCTGATTGAACACCATCAGTGACAGGTGCACCAACCTAACTCCAGACCAAGGGTGATGTGCTGAGACCTTCCAAGCCAAAGGATTTTAACACAGATACATGCGAGCACACACATATGCTCACGTGTACAGAGGTCACTCCGGAGACAGGGGCCCCTGTCTGCAGGGAGCCCCCTTTGTCCCAGGAAACAGTTCTCTCTGCTCCTTATACAGAAGGGCTGAGAGTCCTATGAGGCCTGGCCCCGGAGTAACTGCCTCCCTGATTTAGAGAGCTGTAAAAGCTTGACTTGGACTCAAATATTTAAGCACTTTAAATACGCCGATAATGATAATTACCCTGCTCATGGCATTTCCTCTTAAATGAACCTCCGCGCCAAGAAGACTCTGAAATCACTGTCACCCAACAGACACTGCTCTTGGTCGACTCTAATCGTCACCATTGTGCTGGTGGCCCTGTGGGCAGCTGTCACCCAAGGAAAAAGGCCCTGAACTTAGAGCCGGATGACAGGGGTGCCGTCATCTGATTGTGTCCCTGGGTGAACCGGGTGACTTCTAAGTCTCCTCATCTGTAAAATGAGGATGGTATAGCCGGCCTGCCTCACAGGTTTTGTGTGAGGGTGAAGGAAACCATGTGTGACCTCCAAGGGGGTGACAGACAGGAACAATTAACAAGGCATCAGCATCAACTCCCCAGTAAACCCAGCAGATAAGCGCACTCCAGTGGCCCCATTCTCAGCACACAGAATGAATGTGCCCAGGTCCCTGGGAGAAAGGCTTGTTCACCAAGAACACGGAGGCCTCTGGGGGCAGCTGGTGGTAGTGCAAGGGGCTTCAGGGGACGCTCGGGATCCATCAGTTCAGTCTGTGCGTTCCCCCCAACCCCCAGGGCGACTTAAGTGCTATCCCAGAAAGAGTAAAGTTTTCAACAAGATAAACAGGCGGCAGGCAGCAGGGGGAGGCGAGGACTAGAAAAAGAGGGATGAGTTTTAGACCTTTATTTTTACGGCCCGGCGCTAACTTGGAGGTAGAACTGGCCAGCTAGTGAAGCCTTTGGGGATGAGCCCATAGTTCTAAGTGGACTCAGGATTCGAGGGGCGTGCTGTAGCTTGAGAATATGGGTGAAGAAAGGAGAGAAAGGGAGCAATTGGGTATTGAAGGCCCACTCTGAGCTGGGCCCTTGACATAGTTTATCTCAATTAGTCCTGATAAATCTCTGAGGTGTGTCCTGCCGTTCCTATTTTTCCAGATGAGGCCTGAGGAGCTCAGGAGCTGTCCCGCCTGCTGTACAATATATGATTGTGCTGGACTGGAGCAGGGCCACCTGATTCCGTCCTCATCCCATTCCTCCCCCAAGCCCCACGCTCAGGGCTCCGGGCAGACGTGTCCTGAGTGCCTCCTACAAGCCCAGCTCGATCCTAGGAGCTCGGGGGTAAAGAGGACTGAGACCAGACCCTTGTCTTCCAAGAGCTTTCAGCATAATTGGAGAGACAGGCCCGAGACTCGGGCAGTAATCAGAACAATCAGCCCTAAGTTAGGAGAAAATGAGGAGTCTGAGGAAAGAACCATCTTCAAATTTTCTATCATGACGTCAGCCAGGAAGGACTCTGCTGACTTCACGGTCCTCAGAGGCCTCTGCTCTCTCTCTCTCTCCTCTGATGATGCGGGGGCTGAACCTACCAGGCTTCTCACACCCTCCTGGATCCCTAAGAGGCGCCCACCCGACCCGGAGGCCCGGCCCTGGATGCCACATCCACCCACGCTGTGCACTGACGTCCTAGGGGTGGCGGCCATCTGCAGCCTGGCCACCCAGAGCGCGGCCCACAGACAGCGGCAGCGGCATCACCAGGGAGCTTGTGAGAGACGGGGAAGCTCAGGCCCCACCTCAGACACCTCCCGAGTCAGACTCCGCCTTATGACAAGGTCTCCAAGTGACTCCTGTATAGTTTAAAGTCTGAGAGGCACTCCGGAACCCCCATGCAGCCACACGGCCCACGCGATCAGAGCTGGCAGGAATGATGATAATAATGGCCATGACAATGGAAGTAAACGTGACCGTTGTTGGGGTCTGAGGGCTGTCTGAGCTGGACACTGCGCTAAGGGCTCTATGTGCGTCTCTATCAATTCCCACAGAAGCCCTCGGAAGCCAATGCTGTGACCATTCCTGTCCTACACACAAGAGAGCTGAGGCTGAGAGGGGTCACCCAGCCTGTAAAGGGGACAAAGCTGGGACCCAGACCAGGACCATCCAACACTCTAGCCCACGCATGTCTTATTTAGTTGGCCAGAGTTCTTCTCCAGGAACCCACAGGTCACCTAGGCACACCTTCTCATTCTACAGAGGAAGCAACAACAGGTCCAGAGAGAAAAGGGGTGCTGCCAAGACCCCACAGCCAGGACTGCAGCCCCGCCCCCCTCAGCCCCCAGAGCTGCTGCACAGAAGTAGCTGGAGTCATTTTAAAGTCGGCAAAGCTAGTCAAATCATTAGCTCATTTTTGCTCAAAACGATATGGACTCATGGTCCCTAATAAAACCTCTCTCCCCAGAGGGTTTTTTCCTTACCTGAAGTTCCTGAGACAGGGTCCTGGCTACCCAGAGCCCAGCCCAACGCCCTTGGAAGAGGAGTCAGGAGCCAGCTCCTCTCCGGGGGCCACTTTTTCCTGGTGGCACAGGGAAGGCTGGCGATGGCTACTGGCTCAGAACCACGGGCAGGAGCGTGGCTTCCAAGCCAGGACCGTATCCTCTTCCCAGCGGGCTCCCAGGAGCACAGGCAACCTTAAGAGATTCTGGTTCACCGGTCTTCCTCAAGCATGTTTCGATTTGTTTCAGGAACACTCAACGACACCACAGAGTGGTCAGGCAGTCTTCTGTCTGAGCTAAAGAGCAGGCCACCGGAGCCCTGGCTGGTCCGCTCCGGAGGGGCTGAGCTCCGGCACCCGGGCCACCTCTGCTGACCCCAGAGGCCGAGAGGTGCGAGATGCCCAGGGCTCGAGGGCCCGTAAAGGGCAGTGACGAGGAATGGCCGCAGCCTGCAGCGGGGCGGGGAGAGAGGCAACCCTTCCCAGCCGCGTCACTCACAGGCTGAGCTCTGGGGCTCCTAGGCCGCGGCTGGGAAGGGACGCTTCCTGCTCTGGGCCCACGGTGGCCCTGCCACCAGTACAACTGCCAGGCGCCTTTCATCTCTGCGCTGGGCACTCGGCACCGAAGTTTTGCCGGTCCAACTGCAAGTTCAGTGATATTGGATTCACACTAGGACAGCCGGGACAGGCCCAATTAGCACAGAGGCCTCTAGCCTGGTGCAGAAAAAAGGTCAGGCCCCAGAGGGGCGTGGGCAGATTGCCTCTGAGGGCACGGCATCCCCCCTCTCCTAGCAAAAGGCCAGCTCCCCAGCCGCGCAGCATGGGAGACGCCGGGAGGAAAAGGTGGCTGGAGCTGTTAATACAAACAGCGGTGGCCCGGCAGGGAAACTTTCTGCCTCGGAGGACATTGGAGGGGGCAGGAAGGACACTGGGCTTAATTCACACCTGCTTGAGGCGCTCTGGCCTTCTCTGCTTGGGGAGAGTCGATGGGCCAGAGGCCTGAGTACATAACCAGGTGCACATGTGGCCCAGAAGGAAGATTCAGGGAAGCTGAGAGGGCATGAGGAGGGCAGCTGAGGAGCAGCTGCAAAGCAAAAAACGTAACACCGGCAACAGTAGGAATAACAAGGGCTACCATGTTTGGAAGGTGCATGTATTCTGGAGCGACCGGGCCCTATATAGTTTTTCTTTTATTTCATTTAATCCTCAAACAACCCTATAGAGGTAGATACTGCTACTGTCCCCACTTTTCATATGAAGAAACAGAAGCTCAGATAGGAAGGTGACTTGTCCAAGGCCACACAGATATTCAGTGGTATAGACAGGATTCAAACTCAGATCATCAACCACCGCCCTGCACCAGTTTTGTTCTCACCACGTGTTTCCCTTCACCTTCCCCACCTCTCCAAAGCTTCCCGATCCTGCAAGGCCCAGCTCTAGGCCACCTCCTCCATGTCGCCCTCCTCGACTGCACCAGGCTTTCCCAAGCTCACTCAAATGGCTATGCTACTCCCATCGGTGCCTGCATGCCTGCTTTTACCGCCCAGTTCAATGGCTATTTCATCTTCCTGACTAGTTTGTGAGTTCTAAGAGGGCAGGAGACATGTTATTCATCCTCAGCGTTCTAGCATATCGTACGGCTTACACAGCTTGCTTAATAAATATTTAAGAAGGAAGGAAGGGATGGAGGGAAGAATATATCTTTCCCTGAAACGCTCTTTACTTCACATTTACTTTTCATGGTCTGGAGAAGACAGAGAGGACTGAGCATGGGGTTCTCACCCTCTCTGGAGAAGTCTTCCACCCCAGGAGCCGGTAAGACGGCCAAGGCCTCAGGACCCAACCGGGTGCCATGCGGTGGCCTTCCTCAGGCCTCCTTGAAGCTGATCACCTCTCTCCTCCTCTTCCATCCATTGGTGAAACGGACCAGAACCCCTAGGAAGCAGCTGATGACCTTTATGTCATCCTGGGCTTCCGCCTTCACGAGCCCCTCTCTACACGGCCACGTGCTGTCAGGACGAGCCCTGGGAACACAGCTCCTGGCTTCAGAGAATCCACAATCCCCAAAGGGTGCTCTTACTCAAAGGGGCATATGTGGCTCAGAGAGGCCCCAGTGAACACCAAAGAAACGGACTTTCAAGAGTCAGATTCCTTATTTCTACCAGGAAAAGGCAGCTAAGGAGCAGTGGGTGGTTTGGGGGGTGGCCTGGTGCCATGAGCTGAAGATACATTTCTGGGGCAAAAATCAGAGCCTCCTCCACGCAGGGAAGAGGTCAGCACCCAGAGATGTCAGATGAAGGGCTGGGTGATGAGGACAGAGCCTGTTCAGCCTCCCTCCACCCACCAGCCGGCCAAGCCTCTCCCCACGCTTGAGCCATCTTTGCAGCACCCCTCCATGGAGCATGCCCTCATTCCTAGCGCTCCTTTAGCACCCCTACCACAGGCCCCCAAGGCTACATGCTGATAATAGCCCTTTGCACTTTCCAAAGGACCCTCACCGCACTTTGCCTCTGACCATCTCCATCGGGAGCACCCTCAGGCCCATTTTACAGATAAGGAGACTGAGGCCCAGGGGAATTAAGGGGAACCGCAAATTGTTGGCAGTGCACAGGCTCAGGAGTTGTCTTCGGCGTGTGCCTCGGTCATAACATGTGTTATGACCTGAAGAACGATTCCACGCTGGAACTGGGCAGTGTGCGGCCAGATGGCGACGGCTCTCCAGGGACCCTCTCTGCTCGGCCAGGCCCTCGTGCGCAGCTCCAGCAGATGCCTCCAAGCTACAAGCTCATGCTGCCCGTGGCCCGGCGACCAAGGCCGCAGCAGCCGTGCTGACAGCTTTGCTTCAGCAGCGCCCACCCTTGGGGACAGGTGGTCTTCCTCCCCAGGAGGTGACTCAGCCTTCGGGAGCTGCCAGGCAGCCCCGGGCTGCATGTGGTGAATCATTAAAGGACGAACAAGGCCTCATTACACAAGGGAAGCAGGAGGTAGAGACAGGAGGGAGGAGGCTCACACTGCTGGTCCTGCAGGCCCCATTCCGTCTCCCAGGCTGGCTCAGGAGGCTCTGGGACGCACAGGATGGAGTAGGGAAGGGGAGGGGAGAAGAGGGAAGTCCAGGACCGGAAGGGACTAGCGGAGCCGCATCCGCCCCATTGCAGAGAGGCCCACGGAGATGCAGGGACAGCGACTGAGTGCATGGAGCCAGCGTCAGGCAGAGGCAGGATGAGAACCCAGGGTTAGGACTCCCCGCCTGGGCTCTCCCTGCACCATACTGTACGGCTTCTCCTTCGGGGAACACCAGGCGAGTGAAGGCTCCCCTCAAAATCCCGTTTGGGGACTCATGGTGTTGTATTTTCTTACAAATAAAAGACTGGATCAACTTGGGTTCCATGATATTCGTTCACCAACCAACTTCAGTGAATATTAGTGAAATACCTACTACGTGCTATCCCTGGGGATTCCACAGTAAAGTGAACACTGAACCACCCCAGCCCAGATGCACCCCCGGTACCGACCCAGGGATTCCCAAGGCAACTTCAGCACAGACAGGGCCAGGCTTCACCTCCACCTGGCCCGTTTCTCCCAGGTGCCACCGACCAGTGTGCCCTGGGCCTTGGGCAGTGGAGGAGACCCTTGAACCTCCAGGTGTCAGCTAGCACATCAGGAACTGTCATGGTCTCCCCTGCTGGGGCTGGCTCTCTGTCAATCATGTCAGGCAGATGCCTCTTCAGAGCAGACCACAAGGCAAACGTTCTAGTTTCTTCGGTCCTACGAAGTTCTGGCTATGTGACCCTACCATCCTTCTGATGAGCCCTGGACAAGTAGGAACAGGCGGGAAGTGCAGCAAGAGGGTTTCCAGACCATGTGGGTCCAAAGCAGTGAATGGGCAGCAGCTTTGGAGTCCTTGAGATTTGATCCAAATGGGGGTTCAGACAGAGGGTTGGACTTAGTGAGCTCTGGGGATCTCTAGGGGCCCAGTGTTCCCTGGGGAAAGCCTGGATCAAGGTGAGCTTGAGAAGTGAGCGCACCTAGAAGTAGTGTTAGTCTGGCCATGGGAAGATGGTAAGGCCAGAGGATACAGGGTCCTAGAAGCACCATCCTGTGTGGCCTTGAAACAGCACAGCTTCCCCACTCCCACCCCAACTCACAAAAGAGATGTCACTCTCTCTTCCAAGGGCAAGGGAAACTCATTAGCTTCCTTCCAAGAAAGTGTCTACGTCAAGTCAATGAAAGCAAGTAAAATGACTTCAATTTCTTCCCGGCGTCTAATCGGAGTACCTTAAACCGATTCTTCATTCCCTGGTCTCTGTTCCCCTGGTGGCAGTCTTGCTTCATTTGTCACCAGCACACAGGGGAAGGAACTAAAGTCCTCCTTTCGTGGGCTACCAGTAGCCCTCTAGATCAGTAACAGCTGTAACGACTCAAAGAGAAACACATCATGTTTTTATGTGATTCCCCAAATGAATTCTCTTTTTTAAAAATTAATTAATTTGTTTATTTTTGGCTGCTTTGGGTCTTCGTTGCTGCGCACGGGCTTTCTCTAGTTGTGGCGAGCGGGGGCTACTTTTCCTTGCGGTGCGCAGGCTTCTCATTGCAGTGGCTTCTCTTGTTGCGGAGCACGGGCTTTAGGCGCGCGGGCTTCAGTAGTTGTGGTTCATGGGCTTCAGTAACTGTGGCTCGCGGGCTCTAGAGCGCAGGCTCAGTAGTTGTGGCGCACGGGCTTAGTTGCACCACAGCATGTGGGATCTTCCCGGACCAGGGCTCGAACCTGTGTTCCCTGCACTGGCAGGCGGATTCTTAACCACTGCACCACCAGGGAAGCCCAATGAGTCCTTTTTGAAAGCATCTTTGTTGGGGAGCACTTTGAAATAATTAAAGTCGTCCATCAAATGATCCTGGAGATCCCTTGCTATGAAAAGCCTTTAATTTCATCCTCCTTAATGTAATTCTATCCCAGCAGATGAACTCGGCTTTTTATATTTCTTCAAATACCGTGTCAGGGCCTTTAATCAGAGGTAGGATCTGAACGGAAGAGGGCTCGGGCAGTCCCTGTGCACTGGAGCCTGCGGCAGGGCAGCGGCGGCCACCATCCATACCTCCCCACACCCCCACAGGCCGCTGTCTCCTCCGCCGACGAATCGGTTCCACCTGGAGGTGCTGATTCACCCATCCATCCACCCACCCTCCCACCAAACACACCGTTTCTTCCATAACCCTGGCTCTCTGTTTGGAACAGAAGGATGAGAAGATAAAGAAACACAAGCCAGATAGCACTTCTGTCCACTGAAACTCAGGCCAAAATGTGGCCTCTACCAGACAGATGGAGCTGTGTCTGTTAAAGGGGGAGATAGAAGGACCTAGAGAGAAAGCGCAGCTGAAGAGCTGACCAGTCAGCATCGCCAATGTTAGTGATAAGAGGCAATGATACTGGAACTTCCCTGGTGGTCCAGTGGTTAAGAATCTACCTTCCAATGCAGGGGATGCAGGTTCGATCTGTGGTCGGGGAACTAAGATCCCACATGCCTCGGGGCAACTAAGCGCGCACACCCCAACGAAAGACCCCACGTGCCGCAACTAAGACCCGACGCGGCCAAAATAAATAAATACGTAATACATACGTACAAATTTTTAAAAAAGAATACACCATTCACATGTAATCTATTAAAAAAAATAGGCAATGATACTGAATCCCTAACCTAAAATGAGGTTCCGTACTGCTTCTGCAGATCAGGCCCCTTTCTCGCTCAGCCTCCCCTGGCCCTTCTTCCCTCCCTGCCTTGGCTGACCACACTATGAAATTAAAATCTATTTTTAAATATTTGTTTACAGGGCAGCTTCATGACTGCTAGTCTTTAATTTTAATATGAGCGCATCTCATCTTTTCCAGGTCTCTCTTCAATCCCCACCACTGCCCTTCCCCCTGGATAACCAGATACACGAAGTGGTCTTCATTTAGGTGTGGCTTCCTGAGCTTTCTCTCTGGGGCAGCAGGTGGGGAGAGGGGCTGGACGGGGGCAGGGAGGTGGGAGCTGGTTCACAGTCCTGGAAGGAAGAAACAAGGGTCTGCACTGATGGATAAGGAGGAAGGATTGAGCTGTGAGCAATTCCCAAGGCACCCCCAAAATGCAAACACTCTGGGGAGGGTAAGAGATCAAGGGTCCGTCAGTCTTAAATGATGTCCTGTGAAGGACTTCACCCAGGTTGCTTTCTCCCTCTGTGCCACCTGGCTCCAGAGAGGGCTCAAAGAAGCTGGGGCGGCCAGCACTGTGAGATGGGCAGGACAAGCCCTCCAGAAGCACCTGTGGGCTATTTAGCAGAGCCTTATAGGGTCTGTATCCTGGGTGTGAGGATGGGGATGGGGCAGCCGCCAAAGGCAAAGTCCGCTAGAGCCTGGCCTGGAGCCCAGCTTGGCACGTGGTTATAGGTGAGGGGCTGCAGCGGAGGCAACCACGCTGCCCAAAGATTTCTGTCCCGTAGGGTCCCAGGTTGATGTCCACAGAAAGGACTGAGCAGCCAGTTCTTGGGCTCTCTGTTGGCGATGCCCCCTGAGAACCACCAAGGGGGCCTCAGGAGCCACTGATGAAAGGCTGAAGCGGCACACTGAGATGTTTGGATTTCAGCATAATTACTGCGATAACAATTTAATCATTTAAAAACACTATCTTGTGCTGCTCTAATGAAGAGAGAGGCTCTTTTCCATATTGTTTGTGCCATCTGTGAACAATTTTCACATTAGCCTCTTAGAATGGCAAAGCAGAAGACTGACAGTGATGTAGAGGGGCAGAGCAGGGGCGGGGAGGGGAGAGAACATGGGATGGGGTAAGAGAGCGATCAAGCCCAGCAGGGAATCAGGGCCCCAGGGAAGGGTGGGGGCTGAAGTGTGAAGTGCGACCCTCTGTAAGCAGACCCAGTCCTGGGGCCACGGGAGAGAGAGCGGATGGAGATGTGGCCCTGCTTTGAGGGTACTTCACATTCAGATGGGAAGAAAGTTCCTAAATTTGTGGGGACGGTAAGGAAAAGCAGAAGAACCCAGCACAGTGGTTTTCAAACTGTCGGTGGCAATCCGTAAGTAGGTCCCTGGTATTAATTAAGTAGATTGCAATCAGTAAACTTTTTAATGAAATAGAATAGAATGGACAATATCAAAGAAATATCATTCCCTCCTGAAAGAAACCAGGGGCGACCTAAAGAAATTCCAGGTAAGGAGCAAGGAATACACAAGGTAAGCCTGCAACGTCTTGTGCTAAAGAGCAAGGAACTGCCCCTAGACTAGTGGGGCCTAATGAACAAGGGGCTGCCTTAAAGGGGCTCCCACTTGGCCAACGATGGGACAATCTGAGCTTCAAAAGGAATAATGATGGTAACTGATGGAAATTCATTGAGAGTGTAAAAATTCACCAGTCCGTAATTGTAGTAGATTATGGTGGCTCCCCTCAAACATAGGTTCCTGTCCTAATCCTTGGAACCTACGAATACTACCTTATATGGCAACCTTATATGGCAAATGGTGTGATTCAGTTAAAGATCTTGAGAGGAGGGCTTGTCCTGGACTATCAGGTGGGTCCTGAAGGTAACCATATGTATCTCTATAAGATAGACACAGAGAGCAGAAGGGACACAGAGGGGCAATGTGAAGATGGAGGCAGAGACTGGACTTATGCAGCCAAAAGCCAAGGATGGCCTGAAGCCACTGGAAGAGGCACAGAACAGATTCTCCCCTAGAGCCTTCAAGGTAACTCTGCTCTGTCAGCAGAGATACCTTGATTTCAAACTTCTAGCCTCCATTCAGACAATACTACAAAGCTACAGTAATCATAACAGTGTGGTAATGGCACAAAAACAGATATATGGATCAATGGAACAGAATAGACAGCCCAGAAATAAACCCATACACCTAGAGTCAATTAATCTTCGACAAAGGAGGCAAGAATATACAATGGAGAAAAGACAGTCTCTTCAGCAAGTGGTGCTGGGAAAGCTGGACAGCTGCATGTAAATCAGTCAAGTTAGAACACACCTTCACACTATACACAAAAATAAACTCAAAATGGCTTAAAGACTTAAATATAAGACATGACTCCATAAAACTCCTGGAAGAGAACATAGGCAAAACATTCTCTGATGTAAATCCTACCAATGTTTTCTGAGGTCAGTCTCTCAAGGCAATAGAAGTAAAAGCAAAAATAAACAAATGGGACCTAATCAAACTTACAAGCTTTTGTACAGCAAAGGAAACCATAAACAAAACGAAAAGACAACCTAGGAACTGGGTTAAAATATTTGTAAATGATCCAACCGACAAGGGATTAATTTCCAAAATAAACAAACAGCTCATACACCTCAACAACAAAAAAACAAACAACCCGATCTAAAAATGGGCAGAAGACCTAAATGGACATTTCTCCAAAGAAGACATCCAGATGGCCAACAGGCACACAAAAAGGTGCTTAACATCACTAATTATTAGAGAAATGCAAATCAAAACTACAATGAGGTATCACCTCACACCAGTCAGAATGGCCATCATTAAAAAATCTACATATAACCAATGCTGGAGAGGGTGTGGAGAAAAGGGAACCCTCCTACACTGTTGGTGGGAATGTAAGTTGGTGCAGCCACTGTGGAAAACAGTATGGAGGTTCCTCAAAAAACTAAAAATGGAGTTGCCATATGATCCAGCAATCCCACTCCTGGGCATATAGCCAGAATAGTAATTCAAAAAGATACATGCACCCCTGTGTTCATGGCAGCACTATTCACAATAGCCAAGCTGTGGAAACAACCTAAATGTCCATCAAATGGATGAATGGATAAAGAAGATACAGTACATACATACAGTGGAATACTACTCAGCCATAAAAAGGTGAAATAATGCCATTTGCAGCAACATTGATGGACCTAGAGATGATCATACTAAGTGAAGTAAGTCAGACAGAGAAAGACAAATAGCATACCATATCACTTATACGTGGAATCTAAAATATGACACAAATGAACTTATCTACGAAACAGAAACAGACTCACAGACGTAGAGAACAGACCTGTGGTTGCCGAGGAGGAGGGGGTTGAGGGAGGGATAGATTGGGAGTTTGGGATTAGCAGATGCAAACTAATATATATAGAACAGATAAACAACAAGGTCCTATCCTACTGTATAGCACAGGGAACCATATTCAATATCCTGTAATAAACCATAATGGAAAAGAATATGAAAAAGAAAGCATATATATGTATAACTGAATCACTTTGCTGTACACCAGAAATTAACACAACATTGTAAATCAACTATACTTCAATAAAACAAATTTCAAAAGAAAGAAACAAACAAACAAACTGGCCTCCAGAACTGTGACAGAACAAGCTTCTGCTGTGTTAAGCCCCCCAGTTTGTGGTCCTTTCTAACAGAAGCCAGAGGAAACTGATACAATAATGATACCCAAGAAAGAGAAAGCCAAAAGCAATGAAAATAGGAACTGTCAGAGCACAGAGCACACAGCATTTCGGTTTGTATACACATATCTCTGGGTAATCTGGGTTGGGCTCTGAAGTGTATTTCTTGCTGTGCATTGTGGTCAAAAGATTGAAAAACTCTGGCCCAGTGCTTGAGCACATGGGCTCTGGAATCAAGCAGCCCAGGTAAGCAACTCACTTCTGCCCTCTTCAGACCATGTGGCCTGGGGCAGGTCACTCACCCTCTTGGAGCCTCCGGTCCTCATCTGTACAATGGGATTGCTGTGGGGATACATGAAATAGCGCACCTGCCGTAGAACCTAAGGTGCCCTGCGTCCTCAAGAAATGCTAGCTGCTGCGGATTTGTTGTTATGGTTACTACTACTACTAAAAATAATAATAAAAGATATACATGAAGACAAGCACAAGCTCTACCCCATGCCCATGTAGACTGTTACAAAGGCTCTTCGTCCTGACGCTCCAGCTGAGAAGCCTCGAGGGATGGCAGAATCAGGGTGTGTCAGAACTGACCAAAATCATGCAATCAAGTCCCTCCACTTCAGAGAGGAGGAAACTGAGGCCCAAGAAGAACACTGACTTTGCCCAGGTTACGTAGTTAGTAAATGACAAAGATGGGGCTAGAACTCAGTCTCTGAATTCCCGACCAGAGGCAGAGGCACGCTATCCCCGACTCCCCTTAACCTTCCATTTGCCCCTCAGCCACTCCTGCTGGCCTCCTTCCAGCTCAAGCCTTCATGCCACCACCAGGGTCCCAGGGGAGGCTCCTCATGTCCACCCCCCAGGAAATCCCTTAGATGCAACGTCCATTGATCATCCAGGAGAGGGTTTCTGTGCCATTTGAGCTTTCTTTGCACCGAACAAGCTCACAATATCCTATGATTACCTGTTGAAATGATTCCCATATTTCTCCCTGACAGCTCCAAGTGCCTGACGCCCTGATCCTGTTCTAGCAGGAGGGCCTACAGGCCTCCAAGCAGCCAGCTGATCAGAGACAAGAAAACGGGACAGTGAGAAAGGCTTCACTGGGGAGAGGGTTCCCAGGATCTCCTGCCAGCCCTCCAGACTCCCCGTACCCTGAAGCTTTCCTGCCCTCACCCAGGACTCAGAGCAATCAAGTTCCTTTCCCAGTGGACAGGGGCTTTGGGCTGGGCAGCGTATAGACTACTCCATGGCATCTCTCAGCCAAAGAGAATTCAGCTGATCTGGAGAAACAGGGAAAAGGTTAGAGCACTCCTTGTTCTCAGCACTGAGCCACCCAGCCCGGAAATAAGGGCTGAGGATATACAGGGTTTAGAGTCAGGTAGACTTGGATGGGAACGAGGGCTTTTCCACTGACTGGCTGTGTGATCCTGGGCAAGTGGCTAAGCTGTTCTCTCAGCCTCATCTGTAAAAAAGCGGTAATGATGTCGACCTCTTTGGACTGTTTTAAGGATTAAAAGAGATCATGTTTGTCAAGGGCTTAGCACAATGCATGGCACATCATGTATGTCCCATAAATGGGGGCTGGGAGGAGAAGAAGACATAGTAGTGGTGGTGGCGGCAGTAAGCAGTAATAGTACTACTATAATATCTGGCACATGACTGGAGCTAAATAGATGTTTACTAAAAACACTAAACAAGAAATTTTCCACCGGGCCTGTGAACATCTGCATTAAAAGCTTTCCCCATCTATGAACGTTTATTCCTTTTAATCACCTAGTCATCTAGCAATTATTTATCAAGCACTGCTATAAACTGAATGTTGGGGTATGTTGGAATCCTAACCCCCAATGTGATGGTATTAGGAGGTGGGGGGCCTTTGGGAAGATGACTGGATCATGAGGGTGGAGCCCTCATGATGGATGAGTTCCATAATAAAAGAAGCCCAGAGAGCTCCCTTGCCCCTTCCACCCTGTGAGGTTATACCGAAAGCATTACACCAAATCTGCTGGTACCTGATCTTTGACGTCCTTGCCTCCAGAACTGAGAGAAATAAATTCCTGTTGTTATAAGCCAGCCAATCTAGGTATTTTGTTAGAGTAGCCCCAAAACGGGCTAAGATAGCCCTAGCACTGGGAATGCAATGGAGGGCAAGGCAGACAGAGCCCCGCTCTCACAGAGCTTATCGTGGTTCTAAACCTTAACCGTCTGGGGGAAAAAGAGTATTTGAGAACCTGATTGAAAGTTTCAAACTCTCTCCCAGAAAGACACACATGACTACATATACATAACATTTTGCCCGACATTCAGGGGGCTCAGAGAAGGTTCTCACTGAGAATCTTGGTCCTAAATGAACTTACTGCTCTAGCCACACTTGCTACCGTTCCTGGACCCTCTTGGACCAATCCAGCAGAGGACGAGGAACCCAGAGCAAAAGCGCGGTATAAAACTGTCTGCTGCAGAGAGGGTCCTGGAATCGCTTGCACAGGTAATCATAGTGTGTCACAGGCTCGCTCAATGCAAGGAAAACGCAGTGGTTCACGGCCTGAGATGCAGAAGGGCATCTGATAAAATCTGAGCGGACCCCATCCCATGTCTGGAAACTGCTTCCTTGAGGTCCTGACTTGGTTCCACATGCTGGCCTTAGGTTTTCTGAGCACCTGGGAGAGGTCTGGTGCCTCTTGCGTGCCTGTCTCTAATCCTTCTACCGCCCACTCGAGGTTCTGCCTCTTCCTGCACAGGGGCCAGAGCTGCCCACTGTTCCTGGGTGCTTGTTACAGACCCAGCCTGACTCCCCCCAGCTCTTCCATGCTGGGCAGGGACGTGATCCTGCCATCACACCTTTCCTGTACAGTTTCCCTAGAGAGGAATCCACTTTCACCCTCACTCTCACTCTTACCCAGTAAATCCTCTGGGGAATTTTCAACCATATCCCAGTCTGTGGTACTCCCTCCTCTTCTGCATTCATCTTCCACAGATGCTGGGAACATCTGACCATGGCCGTCTCTGCCCCTAGGATCTAAGCCCCTTGAGGGAAGGGTCTCTGTCTGATACATCTGTAAATCCCCTGGAGCTGAGCACAGGGCCTGGCACATAGTAGGTGCTTGGGCGATGCTGTTTTCTTCTTTGGGAAAACAGAGACTATGGCCAGAGAGGGCTGGGGCAAGGGTAGCCTGGGAGGCTGGTGAAGAGGGGGGCGCACACCAGCTGAGCCCAGCGCCCTCAGGCTGAGGCAATGTAGGGCCGTTCTCCTAATCCATCCACCCTGGTGGAACAGCTTAGGGCCAAATCCTCTGGACCTAAGTAGCCAGCTTCCATCTGGTGAGAGAGAGGCCTAAGCACGTCTCCTTGGGGGACATCTCTGTCCCAGCCAATGTGAAAGAACAATCCAACAGGCTCTTCCTCAAGACCCCCTTACGAAAGCCCTGTTCTCCATCGCCGTCTTTATGACTGAGCTCCAGCTAAGCAGCTCCTAGGGATCCCTTAGTGACGGGGTTATTGGCCCAGAAGCCCAGCAGGCACAATCCATCACGGCATGGTCCATTCCACCGGACCTCTGCTCCTGGGGGCTGGGCCAGACGCCAGCGGCTCAACTCTGGCTGTGTTCCCAGCCCCTGTCCCACCCACCACACACAGATCTCCCCGTCCTTCCCTCTGCCCCTTATTCCCACAGAGATCCAAGGCCAGCCATGTTTTCAAGTTCCTAGGACAGGCAGGGTCCAAGGTCTCTGGGACTGTTCTAAGGATCCTGGGTGCTTGAACTGTCAGCTGGCAGACAGCTGGGACCCAAGGGAGACCGGCATCTGAAATCAGCCGTTAAGCCTCTGCCGTCTCTGTAACCCAATTCCATCCTGCCTCTCCCTGACTCCTGGGATTTGGGGATTGGAAGGGATACTAGGTTCCGTCCTCAGCACACGAGGAAACTAAGGCCCAGAAAAAAGACGTACAAGGACACACAGCAATTAGCGGAACTCAAATCAAGATCTCCTATTCCTACCCTGGGCTCTTCGGCCATGCAATTAAAATGAAAGTGAGCACCCAGCTAAACAGGGCCCTGGGGTCCCCTGCCCACAAGCTGTGATCATGAAGCCAGACGGCAAAGTCACTGTTCCAGGCCCTGTGGGCAGGGAGAGTGCCAGCCAGGCCCAACAGGTGGAACGTGTTCCTGAAGGTCTCCGGGAGCTCTGTGGGACAAAGAGAATGACAAGCAGGTGCTGGCACGACTGGGCTTTCTGGAATCGAGGGGGGAGCTGGGCCCGGCAGTTGTCAGGCCCTGCCAGGCAGAGACAAATTCATCAAAGGGCCAGAGGCTGGGATGTTCTTCAGAACTTGATTTAAAGGCAATTCCCATCCACCCAGGCCCAGGTCCCCCTCAATCCGTAATCCAGTTATGGAGTTATTGACGGACATTTAGAGAGAGTTGACCTCATTCGGGTATCTTTACACAGAGGAGGCCCACAGGACTAGCTCACCCAACGTGTCAGCATTTTGGGAAATGCCAGTTTCCCAATAAGCAAGCGCCCAGATCTTGAGATGAGGCAGAAGAGCTGGTACAGGGCAGAGTGAAGGCCCCGGTCAGAGTTCCAAACCTGCCTCCTACCAGCTGTGTGAACTGCGGTGAATCACTTAGCCGCTCTTTGCCTCTGTTGCCTCAACGGAAAAATAATTTACATTTTTACCCTATTTTTTAAAAAAATTATCCTATTTCATGGGATACAGAGAGAAGCAAGATGAGGCGTGCAGGAAAAGCACTGAGTACGGTGTCTGGCATCCCGGAAACCCTCCATAAATGACGATTTGTTTGTAGTTTTCATAAATCAGATCACTGCCCGGCTCTTCAGGAAATAAAAATTGTAGAAATGCTTCTAACCCTGGAGGGCAGCTGGCATCTCCGTGTGAGACGGTTATGGCCCCAGGAGCTGCCCGTACCCAGTGGGCCAAGCACGGGTCTGGTCTGCAGGGAGATTCAGGGCGGCCAGGAGAAGCCATGGGGCCCTGCCCACCTCCCCTCACACTCTCCGACTTGAGAGCTTCCAGCCTCGGGCACATGCAGCTCACCTGAGAACTTTCTGGTCCCTGGAGCCCACGCAGCCCACGCACACAGGCAGGCCCCAAGTGTCACATACTTCGGTCAGCGGCCAACAGGATACCTTGCCCTTGGATGCTGTGCACTCTCTCCATGGTCCCCAGTGGGGCTGGGCGCCGGTTGCCCATAGTTACAACCTACTTTATTGTCTTCCTTCCCTTTGCTGTCTCGCTTCTCAGGCAAATGAGTATTTCCTGAGATCCCCTTCCAAGTAACTTGCACTTACATCTTCATCCCAGGTTGGCTTCTGGGGAGCGAGGCTGGCCAAACCAAGGGTGCGGGCCAGCCACTGCACCAGGCGCCTGCGCTCACCACCAGCAGAGGGAAGGAGGAAGGAAGGAAGAAGGAAGCTAGCAAGGATGTGGGCGGAGCCTACTTATAAGGAGGAGGAGGGAACAGACGGGAGGGCGCACTAACTTAAGACCAAAACCCAACTCCTAGGAGAAAACAGACTGTCAGCCACTGAGTCAAAGCAAAACAGAGTGTCTCTAAGTTCACAGATTCCCCAATTCCGGGCTACAGTAGGGCTGGCAAGTTTGCCAGAAGGATTCATCGGGCCAATTTTTAAATGTTACAAGCATCCTGAGACATTGAGGAGGGCAGCATGCAGAAAGCTCACCCTGTGCCAGGCTCTTATTCAAAGCTTCCCTTGGACCACACAGACGTACATTCAGAACTTAGGTACTTCTCAGCCCCAGAGCCCGGGGTCAGACCTTCTAACCAAGAAGAGAGCCACAGAATCTCTGGGATAGACAGACGTGGAGGGCATCTCCTCCAAGTCCCGTCTGATACATTAATCCCTACCCATCACTTCTACGGCACCCTCAAGGGAAGCATAAACAGTGCGTGTACGCGCACAGACACACATACAAACCAGTGTGCACACACATGTACATACACACATTCATTCATTCTCTCTCTCGGTTGCCCTGCCCTCCTGGTCAGTTCGCCCAATGCGAATCAGCCCTACACAGATTAAGAGAATTATTGCTTATCGAGAGCTTTGTATCTCCAAAGCTCTTACCAACACCAGCTAATTAAACAGACACAGCCCCCTTTCCCTCCGCTGTAGTGTATACAAAGTGTAAGCCGTGAACTGACAAGACCTGGGATCTAGTCCCAGGTGGGGAACATGTCACCTTGCACAAAAGACAGAGGAGTCATTATTACGGTATCCCACGCAAGAGGGTATAAGTAGCTTGCCGGAGGTCAGTCAGTTAAGAAGTGGCTGAGCTCGGCTATAAACTTAGGTCTCTGCAACTCCAGAACCCGAGTTCCCTTAGTCACTCCTATGTATGTACAGGTGTTAGTCATTACCCTCATCATTTTCAGTCTCCAAGATGACATGCAGAGACCAACCCTTCCAGCCTCGAAGGACTGTTTATCCCACACCCCCAGCGCTCACAAATAGCGCTCTACTGACTGGGCGGGTAGCTGGTCTGAAATGGTCTTCTTCTCACGCAAACACTCAAGTTAACATCATGGGCTCAGAACCCCTCTCCCCTCCCTGGACTCCAAGTTGTGGGCAGTCACTTCTCTTTCCCCCGGGTTCCCTGCCCCTGCCCTCCAGAGCCTTGAGCTCAGGACTCCACGTGTGGGGAAAGCTCAGAGCTGCCGGGGCCTCTGCCTGGCCCAGAACCCGAGCAGAGACCCTCTCCCTTGTGATATCTCCCAGATATCACAGGGAAAGCCCCAAAGCCAGGGACCATCCACCACAAGGCAACCCAATTAACCAAGCTGTTCATGAGGGCTACATTTACAACTTCTGTTGTTCAAATCGAATAATCCTCTTTAACTGAGATCTTTGCCTTCATTAAGGTAATCAGTGCCTGTGAGGAAATGATCAGAAAACCTCTCAGGATTTCCACCCATCACATGGAATCCCACATGCCATATGTTTCATCACTGGGATGCAGGTTTAGTCAATCCTTTCAAACACTGTCACTCTTTAACAAGGCTAATACACCTTTTTTTTCTTTTCTTGGCTTCGAAAGTCTTAATAGGATAGAAAATTTGAGGAAATCAATCAGTAATTAATTACCCATTAAATGTGATTTACCCGGTACTGTGAGGACACAGAAGTATTTAATAAGATCCTTGCTTTCTGGGAGCTTAGAACTCTGGATAAGCAGAGAAACTAGCATACCAAGTAATGAGGTAACAGCTGACTAGGCTCCTGGACTAGAAACAGAGTTAGAAATCATTCATGCCTTCATTCACTAATATACCATGTAGACCCCACTAGTAGCAGAATCTATACAGGTGGACACTGTGGTAGTTCCTAGGGGCAAGAGGTGTCCAGTAAGGAGAGCCATGGGGTATACCCCAAAGAACTCGGAGGACACAGGAAGCAAGCGACTACAGGACAAGGTAAAATGACAAATATGTCCTAAGAAGAATGAACTAAGTATTCAGAAAAGACGGAATCAGCAGGACACGAGCTGCAATTGGCCCTGTAAGGAGGGAAGCTGGGTCACAGGCTCCCCGTCACTAGGACGGGATGCTCTAAACACCAAAGCACAGCGTTCCCTGCACAGCATGAGAGAACTTACGATTAATCTTGGAAAATGAGAAGCTACGTTCATACCCACTGGGTTCATTCTACGCGGTGCTCACCAGGCCTGGGGTTAGGTCATTCATTCATTCAGTGACCATTTACCAAAGGCTGATGCTAAGGATACCAGGGAGAATGAGGCACAGTCCCTGCTCACTGAGCTTACAGTCAGATATGGAGAAAGACAAATTCTAGAGACAATACAGATGGATAAGTGCTTGTACTGCATGCAGGGGGTTGCGGGATCCAGACTGGGGTGGCGGGTGACAAGGCAATATGCCCAGAGGAGGTGATGACTAAGCAGAATCCCGAAGGACAGGTAGGAGGTAGGAGCGCAGGCTGCAGCCCACGACGATGGTAACAGTGACGGGAATTCTCATACACCATCATTGCCATCATTTTCTGAGTGCTTACCTTGTTTTGGGACAGAAACTGTACTTGGTATTTCTCTCTCATACACACACACACACGCACACATCAACTCAAATCATTTTTGAGTACGTGTGTTTAGGATGTGAGTGATCCTAACAGCTGCACTACATGTTCAATGTTATCATTCCTGTTTGATAAACGGGTTGACTGAGACCCAGAGAGGTGAAATGACTTTCTCATGGCCACAGAGCAAGTGCCGGAGCTGGGACTTGAATCTGTCTGCATTCTACCCACTACTCCAGACTTCAGAACTGTGGGGTGGAGTGTGTAACTGAATTCCTCCTTGGCCTCTTGGACCACTGAACCATCCACAGGTCCACGCAGTCAGAGGAGTGACCCCATCCCCGGGCCTTGGGCCCCCAGTCTCACACTCCAGTCCCTAGTCCCTGAGGAGGGAGCTGACCCCTCTGATTCTGCCTCAAGCTGTGAGCCCAAAACAAAGTCTCTCCCCCTCACTTCCAATTGGAAACTGTTAAGACGTGGCCTAAAGTTTCCTTCAAGACTGCCTGCTCTGACAGTCTCAGACTCTGGCTCTAAAAGGACTGACGGAGCAAACAAGGTAGAACAAGAGACAGGTCGGAGTTTCCCACCCACACGCTTCACCTGGGCCCGGCCAGGTGACTTAGCAAGGATGCCAGTCCAGCAGAGCAGACCTCCCCAGAGCAGGGGTGCTAATCCCGGAGCTCCTGAAGCCCAGGACGCTGCAGGGGGCTCCTCTCTTCCGTGGTCTTCCCGCATTTCACCGCCTCTGAAGTGGGTGCCATCTAGAGATAGCCACCTTATCCTGAAGCTCCCTCGAAAACTTAAGAGTCAGCTCCTTGGGCCATGACGGACACGCCACCTTGTCTTCTGGGCGCGCTGCTCCTGAGGGATGGTGACCTCCATCCCGTGCCCCCGCTGACCCCAAGTGCCCTGACTGCCGTGCTCCTGCCTTCCACTCAGGTGAGAAAGCTCACTGGCAGGAACCGTGATGCCAGAAAGCTGTCCCTCCACCAACCCCACCGGCCACACACACAGCAACCCCAGGTTTCCTGAGGCTTCAGGGATGGGAACCAGGAGTCTGCACACAAGAATAAACAATCTCATCTCCGAGTGTATATTCTGTCTTCGTTACGCCACCACGAAGGTGTTAATATACAACTTACAACATATTAATCAGCCCTCTAACTTCCAAATGCTAAATGCATCATTAACATTCATGTTTTCTTCAATTACTTGGCTGCTCTGAGGGAGGAGAATGAGTCAGATCTTCAATAAGTCCATCTCCCGTGGACGGCTCAGGGATCATAAAAGGCAGCCCGGGCCTCCACCCTTACTGTGGAGAGGGGAAATTCCTGCTCCCAGACTTTATCACTGCTGCCTGGCCCAAATGCAGGCTGGCCATAAAAAAGCAATTGAAGCTGAGGAGTGAAGGGGAGAAAACAAAAGAGGGAGGAGAAGGCAGGTGGGAGGGAAGAGGGCAGGACACAGGGAGGAATCATATCAGCACCCAAGGATCATGGAGACCAATTAGTCTAACCACCACATTTTATAAATGAGAGGACTGTGGCTCAGAGAGGGTGAGTGACTTGCCCAAGATCACACAGTGCATTAGTGGAGAGAACAGAGGAAAAAGGAGAGAGGAAAACAGTGCAGAAGAGGAAAGAGTGATAGCAGGAAAAGCTGGCAGAAAACTGGTCAGTAAAGATAGAAAGAGGGCGAGAAAGAAGCAGCAGAGAGGAGGGGACAAAAGATGTGTTACAAAGAGGAAAATCTGAAACAGATGCAAGCGCAGAGTGGCCCTCAACTTCAACCCCAGCTGCTCAGCTCCCAGGTCCCTGAGGCAGGAGAGGGTTGAGCTATGGGTGTAACATTTTGGATAGGGGACGGACAGACCGGAGGTAAGGGGGAGGGAGGAACCGGGAAGCACTGGGGTTGGGACTCTGCCCCAGGCCTCCAAAATTTAGCCAAACTAAATACACGCCTAATTAAAATGCCTTTATCCCATAGTGGCGCTATCCAAACTTCACTTGGAATTTGTTACAGACACTGGTGGCTATAAAATCGATTTGCAAAGCAGATTCAATCACCTCCCTGCAGCCAGTGGACTGCAGACCAGTCCTGAATTGAAGAGGAAAGAGAAAAAAAGGCTCCTGCTGGCCGGTCACTTTTTTGTCCACAGGCTGCCACCCAGACAGGGCTGTCCACCTTGAGGTAGAAGCATCCAAGGTCAGCACACACTGGCGCTTCCAGAAGGCTGAGCTGGGGGGCTCAAAGTCCAGCGAGCGGAGAAGCAGGGCCAGCTCTGGGGCCACCGTCCGGGGTCCTCCAAAGACACAGGCCCTGATGGTTGTTCTGACCATAGTTGAAAACCCACACAGGTCAGCACCACCTATACAGTGCTCTGAAACGACCAGCTGTTTGAGTCTCATGACTCAGGAGGTGGGCATGGTGGGCTGCCTCCACACTGAGGGAAAAGCCTCAGAAGGATTAGGAGCGTGGCGAAGGTCACCCTCTCAGTAGGGGGCTCAGCAGAGACCATGTATGTTAATGACAACAGCATTCAGCCCTGGAACACACAGACACACTCACGATACGGCCGAGTCTACAGACTCCCAGCAGAATGTGACTGGCGGGGCTGGCCCTGAGAGCCACTGCAGATGTGCCCCCGAGCCGGGCAATTTTGAGTTTTACCAAGTCTCCCCTGCAAGCTGCCGCCCATCTGTCTCTTCCTTTCTATGCCCACTGCTATATTCCAGGCCGGGACCTGGGATGCCTGCAGCAGCCCCCTTGCTGCCTCTGCTCTCTAGCTTCTGCTCCCACTACTCAACTGAAAATGCTCCCCAAACACCCATGACCTCCTCATTGCCCAATGGACACTGTTTCGTCCTCACCTTCCTGGACCACTCTCTCAGTGCACCTGTCTTCTCCAACCCCTTCCTTCCTGGAAACTGCTCCGGGTTTCTGTGGTCTCAATTGCTTTTGTCTGTTCTTCTACCTCTGGTACTCCTGAGTTGACTCTGAGCTTCCTTCCTCAGCTTGCTCCATAAATTCTCGTGTTTCCCAGCTCTTTCTTCTCTCATCTGTTCTTCTAACCCCTTATGTGACTACAAGTAACTTAATCTGAGCCCATGGCTTAGGCTCCACCTCTACCCAAATGAAGCTAGATTCTGTGTCTGGAGCCCACACCCCTCTCCTGAATTCCAGATCCCATCAATCAGCTACTTGCTGGATGTTTCCATGTGGCACCCCAAACTCAACATGTCCAAACTCAACACATCGTCCCCCTTTCTGCCTCAGATGACTACTCCTCCCAAATTCTCTCTTTCTGAACGGCATCACCACCTAACCAGTTGTCATCCTTGACTTCCACCTCTCTCTTACCAACCGTACAGATGCCAACAGTGCCCCTGCACGTATCCCCGTGGCAAGCGCCATTCCTGTACGGCAAGCACCTGTGACTCCCGGGCTGAGGACTTTCTCCTGCAGACCACAGTGCTGGGTAATTAAGCATGGATGCAACCCTTAGCCAATGACATACGGGACCCAGATGATGATATCCCAGCTCCCTGGCCCTTCAGGTGGGACACCCTGAAGCCGTGTTCCCCACTGTCTCTGCAAGCCCCCAGCACAACGGAGCCCCGTGTGCCCACAGCACTAACCTGTCCTTTAAGATCCTTGCATTGAATTCCTTTCCTTCCCTGTCCTATTTTGCCATTGGTGTTTCCTGTGATCACCCCTCAAATAAACCTCTTACAACCTAAATCCTGTTCTCGGGGTCTGCTTTTGGGGGAATCCAGCCTAAGTGCCCACCAATCCTGAATCAGTTACACTGCTGAGTTCACATCCTAAATGTATCCTGAAGTGGCGTCTTCCTCCTCCACCGGGATCCAGCCCTCATCACTCTCCCCTGGGTTACAGAACCAGCCAGTTGATTGGCTTCCTTGACCCTCCTCCTGTTCTGCTTCAAACCATCCCCAATTACACATTTGATCACGGCATTCCCTGCATTAAAACCCTTCAGTGGACCCCCCACTGTCTATAAGACACAGCCAAATCCTTTTATCCTCATGCCTTCAAAGGCCCTCCGTGATCTGCCCTCACCTTCTGTCCACACTCAAGCCCATGAGGCTCCTCCCTCAGCCCTACAATCCCAGCCATACTGAGTAGCTCCCAGATCCTCCAAGGCACACTCCACAGTGTCCTTGCCCTGCCTCTGCCCTCTGCACACTTACTCTTAGCCAAAAACTAAATGCAAGGATCCCTCATTCTATGAAGTCTTTCTCTCTGCCCCATCCCCTCGCCATCCCCCCAAGGGAGAACCCCATGCTTTCCTCTCCATACTCACAGTTCCTCTGACATGCTTCTCCTTGGACACCTATGGCACTCTGGTGCCCTGAGTGCCACATACACCTTCCTCTTTGAAGGTGAGGCAATAGTTTATCATCTTAAAATCTCCGGGGTTTAGCTCAGTGTCTGCCACTTAGTAGGGGCTCATGAAATGTCAGTTGAAAGCATGAGAGCTAGAACGGAGGGAAAGAATGAACATACTCACAGCCTCTTCCCCTCAGGCGCTGCCACTGGCTTGACCACTGTCTGACATGGGATCTGGAGACATCTGGCCGAGACCTTCCACAAATGTTTATGATGCTATGCAAATAACTCTCCCCGGGGATGATACGTGCGGCCTTTCTGCCCCTGGTATACAATGTTCTGTGCCAAGTGGGCTGTCAGTGGGGACACTCAAGCGAGACACTGAGGAATGTAGGTCTGCAGTGGAGGGGTGGGGTGAGGGACTATAATAAAACACTACGCGAACCAATCTGGGCCCCATGCCATGGAAAATGTGCGTCTGTCCTTGACTTCGGTGGCAAATGAGGCGTGAAAACATATCAAAATGTGATATTCAATATATGGATGTATTTAATATTTCAAGAGACTGGAAATCGGTTACCAGAGGTTTAAATGATAAATCAAGCCTATGAACTTTCTCGTGTCTGCACCTGGTACGTACCATTCCCAGGAAGAAAGGAGGGGAGAAAGAGAGAAACAGAGGACAAGAACAAAGGGCCTAGAGACTCTGAAAGGCAAGATCCAGAGACATCCCCCCCCCCCCCGGCCCCCTGCCACCAACACACCTCTTTCAAACCTCCCCCAAGTTTGCACATTGAGTCCCGGCTGCCTGCAAGCACCTTGCCCACCTAGAGAACTTCATTCATCCTGCAAAATCCAGTGCTTCCTTTGGAATTCTGTCTAAGCAGCTTCCCTGGCCCTTGTAGCCTCTGGCCCCAGACCCACAGAAAGCAGGACACGCGTTGCCTATGCTCAGCCTGGCCTGGCGTTCTAGATGCTGAAGTGTTGGTGGTTTAACACAGCTGCCTCCCAACCACACTGTAAGTTCTCTGAGGACCGAGACGAGGTCCCCCTCACTTCAATATCCTGCAGAGCCTGGACCATCCCTGACACAGAGTAGACACTCAATTCACATGGCACTTGAACCGAAAGAGAGGAAGGTCCAGCAGCGAGCACTGTGGCCAGCAGACAGCTCTGGGGAACCTGCTGTGGCCCAGATGCTAAGCTAAGGAACTTGGTTCTCACGTTGCTCTTTCACATAAACTTCACCAAGACCCTGTGCTCGAAGTAGTATTTGTCCCATTTAACTGACGAGGAAAGTGAGGCTCAGAGAGGTTTTGTCACCCGTGCTGAACGCTATTCTGTGCGCTCCCAGAGGACAGGAGACCCATCCGCCTCCTGACGCAAGCCCACAGCAATGCCCCGCGGGCGGTAAGTCTTAGAACCTTGGTTGCATGAGTGTTGATTCCTAGCCTCCCTTGAATATTCATTTTGATGTTGAATAACATGCTCAGGTATCCCAGGTCCCCCCACTTGGCTGGTTATCAGTATCACCTGGGAGTTTTAAAACTTTCAGAGCTCTGGGCCCCTCTCCTGGCCATTCCAATTAAGTCCAGGGTAGGGACTGACCATAAATATTTTTTCTTATTAAAGCCCCCTGGCTGATTCTGACAATGAGGCAGATTTGGGGACCACCAATGTGGTCCTCATCTCAGAACCTCTCATCTGCATCTTACCCATGCTCTCTCCAGCTCGGACGTTAGGGCTCACGGGGTCCAGCTCCCCCTTCCTGGGACAGGAGCTCTTTTTGTTTAGTACCACCCCTCCCCACTCCCCGGTTCTTTTCCTTGTGAAAACCTCCCGTGTCCTCATTTGTCTTCAGGTCACAGCTCCCTATGCTTGGGGATGACCGTGAGCCTTTCCTGCCCCAGGTCTGTGCATAAACTTGTCCGAGCTTAACCCAGCCCCACTCTGAAACCCACCTCAGCAGGACAGTCGGCTCTCCCCATATGGTAACACCCTTCCCTGACCAAGGTCAAAGTTACCCTTATCTAGTCCATCTTTTCCTGAGACATGAAAAGAAGGGAAATATTCAAGGGGCACCACCGGCTCAGCCAGGGGCCCTCGACCTCAGCACTGCCGGCATTGGGGCTGGAAAATTCCCTGTTGCTGCCCTGTGTACTGCAGGATGTGTAGCATCACCCCTGACCTCTGCCCACTCCATGCCAGCAGCACCTCCTCCACTTGTGACAACGAAAAACGTCTCCAGACATGACCAAATGTCCCCTGGGAAGCAAACTGCCCCCGGCTGAGAACCAAGGAGTTAAGCCATGAAGGAACATTGAACTTGAAGGCAAAGGACTGAATCCCAGCTTCTGGCCCTTCCCTCCCTGCGTGCATGTCTTTATCTTTGAGATGGGTCAACGACATCTCCGTGCTGGGTTGTTGCAGGAGGTAAGTGAGATTGAATTGAATAAACTGAGTTGGGAGAATATGCCTAAAACAAACCAGAGAGACTTTTCGAGAAAGGGTTGAAAGCAAATACCACGATCAGCAGTGCGCAGGTAAACTGGCTCTCAAGAAACATCTATCTAGATGAAAAGCTCTGATTTGTAGTGTTTGCTGAGTTCTACGGTGTGACTATGCCCAATATAGCCAATTTCAAGCCACCAACCTGATGTTACTGAACGTGGAGTTGGGGACAAATGTGCAGACTCCCTCTCTCTATTGGCCAGCCAAGCCTATGAAATAAGTGTGACCCAGGCAGGCAGGAGGCTGTTGGGAAAGGTGGGCCTGTAGCCTCACCAGTAAATGCCCACCCAGCCCAAAGACGTGCAAAGTCATTTCAGAGCGACAACTTCTTTGGACAAACAAAGCCTGTCTGCCCACAGGATGCAGCCCGCCCATCTATGACCTCAGCTCTAGCGATTCCCCATTGGAAAGCACTCCTCAGCCCTCTTCCTCCTTCTCTCTGCCTTCCAGCCTCTGCTGTCAGAGCTGGCACTGAACACAATGAACGCTGAACAGGATACTAATATTGTTAGTATTAACAAGATACTAGTGAAAATGTAGTCAGGAAAGTCAGGTAAGACAGAGCCCCTCACACCCAGTCAGGCCTTCAACAGGGACAATGGCATTGGGTTCAGACAGTTCTGTGTTCAAGCCTCCTTCTGCCAAGGTAGAAGCATACTCCTTCAAGTCTCTGGGCCTTTATTTTCTCATCTGCAAAATGGGCTACCAATGCCTGCCCCACCCCACCCCACCCCCACCCCAAGGGCTGTGATGATGCCAGCCTGAGAGAAAGTCTACAAGATGCCAAGCTAGCTCCTCGCTCCCTCTTCAGGCAGGTGCCAGGAGGACCGTCCACCCACTCCTCGAAAGGACCTAGCAGTCCCTAAATGGGGCTGCCGGGCCTGCGAGGAGCCTGTAGGGTGGTAATCAGTTCCTATCAGGTTCTATTTTACCTATTAAATGGAGACTGGCCCCAGGAAGCAAAAATTCCCATCAGCTGAGAATAGCAAAAGGATGTCATCAGCTTCCTCATCATGTCAGAGAAAACAGACATGGGGCATCCAGGGCTTGTCAAAGGCAACAAAGAAAGAGGAGGGGCCCATCTGAGTGGAGCTGGTGCCCAGGGGCTCCTGATCAATACTGAAAGTGAAGCAGTCTAGAAATTTAAGGAGCCATGGATTGAAAGGGAAGGATGAGAGCAGACAGCGGACAGCTCCAGGGTACCTGGCTGGTGCCTGATCTGGTGTCAGGAACCCTGGCAAAATCAAGGGCCAGGATCAAGGGCCTAGAAGATGAGAGTTCCCTTTCAGTCCTCCAGGCCTGCCAAAGTCGGGGGACACACCAAGCCCAGCCCGGGGTCCTCACTTGAGATTGGCAAGTCCTGAGCTCCATTGTTCCAGAAAAAACAAAATACAGAAACTCGCTCCGGCTGTTTATCATGTTTGCTGCTCCTTTTCCTTCTCATTAACTCTGGCTTCAGATTTGCTCCCATTCAGCTCTGAGTTAGTTTCACTCCAAACTCACAGTTGCTTTTTACTTTCACATCCCCCACACATTGAGCCTGTTTATTCCTTATTTATTTTGCTCATCTCAGCCCCTTTACTTCTGGGAGTGATTCCAGCTACAAAAAAAAAAAAAAAAGAAAAGAAAACAAAAACAAAACAAAACCAAAAAAAAAAAAAAAAAAGAAAACCCCAAAACGAAAAAGACCCACCACAAACAATCAATTAAGAGACAAGCTGCTTGCAAATCGCCAGGAAGTGAGAAAAGGCCTCCCCTCCTCGCTACCAGCCCCCTCCCCTTAAACGTGGGGATTTGATCTTTAAACCAAAAGCCACTAATGTGCTGTGTGATTTGAATCAAGTCACTTGCCCAGTCTGGGCCCAAGGTTCCTCTTGTCCGCGATGAAGGAGCTACACTAGTTCTCCGGAGTCCTTAATCTTCTTTAGGATCACCGACCTCTTTAAGAGTGTGAAGAAAGCTGCAGGTTTAGCTCTCCAGTTCACTTTCTATACATACACGAATGTGGCCTGTAATGGCGGGGGCTCCTGGAACCCCTGACCACCCTCGTGAGAGGGGTTCCTGGGTCCCCGAACGGGATCTCCTGCAGCCCAGACAGGAGGAGCGAAATGGAGACCGACATCTCTCCCCTGCCCTCTGTTCAAGGAACAGACGAGGGCCAGGCGGGCCTTCCTGGGAGCCCCTGAGAGTGGAAAACCAGTTTCCCTGGCTTAGCCTGAGGCGCTACTTCTGGAAGGCTGCCATTCAGGCAACCAAAGCTGATGTGACATTTGTTTAATTTTCAGGAAAACTCTTTACTCTTTTTTTTAAAGACACAGAGGGGAAAAAGCCACCCTCACAAAACCTTTCACTCTCTTGCTCTAATAGGACACGTAAAGGCTGACAATGCACAAGAACTCAGTCACGCTGAGAAGCCCACAGGCCGTGTGGAGAGGGTGCCGGGGCACTCCCAGGGTGAGAAGGGCAGCCTCCGGAGCCTCTTCTTCCAGGGGCAGAGGATGCAGCCTTCGGTGTGGAGCTTTCAGGCTCCCACACTGGGGTCTCACCTCCCCCTTCTCCCCCTCCCACCTTGGCAACTGGAGCAAGCAGTTCACTACCACCTGAACCAGAGCTGCCAGAACCACCCCCCGGAACCTTCCGCCGGGGGCTTCAGCCGCCTGCACCATGGTCGAGGGGCGAGCTCCCTTCCGGAGCGTTTCTCCTGTGCCAGGCCCTACGCTAGGTATTCAAGCCAATGCAGGAAGGAATACGACCAAAACCAGCCGATAATTTGAACCAGTCTTAGCTGCAAGAGACACCAAAGGCCTTTCACGTTTGGGTCCCAGGACTTGGGGCCTGGCTGTGTTTGACTCACTCCCAGAGTGATTCACCCTGACAAGGCCGAGCTGGGGAAAGGCCCACGGTGTTTACACCTCCTACGCCCCTGTTCTCTCCCTGTTGGAAGGTTTCAGGGAAACGTTGAACTGAGACCTGAGGGCCTAATAGTACCCAAGGCAGGCTGCCTTGAAACCGGTTCCCCTAAACATCTGATTATAGCAGTTTCTACTCAGAAAAACAGGTCACCGGGCTTCCCTGGTGGCGCAGTGGTTGAGAGTCCGCCTGCCGATGCAGGGGACATGGGTTCGTGCCCCGGTCCGGGAGGATCCCACATGCCGCGGAGCGGCTGGGCCCGTGCACCATGGCCGCTGGGCCTGCGCGTCCAGAGCCTGTGCTCCGCAACGGGAGAGGCCACAACAGGGAGAGGCCCGCGTACCGCCAAAAAAAAAAAACCAAAACAAAAAAAACAGGTCACCATGGCCTTGGAAGCACAGGAGAGAGGCTGGGGGTGCTGGGAAAATAGAATGTGAGATAAAGCTGTCAAGGTATACAGTGACTCTGTCACTGCTCGGGTTCTTCTGAACCTGTCCCTCCTTCAAAGAGCCTGAAATTCTCTGGTCTGCATTTCCCAGACCATGGAGGGAAAACCACGTAAAGTTCAGATGGAGAAACTATGGAGCATGCTGTGAGCCCTAGAGAAGGGTGAGGCAGGGAACACAGAGCTGCCCCCTCCTCCATCCTGTAGCTACAAGCCATGGAGCCAGGACGGTCCCTACCACCACTCCAAGGCAATCTGAAGCAGCTGGTCCAAAGAAATAAAAATAATGAAAGATAATGGCCAGTTATGAGAACGTGGATAAATTACCAAAGGGAGGTTTTGTTTTCTCATCCTCTGCATGTTAAAAACAAAACAACAACAAAATGAAACATCTGTCTGGAAACAGCCTTGGTGATAGCCTGTCCAGATGTAGAGGATCAATAAGTCCCCTCTCCAACCCTCAGCTGACAGGACCAGGATTGTGAAATGGCCCTCTGAAGAACACTACCCTTTGTGGTAGAACAAAATGACCACAAAAGCTTCCCATCTCTGATTGCGGCCCGTTGTACTGCCGCTTCCCAGCCGCTCCCATCAAGAGCTGGAGTCTATTCTCCACCCCTTGCATCTGGGCTTGAACACGTGGCTTCCGTGGCCAATTGGACGTTAGCAGGCATAAAGTAACAGAGGCTCTAAAAGCGCTTGTATGTTGGGGCTTCCTCCTCTGCTGCCAAGAACCTTCCACCACCACGTGAATGAGTAAAGACAGACAGGATTTAAACCAGCAGAGTTATTTTCAAAGATGAAGGATGGATATCCATGGCTACATCTATGTCTACAGCTACATCTAGATATGAAACACATAGAAGACGGGCCAGGCCGGGGCTAGCCTCCTGGAGGATGAGACCGTCTGGCCCTGGCCCCAGCTGATATTGACGCAGGCCATCCCAGACCTTCCAGTCCTAGTCAAGCCAGCCCAGACCGTAGGAGACATTTAGCTAACACAGAGCGGCAGAAAAACAACAAAGTTTGTTGTTTTAAGCCACTAAGTTGTATGGGGGAGGTTTGTTACACAGCAGAAGCTACGCACTGCACTCTCCCTGCCATTCACTCTCAAGGAAAAGAACTGGCCGGCTCCTCAGGGGTTGGGCTGACTGGACACAGCAGGCCAGGAAAGCGTCCTGGGCCAACGGGGAAAAGACCACCCAGCGCCAGAAGCCTGAATTCAAACCACTGTTCTGCTACCTGCTAGCTGTGCGTGAGCTTGACAAGATGTTGCAGGAGTCTGTGAGCCTCAGCTTCCCCATCTGCACAATGGGGACAGCAAGCCACTGCGTGAGGTCCTTGTGGGAAGGAAATGAGAGAACGTCTGGGAAAACCGCTACTCAAAAAGGGTTTGTCTCGCTTTGACTCAGCCAGACTAGATGGTCATGGTGTCTTCCGCCTTAAGTGCACAAGAGCGGACAGTACAGGAAGGGTGCCCAGAGGGACCCACTCTCCCTGACTCCAGACCTGCTCAAACGGGAGTACCTCGCAAGGGCAGGAGGGAAAGTCTGTCGCTAAAACAGCCACTCGGATCTGTCGCTGAGGCCCTTGGTTTTTAATCTCTGAGAAAGAGACTCTTCATCCCACATTCACCGCATCAGCAAATCCATAAGCAAAATGTAGAAAACACAATGTCTTTATTCATTTCATCAAGCGGTAATTAGGGCCTGGAACAGGAATCTTCCATCAGCAGGCACTCTGGCTCCTAAAAGCCAGGTAGGTTTCTAATTGGGCTGGAGGATGACTTTAGGGGGATCTCAGAGTCTGCTGAAGAAGGCCTCATCCACAGCCGCAATTTCTCTTTTCCATTCACAGCCTTAGAGAAAAAATTAGAATGCTGAGCTGTATTAGGAAATTAGACAAAGTGGGAGCCGCTGGGCAAAACACACACAGCCCACAACCTGGAGGACCCCTGCAGGTCCCTTAATGTAAAC
The DNA here is from genome assembly GCF_008692025.1 of Phocoena sinus. NCBI lineage: Eukaryota > Metazoa > Chordata > Mammalia > Artiodactyla > Phocoenidae > Phocoena > Phocoena sinus. The sequence goes on from NC_045770.1 coordinate 12,213,162, forward strand.
ATGCTGGCAAAGCGCTTGGCTCAGGTAGCCAAGTAAGATGGAGAGGCAATTTTATTCTTGTTGTTTTAAAAGAAGCAGCTAAAGAAACTGCCTTTATGTTACACTGAGACTCTGCTGCCTGCCGCTGGGCTCAGCTGAAGAGCCAGGGCTCGGGCAGGGAGAAGGGGCAGGTCAACACCTGCTGGGTAGAGCAGCCAAGAAGGGGAAGAGAAAGGACAGGGAATGGGCAGTTCTTGGGCTCCCGTGGTGGCAGGTCCTGGGAGAGGTGCTGTGCCTACATGATCCCACTGCATCCTCCTGAGAGTCCAGCAAGGGAAGCATCATCGTCCCAGTGGGAAGGGATGTGACGCCGGTCTCCCAGCAGGTAGGGAGCAGAGCCAGATTGGAGCCCAGGAGGAGAGGGGTCAACCATCAAGGTGAGCGGAGACACTTCTGACAACCAGGGCTCCCCGGGAGCGAGGCCTTCTGAGGCCGGCCTGGCAAGAGGCTGCGGTGCTCCCAGTTCAGTGAGCAGCCGCGGACTAAGCCAGGGGTCCTGAGGGCCCCGGGTATTTACACACACAGAAGCACCAGGTAAGGCGAGAACTGGGTGGGATACAAGGTTAGCTGCTGAAGCCCCTTCTCAGACCATAGCTCACCTTCCCTGCATGTATACACCCTCCCTTACCTCGCCGGTCTGGCCGCTTCTTCCATATATGTTATAGATACAGATATATAGTTATAGACACAACATCGATCTCCATCCTTCCTCTTTGGAAATAAATTTGCTGGTGTGAACCCCACTCTGCTCTCCTCCAACTTCCTCCCTGAAGCTCTCCCCTATACCCTATATCCTACTTCCCAGGCAGAATTTTGGTTCCTTCACGTGTGTTCACATAGCCTCTCTTCCCACACTCATCACATTGTATTATATTTACTGGTTAATAGGCCTCTCTCCCTTCCTAGAGTATGAGAATAGAGGCAATTTCTTATTCATCTCTGTATCCCCAACAGTTAGCACAGTGGTTGACACACAGTGGGCATTTAAAAATATCACTCAAAGGAATCAATTAAACAACTAATCTTTGATCACCTGCTATGAGCTGGATGTTCAGGATCCAATGATTTTAAAAGGTGATAAAGAAGGCATTCCCTCAAGGAACTCAGAGTCCAGGGGAGTCAGACAAGTGGGGACCCACAGTACAGGCTGGTAAGTGCTTCGGTGGGTAACTGGGGTCCTAAGGGTACATGGTCTGGGGAGGGAAGCTTCAGGAGGAGGAAGCATCTCAGCCAAGACCTGTGGAAGCATGGGAGGTGCTGGGTGAAGGAGAAAGAGCTGTTCCAGGCAGATTAAGCTGCGTATGCAAAGGTCCAGAGGTGAGAGAGACTAAGGAACATTCTAGAAACTCTAATACCATAGGTCAGAACAGCTGGAGTACAAAGCGTAGATGTCACCGAGTAGCAGAGGAGATGAGAAGGAGGAAGAGCATGGATCAGATGGCTCCTCCATTCATGCAATCAGTCGGGCCAAGGTGATGAACAAGATATACCGTCTCTGCCTTACGGAGCTTACAGGAGGGGAGGAAAAAGTGAAAATAAGAAATCATTTCAAAAGGTGCAAAGGGCTATGAATGAAACTACTAGGAAGTACACAGGGGCAGGAAAACCTCTGTGTGAGAGCAATCTGAGCCTGAAGGATGGAAAAGCACTGACCACATGAAAAGCAGGTGGAGATGCTCCAACCAGAGGGAACAGAATGTGCAAACCTTCTGTGGCAGGGAAGAGCTTGGCATGTCCACAGGCTGAAAGGCCAGTGAGGATGGGACACAGCGGGTGAGAGAAAGGTTATCAGTTAGGATGGGTTCGGTTGCAAGCAACAGAAAACCTTCTTAATGGTGACTGGAACCGTAAAGACATGTATTATCCCACTGAAGACGAGGCTGTCAATTACAGGGTGGATTCTGCCACTCAACCGCATCTACAAGGACCTGACCCTCCTATCTGCCATCCTCAGGGAGTGGCAGCATCCTCTCCCATCACGGTGCCCAAGCACCAAACACATCCTCACCAACCAACATCAGAAAAGCAGGAAGGGTGCCTTATCTCCCCCTCCTGCCTAATTCTCTCATGAGGGCAGTGCATCTTTCCTAGAAGTCGCCAGGAGACATTCTTATCTTTTTGTCTTTTAATAAATTTATTTATTTATTTTTGGCTGCATCGGGTGTTCGTTGCTGCATGTGGGCTTTCTCTAGTTGCGGCGAGCAGGGGCTACTCCTCGGTGCAGTGCACTGGCTTCTCATTGCGGTGGCTTCTCTTATTGCGGAGCACGGGCTCTGGGCATGTGGGCTTCAGTAGTTGTGGCACGCGGGCTCAGTAGTTGTGGAGCATGGGCTTAGTTGCTCTGAAGCATGTGGGATCTTTCCGAACCAGGGCTCGAACCCATGTCCCCTGCGTTGGCAGGCGGATTCTTAACCACTGTGCCACCAGGGAAGTCCACAGTCTTTGAGTCCCATGGTACAGAACCAATCACGTACCCACCCTTAAACCAACTGCTATCAATGGAGTCATGGCATTACCACGATTAGCTTAGATTAACCATGGTCACATCCTGTGCAAGGGAGAAGGCCTCAGCTTCCCTGAAAAAGTCACCACCTTTTTCGTGGAAAATCCCCCTTTCTGAACAAAATTGGGGTTCTGTTACAATGGAAGATGGGAGGAAATGGCTGTTAGGAGGGCAACCGCTCAAGAAGAGGGGGCACAATGAGGATGGGGAATTAGATAGGTGGGCCAGATCACAGAGAGCCTTATAAGGCGCAGCAAGGAGTCAGGATTTTATTCTAAGGATAACGAATAACCACTGCAGGGTTTAAGCAGAGGAATAACATGCAACAATTTATGTTTTTGAAATGCTGTGCTGGGTGAAGAACTGGGAGCAAGAGCGGCAGTAAAGAGACCAATTAGGAGGCTATGGTCCTAGGTCAGGAAAGAGATGACGGTGGCCTGGACTGGAGGGTGGCAGGGCAGATGGAGAGGTGTACATCTGAGACACATGTTGGATGTAAACCGGCAAAACTTGGTGGGATATGGGATGTAGAAGGTGAGAGAAAGGAGAAATCAGGGAGGACTCCCACATTTCTGACCTTGCAAATTGGAGGACATGGGTGCCATTTACTGAGATGGGGGAAGATGTAGGGAGAAACAGATTTGAGAAAAGAAATCAAGAGTTTGGTTTCTTTTTACATGTTTGGGATATCTGTAGAACATTCAAATGAAAAATTCAAGTAGATAGATAGAATGGCAGGACCTGAGCTCAAGAGAGGAATTTGGAAGTTATCACTATATAGATGGTATTTAAGTTTGGCAACAGGTGAGTTCACCTAGCGAGGGTGTACAGATGGAGAAACAGGCCAAGGATCAAGACGTGGACATCCAATATTTAGACAAGAGAAAAGGAGGAATAAACGGAAAGGGGGGTGTGGGGATCCAGAGAAGCACAGCCTTTGGAGCCTAGAGAAAGGGTTTCCGAGAAGGAGAGGGTGTGGAACGCTGCTGAGAAGCCAAGATGAGGACAGCAAAGTGTACGTGGGAGTGGGCGACACGGAAGCTACCGGCGACCTCCAGGAGCTGTGAAGTGGGGTGGTGGGGAAGGACGCCAGATTGAAGTGGGCGGGAGGGTGACTGGGGTGGACAGTGGAGGCGGTGTGTGCCGACAGGACTTCTGAGTTGTCTGGCTGTGAAAGGGAGCAGAGATGGCGCAGGAGCTGAAAGACAAGGTACGATCGCAGGCAGCTTGTAGTTTTTTCAAAGATGACAGATAAGAGAGTAGGTCCGGACACTGCTGGAAAGATCCTAGGTGAGGTCTCTGAGAAGGTGAGAGGCTGGGAGCCAGAGCACAGGTGGAAGGACCGGGCCTTGGAGTTTCAGGAGGGATGAACCCGAGCACAGCTGCAGTGGGCTCGCAGCCTTAGGGGCTGGACGGATGAGGGGGCTCCAGTCTGATGCCTCCGTCTCCTCCAATACCCCGGTGAAGTCTGAAGTGAGATGCTGAGCTCAGGCTGAGGTGTGGGAGGGGAGGTGGGAGATCTAAAGGAAGAGAGGGGAAGAAATAGGCACCCTGCAGAGTGAAAAGTGAGTCTACCAGAGAAACAGACAAAAAATCTTAAAAGGCCATTGTCTTGAACTCCCATTTTGAGTTAGGCAATCTCCACCCAGCCTAAGGGAACACAGGGCTGAGCAGGAACAGGGATCAATTGGGAAAACGGTGCAGAAAGCTTAGTTCCTGTTGTCAGGGCTCATCATTAAAGAGAAACTGGTACATTTCTATGGGGGTCTCTGGCGAGCATCTCTGAAAGGGTGAGTGCGGTCCCGTTTTGGTGAGTCAGCCCGCATTTCCCTACCAGCTTATATACAATTTCCCGGATGCTTCATCTTCTTTTCTGAAGGATCTGTAATTGGCACTGGTTCTTAAGCTTGAACATAAAGTTTTCCTGTCCCTAAAGTCCCTCTGTCTAGTACTTAATGGCCTGTAAACTGCTTAAATAAACCAAAGGAGCTCCAATTTTAAGGGACCCAGCAGCAAATCCTTCTGTCAAGTGACTTTTAGTAACGCAAATAGCCTGGGCCTAGAGGTTTTCCTAAAGAGAGGGCCACTTGCATTCTGAGCTTTGTGGCCAAGAGCAAGCACAGGTGCTTTGTACTGACATCTTTTATTTCCTAGGACACTGACACACATCTGCTCAAATTAATTACTCTTCCAAGATCTCTCCCCTGACTCACTGGATGAGAACGAGAGCTCCTGGGCGGATGCGAATACAGAAGGGAGGGGGGATGCTAGCAGGGCAGGCCTAGAACAGACAGTCTGCGACGTCTCACGATGGAAGCAACAGCACGCCACCACTTACAACCGAAATGTTTGTCTGTGAGCATCAATCCAGAGCCACCTGGGACAAAGACAGAGAGAGAAGAAAGCTGTTGTGACAGTCCCGATCAGCGGAACTCCAGTAAGAAGGAGCGGGGAGAGGCAGGGAGAGGGGAAGGAGGCAGAAGGAAGCTGGGGTGCACACTGAGTGCATCCACGGGGAACCCCGCCAACACGCTTTTCAGTTAAGCTCCTGCCATGATGTGCACTACGGCTATGATGAGCAGATATCAAGAGGTAGGGCATGGAAAGGTAATCAAGTTACTCAGAGAGAAGGTGGCCACGGATGGATGATGCCCCCCAAGGCACCAGCTCCCCTGCTGACCAGTGGCACAGCCAGGCCCAGGCCCACCTGCCAGACTTTGGGAGGACGGGAGAAGGGGAGACAGATGTGGCCGATCTCCCAGTATGGTGACTGGCCTCAGTTTACCCCTCCAGTCGAGAAGGAAGCAGGTTAAGAAGCCAGATCCCCTGTGACTTAACCACTCAACAATAACCATCACAACTGTGTCTCTTGGCCTTAGGTTAGGGTCAGCCTAGAGGGACTCAGGGAAGGGAGGGAGCTGAGGATTAGTTAAGTCACATCGTCGCTAACCTCTCGACATCTTCATTTAACCCACCTTTAAAAGAGAGATAGTGATACCCAACCCAGGGGTTGCTGGGAGAATCCACAACGTGGGTAAATCACTTAGCGCGGTACCTGGCATCAGTAAGTACTCCCCAAATGAAAGGCTACGTGGGGCCTGGGGGAAGGGACCCCGTGGCAGAGGCTGCCTCCAAAGTGCCATCAGATCCCACTGACATGGGTCACTGAGTCGTGCCTGTATCACCATATGGTCAGCCTTGGGGTTCCCAAGACGTGGCCTGAGTCCAGATCAGGAGGTGAGTAAAGTATATTCACGCATCCCCTGACTCAACTGAATCGAGTGCCAATTACATGTGAGGCATTGTGCACAGCCTAGAAATACAGCACGAGGGAGGCGGCAGGCCAGCAGAAGGGAGCACCTGGACATCAGCGAGCGGGGACCCATCACTGAAGTTTCACCTGGAGCCGCCGACCCCAGGCCACCAGGCTGATCTGCATGGCCAAGGGTTCCTTCTGGGTAGGAAAGCAGAGCCTGCCCGATTTCATTCTATTTCTCTGGGGAAGACAAAGCCGGAGGCTATGAGGAAATGTGCCGCCCAAGCAGGATGAACTGAGAAACCAGGGTGTGGGGAGGGGCCTCCTAATGCCCGCTGAAAGGAAGCAGAGGCAGGGGTAAGTGACAGCTGCTGGGGAGGGGCTGAAACACTCGGGAGAAAGAAGAAAAAGCCAATGGGAATTCATCCTTCACGGATAAAAAAGGCATTGAGACCTCCCAGGCCCAGACCTGGACCTTTGAGATAGGTTATTTCCTTGAATCAGCAGGATACATCAGTCAGAAAGAGCAGAGTCCACAGCTGTCTCCGCCCCTCCTTTGCCATGTGACCCTGCAACCCTTACCTCCCTCTCTGGCCTCAGGGGTTTGGGTAGAATAACCTTTGAGGCCCCTTCCTGCTCTGGTCTCCAGAAGTGATGGAGAGAGAAGCCTTTACATGTGAAAATGCCAACAGACCGAGCAGGGTTGTGTGTGCCTCCCTCCGGCCTTTTTGGCCATCAATACCTTTTAAATATATATTAAAAGAAACAAAAGCACTCTGCCCTGCTAAGGATGGTTGTTATTGCTAATGAGGGGCAGAGCGGGCAGGGGGGTGGGAGGCTAGTGAGACCCCTGGAGGACCCTCTGTGGGGAAGGTCATGTTTTGTTTTCCGAGGTCCCCCTGTGAGCCAGGGAGTGCAAACAGGGAGTGCCCCCAAAGCAAACTGTATTAGGCTCAAAGTCTTTGTGCATTTTTCAAACCTTCTGAGCCCCGTCCTTCTGCAGCAGCTGCATCTAATTCTAAAGCTTGACTGGCAGCATGAGACACGGATAGCCAGCAGTGAGGAAGCTCCTAGGGCTGAGCCAGGAGGAGTTCCTGAGACTTTACCTTGGACCCAAAGCTTGCTCTCCAACCTGCCGAGCCCTCCTAGAAAGGTCTTTACAATTTAGATGGTGCCCAAGGTAGGACTTTGACCTCTGCTAGGAAGAGGCCGGGCACTGCATACCTACAGCCTGTAGACTGTTTCAATAAGCCTGGGCAATGAGTTAAATTTAGATCAGTGTTTCTCAAAGTGTGGTCTCCAGACCAGCAATATTGGCAACACCCAGGAACTTGCTAGAAATGCAAATTCTTGGGCCCCTACTGAATCGGAAATGCTGGGGAGCAATGCTGGGGACCCAGCAATCTGTGTTTCAAGCCCTCCAGGTGATACGGGTACGTGGTAAAGTTTGAGAACCACTGAGATAGTATAATAGGTAGGGGTCATTCTTGGGCCCAACACAAGCTGTTTTAACAACTAGTGTCTTCAGGGACTTCCCTGGTGGTCCAGTGGCTAAGACTCCATGCTCCCAATTCAGGGGGCTTGGGTTCAATACCTGGTCAGGGAATTAGATCCCACATGCCACAACTAAGAGTTCGCATTCCGCAACTAAAGATCCCGCATGCCGCAACGAAGATACCACACGCAGTGGTGAAGATCCTGTGTGCTGCAACTAAGACCCGGAGCAGCCAAATAAATAAATAATTTTTTTAAAAAAAAACAACAACAACAACTGCCTTCAGCTTGGCCTACTTGGTGCCTTTATGTTACCAGCCAGCTGGGCCCCACACTGCATCTGACTTTTTTGACCCTTGGCAGAGAAGGTAGTTCCATTCCAAGCAAAAGTTCCTGATGACCAAGTGACATCGATAGGTGAATGGATAAACAAAATGTGGTATATACATATATACATACATCCACATACAATGGAATATTATTCAGCCTTAAGAAGGAAGGAGCAACAAATAATCCTAAAATTGATATGGAACCACAAAATACCCAGAATTGCTAAAGCAATCCTGAGGGGAAAAAAAAGCTGGAGGCACAACCCCCCCAGACTTCAGACAATACTACAAAGCTATAGTAATCAAAACAGCATGATACTGGCACAAAAACAGACAAATCAATCAATGGACCAGAATCGACAGCCCAGAAATAAACCCACACACCTATGGTCAATTAATCATCAAGAAAAGAGGCAAGAATATACAATGGAGCAAAGACAGTCTCTTCAGCAAGTGGTATTGGGAAAGCTGGACAGCTGCATGTAAATCAATGAGTTCAGAACACACCCCCACACCATACACAAAAATAAACTCAAAATGGCTTAAAGACTTAAATATAAGACATGACTCCATAAAACTCCTGGAAGAGAACATCAGCAAAACATTCCCTGACATAAATCCTACCAATGTTTTCTTAGGTCAGTCTCCCAAGACAATAGAACTAAAAGCAAAAATAAATAAATGGGACCTAATTAACCTTATAAGTTTTTGCACAGCAAAAGAAACCATAAACAAAACAAAAAGACAACCAGGGGACTGGGAGAAAATATTTGTAAATGATGCAACCAACAGGGGATTAATTTACAAAATACACAAACAGCTGATACAGCTCAATAACAACAACAAAAACACAAACAACCCAATCAAAAAATGGACAGAAGACCTAAGTAGAAATTTCTCCAAAGAAGACATCCAGATGGCCAATAGGCACATGAAAAGATGTTCAACATCGTTAATTATTAGAGAAATGTAAAACAAAACTACAATGAGGTATCACCTCACACCAGTCAGAATGGCCATCATCAAAAAGTCTACAAATAATAAATGCTGGAGAGGGTGTGGAGAAAAGGGAACCCTCCTACACTGTTGGTGGGAATGTAAATTGATACAGCCACTATGGAGAACAGTATGGAGGTTCCTCAAAAAACTAAAAATGGAGTTGCCGTATGATCCAGCAATCCCACGCCTGGGCATACAACCACAGAAAACTATAATTCGAAAAAATACATGCACCCCAATGTTCACAGCAGCACTATTTACAATAGCCAAGGCATGAAAGGAAACTAAATGTCCACTGACAGATGAATGGATAAAGCATATGTGCCCGCCCCCACAACACACACACAATGGAATACTACTCAGCCATAAAACAGAATGAAATAATGCCATTTGCAGCAACATGGATGGACCTAGAGAACATCATACTAAGTGAAGTAAGTCAGACAAAGACAAATATCTTATGATATCACTTATATGTGGAATCTAAAAAATGATACAAATGAACTTATTTATGAAACAGAAACAGACTCTCAGACATAGAGAACAGACTTACGGTTACCAAACGGGAAAGTGCGGGAGGATAAATTAGGAGTTTGGGATTAGCAGATACTAACTACTATACATAAAATAGATAAACAACAAGGTCCTACTCTATAGCACAGTGAACTATATTCAATATCTTATAATAAACTATAATGGAAAAGAATCTGAAAAAGAATATATTTATATACATAGATACAAATACGTATATATTGTATTTATATATAAATGAATCACTTTGCTGTACACCAGAAACTATCACACTTTGTAAATTAACTATGCTTCAATAAAAAACAAAAATTAAACTATATGGGGAGGCTAAAAAATAAATCAATAAAATTTTAAAATAAAGTTAAAAAAGAAGATGGAAGGAGCTTAAGACATTATGCTAAGTGAAATAAGCCAGACACAAAAGGACAAATATAGTATGATTACACTTACATGAGGCAGTTAGAGTAGTCACATTCATAGAGACAGAAAGCAGAAATAGTCCCCAAGGGGCTGGGGGTGGGGGGTATGGGGAGTTAGTATTTAATGGATACAGAGTTTCCATTTGGGAAGTCGAAAACGTTCCAGAGATGGATGGTGGTGATCACACCACAGCATGTGGACACACTTAACGCTATTGAACAGCACGCTTAAAAATGGTTAAAATGGAAAATGCTAAATTTTATGATGTGCATAGTTCACTGCAATTTAAAAAACAAAAAACAAAGCTCCTTGTGAGAGTTCGTCGATGCCACAGCTTCTCTGAATCATCTGCTCATAAAAGGCTCCCCCTTATTTCCAGAATGAAGTCCTAACTTTCTTTTTCATCTTGCAAGACTGAAACTCTATACTCATTAAACAATTCCCTTTTGCCCCCTCTCCCCAGGCCCTGGCAACCAACATTCTACTTTCTGTATCTATGAACTTGACCGTAAACCTCATATAAGTGGAATCATACAATATTTATCCTTTGGTGACTGGCTTATTTCACTTAGCATAATGTCCTCAAGGTTCACTCATGCTGTAGCATATGACAGGATTTCCTTCTTTGCTAAGGTTGAAGAGTATTCCATTGTATGTGTATATATACATAAACCACATTTTGTTCATCCATTCATCCATCAATAGACATTTGGGTTGCTTCCATCTCTTGGCTATTATGAACGGTGCTGCTGTGAACATGGGTGTGCAAATATCTCTTCAGACCCTGCTTTCAATTCTTTTTTCGATATATACATAGAAGTGGGATTTCTGGATCATATGGTAGTTCTATTTTTAATTTTTGAAGAACTGCCATACAGTTTTCCACAGTGGCTGTACCATTTTACATTCCCACCACCAGTGAACAAGGGTTCCAAATTCACATCCCTGCCAACACTTGTTGTTTCTATTTTTTGACAGTAGCCATCCTAATGGGTGTGAGGTGGTATCTCACTGTGGCTTTGATTTGCATTTCTCTGACGATTAGATATCAAGCATCTTTTCAAACACTTACTGGCCCTTTGCACATCTTTGGAGGAATGTCTATTGCCCATTTCTTAATCAGGTTATTTGATTTTTTGTTGTTGAGTTGTATAGTCCCAATTTTCTTAACGTGAAACCCACCGCCCTTCCAGACTCGGCCCAGCCAACCTTTCCACTCTAATCTCTGACCACCCACTATGCCGGCCAGCGATTCTCAGTGGGAGTGACTTTGCACCCAGATGTTTGACAAGTCTAGAGACCTGTTTGGCTGTCACAACCTGGGGACTGGAAGGGATGCTACCGGCATCTAGTGGGTAGAGACCAGGGATGCTGCTAAATACCCTACAATGCCAGGACAGTCCCTACAGGAAAGAATTACCTGGCCCGAAATGTTAAGAACCCTACACTGCTCCCTGACACCACACTCTTCCACTCGTTATTCCAAAAACCTTACCCTTGGCTTACACCCTTGACCTCCTGGAATGCCTCCCGGGCCCTGACGCCTGACTGAATCCTCCTGAAAACCCCACTGCTGCTGTAAGGCTTTCCCAACCAGTCTCGTTCACAGTAACTCCCTGACTCCGAGAACCTAAAGTTTAGCCAGTAAATACCTTGTATTATGCCTACTGCCTCCACCTCCCAGAATCCCTATCCGCCTCTGCTTACACACAGTAGGTACCAGATACACGCTCGCTCATTAGTCGCCAGGCAGTAAGAAAGGGAGTCGACTGGCAGGGTACTCACCTTACTGTAATACTCCAACACCAAGAACACTCTACTCCAAGAAGCTTCTGCCGCAGCTGACCCCAAACCCAGGCGCAGAGAAACCCGAGGGCGGGAGGCGTCCACCTAAGCTCTTTCCTCCCTCTGGATTCCGTGTCCTCCAGAGCAGGCCACACATGAGCAGAGACAGGCGCTCTGGACATCTGTGTCTTGTTAACCTCCGGCCACCCGCCCTCCTGAGTCCTCCAGAGCTCACAATGCAGACCCATACACAGAATCCAGGAATACGGTTTGGCAAATCCTGGCAGCCAAGCGACTGACAGCGGTTTTCACCCTGAGCCCTGCAGGGCTGGAACAATGAACACGTATCAGTTTGGAACGAGAAAGGTCTCTTAATAATGCAGCCAGTGGCTCCGCAGTGGCAACCTTGTCCAACAAGGCCCCGCTCCTCTCACTCAATTCGAAAGGCAGCTCAGCAGCCTCCCTCCCTATGAAGACGTTCCCAGTACCTGGACAGGTAATCCAGCAGACCCAAGACACCACAACGTTAGGCGTATCTGCCCATCCGAGCCTTGGCCCGGCCAGCCTCAGGAAAAGACATTTTCCCCTACCCTTCTCGTTTCCTCTGGTTGGTCTAAGAATCAAATTGACATGAGACATTAATAGGAGAAAAATCAAATCAAAGTTTAATAACATGTATACATGGGAGAGACCCAGAAAAACTGAGTGACTCACCAAAATGGCTGAAACCCTCACCTTAAATACCGTCTTCAGATAAAGACAAAAGAGGATGTTGGGGGTAGTGGTTTGGGACCTCAAAGGGGAGGAAGGGAATTCACATCGACAGGGAAAAGCAAATGTTTGGTAAATGTCTGGCAGAGACAGTAGGACACAGAGAGGAATTTTAAGAAACAGACTTTGCTGGGTTCCCCTCCACCCCACCCCCGCCTACACTATACTTCATACTATAGTGATCTATGCTGATAGCTCCTGTCCCGGAACAGGTCCTCTATCTACATTCTGTTAGGCAGTTGGGGGAAGGTCCGAGATTCTTCCTGAGTCTCTTGGGCCTTAAAAATATTCAAGCCTAAATGAATCCTTGTGCCAAAGAGACACTTTGGGGTGGCAAATTTGCTCCCTGACACTTGCAAACAGGGTCTAGGATGAATGGGCTGGGCCTGAAGAGCTCTTGACTTGCTTGCTACACAAACTCCCAGCCCAAGCGCCTTAGCACACCCAGCCCTGCCTAGAACCCCCTTCTGGAGCGATCAAGATAATAATAACTACATATGTCTGATACTGCGCTAGGCAATTCACATCTGCCATCTCATTAGGTATCATTATCCCTATTTTGGGTGTCAGAGACTTGAAGTAATTTCTCCCAGGTGACACAGGCAATAAATGGCAGAGAGCTAGAATTCAAACCTTGAGCCGTCTGATCCAAAGCCCAGGTTCTTCTCCCCTTATAGTCTTATAATACAAATTACAAGCGACATTCTAAGAACCTTTTTTCCATGTCAAAACGGCTGCATGGTTGTTCCCCTCCAACCACCCCTGCCTGGCCCGCGCTGCCTTCCCCGGGGCGCCTCTCACCCCTGATTGCCAGTGTTGTTACATTAGGCTTCTTTTCAGTCTAATTCCCATTATATCATCTCAGCCTGGCATTATAAAGCAGCCCCACCATAAACATCAGCTTGATTACAAGCAGAGACTGTTGCCTCCAATAAATAAGCATGCATAATGTATACAGAGGCAGAAAGAGACACCTCTATATTTTCAGCTTTGTAAAGACAAATCACCTCAATTGTTTAATCAATAATAATGCCTCTCTAATTCCTACTGTTATTATGAAGCAATTTCAGACAGAGTGAGAAAGGAGCATCACATCTGTATTCCTGTCAGGACAGATGGGGTCTGATTAGGCCGACGGATGAAAGCTCAGACCTGATGCCAGTCCACTGAAGGCCTGTGTCTGGACCCCCATCACCCCCATGCCTGGGCAGAAGAGAAGCTGCAGGTATCTCAGGAGCACCTGCACATCAGGTCTGGGGGAGGCCGAAGCACAGAGATATTCACCTAAATTGTGGGGTTTGATCTAATCAGGGGATCCCTGGGGACAAGCACACTCTACAGGTCACAGGAAGGGCAGCCTTGCTGGTGGTGCTGAGGGAGGGGAGACTAGGAGTAGAGGGTACTCATCCTGAATGTCTCACCCTCACCTCTAACTCTCCATCCCTCCAGCCACTGCCAAGTTCAGACACTCTGCATCTCGCAATGTACACATGTGCCTCCTCACTGACCTTCTTGATTCCTGTTTCATGGCCTCTAATTCACACTGTGGCCCTGGTCATTTACCTCAAATAAACATCTGAAGGAACAAGGGATGGCCCCTCCCTCACAGAAAGTTTGCCATTGATTCCCCTGATATATACACGAGAAAGTCCAAGCTGCTCTCTCTATGTAAAGGCCCTTCCTGAACTGGCCTTGTCTTCTTCCAGACTCCCATCAATCCTCCTAGCCATGCACCTTTTCTCCAGCTGCTCCAAACTCTGAAGTTTTCTGAACACCCTACACTTCATGCCCTAAAGCCTGTGCACATTCTGATCCTTCCCCTGAAATTTCACTCCCCAGATCCTCTCTTGGCAAACTCCTGCTCACCTTTAAGACCCACTGACTTGATGTCCTCCAAGGCCTTTCCCTGCTCCACCCTATACTCCTGCCCCAGGGCTCTGTTGCACCTTACACACACCTCTACCTCTGAATTCAGCACATAGCACTCTTAAGTGTCAGCTTACCTGTCTGTTTCTACGTGCCAATGACTTGTAAAATGTTTGTCTCCAGCCCTTACCTCTGCCCTGAACTTCAGACTTATATGTCCAGCTGTCTCCTTGCCTAATGCTCTCAGGCCTATGGGCACCTCCAAAATATAACTCTAAACTTCCAATTCCCAAACTTGTTCTCTCCAAGGGTACCCCATCTTAGAAAGTGGCACCCTGATCCAACCAGTTAATTGAGTCAAAACTCACAGTCACACTTAATTCCTCCTTCTCCCTCATGTTCCACATCCAAAGACAAGTCCTGTCAATCCTATCTCAAAAACATTTCTAATGCAATGAACTATCAGAAAGAGAAATTAAGGAAACAATCCCATTTACAATCGCACCAAGAAGAATAAAATACCTAGGAATAAACCTACCTAAGGAGGTAAAAGACCTGTACTCAGAAAACTATGAGACACTGATGTAAGAAACTGAAGATGACACAAACCAATGGAAAGATATAATGTGTTCATGGATTGGAAGAATTAATATCATTAAAATGACCATACTACCCAAGGCAATCTACAGATTCAATGCCATCCCTATCAAAATACCAATGACATTTTTCAAAGAACTAGAAGAAATAATTTTAAAATTTGTACGGAAACACACAAAGAAAACTGAATAGCCAAAACAATCTTGAGAAAGAAAAACAGAGCTAAAGGTATCATGCTCCCTAACTTCAGACTATAATACAAAGCTACAGTAATCAAAACAGTATACGGTACTGGCACAAAAACAGACACATAGATCAATGGAAGAGAATAGAGAGCTCAGAAATAAACCCATGCACTTATGGTCAATTAATCTATGGCAAAGGAGGTAAGAATATACAACGGAGAAAAGACACTCTCTCCAATAAGTGGTGCTGGGAAAACTGGACAGCTACATATAAAAGAATAAAATTAGAACATTTTCTCACACCATATACAAAAGTAAACTCAAAATGGATAAAGGCCTAAATGTAAGACTAGAAACTGTAAAACTCATAGAAGAAAACATAGGCAGAACATTCTGATATAAATCGTAGCAATATTTTTTTGGATCTGTCTCCTAAGGCAAAGGAAACAAAACCAAAAGTAAACAAATGGACCTAATTAAACTTAAAAGCTTTTGCACAGCAAAGGAAACCATCAACAAAATGAAAAGACAACCTACTGAATGGGAGAAAATTTTTGCAAATGATATGACTGATAAGGAGTTAATATCCAAAATATACAAACAGCTCTTACTACTCAACATCAAAAAATTAAACAACCTGATTAAAAAATGGGTAGAAGACCTGAATAGCCATTTTTCCAAAGAAGACACACAGATGGAAAAGATGTTCAACATTGTTAATCATCGGAAAAATGCAAATCAAAATCACAATGAGATATCACCTCACACCTGTCAAAATGGCTATCATCAAAAAGACCACAAAAAACAAGTGATGGTGAGGATGTGGTGAAAAAAGAACCCTGATACACTGTTGGTGGGAATGTAAATTCATGCAGTCACTGTGGAGAACAGTATGGAGGTTCCTCAAAAGACTAAAAATAGAACTACCATATGTTTTTGTTTTTTTTTTGCGGTATTTGGGCCTTTCATTGTTGTGGCCTCTCCCATTGCGGAGCACAGGCTCTGGACGCGCAGGCTCAGCGGCCATGGCTCACGGGCCCAGCCGCTCCGCGGCATGTGGGATCTTCCCGGACCGGGGCACGAACCCGTGTCCCCTGCACTGGCAGGCGGACTCTCAACCACTGCGCCACCAGGGAAGCCCTAGAACTACCATATGATCCAGCAATTCCACCCCTGGGTATATACCCAAAGAAAATGAAAACATTTATTTAAAAAGATATACACACCCCAATGTTCACAGCAGCATTATTTACAATAGCCAAGATATGGAAGCAACCTAAGTGTCCATCAACAGATGAATGGATAAAGAAGATGTGATACACATATGCTATGGAATATTACTCAGCCACAAAAAAAAAGGAAATTTTGCCATCTGCAACAACATGGATGGATCTGGAGGGTATTATGCTTAGTAAAATAAGTCAGACAGAGAAAGACAAATACTGTATGATATCACTTATACGTGGACTTTAAAAAATAAAACAAACTAATGAATATAACAAAAAAGAAACAGACTCACAGATATAGAGAACAAACTATGGTTACCAGTGGGGAGAGGACAGTGGAAGGGGCAAGATAGGGGTAAGGGATTAAGAGGTATAAACTACTACATATAAAATAAGCTACAAGCATACTTTGTATAGCACAGGGAATATAGCCAATGCATCATAATAACTATAAATGGAGTATGACCTTTAAAAACTGTGAACCACTGTGTTGTACACCTGAAGCATATACTGTAAATAAACTATACCTCATCATCATCATCATCAACAACAAAAGAATGATAGATAACAAAAAAGAAAGAAAGAAAACAGTCTCTGCCACATAATAAAAATGCAACAAATCTAGGACTAAACAAATTTTTAATTAAAAAAAAAACACATCTAATGCAAAAGTAATTCAATGGAAGACGGATATCTTTTCAATAAGTGGTGCTGAAACAACTGTATATGCATTTGTAAAAAAACAAAAAAACAAAAAAAACCAGAACCTTAACTCAAACCTCTCACTATATTAAAAAATACCTCAAAATGGATCATAAACTGAACTTTGAGAGGAAAACATAGGAGAAACTATTTGTGACCTTGGATTAGGTGAGGAGTACATAGATACGATACCAAGAGCACAAACCATAAAAGAAAAAATTGAGAAATTTTTAAATCAAAATTAAGAACTTCTGCTCTTCAAAAAGCACTGTCAACAGAATAAAAAGAATCCAAAAGGAGTAAAAGCAGGGTCCCAAAGAGATATTTGGGATATCAGTTTTACAGCAGCATTATTCACAATGGCCAAAAGGTGGAAGCAATCCACGTATCCATGAACGGATGAATGGATAAACAAAATGTGGTCCACACACACAATGGAATATTATTCAGCCTTGAAAAGGAAGGAAATTCTGATACATACCACAAGATGGATGAACCTTGAGGGCACTATGCTAAGTGAAATAAGCCAGTTACAAAAGGATAAATACCGTACGATTCTACTTAATGAGTAGTCAGATTCATAAAGAGAGAAAGTAGAAAGGTGGTTGCCAGGGGATGGGGAGCTGTTATTTAATTGGTACAGAATTTCAGTTTTCAAAGATGGAAAGGGTTCTAGAGATTGGTTGCGCAAAAAAGTGAATGTACTTAATGCTACTGTACTGTACACTTTAAAAAGTTTAAGATGGTAAAAATTATGTCACATGTATTTCACTACAATTTTAAAAAATAGAAACAACAAAATTTAGACTGTCAAGATAGGATTCTCAAAGAAGCTCAAGAAGAAGAAGTGGTCTTCTGGAACTATTCCCTGAATGACAACAGAGACGTGGTCTCTAATTTTTAAAATTATATACTTAGTCTTCAGTCTTGGTTCTGTTTTCATAAATATACATGGTTTTGTGATTTAATTAATTAATTTATTTTTGGCTGCACTGGGTCTTCTTTGCTGCGCGTGGGCTTTCTCTAGTTGCAGCGAGCCGGGGCTACTCTTTGTTGCGGTACACGGGCTTCTCACTGCGGTGGCTTCTCTTGTTGCGGAGCACGGACTCTAGGTGCGTGGGCTTCAGTAGTTGTGGCATGCGGGCTTCAGTAGTTGTGGCTCGCGGGCTCTAGGGTGCAGGCTCAGTAGTTGTGGCACACGGGCTTAGTTGCTCCGCGGCATGTGGGATCTTCCCGGACCAGGGCTTGAACCCCTGTCCCCTGCATTGGCAGGCGGATTCTTAACCAGTGTGCCACCAGGGAAGCCCCTGGTTTTGTGATTTAAAAGGGAGAGAAAGTGAGAAAGACACAGAGACAGAGAGAGAGAGAGGGAAAGAGAAATCACAGACTGGGAGAAAATTCTTGCAAATCACATATCTGAAAAAGGACTTGTATCCAGAATATATAAGGAACTCTCAAAATTCAAAAAAACCCAAAAAAACAAGAATACAGGAATGTATGAAAGACTTAAACAGATATTTGACCCAAGAAGATATAGTGATTGAAAATAAACCGATGAAAAGATACTTACATCTTTTATCATCAGGGAAATGCAAATTAAAACCACAATGAGATACCGCTATATATCTATCAGAGTGGAAAAAAATTTAAGGACGATATCAAATGCTGGTGAGAATTCAGAGAAACTGGAACTCACATACATTGCCAGTGAGAATGCAAAATGGTACAGCCACTCTGAAAAACAGGTTGGCAGTTCCTTATAAAGTCAAACATACACTAAGCAGATGACCCAGCAATCCCACTCCTTGTATTTACCCAAGTGAAATGAAAACAGGTTCACGTAAACACGTGTACGCCAATGTTCACATTCGGCTGAGCTTTACTTGAAATTGCCCCAAACTGAAAACAACCCAAATGTCCTTCAAGTGGTAAATGAATATAGAAACTGATATTTCCGTAGAATGGAACACTATCCAGCTGTAAAACGGACAGTGAACTCTTCAGATATACGGCAACATGGATGATTCTCGAACGCGCGATGCTAAGTGAAAGAATGCATTATGCTAAGACTCCATCCGCTATATACCATATGATTTCATTTATGTGACTCTGTAGAAAAGGCAAACCTATGGGACAAAAAGAAGATCAGTGATTGCCAGGGATGGAAGACAGGGGAACGGATGACCCCAGGGGCACAGGGGAGTTTGGCAGGTGATGCAATGTTCCATATCTTGACTGTGGTGGCGGCCACACAATGACATTCGGTTGTCCAAACTCCCAGAACTTTACACTAAACAGGGAAAATTTTATTGTATGTAAAGTGTACCTTCATAAAAAAAAGGCAGCACACGTATCTGGAATGTGCCCGACAGGCATCTGCTCTTGCCAGGGCCACTCTGTTCAAGCCTCCATCAGCTCTCACCCAGCCTACTGCTACCCATCGCCTCTTAACTTTTCCTCCCCTCTAATTTATTCTTAAAGGGCAGTCAGAATTACTTTTCGCAAATATAAATCAGATTATGTCTCTTCCCTGCTTAAAACTCCTCCAGTGCCTTCCCATCTCTGTTTAGAATGCAATCCAAATTCTTCCCAGGCCGAAAGAGCCTGCTGGCACTCTGGCCTCCCCACACACCCTCCCCTTTGTCGGCCACGAGCCAGCCACTCTGCCATCCTCTGTCTCTCGAGGACACCAAGCATGACCCACCTAGGGGACTCTGCTCCCACCTAGTTCCCCTGCCCTGGAGGCTCTACCCTGACCTCTGTCTTAGCTTTCAGGTCTGAGTAAATGTCAGTAAATGTCACTCGCTTAGTTCGTCGCACCTCATCATCCCGCACCCTAACCCCTCATCCATCCCAGGGCTGTCTTTTTTTTTTTATTGAACTATAGTTGATTTACAATGTTGTGTTAGATTCAGGTGTGCAGCAAAGTGATTCCGTTTCATATATATATGTATTTTTTTCAGATTCTTTTCCCTTATAGAGTATTACAAGATATTGGGTAGAGTTCTCTGTGCTATATGGTACATCCTTGTTGATTATCTATTTTATATATAGTAGTCTGTATCTGTTAGTCCCAAACTCCTAATTTATCCCTCCCCCCTTTCCCCTTTGGTAACCAGAAGTTTGTTCTCTATGTCTGTGAGTCTGTTTCTGTTTTGTAAATAAGTTCATTTGTACCATTTGTTTAGATTCCACATATAAGCGATACCACATGACATTTATCTGTCTCTGTCTGGCTTACTTCACTTAGTATGATAATCTCCAGGTCCATCCATGTTGCTGCAAATGGCATTCTTTCGTGCTTTTTAATGACTGAGTAGTATTCCATTGTGTATATGCACCACATCTTCTTTCTCCATTCATCTGTGGATGGGCCTTTAGGCTGCTTCCATGTCTTGACTATTGTAAACAGTGTTGCATTGCGTTCTGATAATATTTATTTACGACTGGTCACCCCCCCGCCACGAGAGTACCATCATGCTGACCTTATCCACTTCTAAATCCTCAGTGCCAGGACAGGTCGTGGCACACAGTGGGTGTTCAATTAACGCTGCTTGGGCTGTTATCTTCAGGGAGGAGTCTGTATCTGAGCCCTCCTAGGCACTCACGGTGGGGCTGGGGTAGAGAGGGTCACTCAGACGTGAGGAAAGAACAGCGCTGCCCGCAGGATCCCCTACCCGGCTCTGGGTGGAGTACATAACCTGGAACTTCCACTAGCCGGTTAGTGACACAGCTCAAACCCAGCCCGTGGAAGTGGTGGCATTAACAACCCTCTCCACCTCCCGCTCTGAGGCTCTACAGAGATGGGTCAAGCTGGAGCCATGCAAGAAAGGAAGGAATACACAGCAGGGCAGTACCAGGATCCTCTGGCCTCCTTGGCCCAGCCCACCCCTTAGCCCTGCCCACTCCCAGTAAGACAGGCTGGGACCTGGAACCCTTTGCTGCAATGCTTGCACCTGGACAAATGTCTCCTCAAGCAACAAAATACAAAGAAACTCTAAGGGACTAAAAATAACTGCACGCATGCACAGTTGGGGCAAATTATGGACAAGATACAAAAAGACCACAAAGCCAACTGCCACTTTTGAAGAGCCAGGAGCAAAAGCAGGGTACTGCGCATGTCCCTGCACACAGCATCACCTAAGGGGTGGGCAGACCACCTAACCCACCCCTGGACACACCCCTACGCTCACCCCATATAAGGAACCAGCTCATCCCACCGTCCCCACCGTGGAAGCAAGCGAGTGAGCAAGGGAACCTGTTACTTGTTCTCGCACGCTCTTGTTGCAGCAGGAGCCCCAGAAAAGCCTTGCCTGAATTTCTTGTCTAGCCGCCTATCAGTTTCTATTGATTAAGGAGGCCAAGAGCCCTGATGGTAACATTAGGTTCCAGGGCTGAGGGACAGCTGCTGAGCGCTTCTCGCATTAAGAATCTGATGAAAATAGCTGTACTGAGAGCCAGGCATGTGTCTGACACTGCGTTAGGCATCTTTCAGAGAAGGGAAGGTGGCTGGCGTGGCTTACTAGGTGTCTGTATGTCCTAGAAGCTCTAGCCACGTTGTCTCATTAACACCCACGACAACGCTGTGAGGCTGGCAAAAGCATCCTCATTTTCATGTGACCTCAGAGAGGTCATGCATTTTGTAAGTGGCAGAGCCTTTTGGACCTGTGAAAATTAATAAATGGAAACCTCATTTAAAACGGAGTCAGGAGGCCAGAAGGGGGCGCTCTCAAACCCTGCTACTCAGGTCAACTGCATGCTCCACAGGTACCATGCACTCCCAAACAGGAGATGCAACTACTTTACCCTCCAAAGGAAAGGTTTCTCCTTGCTCAGCAACAGCCCAGCCAATGAGAAGCCATCACTGCCCTGAACTCCTACTTCCATCCAATGAACTTTCATTTAGAACAGCCCCTCCCACCTCCCCCCTTCCCCTATAAAAGTAGGCTCCCTTCCTTTATTCTCTGGACATGCCTGTGGTTCCCCATAGGCTGCACATTCTGAGTTGCAATTCTTTGCGGTTGCCAAATAAACCCATTTTGCTGGTAAAGTAACTTGCTGTTTCAATAATTTAATTTTTGGGTTTTTTTTTTTTTTTTTTGCTACCCAGCATGTGGGATCTTAGTTCCCCAGTCAGGGATCAAACCCATGCCCCCTGCAGTGGAAGTGTGGACTGTTAACCACTGGACTGCCAGGGAAGTCTCTGTTTTAATAATTTTAGATGAATAGAGTCCTTGTCTAGAGCTGGTTCCATCACATGCCTAAGGGCAACTCTACACACATCCTCTCTCCAGCTTCTTGGGGAGTATTAATTCAGCACGTCCTCAATCTAAGAGTGGGGGAGCAGAGCAGAGAGCCCAGAGAATCCTGCTGCTGTTGTAACATCAGGCCTCCCCTTTGTTGCCCCTGGGCTGTGCCCACTTCTGTCCCTTCATGTTCTCATTTCCTGTCTCCCGTGAGAGCAGACTCACAGCTAATGAACCAAATGTCCCTGCCCTGGGGAAGACAACTGGTGCCCTTCTGTCTCCCTACCCCCGGCCCTGTGGCTCCCCTTCTCCTGCCCCCATCTCCCTATCTGCCCCGTGTCTCTCCCTTTGTCTCTGTCTGTTTCTTTGCCCTGTGC
This sequence comes from Phocoena sinus, assembly GCF_008692025.1. Taxonomy (NCBI): domain Eukaryota; kingdom Metazoa; phylum Chordata; class Mammalia; order Artiodactyla; family Phocoenidae; genus Phocoena; species Phocoena sinus. Next base: position 12,235,488 of record NC_045770.1, read on the forward strand.
GCGCGCACGCGCACACACACACACACACACACACACACACACACACACACACACTCGCATACTGCCACCACCCCTTTTCCACCTCACTTCCTTCAACTGTTGAATTCACTCTGCCCACAGGACAGGACCATGACAGATTAAGCCCCTGGATAACCTGAGATCCAGGTTATCTAAGCCTCCAAGAGATCGAAAGAATGTCTGGGCCGCGGCTGTGGTCCCCTGGGCTGGAGCCGAGAAGCCTGTGCACCGCGCAGGGGCTCGTGGCCACCTGGACCCTGCTCCAGCATCACGCCTCCTCATGAAGCTCTCAGCCTTGCTAAGTACATACCAGTCCACCAGTTGGCCACGGCTGCACACCTGGTCACCAGCGGGGACGGGCTCTGTCCAGCAGGTGCTCTGGGCCAGATCGGCTGCAGCCCAGTAGTGCGGTTGGGAAGGGCTAGAGAGGGGAAGGCAGGGACTGACATAATTTCACGTCTGGCCTTTCCTAGCCGACAGGCAAAATGACTCTGTGATCCCCTAGCTCTCTAAATTAGTTGTATTTTACAATCCCCCTGTCTGGCAGGAAATGTCCCATTAAATCTTAATGATCTGCCTTCCGACAAACTCCCCAGGCCCTCTGTCCCCTGGACGACACCGAGCCCTGGAAAAACAGGGTGGGGTGCTGGTTGGGGAAAGGGGGAGATGAACACCCAAGAGATGGTGTCCGGAAGGGGCTCCCAACACCCTTCATTGGGCAGCTGTCTTCAGAACAGGAAGTAAGAAGGTCCTTCTGAACCAAGAGCTCTCCATCATTCCACTTTGTGCTTCACAGGACCCAACCCTCCCTCTCTCCTCTCAGGCCACAGCCTACCCACCTATCTGAAGCCCGCCTGGCCCCCTCCATCCCAGGCGCCTGCTGCTGTCTCTAGGCTACAGAAACCAACAGACTCCGACTCCACAAGGCAGAGAATTCGGGACAGAGCTGCACCCTGCCCCACTTTCCATGCACACAGCCCCGGCCAGGGGAGAAATCTCTCTTTGAAAGAAAGACGCCGCATGACCTCCAGGATTATTCAAATATTAACTACCTGGATAAACAGTTTCTCCTATATTCTCATTACCACCTCTCTGGCTGAAGCTAAAGTGCAATATTTCTCTTTTATATCCAGAGTGAAGATGCTTCTGGTGGCTCCTGGGGAGAGGGGAAGGACGACGAGAAAGAGAAGGAGAGGTCAAGCTTAGGGGAGAGCGAGCAGGATCCTTCCAGGTCCCTCCTCGCCCAACACAGGCAATCTGGACGCCCAGCAGGAGTTAAGGGGAGACCTTTAGCGGGAGGCTAAAGGCCACCCAGGCCAAACAACAGCCAGCACTGTCACTGGCCCAGCACAGACTGGTGGTCACAGAGGGGTCTTGGGAACACAGGCTCATGAGGCTCCATCCATCCACCTCCAAGAGCGCCTTGCATGACCTTGGCCTTGTCATCACTTGGGCCTGCTTCTCAGGAGGCACCACCACTTGTCCCTGGCCAGAGGGGCTGTCCATGACCATCAGAGCTGTAAGCAGTGTTCCTCCTCAATGACCTTCAAGTAAACGCTGCACGTTCTTGCCTAGACCCTTTCTTTTCTCTCTTTATTCTCTTGTCTCATGTAACCTTTGGTCTCCACCAGGCCAGGATATGAGAAAGCTAAGCACAGGTGTGTGATCCCACCCTGCTTCCTCCACCACCCCTGGCCACTCAACACTCTCCCCAGGTCAGTAGCACCTGCTTCTCCACACTCCCAGCGCGCCCTACAAGGGGAAGAGAAAAGGGAGGCCTCCGTCCTCCTGAAGTCCAGCCTCGCCCAGGAGAGAAGACAAATCCATCACCAACCTGCATTGTCACAGCCCATTTTAAAGTTATCACTGTGGGTTCTTAAGACGTCGACAATGAGGAAGCCTATCATCCCACTAATTAATTCAGCAATCTCCCTGAAATAACAGGAGTTGTAATTGCAGTTCCAAACTCACCCCTCGACCACTGGTATCAACTCATTAAACAACAATCAGCCAGTACCAGGCTTTCATGAGGAAGAGAGTCTACACCTTTTTATAGCTGCAATTAGGAGACACATTCAATAATCAGAATGGAATACAAATTTACCCAGGAGCCCAGTAAATTATGGCCATTCATACTCTGTTTTCCTACGGTTGCCTCCCAGAAGATGAAAAGGGGGCTGCATCTTCCAGCTGCAGCAGGACACCACCTGGACCACCTCTGAGCTGCCCCTCAGGGTCCTCCTCAACAGCTCTCTGCGGCTCAGTTCAGAAGCGCCAGGCAAAGTGTGGAATGTGCTAGATGCCCACGCCTAGTTCTGCCAGCATCCCAGGGGTACGCCGCAGGAGGTCAGAGTGGCTGGAGGCGAGAATCGGAGTTGTACACACTGTCGTGCCTGGGTGGGTGTGTGACGCACACGCCCCAAACACACACTCTTGCTCTCAAGAGCACAAGCCCTTCAGAACACCCTTTGCATTGTCTGCAAAAATGCCCCAGGGCGGGAGAAAGGCTCGGAACGTGGGGGGAAGACCCACAGGCCAGAGGGAAGAGATGCAGGTGAGTTTCATGAGGAGCCACTGAATAAGGTGTGAAAATTAAATCAGGTAAAAGGCAGTGGCTGGGCAGGGAGAGGGGAGGAGAGTTGTGAGAAGATACACGGAGAGATACCAGCACCACCAAGGCGTCCTCGGCCCACCACAGGCTGAGCGGAAAACCTGCAGTCTTCAGAATTTGCAAAAACGCTCATGTCCTCAAATGGAGGGAGCAAAAGATCCCAGCATTAAAGCACATAATCGAATCATCTCAGTTGGTCTACCTGAGCGATCCTGGGCATGGCAGGGCTCTCTGAAGTCGAGAAGGTTCCAGAGCACGGCACCTGTTCGCCCCTTCCAAGAACTCCCAGATGGCAAAGCAAGAGTGATTGACCAAAAGCACAGGAGAGCTTTAGGAGAAATTCAAATGAAGGGATTTCTTGGCAGAAGAAACTGGAAACTCCTTGCGGTCGCAGGCTCCTTCCCTGTCGCTTAGTAGAGACCTGGGCACATAGTAGGTGCTCAATAAATATACGTTAAGTAGAGGGGCTGGTTTCCGGGACACCTCTCTACTCAGTGGGCACTGCGGGGAGACGCAGAGGAAAGAGCCCCCCTCCCTGAATACTGATTGACAGAGCGCTTCATGGACCACAAGTGATGCTCTCAGAATGTGTTCGTTCATTCAACCAAAAACATTCATTGAGCGTCTACTCCATACCACCTGCGTGCCAGGCACCAGGGGCTCCATATGAGCAAGACAGGCAGAGCCCTGCCCTGACAGAGCCCACAGAGCCAGGGAACAGACGGCCAGGAAGAGCGAGAAATGCAGCAATAAGGAGGTAGAGGGTTACAGCCTCCCCCAGAGGAAGAGAATTCAAACTGAGACCTGAGGAATACACAGCAGGAAGCCAGGCGTCTCCGTGCCCTCATCTGTAAAATGGAAGTAATAGGAACGCCTGCCTCATAGGGTTGTTGTGAGAATCAAGTAGACGATGTACGAAGGTGTTCTACTAGGTCTGGTGCCCGGCACACATGGCTTAAGCGTTTGCTATTTCTACTACTACTACTTCTACTACTACTCGTATTATTATTACTATCATCCCCTGTTTGGGAGAAGACCTCTAACTACAGAGGTCCATCCTTCCCAGAGGCTTAGTCTCAGATGCTCTTCCCAGCACCGTCCCCTGCCCATGTAGGCATAATCACACGGTGTGGCCCACTGTTCAGTTCGAGCAGCATTTACAGAGCCCCTACTGCACACCTGGCACAGGCTGGGGTGTGTTTTGGACTCGCTCATGAGAAGCTTGTGATAAGGGTGGAGAGAAGACACACAAATGACTAAATCTCATATTTCCCAGACTATCCCGGACGCACTGGTATTGGCCCTGGAGGTGGGAGGATTTGTCAGGCGATGTTCTCAGGACTGGAAGGCCCTCCTAGGGCAGCAGCTCCCAGCCCGTGAGCCAGCGGGGATGAGTCAGCAGGAGCCCCAAGGCCTGGTCATCAGCTGCCTTCTGTCTGGGCCCCTAGGATGTAGAGGAGCCAAAGTGAGAGGCACCTCCAGATATAAGGGGCTGGGAGAGGGTCCTGAGCCCCAAGCCCTGGGCCTCAGTGGCTCCCTGGCTCCCAGTTCAGGCCGGTCCACAAACGGTGCATGGCGGCCAGGACCAGGGCCTGCTGAGTCCCAGTGCAGCGTCCCCCCACTCCTCCTTCCTTTCCTGGTCTGCCCTCTTATGTACTCGCTCATGACCATTCTGAGTCCCACATGCTCCAATTCAGACTTCCCATCCCCACGTGCAGCTCCTCCTCCACCCAGGGAGACAAGATTTGAGCTGGACACTAAAGGCCCGCCAGCGAGAGCTGAGGGATGCTGAGCTGGGGTCCAGGGTCCCCAGCAGCTGTGGGGTGGCATGGGTGGGGTAGCGAGGCCTGGACTATTTCAGTGACTTCTTGTTTTCTGCTCAACTTCTCAGCAATAAATAGCCAAGGCCTTTTCCGTGTGCCCCAGCTCTTGGAAACCATGAAGAATCGGATTGAGCACGCTTAGGGGTACATGCAAGGGGAAATTCTCACACACATGAGTACAGCTTTATCCCCTGATGACAATGGCAGCATCAGCTTTATTGATCAAGAACCAGCGTTCTCAACAACAAACATTTATGGGGCTCTCGCTCTGAGCAACTGCCTGTCCTTCAGCCCAAACCGTGGACCCTGAGGACCCCATACTGAATGGGCAAAACCAACCGGAGAGTCACATCCTCGGGGTGATTACAAGCCACAAGGGGCCAGTTTGCTTTAAATACAGTTTAAATACCTCAAATTGAAAGACACTGGGCTTTTATCACGCCTAGAACTCTACTAGATCAATAATAGACTACTAAGTAAATGAACGAATGAATGAGTAAATAGTCACCTTCAGTGGCTTTGAGCCTCAGTATCAGATTTATGGATGACTGAAGCCTCTTGCTTTTCCATCTTTTTGTAGCAGAATATTAAATGGCCTTACTTGGGTCACTTCATTGCTCATTTGTACCTCAATCAGAAGCAGAAGGAGGGAGCAGAGGGGATGAAATGGGGAAACACACAAATCATTCAGTCTTGTTCTATTTAGCAGCTCTGGAAAGGTTCTGTGGGTAGGAAAGATTGAAACGAATGGCTAAAGCCGGGCCTGGGAGTTATCTGTGGATTTTTATTTATGCAAGACTCCTGGCATGCATTGCCATCTTGCTTGTACTCGGCCTGGGAAACATCCCAAGAAAAGCAATGCTCTAGGCGGGGCTTGAAAGAGGGACAGAAGGAAGCCGGTAAGGAGGAGGCAGCGTCCTTAAAGCAGGCCGGGCAAGTCCTCCCAGAGACAGCCCGCAGGAAGACAGGCCCTACCGCTCTGTTCAACATCTCAACACGCTCTTACCCACTGAGTTACAAGGGACTTCAGAGGAGCCTCACTCTCTCTCCCACGCTCTTTACTCCTTTACCTGCGGGATTCAGGCCTGAATTCTTTCAGGCAAAGGCTAGTAGGCCTGTTGTAGAGGGGATCCCCCCACTGACTTCCTGCCAATTCAAAGGGGCATGAGCCAGGGGGAGGGATAAATTAGGAGTATGGGATTAACAGATACATCACTATATATATCAAATAGGTAAACAACAAGGATTTACTGCATAGCTCAGGGAACTATATATTCAATATCTCGTCATAACATATAGTGAAAAAGAATCTGTGCCTGAAAATAACACAGTTTGGTAAATCGACTATAGTTAACTTAAAAGGGGAGAGGGACGTGCGCAGAGCTGTAGGACAGGCAAAGCAAGCTGTAGGACAGTGATGGTCTTGATCCTTACGAGGATCCTGGATCCTTGAGCCAGTGGATCTGGGTCCAAGTCACAGTTCTGCCACCTACTAGTGTGACATGTGCAAGGGCCCCACCACCAACCGGCCTCCCTAAAACTCAAAATCCTCCAGCAAGATGAAGGAATAAGAAAAAGGACAATGTGAGCTACAGAAAACAGGAGGGAGAGGGGACTGCTGAGCACCAGGTGCAGAGGGCACTGGTCCAGAGTGTACAGTGCCATTCCACAGACTGTGGTCACCACGCCCTCGGCCACTGCACATCTTTCGAACCCGAGAAAACTCCTGGAGAATGTGCTCCAACAAAACGATGGAGCAAACCAAAAAAGAAGATGCAAGATCCTAGCGATAGGGAATGTAAATCACAGAAGGGCAAAGGGAATTCCCAGGCTCAGAGCAGAGGGAGGTCCCAGGATAACACAGCCGCAGGCCTGGGAACAAGCTACCCCAGACAAGACAGAACAGAGGTGTCCGGGAGCAAAGTTTCCGAGAAATCTACTGGAACTGATTGATTGCCTGATGAGAGTGACCTTGAGGAAAATTATTCTGAGAGGCTATCGGTAGACACAAAGGAAATTAAAGCAAAAAAAATTCAGCAAAACAAGGCAGTTATTAACAAAATCAGGAAAAAAACAAAAGAAACATAACCACAGTATAACAGTCAGGTGTGAATAATACTCAAATAGGCGTAACATTGTAAATCCTGAATATTGATTTAAGTAAAATTTGAATACACTATATAAGGGGTAAGCATCAGAGGGGAAGGCAGTGTGAGAGAACTAAATCCTCATTACCATAAATAGTCAATAGGTAATATAACCAATGCATTAAACTATAACAATACATACATATAATTTAGAACTATGGAGATACCTAAATGTCAGAAGAAACAGGCGAAAAGTCAAAAGCCGTTGTTTCTAGGAAGGGAGGCTGTGGGACAAGGGGGTTTAGAGCAGAGAAATACTGTCTATTGTCATAAGCCTTTGAATACAGCTTGACCCTTTTTTTTTGTATAACAGAGTGAATCAGCTATACATATACATACATCCCCATAACCCCTCCCTCTTGCGTCTCCCTCCCACCCTCCCTATCCCACCCCTCTGGGTGGTCACAAAGCACCGAGCTGATCTCCCTGTGCTATGCGGCTGCTTCCCACTAGCTGTCTGTTTTACATTTGGTAGTATTTATAAATCCATGCCAGTCTCTCACTTCGTCCCAGCTTACCCTTCCCCCTCCCCGTGTCCTCAAGTCCATTCTCTACATCTGCGTCTTTATTCCTGTCCTGCCCCTAGGTTCTTCAGAACCAGTTTTTGTTTTTTTTTTTTTTTAGATTCCATATCTATGTGTTAGCATACGGTATTTGTTTTTCTCTTTCTTACTTCACTCTGTATGTTGTTTGACTTCTGAACTACGAGCAATTATTACAATTAGTTATTTTTCATTTTTTTATTGTGGTAAAATACACAAAACATAAAATTTACCATCTTAACCACTTTTAAGTGTACAGCTCAGTAGTGTTAAGTATACTCACATGGTTGTGAACAATTTAGCTTTAAAAGTCCTCAAACCCTGACCCTCTGGTGAGGGCCGTGGAGGGAGGCTCTCCAGTGCGGCAAGGCAGCAGCCTCCTTCTCCCCTGACCTTTGTCACCTAAGCTTCATCTTGTCCTGGGGGGGTCTCACTGTCTCACTCATTATGCTGACACCAGCAGGGTGGTCTCAGAGGCAGTCACCACCCTTTCAAATAATGCTTCGCTGTGGACGTGGGTCCGCTGCCTTCATGCCAAGAAACACAACTAATGAGACTGGAATGATTAAATAAGACTTTTCTAAGAGCCTGGAAATACAAAGGGGAAAGGAACGAGGAACCTGGCTTTTTGTGGGTAGTCAGACCCTCTTCGGGGTTCCCAGTTCACGCTTACGACCTAGACCCTGCCTGCCCATGCAGAGACAGCAACTTTCCCTATGCCCAGCCTCCTCCAAGTCTGTATTCACAGGAGTGGGGCCCAGAGCTTCTCCCCTGCCACCCTGGGGTCCTCCTGGCCACCCCTGTTTCCTGGCTAACAACGCTCCTCTTCTCTCAGGGACTGACCCTCGGCAACACTGCCCTTTAGGGACGCCCACACCTCCTCCCCCAAATCAGAAAGCAACACAAAATCTCTGACACTCACAAGGGGACACCCACATACAGAAATGGGAGGATGAGAGACGGGGAGCCTCTTAATCTTGGACAAAGTAGTAAACACCTGAGAGCCTCAGTTTTTTCATCTGTAAAATGGGGACTATAGTACCTGTTCCAATATTAGAGTGCTAATTAGGATCAAGATAGGGATGGCTAGAAGGCAGCATTGTAAACCCTTACAAATGTGAATTATTATTGTTAATACTAATTTTTTAAATTAGCAGGCTATGAAGAGATCTTTGAGTGGCAGGAGAACTGCCACTGAAGTTAAAAGTCTCCACAGCGGGCAGCCCTGTCCTTCGGTAACCACAGGGTGCTTCTTGGTCGGTCTATTCTTCTACCTGCAGTGGTGCCGGCTGCCGCGCCTGGAGCTGCAGACGCCCTGGGCACAGACCTTGATGCCTCCGGTCTCTAAACACCTGTGCCATTTCCCCTTAATAAAATAAAATCGCTCACGAATGCGCCTCTGCTCCTTTCATACAAATGGCAACAGCCGTTGTTCTTATTGGATTGTAGATGAATCACTTGGAAAATATTTTGGGACACATTATAGAGGGAATAACGTAAAAGAATCTGGAAAATGTCTCTGTGTTGTTTTCCATTTTGCAAACCCAAACTGGAGCCTGGGGTTGAATTACATATTTTTGTCTCCTGTTTTTGAACAGAAGTGCTTTGCTCATTTCCTCTCCACAATGGGGAAAGGGATGCGTTAATCGCTCCTGAGTGGGGTGTGAAACCCTCCGAAGGCCGAGCTCCGTCTTTGGCAGCAAGAACTTGAGTGAGAGGAGAGATGGGACTTACATATCAGCCTTCAAATCTAGGAAGAGTGACTGGGAAGATGGCAGTGTACACCTGTCTCCTCTGAGGACAGAAGAGAAGGGGCAGCAGCAGTGAGAAATCAGGCTGGACCCCAGGAGGACCAGCCTCACTGCAGGGAAGTGAGCAACATTTGATCGCACCCCCTGAAGAGGTTGCAAAGTCTTCGTTGGAGATTTTATGGGGCTAGACAACCATCTGTATGGGATGTTTTGGGTTTATACCTGCCTTGTGGCAGGTGAAGGGACAGATGACTTGTGAAAAGCCCAACAGTGTGACATGCTAGTTACACAGGAAACTCCTCCTGTTGACATCAGGTGACACTCGGTACCTAGGGCCGGGCATGAGGGTATCGGAAGGGAATATGGGCTTCTCTCTCTGTCCTGGAGACCATCACTTCATCAGCCTCTTCCTCTGTTCAGGAAGGGCCAGCTGGCCACTCTGTGGCCTCTCTTGGAGCCCTGGCACCCAAGGCTTTCAATCATGTGTCCACGAGTCCATTCTACACCCATAGTTCTGCTAACCTCCACAGAAATCCCCTCTCCAGCCCCTCTCCCATCCTGCTGAGAGCTTTTTAAGTATTAATTCCAACATCAACACACCAAAAACATAGAAGTGGGTAAGAACAAGGACGAAGTCCTGCTAACATGCTCCTCGAAACTCCCTCCTAGCTGACAGACATCAACCCAGTGACTACTCAACAAATTATGAATCCACTTAACTCTACCATCTCCCGTTGAGAAAACTGAACCTAAAAAAGCAAAACTATGGAGATGATAAAAAGATCAGTGGTTTCCAGGTGTGGAGAGGAGGAAGAGATGAATAGGCAGAGCCCAGAGGATTTTTAGGGCAAAGTACTCTGTATGATACTACAGTGATGGATTTACGTCATTATACCTTTGTCCAAACCTATTAAGGTACGGCACCAAGCGTGAACCCTTAGGTAAACCATGGATCTATGGGTAATTATGACGTGTCAGTGTAGGTGCATCTTTGGTAACAAGTACCATTCTGTGATGCTGATGGTAGTGGTGCTGATAACGGAGGAGACTATACATGTGTGGGAGCAGGGGGTATGTGGGAAATCTCCGTACCTTCTCCTCAATTTTATTGTAAACCTAAAACTGCTCTTAAAAAATAAAGTCTTTTTAAAAAACTGAACGTAAAGTCAAAAACAAGTTTGCATGCTGTTAGAACAGTTTGTGATGTACATGCCAAGCACCTTCCTTATTCCAACTCTGGTAGGTCTAAAACCACATCATATGTTGGCCCAACTAGCCCACAGATTAGTTTGCAATTACCTCAAGTAGACCGTATTTTAATACAGCATGGATTTATCTGACGTCCGAGGCCTTATTCAGAAGGGATGTGAGGTCTGGTCTCCTTTCTCAGTCACTTCCTGGCTGGATCACCCTGGACAAGTTGCTTAACATTGCTGGGCCCCCGTCACTTCCCTCTGAAAAGCAGAGGAAATAATATCTCACCTTGATCAGAAGATCTCTCGAAATCCCTTAGATTGTTGCTCAAGGGCTATAATTCCTCACTAAATGGCCTCTACAAATGAAAAATTTTTTCCCATTTCATCTGTCAACTAAAATCTGAGGCCTAATAAAAAGGAACGAAATTGAGTTATTTGTAGTGAGGTGAATGGACCTAGAGTCTGTCATACAGAGTGAAGTAAGTCAGAAAGGGAAAAACAAATACCGTATGCTAACACATATATATGGAATCCAAAAAAAAAAAAAATGGTCATGAAGAACATAGGGGCAAGACGGGAATAAAGACACAGACCTACCAGAAAATGGACTTGAGGACACGGGGAGGGGGAAGTGTAAGCTGGGACGAAGTGAGAGAGTGGCATGGACATATATACACTACCAAATGTAAAACCGACAGCTAGTGGGAAGCAGCTGCATAGCACAGGGAGATCAGCTCGGTGCTTTGTGACCAGCCAGAAGGGTGGGATAGGGAGGGTGGGAGGGAGGGAGATGCAAGAGGGAAGAGATATGGGGATATATGTACATGTATAACTGATTCACTTTGTTATAAAGCAGAAACTAACACACCACTGTAAAGCAATTATACTCCAATAAAAACCTTAAAAAAAAAAAACACAAAAAACCCCCCTGAGGCCTAGGGTAACAGGCAAAGTATAGGCTTTGGAGTCTGAAAGACCAAAGTACAGATCCAGGCTGCCATTTACTAGACCCTGGGATATATGACTTAACCTCTCCAGGCCTCGCTCAGATCTCTTATCATCAAGATAATGACAGCTACTGGCACCACAGTTAATGCATAGTAAACACACCGATCACCCCCCTTCCGGCTTGAGTACCAAAGAGCTGCCCAAGCCCAGAACAGCTACGCAGCTCAGCTCTTTCTCCTGGATTTCCTGTCTCACCTTTTCCTCCCTTTAGGAAAAGGTGGCTTTGTCCATTCCCTACCAACTAATGTGCTATTAGTTTTCTCTTGTGGACAGATATTACCTCTGAATTATAAGTGGAAAGACTGAGACGTAGGGAAAAGCGGGGGGTGGGGGGGGGGGAGGTAGTAATTAAGGAGACAAAGCCTTAGGCCAGACCCTGTATTTCTGCTCATTAACCAGTGAGCGCTGCCCTGGGTTGGAGACCCTCTTCCCCTACCTGTCTCTCTGCATTCGGCTGTTCTGTTGTATCTCTTACAATACTGGATCTGTTAAATGCTGTATATTCCATTTGTCAACGCAGGGATGATTCACAGCAAGATTGGGTTATTACAAATTCAGGAGGCACTACATACACGGCTGTCATGTTTCAGTTACCCTTTCTCTCGATTTAATAAAATTTGCCACACTAATACAAAGCCATCTTTTATCGTTTTCCCTTCAGTTGTAACAACTTGTCCAGCTCCCTCCTGTTAATTGAAGGAGGAGAGGATGCAGCAGCTCGCTGGAAAGCGAGTTTCCAGGGAGGCTGTCATCTTTGCAGCCACTTAGCTCAGGTTCTTATGGACCTTTAACGGCCCTCTCCTCCATGATAGGAGCCCTAATGAGGTCAGCAGCTGATGGCGACGCAGCAGGCAAAGCCCTGCTTGGCGCAGCCCAGGTACCTCCACCCGCTGGCAGGAGAGCAGCACAGCACTCCCCCTGGGCTGGATGACGTGGGCTCCGCAGTCTGTCCTCCCACGCCTGCCCCAGCATCACTGCCTAGGCCCTGATTTGTGTGACAGCCTCCCTGGCAAAAGGGTCCCCAACAGAATAACGGGGATTGGGAGGTGGGCGGTTATAGAGGACCTCCTCGCCCCATCCCCGCCGCCCCCCGCCCCGGGTGAAGCAGATAACCGGAAAGGGGGAGGAGGTGGGAGAAAAGGAAATGGAAAGGGAAAGAGGAACTGTGAACAAAGAGCCGCCCTTGTGCGAAGTCCTGAGATGGGTCCAAAGCAGCCCGCTTCCGGAAGGCCCACGCCTCGTTCGTCATCCCACTCGGGAGCCTTTAGGGAGCGAGGCAAGGAGAAGGGCGCCTGTCTTCACTGAGAACATCTACCTCCGCGCCGGTCCCCATCTGTCCAGCTAATTACCTGCTACGGCAGCCGGGGCCACTGCCCTTTAACAAAATAAAGGAGGCGCGGGCGAGCGGGCGCATTATTATTCCGGGCGCGGGCGGCCTCCCCTGGCGGGGTGGGCAGGCACCGGCAGACTGTGGCTGCAGGAAGCCCAGGGACGGGGGCTACAGCGCCCTCAGGGCAGCGTGGGGAGCCGGCCCCGTCCTTCCCCAGGAGACACCTCCTCTCTGGGTCCTAAGACCCTTTCCGTCGTGCGCTTCGACCCACTCCTAGCGCAAAGTCTGGGAATCAAAGCAGGTCAGGCCGAGGTCAACTCTAGGGCGGGGGCGCTTGGGGCCGGGCGGCCCCTTCCCGCCCCTCGGCTCTGCTCGCCCCGCTGATTAGCATTCGGCGGCCGTCGCCTCTGCCTTCCCCCGGCGGCGCCCCGGATTCCCGGCCCTCTCGCCGCGAGCGCACACTAATAAGTTTCCAAATGGAAGCCGGTGGGGCCGGTTGCAATAAAAGGCAGAAGCTCCGCTCGGGCGCTTCAATGAGAGCATTTTCCCCCGTAACAAGGGGCTGGATTCAGCTGCCTGCTGCCGTCTGAGCGGGGCCAGTTGCCAGAGTAACGAAAGCCTAGCGCACAACTTGGGGAGAGGGAGCAGGCGGGGGCTCCCAGCGCGCGCTGCCGCCATCCGTGCCCAGGCCCTGGAGCCCTTCCTCAAGCCCACAGTCCGTTCTTCCTGAGCAGCGGCTGGCCCTTCCCCAACTTTCCACTCTGCACGGGCTCTTACGATCCTGCCCACACCGCACATCCCCCGCCCCCCAGCCTCTGAAAGGTTCTCTGGGAGCTTGTATTACACCCGAGACACACCTGGAGCACCTAGTCCGCGATGGATAATGTGCCAGGACCCCGGGGAGTCAGCCGGGAGTCAAAATGGACCGTAGCTGTGCTCATGGCAGGCCTGGGCAGCAAAACTGACCCCTGGTATGGTAGGTGCCAGAACTGGCACAAAAGCCGATGGGGATTCACGTCTGTCTGAACACCAGGTGGGCTTTTCTGAAGCGCAGGGAGGAATTCAGAGCTAAATAATCCGGAGCGCCCCGTCTGATTTCCTTGGATGGAGGAGGACCAGAGGACAGAGTTCCAGAAATGCTGGGGTCTGCTAAACTGAGGGAGGAGGCCAGCTGCGTGATGAACAAAGCCCACATGCCCCTCATAACCACAAGAGGGCTGCTGCTCTCCCCCAGCCCCAGCCCCCAGCCTCCAGCCTAAGCGAGGCCAAGACTGAACCTAGCTTTTGGTCCTCAGTTTTCAGAAGTTCCCATTTTACTCTAGAAAGGCATGGTTGTCATCCACCCTGCTTTCCTCCCAGGATCCTAAAAATATAAGGAGTCCCTTATCTCCGTTTTACAAGCTTCTCCTTGGGCACCAGGTTCACCCAGGCCCCAGAAGTTGTCCCCTAGAGCCCAGAGAAACTGGAGTATGGGGGAACCTGGAAGCAACCCCCAGGATCTAACAGCTCCTGTCCCAAAGCTAGGCTGAGGGCTTCAGGGCAGCTGCCTTCAAACGGCCATGTGCTGGTATCCTAGGAGAAACTAGGTCCAAAAGCAGTGCTTACTGGCCAAGCAATCCTTAAGCCACACGGGAAAAGAGGACAATAATAGACACTGTCCATATGTTCAATACACGGAAAGTCAACTTCCTTTGTAACCGACAAAGAAAAGAGGTTGTGCCTTCGGGGAGGGCGAGGCGGGGAGGCCCACTTCCCTAGCCCAGCTCCCGGGAGCTGGGCCAGCTGGGTCCCTGCCTGCATGACTGACATCTCAATAGGCACATGCATCCCACAGCCCAGTGGTCATAATGCATCTACTGCACCCACATGAAGTCAGAACAGGGCCTGTGTCCACGGTGAGGATCGCCACTGCCACAAAGCAGGCAGGCCACACATATCTGGGGACTGGCTGCCCATCCTGCTGCCCCAGACCTGGCTCCTCCCTTCTCCACAAATGACACTCCCCATGTCCAATCAGCACAGAGTCCTATCAATTCTCCCTTCTAGAAAATCTTTCAGATTTGTCCACTTCCAGACCTTAGTTTAAGCCACACACGTTTCACACTAATGTCTGCAGTGGCCTCGTGGTTTTTCTGCCTTCTGTTCAGCTACCGAGAGCAGCGGTCCCCAACGTTTTTGGCACCGGGACTGGTTTCGTGGAAGACAATTTTTCCACGGACCGACCGGGGGTGGAGTGGTGGGGAGGGGGTGTTTTCAGGCAGTAATGCGAGTGATGGGGAGTGATGGGGGGCGGCAGATGGAGCTTCGCTCGCTCGCCCACCGCCCACCGCTCACCTCCTGCTGTGCGGCCCGGTTCCTAACAGCCCGTGGGCCAGTGGGTTGGGGACCAGAGGCTCTCAACCTGGTCCCTTTTGTATAAATCCCCGCAGTGGCTTCCTGGTGCCTTTAGTCTGACGCACAAGGCCCTTCACGATTTAATTCCTGCCAACTTCCTAGCTTCTCCCCTTGCACCCTGGTTCCAGCTGCTTGCTGTGACCCAAACACAAGTCCTCACTCGCTTCTGTGTGTTTGTTGAAGCTCCTCCCCCAGCCTCATGATACCCTACCTCCCATTCTTCCCCCAGCTGGCTCCTATACGTTCTGCTAGATTCAGCTTGGACATCACCTCCTCCAGGAAACCCTCCCTGGTTCCTTGTCATCCATCCTAGGCTGAGCTCCCCACTCAAATATATTCATCTGCTCTCTAACTAGACTGCGAGCTTCTCGGGGGCAAGGCCTGGCTCCCTCAAGTTTTCAGCAAGGCCTTATTGGCAAGTGATTCAAAGTGACTGAAAGCCAGATTTCTTAGCTCCTCCATCTGGGAAGGTCACTTAATTTCTCTGAATCACAGTTCCCTTATTTAAGTGGATAACAGTAATATCTTAAGGATCTTAGGGTTAAATGAATTAATGTGTTGAAAGGATTTAGCACAAGGTTTGACAAAAGGTGAGACAGACTCTTCTCTTTACTGTTTGTATCTCCTTGGCATTCAGCACATCCGGCACGTTCTAGCCACCAACTCACAATGGCTGAGTGAATGAATGCCTGAAAGGAAGAACATGACATGGTTCTGAGTTCCCTCACCACCTGGCCAATCTCCCCTAGATAGGCTTTGGTTTGTTTGTAGCCCTTTCAGAGTGGGTCACAAAGAGCTGGTGACCAGCTGACATGCCCATCATCAGTTGTCAAGAGTCAAACCCGGATACCTGCATGGGTGAGAAGGCAGGAGAAAGCAGCACAGACGGGGCTGCAGGTGGGTGCCTGTCTCTGGGTCATCTCAGGGCTTGAGGGAGGAGAAAGGGAGCCATGGGGATGGTCAAGGTCTATAGAAAGAGACTTCACCCAGATCTCCTCGTCTGCTGTTTCCTGACCCCTGGAGATACATGTGCTGCCCGCTCTGTGTGGTCCGAGAGACCATTTCTATGCGTGAGACCCTCTCACAGCGTTTGCCATTGCTGGGACAGGGGATGCCCAGGACAGGCTCCCCAGCTTCCCAAGTGGCTCTCCAGCAATGCCAGGAGCTATCAGAACTGATGCTTCCTCTGAGGTGGGGAGGGGGGGGTTGCCTAGCCGGTGGGTGGGTGAGTAGGCAAGAAAGCCAGGTAGGAAGCCTAAAACAGGAGGCAAAGAAGAGACAGAGGGGCTTGAAGCCCGGGCGGGGCAGCCTGGATGCAGATCTAGAACAAAGAGCGGGAAGCCGCCATCAAAACTTCTGAACTTCGGGCTTCCCTGGTGGCGCAGTGGTTGAGAGTCCACCTGCCGATGCAGCGGACGTGGGTTCGTGCCCCAGTCCGGGAAGATCCCGCATGCCGCGGAGCGGCTGGGCCCGTGAGCCATGGCCGCTGGGCCTGCGCGTCCGGAGCCTGTGTTCCGCGACGGGAGAGGCCATGGCAGTGAAAGGCCCACGTACCGCAAAAAAAAAAAAAACTTCTGAACTTCAAAGTGGGCCGAGCTGATGACCTGCAGTAACCAGCCCTCTCCTGACTGCCCTCAGCCCAGGGTCTGCTCCTGTTTCTGCTCCAAAGCTACTGCTAAACTAACACACCATTGTAAAGCAATTATACTCCAGTAATGGTGTTTAAAAAAGGTGCTTCTGCCTGGAGCCCCTGCTCCGCCCACCCTCACCCTGAGACCACACACCAGGGAGCTGGACAGGCTGACTCCCTCCCTCGCTGGTTTGCAATTTTAATTCCTCACCTTCCTAAACAGCCAAGATTTATGGCACACTTGACAGAAATATTTAATTTTCCAAATGTCTATTATTCAAAGGCTGTGGAAATCTCCAGACCTAACATTTCTGCATTAATATCCATCTAACACTGAGGCCAAATAAAGATCTTCCCAGAGACATGGAAGGCGGAAAGGAGGAGTGTAATCCCGGGCAGAAAGGAAGGGCCCCTACACAAACCCCCACGAAGCTCACACCATCCCTACCAGATGCACCAAATCAAACATCGAAGCTTTTTTTTTTATCATCATTTTTAACATGAGCAAATGCTTATTATGTGCCAGGTATTGCGCCAAACAATTTTAACAGACAGGACCTCATTTAATCCTTACAACCCTACGAGGTCGCCACTATAATTATAATTATCCCATTTTTCAGATGAGGAAACTGAGCCATGCAGGAATTAAGATCACCCAACCAGACCCCCAATTTCACTAACTCTCACCCACAGTCAGACTGTCTCTTTTGTATACGTAATGGAAATGCTCTCTTTCTGTCCAGTGGTGTAACTATTTCTATTTCCAGTGGAACTAACTATTCAATTTAATTCTCTATCTCAGTAAGTAGATTCATTGATAAAGTCAATGTGTACATGTGTGTAAGGACCTGCTATACATGGAGCACTGCTGTGGGCAAAACGAATGTAAAGTCAGGTCGCCTGTGGACCATGATCTGAAAATCTGGAAAACTGGGCACATGGGCAAACAACGCAGCATCGACACAGGTAGTACCGTAATACCACCCAGCTAGGGGCCTCAACTCTACAGAGATAAAGAAGGAAATGGAAAGGACTCAGAACAAACAAGGGAGACCCTCGTGGCCGCCACTCTAAGCCTAAATCCAGGAGAGTTTATTCCCACCAAGTGCAGAACAGGGAAGAGGAAAAGGGAGGCCGACAAGCTGGCAAAAGTAAGAAGAGACAACCGACGAAGGAGGAGAAAAGAGAAAAAGCGCAGAAAGTGGATAAGGAAGCTAAGGAGTTCAGCTGTGGGGGGGAAACAAACTATCCCACCAGGCTCTGGAGTACTGGCTCCTTAGCACACAGGGTAGCAGCTAACATTTACGATAACAGCCCTGAGTAATGAAAAAATGAACCAATTTTGTTCTGAGTACACTGGTTAAGAAAGCATGCATACTTTTTTTTTTTTTTTTTGCGGTACACGGGCCTCTCACCGCTGTGGCCTCTCCCGTTGCGGAGCACAGGCTCCGGACGCACAGGCTCAGCGGCCATGGCTCACGGGCCCAGCCGCTCTGCGGCATGTGGGATCTTCCCGGACCGGGGCACGAACCCGCCTCCCCTGCATCGGCAGGCAGACTCTCAACCACTGCGTCACCAGGGAAGCCCAGCATGCATACTTTTAGTCACACTTTGTTTATGTCCATTTGGATGGAAAGAGTTCATTAAAGTGGCCAAAATGTTTTTTTTTTTTTAAGTTTTGGTCCTTAAAGAAGTGAGTTACATTCTGTAACTGGTTCCGTAATTAAGTACCACAGCCAGTCAGGACCGGGAGCGCCTGGCGGACGAGAAGATTGTCTGGCCCTCTCTGCTCAGGGCCCAGCACAGGTAAGGACCCAACGCGGGATGACAGTCCTATGGCTGCCCGTGCCCACATGCCTCATTCACACTGAGAAGGTAGGGGAAGCCAGGGAGTCCGTGCCCCTCTCCCCCAAAGCCAGTCCTGGGAAGACGGAGACCTCATTTCCCAGTTCCCAGGAGGCCAAGCTTAGAGCAGAATTGCCACCACCTAGCCCGCGGGGGCCTTTGCGAACCCCTCCGCGTCACCACTCCCAGACTTCTCTAGAAGGAGTCCTAATCAAAACTGTCAGCAGATAATAGGGGAGGTTTCTCTATTTCCCTTTGCCTAGTCCTAAATGGGTCTAGTCACTTGCTGCCTGGAAAAGTGACAGAAAAATTAAACGAAGCCAAAAGATGAGGCCCCATCACCATCACCATGGTGAGGCTTTACTGATGATGTCAGAAATCTCTGTAAAACCAAACGCTCACAGTTAGTGAACCAGAGCAAGACAAAAAGTACAACACAAAAGAGAGACCAATCTATGAAACCCATACCACGTCTGGAAGGTGAAAACTTCTGCCCATTTTCTTTCTATGGTGAACCTAAAATATCCCCTGAATCTGTCTACCTCAATCAACTGAATTCATCCAACTGTTCCTTCTATATAATCTAATTGCCTGTTAAGTTTCTATCATTTATGTTGTGTGTCAATGCCACTACATCAGTACGGCTGAACCAAAAACACCCATGGGGTTTTTAACTTACTTCGTATGGGGGAAAAGGCACTAACATTTACAGAACATTTACTATAATACAGACACTTCACACAGGTCTCTCTCATTTCACCTCATAACAGCCCTCCAAGAGGGATATCATTCCCATTTTACACATAAGAAAACTGAGGCTCAGAGAGGTTAAGTAAGTTGCTCAGAGTTGCACAGCTGGTAAAAGCAGAGACTGTTTCAGGAGCATCTGACCCTGCCTCCGATACCACCAACGATGGCTTCTTGATGTTATCACGAGCGGAAGGGCAGAGAGAGGCCTCTCGGGTGGCAAATCCGGGAACAAGGAAGATTGCTTCTGACTTCAGACAAAAATGCTCTTCCTTTTTGCCCTAAGCCTGGCTGGCATTTCGGGGACTGACTCACATGATGAATGGGCTCAGGGCACACACGAGATGTAATATGTCTTGATTTAGTGAAGCGCTTGATAGGTCGTCTGATTAAATTTTACTTGCAAAATTAATTCAGATTGTCTTGGCTGGGTGCTCCCGTCACCCAGACAGCTGAGAGGCTGGGAAGCCGTAAACAAGTGGTCAAGAGAAGAGGCTGGTGATGGCAGAGCACGGCGCCAGAGGCAGGGAACTGCGTCAGCAGGAGGTACTGTTTTCTCTACCCCAAGGCAGCAGAACTAGAGCCTGCGGCAAGAAGGGGGCAGGTAGATGGAAGGGCACCGTGCGGAACAGAGAGTTCCAACGGGAAGAGGGCGCTTTCTCTGGTGGTGACGGTTGGAAGGTGCTAGCTGATGGCAGAGGCCAGGGAGGGGAAATGACCTCGTAGGCCTCCTTCCAGTCCCTGAATTCTCTGTGGTCATAACACACGGCCCTGAAACACACTGCTAGAGCCACAAGAGAAAAAGAGTCAGCCCTGGTCCCTGAATGCTGTGAGCAGGCAGTTCTGGACGGAGGGGGTGCTCCAGTGAGGATGTCAGCTCACAATGGGAAGGGGCGGTCCACCAGGAGGCCAGGGACCCAGGATAGGGTCCTTTGTGCCACTGGCGGGGAGGGAGTGTGACGACTGAGGAGGAATCATACGCCCGGTGCAGACTGGAGGGAAACTAGCACGGGGGGTGGGAATGTGTGACTGCAGGTCACCATTAATGGAGCAGCGGAGAGAAGATGAATTACCGTAATTATGAACCTATGGAGCACAGCTTTTTTTAAAGTGTCCTCTTATGTGTGTACGCAGTAGGTGATGGGGGGGCGGGGTTTGTCCTCCTAAATCAAAGGGTAGGGGTTAAGCCCCAGATATTGAGGACTTATGCAGAAACCTAGGGACTTTTAGAGAGAGTGGGTGGGCAGAAAGAAAACCAGGCAGATCCCCAAAGAAAGCAGGCGCCCAAGGAATCTTTTTTTTGCGTTACACGGGCCTCTCACTGTTGTGGCCTCTCCCATTGCGGAGCACAGGCTCCGGACGCACAGGCTCAGCAGCCATGGCTCACGGCCCCAGCCGCTCCGCGGCACGTGGGATCTTCCCGGACCGGGGCACGAACCCATGTCCCCTGCATCGGCAGGCGGACTGTCAACCACTGCGCCACCAGGGAAGCCCCCAAGGAATCTTGATCCCCACCTCTTTGTGGACTTGGCAGGAGAGAAGTGGAGTTGACTGGGGTCGGGGGTGGAGGGGAGGTAGATGCTGCCTCCTGGATGTACTCTGCCTTAACCTTGTGAAATGACTTGATCTGACTGGCATTTTAAAGGTTTACTCTGGTGGTGATGTGAAGAACAGACTGTGGGGTTGGGGAGAGGGGTGAACAGGAACAGAGAGTTGAAGAGGGTGGTAGTTCCATCACCAAGTCTTGGGTGATGGTAACTAGCAGAAGGTGAAAAGGGATTAGATTTGGGGTCTATTTTTCAGGTAGAACAAACAGGATTGTTGAAGAATTGAATCTGGGGTGGGAGATAAAGAAAGGAATCGTGACTGAATGAATATATGCATGCCCCAGCCTGGCCGCGTTGTTCTGCGGACCCAGTGGAATGACCTTTCCTTCTCCCAGGCTGAGCCCCGCTCCCCATCAATCTCCCCTTCAATTTAAACCTTGACCTAGTCTCACCCCTTCCAACTAGCTGATAATTTACTTTAATCCAAGTTAAACAGCCCTTTGTGTGCTGGCAGAGGAACCTAACCATCACCTGAAAATGTATTTCTATGAGAAAAACTGTTTTCAAGTAGCCAACAGCCAAGTTATAAACAAACTGCTAGGAATACAACCTGTACATAAGTGGGAAGTGCCTATATAAACACTGTCATTGCCTAAACCGTCAAATCCAAGGCAAAGCAATTTCTGTGGCCTCCGAGACTACTGGGCACAGCCGGGCCGTGATTCTCGGTGGGCAGAGCCAGCGACAGTGATGACGGTGGGAAGAAGCCCCAAGGCCTCTCACAATAACAGAACAGCTGGGGATGGAGGTAAAAGGGACTTGCGGACTTGATGCCACTCATAGATTTCCCAGAGGTGCAAAGGGCCAGGGGTAAAGGGCAGATCTTCTGTCTGCCCACCCCCCCACCAATGCCCACCTCACCACCTAGACGCTGGGTGCTTCTCAACTCTATTTGTCAAATAAGAAACTGCCCGGAAGGGAAAGGCAGGTGGACCGTGAGAGAGAAGGATGCCTGCTGTGTGCATCTGGCAGCAGCCTCAGCCCCAGCGTGAATTCTACTGAGGGCAGATGAGAAGATCTGGGAACGCTGGCTGGGCGAATGGAGTAGGTAAACAGACCCAGGTGGAAAGCTTTCTTAGCGACCTCGATGCAAATCAGAACTGGAGAAACACAAGCCAGCCCCGTGACTGCTGTGTCAGCTCCAGAGAAGCTCTTCTACCCTCATCTGGCCCCATGCCTCGCTGTGGCTTCTGGTTCACCACCCGGTAATGAGAGTGCCCAGACCTAATGAATCAGCAGGAAGCTGCTGACTGGGCTCTACATTCAAAATCCCCGCCAGCGAAAACCACCAGAAACGTGGGCTTTCTGGGGCTGGAAATGTCTCCAAGTGCAGGAGGTAAGCGTGGAGTCATGGTAGAGACTGGTAGATAGCACAGCAACACCTGCGCTCTGACCCGTGTGTGCATAACCTGCCCCGTCCAGCAGACCTCTGTGGACCACCCTTCCGGGACACCCGGTTGCAATGTGGCCGCAGTCTGCTCGCCACACCCTCAGGCCGAGCCGACATCCGTCACTTGAAAGGAAGGGGAAAGGGGCATGGAGGCATCTGAGCCCACTCACAGGAGACTGGAAAGGAAGAGGAAGCCAGGCCTCCCCTGTGACTATGCTACACACCAGTTTGGGGAGTGGGAGAAAAACAAAACCAAGGTGAAGGCAGGAGTCCACGCAGTGGCTGCAAGGTTGGGAGATACTGTCGTCCCACGCTGACACCTGACAGCAACCCTGACACTAAAAGAGACGGCAGGACATGCTGTGAGCCCGCCGTAAAGGCTTTCACCGTGCAGAATAATGAGTCGCCCCTCCGACGATCCAGGGCTGTTTTAGAGCATAAACTATCTCTGCCAAGACATCCTGGGCTCAAAACTCACACAATCAACAGACCTTTCTCCCAGTCCCCTGGGGGCCCGACCCTAGGTGTTTTAATGTCAGATATTCATTCACTTTTCTTTTGTTCGTGGAGACTTACGGGTGCCTGTAGCTCAGAACTATTCCAGGAACTGTGGCGGGTGTGAAACCCTTAACAATCTCCCCGATGTAAGTGTCCCTCATGCATGCACCCCCTCCAAAGTGGTTTCTCTGTGTGAAAGCTTGGCCTTGTCACCGAGGCCTGGACCTTCCTCAGCCCCCACCCCCCGAGCCCCACTCTGCCAGTATCGGGAGAGCACTGTCTGCTTTACTACGGAGTGAGAAATCTCCAGGCACAAGTGACCCGTGGGCAGGAAATTTACACTCACTCGCTTGTTCAGATTCCACAGGACACAGCCCTCACCCCGGCCTGGTCCCTGACCCCTTTTCACGCCTGCTTCCACGTCTCCAGGCCCAGAGCGTCCTCTCACCCACAGCTCAGGGCCCAGAGGAAGCCAAGTGCTGTTTTCTGGTTCCAGATATAACCCCCAAGTTCAGGTCCTAACTTCCTTTCCCTGTAGCCTCTTGGAAAATTAATTAAACCCACTTCTCATTTCTCCACACCCAGGTCAAGTTCCCGCGTTTCTAACACTGTCAATCCCTCTGAACCCACTCACGGTCTTCCCTCCCTCCCCCTCCCCTCTTCACCACTAGGTCACCGGTGCCATCTAAAGGAATAATTCCCGCCTCCCAGGATGGCTGGCCTGTCCTGCTCCTCCTCCCTTTGGTTACCGTGACACCACCTCTCCTGCATTCCTCCGTCCCATTCACCCCCAAGGCTCCTCCACTCACCCCTTAAATGTTGAGTCCCAAGGGTCTGATCACTGGCCCTCTTCCTTCTCATGCCGCACCCTCCCTGGGCAATCTTGTCTAAACCCCTCACCAATTCCCCGCTGGCTGATGACCCCAAATCTTTATTTCCACCGTCTTTTCTATCTCAGAAGTTCTTGGATACGCATAAGTATTACTCCTAATAACCTCTCCCTTGCAAATGACCTCAATCCCTTTGCCCCTTCCTCCCTCCTTCCACTCCCCAGGCTGAGCCCCAAGTCCACCTGAATCCAACTCTCCATCTTCTCCACACCTGCACCTCAGTCCCCGAACATTTCTGGAGGAGACCGCAGAGCCAGGCTGACTTCTCGCACTTTAATTTTATAGCCACAAGCCTCAAACAGGCACTCAGCATCGCCCCGTAATATCCTCCTACAGATCCCTGGTGAAGTTACCCTCCAGTGCACTCAGACTGCTGCTTTATGCCTTTCCTCCTTCCTCAACTGCCCCCCGCACTCTTAGCTCTTTGCCTTACCTTGTAGTCCACTGAGAAAACAAGGTAACAGAAACCCCCTTAATTTCCTACCACCAAATCGACAGCCTTACCCCCGCCTGATCTCATCTTCTCTGTCATCCCTCCACTTATGCTCCCAGCAGAGGCCAAAGCAGTTGTTTTCCAACCCCTCACTTTCATTCAGGAAGGGATCCCCCGCTTTCCTGTATTATCAATGTATTCCCCCTCCACTAGATCATTCCCATCACCATTCACATGCTCTGCCATCTCCTGTCTTTAAAAATAAAATGCCCTCCTCAGAACCCACATTCCCCTCCAGCCACAGCTGGAGGTCTGTCACCAATGACCGCCATGTTGGACACTTCTCTGTTCTTCTTTGTGTGACCCCCTCAGCACCCCTGGACACAGCTGACCTCTCTCTGCCGGGTGCTGTGGGCCCACAATGCCCTGGCTGGGCTCCTCCATCTCTAGCCCCTCTCTCTCCATTTCCATCGCTGGCCTCTCCACTTCTACCTGATTCTAAGATTGGCAAACTTCAGGGCTCTGCCCTCAGCCCTATATTCTCCTCAGCCTCTGTATTTCCTCCCTATGTTACTTTGACTTTCTTCCTGATCACTGATGATGCCCAAATTAATCCTGACTTTTCGTCTGGGCAAGAGACTGATACCCAACTGCTGACTTGTTATCTCTGCTTAGTTGTCTGATCAGCATCTCCGATGGAACCTGCTCAAAAGAGAAATTCCAACCCATCCCACCCACCGACCCAACACTCCTCAAGCCCTGTTCCCAGTCAGTGTCACTAACGGCCCCATCCTCCTCCCAACCATTCCCATCCTTCCAGGCCACACACAGCAGTCTCGTTGACGCTACACCAGCTACCCCAGGACTTGGCTGACATCTGCCCCCTCTACTATGACCACCCGAGTTTAAGCCACTCCTCCTCCCATCTAAAGGGCTGCGACGGCCTCTCGAGAGGTCCCCCGCTTCCACTCGTGCCCCTCTACTGCCCATTCTCACCCCGCAGCCAGAGTGATTTTTTTCCACATGTAAATTAGATCATGCGTTCCTCAGCTCAAAACCCTTTAATAGTTTTTCATTGCACTTGGAACCAAATCCATTGCGAGTAACAGAAAACCCAACTCAAACTGGCTTAAATGATAAAAACTAATTTATTGATAGCAAAATGTCTGAAGCTGTTGCAGACTGCATATCTTCGCACCTCAACATCCAGGGGAGCCTTTTCTAAATGCCACGAAGGGCCCCGGAGGCCAGGAGCGGCCCTGGCGTAGGGCTGGAGTCCTCAGCGCCCAGGCGCTCTGGACGCTCGCGGATTTCCCTGGTCTCCCCTCATGCGTAGTGGCTGCCTCTCCCAGCTCCTCCTCGACACCTGGGCTCCAGCCGCTGCCCAAGCCACCCTCCTCAGCCTCTGCCCGTTCCGGTCCCAGGCTTCTGCTCTGCGCCCAGCAGCGTTCTGTGGCCCGTAACCTTTCTGGGCTTGGGATGGGGGTGTTTTGGCTGTGCCTCTCCCATTTCCTCTCCCTCCCCATGTCCTTTTAAAGGATGGAGACCTTTAACCATGGGCTGCTGCAGTCCCCGTGAAGGGTTCCCTCTTTCTTGCTAACACTCTGTGTTGGTCCTCAACTACTGTCGAACAATATCCCACAGGGTGTGTGTGCGGGGGGCGGGGGCCGCAGCGTATTTCTTTGATAAGGAACAGTCAAGAAACAGAGTATCCTTCAGACCCCCCGGGGTCCCACGGCTGCCTGGGATGACAGACGGTGGCCAGGCCTGCCGGGGCTGTGTGCCCACCCCAGCGTGTCCGACGGGCATCGTATGGTTCCAGGTTCCCGTGGGGCACACGTGCCCCAATTACAGAGGTGCTCTCCCCTGCACAAGGCCCTTTCTCCCATGCAAATCTGCCGCCCCCGGCCCGCTGAGGGACTTCCCATGAATCACTGAGCCTCTCAGGGTTCGGTGTACTGTCCATGAAACGTAGGGGCTGGGAGGGTGATCTCTGGGCCTCCTGTGGCTCTAATATGCGATGCTTCTCTGGCCTAGAATGTTGGTTTAGAGCTGTTTCCACACAAAAGGCCTGGCCCCAAAGAAAAAAGTTTGCTGATGCAACACAAAGGGTCTTGGGGCTGGGGCAGGTGCCCAGGGCCGTGCCTCTGCTCCGCGGCGTCTGTGCCCGGAGCCACACACAGGTGGTAAGACTCCTCCCACCCACACCTGTCCATCCTCCACGCTGCCATCAGAGAGCTCGTCCCCAAACGTCAGCGGGATCACGTCGTTCTCTCTGGTCTGAATCCTGCAGCAAGGCAGTCAGCAGCCAGCTCACGCCCAGCCTCTTCTCCTGCAAGTCAAGCGAGGCCGCCTCCTCTGACCACCCCCTCCCTTCTCCACGCGGCCCCACCTTCGCTCAGCGCTCCCTCTGCCTGCAGTGCCCTCGACTTTGCGCCCCATGTCTCCACCTCGTGCAATTCTCGGCTCCCGTGTCCTTCACGCATCCTTGCCCACTCCCACGCCCATCAGAATTCAGGTCACCTGGACATCCACGTACCGAGGCCTCTTCTACACGCCTGCCACAGCCAGCGCTCACAACACGGCGCGATGCGTATTTCACGCATCAGGGAGCTCCTGGGTGCCGGGCAGGGTAAGGGAGAGAGCGTGGGCCTGGAAGTCTGGCAGCCTGAGCTAGCATCACGCTTCCAGCACCAGGTAACAGGTGATGACTCACACAGAGGCTTTCATCAGGACGCCTGTGCCTGCATTTCCCCAGTGTCTGTCCGTCACGTGCGCCCTTCCATGGAGACCCTCGGGACTCACCCTGACAAAAGGCCAAGGAGCCCCTCTCACCCTGGCAGGCGCCCAGTAGCGGTAGGTTACAGATTCCCTGCACACCCAGAGCATCTATCCCCCTAATGAGAAGTTTCTTAAAGCTCTAACCAGGCTCTCTCCATCGAGCAGGTTCAGGAACAGATTCTTATAAAAAATAAATTCGGCACATTAAACCCCGATTTCAGCACATCAGTGGACTCAGGGAGAGGGGACTGAACTTACCAAATATCAGGCCGTTGCTGTCTTTTAATTAAAAAATAATAATGATGAGCTGTTGTAATTTCTGGTCTCTCCCTAAGAAAGATTTTCTGGTTTTCCCACACAAGACATTTTGGTAGAAAAACTGCATGTTTATGTTGGGACAAAAACCACGTCTGAGTGGCTGGAATCAGGGCTAAGTCTTCCCCGCTTGGTCTCACCAGCTCCAACCTTCTTTCTCCACTTATCTGATCACTGCCTTGAAAGTGTGTGTGAGGCTGCATGCCTGTGTGGGCATCTGGCCACCTCGGACGCTGCTGCTGCCTGAGCCCCGCCCCATGTCATTGTAGTATTCATCCCTCTGTGTCCCTCCAGCCATCAAGCCACCTGCTGTGGTCACTGCTGCTGGGAGCTAGACATGCCCAAGGCAAGGTCTCTGATCTCGGGAGCTCACAGTCTAGCTTCAAAGAGAGAAGTCAAAACAAACGAGCACAGATGCTAAAGGAGGCCGCAGTGGACACAAGCCCAGGGTGTTCCTGGGGCAAGAGGAGGGGACTGTTTCTAGGAAAGGCTTCCAGGCGAGGCTTCACAGAGGAGAGGGCCACTGAGCTGGCTCCTGAGGATGAGTGGGGAGGCGAGGGGGGCAGGCACTTCGAGTAGATGGGACGGCCGTGCAAAGGGACTGGGGCACACCAGGCAAGAGCTCACAGAGGGAAAGAGCCAGAGCCCAAGGGGCAGGCTGCCAGGGGAGGCACCCCGGGCTCTGTAGGCAAGAGGCTTAAGCTGGACGGTCAGGCAATGCCAAGGCCCCCTCGCTGTTCTGAAGCTGGGCTCGGTCCCAGAATCTGGCGGGATTAGAGATCAAGGTCATATTTGGTTCCTCTAGCAAGATTTTGAATTGTCTTCTTTATATTTCTGTTCCATACCCAGTTCATGGAGGCCTGAAACTCCCCACAAATTCCATCCTTACACCTAATAGCCACATAGTGGGGAGGTGACTCTGGGAGGGGGTGGTATCTGTGACTCAGAAAAGGGAGTGACACAGTAGGTACTCAAGGTTAATGGTTGAGCTGAGGCAGGCGACAGGTCCCAGGTCCCGCCCCGTGCACTGCCACAGACTACACCCTTCACCTTCTACACGCTCTGAGTGACAGGACACCCCGGGGGACATGCTGACCAGCCCCCCTCAAGGTGCTGGACTCTTGTCCAGATGCAGTCCCCTTCCTCTGAGTGATCTCTAGAGAGAAGGAATCAGGCGATTGGAACGGCAGGTGCAGAAGCCACACACCCTCAGCCTAGCGGGAAACAGGCAGGCACAGCCCCCTAACGAAGTCCTCTGCCATTCCTGAAAGAACAACTGCAAACCGCTCGGTCTGTTCTCACATGGCTCCCCCTCTCCCCACCTCCTTGCCTTCCTTGGAAAATACCCCTGACCACTTCTCTGGACCAGCTCTAGTGCTGAGAAATGCACAAGCAAACCCACGTCTGCTGGGGATGCACCAACTGAACAGGAATGGCCATGCCGATAACGTAAGGGGTGGTTTTCAGTGAGAGATGCTGTCTGCAAACACCTCCCTTCTCCTCTGCGCACTGGCTCCTTAGAAGCTCAGGACTGCCGTGCCCCGGGGTCAACACCTTGACCGACCCATGAGGACCGAGGAAAGACTCTGGGCCATCGGCCACAGGGGCACCAAGGGGAGAAGCCGAGGGCACCCGGGCCACACTGTGGGTACCAGACCACAAAGCAAAGCCCAAGGAAGATCAGCCCAGAGCCACTCCCCTTGCCAAGGACGAGGGAGACTCTGTCCCTGGCTCATCCCTGTATGCACGCAGCCTCACCCAAGTGAAGGGCTCAGGATGGAGTTCACCTCAGTGTCTCTCAGTACCTCCTCTGTCTTCACAAAGCCTAAGTTAAAGAACCGCTAGATGTTGTTATCTAAAGATTCCTGAAACTCATGGTCCCCACCTGACCACTATAGTCGTGATTTCTCAGGTCTCGAGTAGGCAAAACCCAGTCAACAGCTTCAACTCCTCCCTTTCCAAATCCGTGGCTATTTGCTATTTCACACAAGAAAGAGGGAATTAAGAGCCTGGGCCCTGGAGTCACATGTGTATAGTAAGATCTCATCATTTCCTGGCTGTGTAACCTTTGCAAAGTTACTTAACCTCCCTGAGTCTGTTTTCCTCACACATAAAAAAGGGTTAATAATGGGGCTTCCCCGGTGGCGCAGTGGTTGGGAGTCCGCCTGCCAATGCAGGGGACGCGGGTTCGTGCCCAGGTCCGGGAGGATCCCACGTGCCGCACAGCGGCTGGGCCCGTGAGCCATGGCCGCTGAGCCTGCGCGTCCGGAGCCTGTGCTCCGCGACGGGAGAGGCCACAACAGTGAGAGGCCCACACCGCAAAATAAAATAAAATACGCCATTGTTTCTCACCATCAAAAAAAAAAAAAGGGTTAATAATAAAAGTGCTTACTACACAGCATTCAACACGTGTCAGTTATGATTATTAACATTATACACGGTAGGATTATGGGCCATTCCCACTCTCTACTGTGTTTTTAAACTCTCTTCAATGAGCATATACCATTTTATAATAAGAAAAAATTGTCTTAGGGAAAAAACCTTCAATTAAATTAATTCAATATCGTTTCAGCCAAAAGAATATTCTAAAGCCTAGAGATTAGGTGGTCTGGAGTGAGCAGAGCTCCCTTTCTGGTGTGACTACATAACGCACAGAAGTGCTCTCGGCCCCGTTTTCAAAATGACTCCCATGTCTCCTCACAACCGTGGCTGAAGAACTATACCCCAAGGTGAAGCAGGGGCCACTGGTCCGGCCACCCCCAGGCCAGGCCCAGACCCTCTCTGGTTCGCTCAAGCCTCTCTGACTCTGAGATGCGTCCCCCAGCGCAGCCATGCCTCGCAGCTGGACCTCTGCAGCCGAGTTCTGACCCCACTACAGACAAGCTGTGTGGCCTCAGGCCAACAGTGCAACCTCTCTGCCCCAGTTTCCCCATCTACAAACTAGAGAAAACAGGAATCTCCAGCACAGGGCTGTTGTGAAGATCCAGTGAGGCACCTCGGGCACCCCACCTGGCACTGGAAGGGAGCCTGGGTTGTGCTCAACACCTCAGGTCCCGCACGGTGTCCTCTCCTCAGTCCACGTGTGAAACAGGCCACACGTGGTTCCTTGATGACACCTCTGGTGACTCTCTCCAACCCTCCATGTCCGGCCCTGACCCCTCTCCTACTTTAGGCCCAGAGCTCTGATGACCCACAGGACATCCCCCTTCCTTACTTGCCCTGGTGACCAAACTCAGCCCGCTCCAAACCCAAGGAAATATCACTGGGGAGGAACACAGCTTTGCCATAACAGCAGTGCTGCAACTGTTCCAATTGCCAAGCTTAAAACAAAGGGTATTTTTCTTGATACCTACCTGGTGTGGCCATTTTGGTTGAAGGGGCTTATTCAAGTCAGTATAACACATTTTATTGAAGGTGGACCACCCCTGCCCTCGAGAAATACTTAGTCTTCTGGTGAAATAAACACAGGAATAAATGATTTGAACACACTGAGTGGTAGGTGCTCTGGTAAACCTGTTTAAGCTTTGATGCTGGCTCAAAGAGGGGGCAGTTGGCGCTGCCCAAAGGGGAGGGGTTAGCAAGCCTTGAAATGGGTCTTGAAGGATGAGTAGGAGTTTGGTAGGTGGGCAAGGAGGCAAAGACAGAGAGAGCAGCATTGGCAAAGCCCCTGAACTGTGAACTAGCATGTTCAGGGAAGCTGCGCCTAAATCCCGTGCCTGGTCCCCAGGCTTGTGCGGAGGTGATATAATATGCTGGCCAGGGCCTTATGTAGCACACGAACAGGTGGTGCTTTGTATTTCTGAGGCCATAGCCCTCTGTGAGAACCTGATGGACACTATCGACCTCATACCTCAAAGGCACAGATTCACAACTTTGCATCCAACTCTGGAGGCTTCCCAGCCCTGAACCCTATCAATGTCCCCTGCATATTTACGACACCCAGGTTATGAACCCTGGGCGAGCATCCTCAGGAAGAAACCTGGTAACAGGTGCTCAGACCCTGCAGCCTGTGGTGTGGGTTATCCTTCCCTAAAAGCATCCTGACACACTTGCTCGCGTTAAAGCCACCCTGCTCTTTGCCGGCCACCTGCCTAGGCCGGCAAGACCTTTAGTGATCTCTGCCCAGAGGCCAGGAAGCACCTCCGACAAACCCAGGGTTACCATCATTCCCACAGGTGCCACCCGGCCAGGAAACACCCCATTCTCTGCTCGTCCATCCCACCCTTCTCTTTCTGCTGCCAGCTTCTCCACCGGTGATCGAGTCATAGCCACAGCCCCAACGTAACGCAATTCTTTAAAAATTGCCTTTGGGACTTCCCTGGCGGTCCAGTGGTTAAGACTCTGAGCTTCCACTGCAGGGGGTGCAGGTCTGATCCCTAGTTGGGGAACTAAGATCCCACAGGCCACGTGGCCAGAAAAAAATAAATAAATAAAAATTGCCTTTGGCAGGCAACCTTGAGGAGGCCTTTGGAAGCCAAGCAGGTTGGAGCTGTTGGTTCCCCTTTACCTGGCTGCCTCTTCCCCCGTCAGGGTCCCCACTCACACTCCCTGTGCAGAGACCCACCATTGGGCTGCCAGTGGAGGTGTCTGGATGATATGTTTGGTGACCCTGTTCAGCTGGGAAAAGCTGACATGGCTTTAAATATTTAACCACTTTAAACACAGAGGTAATGATAATAACTTTGCTGATGGCATCTCGAATTAAGCTCCAGATTAAGTAAGATTTGTTGAAGCCAAAATAGTTCCAGTTAAGTCCCTGGCCAGCTTCCCTCACAGCAGACGGCCACAAGGGACAGCTGTGTATCCCAGACAGACCGCTGGCCTTGGAGTCCACTTGCGAAGAGGGATAGATAGTACTCTCTCTCACTGCGTTGCTGTGAAAAGCATGAGATCGTGAGATCGTGTTTGCAAAACTGCTTCTTTTGGTGACCTGTTATTAAGTGGATACAAATGTAAGGGATTATTATCACGGAGAGTTTAAGATGCTCCCTACTCACGCGACGGTTCCACGCTATGATCTGCCACACCTCTTAGGCTCAGGACTGTCCCACAGGCCCCCAGAAGCCACCCCAACTCTGGCAAAGGGGCTATACTCTCCTCCCACAGAGTGATTCTTCCTCTGAGGGTGCGGTCCCCTAGGTGCTACTTCCGACCTTAGGGAGCCCTCCCCCAGCTAGAACCTGGGCTGAACGCCTTTCACCTGCTCTGGACGTGGCTCTGCTCTTGATGTTACCAGCGCTGCTTTCCTGCCCTTGCACAGAGTTCCCCAGCCTGGGGAGTAAGGAGAGAAGAAACCTCTCATCTGACCTCTGGACCAGTGAGGACACTGGCCTCTCTGATGCCTCCGTTGGGAGGACCCCAGCCCATCCTGGGATGCAGTCAGAGCCCTGAGCCCCGGCTGGCACCAGAAGAATCATCCTGCAGACTTACTTAGATTGCTTTGACTTGCCAGTGGAGAAACTCAGCCCTTTTTTCTTTCTGACTTTCACCTTCTCTGGGGCGAGCCAGGTGCTTGAGCAGAAGAGCTGCCGGTTTACGGGTCTCAGACAAACAGCAACTCTAGCACCTGGCCCAGCTCTGCACTTGAGGAGAAGGGCAGACCCGAGGCAGTCTGCCCACCCAGCCCTAAGAAGCAAGGAAGCCAACGATGATGGCTAATGCAATACACACAATTTCATTACTATGTGAAAACTGATTCTAACTCACGGAGAAAGAAAAAGGAAATCTGCTTGGAACGTTAAGTCCCAAGGATTCGGAATGGTTGGATGGGCCTGTCCTGAGAGAGTAGGCCTTTTACAACGTAGACCTCATGGGGAGGTAATCAGATAGACGCTTGTGTGGTGGACTGGGGTGGGGACAGCGTCAGAGGTTGGAGGTGTCACCTGGACACTTTCTATTTCCCAGAATAAGTACCCACCTGTAAGTAACTCCTATGCTCCACTGTTTCTTCCCTGGAGGAACAGCATCTCCAGAAACACGCCTCCTCCCCAGTAGCCTGGTATCAAACCTGGCTGGGAAAACAGAGCCACCAGGAGACAGGCACATGTCTGGAGGGCTGTGAGGGGCTTCTGAGACTGTGAGTGGTGTCGGATACCCAGGCTTCTTCCTATCGTGAGAGGATAGGAAGACTTCTGCCCACGTTAGATCTATGTGATACACGGCTATGACATCAAAACACACTTTTGTTTATTAGGGCTAAATAATTAAGACCAGGTTTTTATTTAAACATTGGCCTTGGCAATAAATCATGAACTTGCTCTGTGGTTTTCCTTGCTGTATGATATACAGCTATAGATCCCCGCCCTCCACCCTGGGTCCATCCCCTTAACAAAGAAACCTCATTCAAAGGTTTGTTTTCGTAAAGAACAAGCAAGTATATGTTCCAACCTGTACAGAGAAGAATACATATTTATTCTACAGCAGATTCACTCATTCATTATTGAGCAGCTACTTTGTGCGTGGCACGGGGCCAGGGCTGAGGCTATGAAGGGGAGCAGGCAGCTCCACAGTGTCGGGGGAGGAGCTGCAAACGCCCATCCACAATGCAGCCCATCCACAATGCACTCCGAGCTGCCTGCTGATAGTGGCGGGTACAGCGGGCTTGGAGACCAGAGAAGCAATGATTAATTCTGCCTCGGGGTTTGGGGAGAACTTCCAGGAGGCATCTGCATTAGCTCCCTTTACTGTGGGTTTCCAGGTGGGACTCCCCCGGGCAGTACACAAGCTGCTCTGCTGAGATCTCGGACATTTCATTTGTACACACCACACATCTGCCTTCTTTTCATGCCCAATAAAAAGCGATGCAGCAGCCTTACTCAGGCCAGTGGCAGTTTATTTGGAAGCTGGCTGTACGGTTGGGACCTGTGACGCATTTGGCCATCCCCACCTAGAAGCTCCCCGCCTGACACCAACCCACACTTCCTCCTGCTTTCCATTCTCTCATTTCTAAAGAAACTGCTAGCCAGGTAAGGAGGGAATGCTGGAACTGTGGAAAAGAAAAGGAGGTGTCCCCTGTGTCTGCAGATGGGGCAAAGAATAAGGGACAGTGACACAGATGAGTAAGGTTCTCTCTCCTTGAACCACACGGCGGACCTCCCAATGTTTGAAGCAGTCACCCGGAGTCTTCTTTCCCACCTTCCTGCAGCCCCCTGGCCATCTTGCTGGCTAGCTCCCAGATGCACTGAGGTTTTGTTTTGTTTTGTTTTTATTGGGGTATAGTTGCTTTACAATGTGGTGTTAGTTTCTGCTGTACGGCGAAGTGAATCAGCTATATGTATACATATAATCCCCTCTTTTTTGGATTTCCTTCCCATTTAGGTCACCACAGAGCATTGAGTAGAGTGCCCTGTCATTGGTAGAGCAGTGGATCGACCTACAGACTGTCATACAGAGTGAAGTAAGTCAGAAAGAGAAAAACAAATAATATCGTATATTAACACATATATGTGGAATCTAGAAAAATGGTACAGATGAACCTATTTGCAAAGCAGAAACAGAGACACAGACGTAGAGAACAAACATATGGACACCAAGGGGGGAAAAGGGAGTGGGGTGAATTGGGAGATTGGGATTGACATATATACACCTGCTGCACTGCGGTTTTAATCAACCTGTCTCAGAGTGAGGCACTGGGTCCTGGGCCCAGGGCGCCCCCCACCATGATCTAATCAGGGTGTGGAGTGGGGAACACGCCCTTCACCTCAACACACCATCCTTTCCTCAGATTGCATTGGGGCCACATGGAGCTTGTGTCAGCCCCACCTCCAAGTCCTCTGCCCTGAACGAGGCCAAGTCAGGCCTTCCCGTTCTGTGTTCATGTAATCGAGTTTTTCAAAAATCTGGATGCGAGACTTCTCATCTGCACGTGGTTAATTCCATCGGGATGGTTTTGGCCCGTTGTTCATCATCGATCATCCTACATACGGATTATGTCACCCAATGGAGTAGCTCCTCTCCCTCCCAGCCTGGTAGCACGCATGCACCTAATAATCTGCCTTCTTTCTCTTCATCTAGGACATCCAAAGATACGTCACCCAGGACGAGCCCAAGGATGACACCCTTGGCCCTAGAGACCTACAGGAGGGGCTCAGTTAATATTTGTCACACAAATAAGTGAGCAACTGAATGGAAGCTCAGACAAAGGTGAGTTCTCTTTGCGTCCACCTTGATTCTTAATGAAGCCTCTGGATCCAACTATTCAACCAGCTTTGAATCCACCTGTCTGTACATCAGGGCCATTTACAGATTTTCTTCTTATTCCTAAAACGCAGTCAAGACTTGGCTTAAAGCTCTCTGAAATTAAGACCCCCGTGTCTAAGATATTTAGACTCAGTAAGTTTTTGGAAAAAAAAACAGAAGGTGAGGCTGACCTGGCATGTTCTTTGTGAGCACTGCTGGCCCTGGTGAGCACCTCTGTTTTCCCAGAGCTCCAAAACTACCTGCTCCACTCACTCTTCCAAAATGTTGGAGGAAAATGGCCTAACACTTATTGCTTCATAATATTTTTTAATCTACCTTTTTCTTCTTTGTGAAAACATCTGCCTGTCTCCAGACTTCTGACACCTCTCATCCTCCCGGCAATTTCTCGGCACAGGGTCTCTAGAATCACGTTGATAATCTTCCACAGCTCCCCTAAGAATGACTTTATGGTTACCTTTGTTGGTCCTCATCTCAGATTGACCCCTAGCTTTGGCCCACGGAGGGATAACTGCAACCCTGTGGTCAGGAGCTGCCTGTCAGGCTCACTAATACTGTATGCATGTGCACTCACGCCTACCACCGAGAAATAAAAATTATGCCTGCTGATTGGAGGCGGCTTGTAGCATCACTTTCATATCTTGAGGACTGCTCATTATGTGTGGCGATGCAAATGTGCGTGGGTATGCGTACCAAAAACATTCAACATTCATTGGGTTCCTGCCTTAATAAGAATAGTTCATGTTCACGTCACTTACTATGCTCAGGTACTAAGTGCTTCGTATGTTTTACTCGTTTAATCCTCACTTCAGCCCTATGTGGTGAGTGCTCTCATTATCCCCACTTTACAGCAAACAGAAGCACACAGCTGGAAGCAGTACAGCTGGAATTGGAAGCCAAGCAGGCTGGCACCCGAGTTTGGGGTCTCAACGACTGTTGTCTTAGGCATATTTGTTTACATCAGCAAGACCCCATCCCAAGATTTCCACTTTGTTTCCTTCAATCCACCAGCACATCTCACATTCTTTACATCTGGGCACTCCTCATTATTCCCTGAACATTCCATGTACTTTCACACCACTGTGCTTCTGTTCATGCTATTGGCTCTGTCCGGAACCCCCTTCCTCCTCTTCCCCACTCAGAAAACTCCTATTCGTCCTTCAAAACCCAGTTCAATGTCATCTTTTCAGTGAAGCATGTCCCACTCCCATTCTGGATAGAATGATTTATTCCCTCCCTTCTGGTCCTATAGTAAGCTGTTTGCACTACACAATATCATAACTGGCTAGATCAGGCTTTATAAATAGTGCAAGATTCTGGAACAGGGGTGTAGGAGCCAGGCAGCTGACAAAAAATAGCAAGGAAAACGTTTGCAGATTATTTGGGGCTTTCACTTATTCATTCATTCCATACATACTTATTTAATGCTAACTGTATACCAGGCACTATTCCAGATACTGGGGATTGAGCAGTTAACAGAACACAGAAACCCCTACCCTCATGGAGCTTATATTCTAGTGAGGGGAGACAGACAATCAACAAAACAAATAAGTAAACATACCAGAAGGTAGCAAGGGGAAAAGAGGGGAAGGGGCAGAGAGCACAGGGGAAGGACAGGGATGTTCTGCCACAGGATCCTGATCTCTGAGACTTATGCTCAGTTGCCACTAGAAGGTGCCAACCAGAATGGCAGAGGGTGTTCCTTTAACTTCTCACGGAACTTGGCCAGGGTCTCAGAGAAAATGCGGGCCCCTCGGCTGTCTCACTCCTACCTCTAGCAGTGGTGATGGTGCGCCAAGACTATTCCATCCATTGGAGGAGGCAGATGCAGATTAGAAGGACCGGCCGACGGCACAGCTGGAACTGACCCACAACCGCAGTGATGATAGCTATAACATTAACTACCCACACAGGTACGCTGCCCAACACTTTACGTGGATTATCCCTTTGAATCTTCTCAGGTTTATAAGGTGAGTGCTATTATTATCCCCCTTGTAGAGATGAGAAAACTGAGGCTTGGAGAGGTTAAGCATCCTGGCCAAGGGCCCGTGGCGTCTAAGTGATGAGACTGGGACTCAAACACGGGTCTGTCTGACTCCGGGGCCACTAAACCCCTCAAGGCATTAGTCTAGAGCTGCCGAGAGTCTTTTTCTCTGGGTCCCCAAAACATGCCCAGGAGCAGAGACAAAGTACACCAGGAGGGAGCAGAGGGGGACTCTCAAAGCCCAGCCCTGTTCCAAGGAGGGAGCCTGGATGGTCCTGGGGTGGCAGCGGGGCTCCTGGACTAGGCATTCAGTTCTGCAGCCAGGATGAGGGGCTTGGCTGAGGGGAGGGGCTCCCAAGCCAGGCCTGACCAGGTGCTTCCCTCCTGGGCTCCCACACGCCTCTCCTGCCTCCCCAGACTCAGCCCAGTGTTCCCGAAACCACGCCCCATCCTTCCCTGCTCTGGAAGAGGGTTTCTCCACGTCCCTCGCAGTACAGCCAAGTTACAGCACAGATACATCTACCCAAATGTAGGTCACACGACTCCTGACCATTATTTCATCTTTCCCCAAGCCAGCACAACTTGTACCCCTTCTCTCCTCAGCTGCCTACTGAGCCCCGTCACTCCCTAAATTTCTGTGCCTCGGAACACAGTGGGTCACTCACTCTTTCATTCTCCAGGCCCAGGCCCGCTCCACACCCTCCAGCAGAGTCTTCCCTGCCCTGATTGGCCTGAAATTCATGGCCGATTGCCTCGCTAACCGTAACCCTGAGCCCTCCTACCCCCCCCTTGACCTTCGATCACCCCTGTCCTACCAAACCCCAACTGGCCAGCTTCTTCCCTCCCGTCTCCTCAGCAGCTTCTCAAGGCTGTCGGAACAGTGTGGTGACCGTACGTGCCACCACCCACCCCGACCATCAGTGCTGCTCCATGACCCTTGGGACCCCGGTCTGCTCCCTCCCCCTTCTTCCACAGGCTTTCCCAAACTCCTCCAGCCTCTCCCCTACCACCTACCCCCTTCACACTCCAAAAGCGAGTTTGCCTGTCCTTCCTTGAGACCATCAAGGCCGTGGCAAGGCCCCGATGCCCCCGCCCCCTGCATTTGGTCCACCCTTGCCTCCTTATTCTGGTTCCCACTGAGGGGAAGCCTCTCCTGCCCCCGGGGGCCCTTCCTGGGCTCTCTCTCTCCCTATCCCCTACCCCCTGTGTGCTGGAGCTGGTCCAGACCACCCACCTCTTCCCAACTCTGGATTCAGTGACATCATGTTGGTAGCTTCCATGGAGCACAGCAGAGACCCCTTGTCCAGCACCGAGCAGCTCACCGCGGGACTTAAGCTCTCCCAGGGTGACCAATCGTCCCAGTTTGCCTGGGACCATCCTGGGTTTTAGTCTCGAGTCCCAGGCATCCAGGACATTTGGTCACCCGCCCCTCTTCACAGTAAACTGTGCTCAGGTCTCCCTCAGGTTGGAGGGGCTTCCCAGGAAGCTCCGTCCCTGCCCAGGGCTCCTCTTGGTCTCTCCTCCCCTCTCCTGCCAGGATACTGAGACCACCTATTACAAGTCCTCCCCTGTCCTGCCCGACACTCCTCCACTACTGCAATCACCTCCTTCCCGTGCCCTGCCTAGTCTTCTCCCTGCAAGGTCCCCAGGGATCCCCGAGTTGTCAAATCCCTAAGCATGATTTGCCCTTGCCTTACTTACTGTACCTTTCTGTAGCGTTCCACACTGTGGACCATCCCCCCACTTCTACCTGGGCTTCTGTGATACCTTTCTCTCCAGGCTGTCCTACCCCTGGCTCTTTCTTCCAGTCCCTTTCGTGGACAGGCTCCACCACCCCATCATCAGCCTTCCTCTCTTCTCACACTAAACATTCTTTCAAGGGGAGCTCATCCAAATCCGTGCGCCCCCCAATTTGCCCCAGTTCCAAAATCTGCATCCCCAGCCGTTGCCTCTCTCCTGGGCTCTCGGTGTGTATATTCAGCTGCTTGCTGGACATCTCCACGTGGATGTCCCTCAGTCATTTCAAATCAGCTAGTCTACAAGGGAACTGAATCCATCACCTCCTCCTGCAATCTAGTCCTCCCCTGTACACCCTGTCTAGTGAATGACTCCCAGCTGCCCCAAATGAAGACACTGGGATTACAAATGCTGGAGAGGGTGTGGAGAAAAGGGAACCTTGAGCGCTGCTGGTGGCATTGTAAATTGGTGCAGCCACTATGGAAAACAGTATGGAGGTTCCTCCAAAAATTAAATATAGAACTACCACATGATCCAGCAATTTCACTTCTGGGAATACATCCAAAGGAAATGAAAACACTATGTCAAAGAGATACCTGCACCCCCATGTCCATAACAGCATTATTTACAATAACCAAGACATGGAAACAACCTAAGTGTCCATCGATGGATAAATGGATAAAGAAGGTGTAGCATATATAATGTATAACTGAATCACTTTGCTGTACACCTGAAACTAACACAACATTGTAAATCAACTATAGTTCAATAAAAAAAAAAAGATGTGGCATAAATAAATAATGGAATATTATTCAGCCATTAAAAGAAAAATAAAACAGAGGGGAATCCTGCCATCTGTGACAACATCGATGGACCCTGAGGGCATTTTACTAAGTGAAGTAAGTCAAACAGAGACAAGCAAAAATGATATGATCTCACTTATATGTGGAATCTAAAAAACAAACAAACAAATCAAAATTATAGAAAAGATCAGACTTGTGGTTACCAGAGGTGGGGAAGAGGGAGGGGGTATTGGAAGAAAATGGTCAAAAGGTACAAACTTCCAGTTATAAGATAAATAAGTACTGGGAATGGAACATACAGCATGCTGACTATAGCTAACACTGCTGTATGATATATAGGTAAGCTGTCAAGAGACTAAATCCTAAGAGCTCTGGATTTAAGGAAAGAAAAACAAATTTTTTTACTTTCTCTTTTTATTGTATCTATATGAGATTATGGATGCTAATTAAACTTACTGCAGTAATCATCTCATAATATATGTAAGCTAAACCATTAGG
The DNA here is from genome assembly GCF_008692025.1 of Phocoena sinus. NCBI lineage: Eukaryota > Metazoa > Chordata > Mammalia > Artiodactyla > Phocoenidae > Phocoena > Phocoena sinus. The sequence continues at coordinate 12,275,662 of NC_045770.1, forward strand.
CCATACCCCTTAAACTGATACAGTGATGCATGTCAATTATATCTCAATAAAACTGGAAAAAACAGAAAAACAAAAAAACTCTGTCCTATTAGAGTAACTCCTATTAAGAATTCTGTTAGCCAATAAGCCTTACGGTTACATTTAGAGGGCATGAAGTACCAGAATGCTTTTTTTTTTATTAAATCATGTTTAGTTCGTTTCTTGCCAGGCCTCGTATCTTGTCTGTGTTTTGAAAACATGCTATCAACGAATTAATGCTAGTGAGTCAATGGTGTATCAACTTAACGGTCTTCAAGATTCGCGCCGCAGCTGAGTCTACTGGTCAGCAGAATCAGCATGTTGCAGCTAGAAGGGGTTCCTTTCTCAGTTTAGGGAACGCCAGTGTGAGGTCTTTATATGATAAAGATATTTGTATTGATTGGGGAACTGTGATATTGGGATTTATAATAAGAAATATATATGTCTCCATTTCTGGCACAGAGCTCCTAAAACCCCTGGAATTTCCTAAGTGATGACAGTGAAAAAGTATCTTTTGTTATGTTAATGAGGTGATGTTTGGACCCCACCTGAGGATGGGGGCTGGTTGCCAGGAGATCTGACCAATAATTAGAGGGTTCCGGGAGAGGGGAGGGACTGGAGGTTGAATCAATTGTCAATGGCCAAGGATGTAATCGATCATGACTATGTAATGTAACTGCCATAAAAAGCCAAAAGGACAGGATTCGGAGAGCTGCCAGGTTGGTGAACATGTGGAGACTTGGGGAGAGTGGCACCTCTGGAGAGGGCATGGAAGACCCTTGCCCTTTCCCGGTACCTCGTCCTCTGCACCTCTTCCATCTGGCTGTTCCTGAGTTACATTCTTTAACGGGTAATCTGGGAAGAAAAATGTTTCCTCAGTTCTGGGAGCTGCTCGAGCAAATTAATCAACCCCGAGGAGAAGGTGGTGGGGAAACTGATTTATAGCCAGTCAGTCGTCCTGCGTTAGAGGGGGTCGTGGGAACCTCCATCCTTAGCCAGTGGGTCAGAAGCACAGGTAGCAGCCTGGGCTTGCCGCTGGCATCTGAAGTGGAAGATGGTCTTGTGGGACTGAGCCCTTCACCTGGGGAATCTGATTCTGTCTCCCGGTAGATGGTATCAGGATTGAGCTGAATTCTTCAACACCCTTTTGGTGTCTGAGAATTGCTTGGTGCTGTGAGGGAAAACCCCTCTTGCACACATTGGAAATTACTCTCAGAAGACCAAAAGAGGAACGGTAACAGGTAATAATTTGACTTTTGATGAGACTTTATCCATGCACTTGAACAAAATAAATTTTTGTAAACTTTTGGTTAAAAAAAAAATCTAAGAGTCATCTAAACACCTGCCTTCACCCACCGTCCCTCCGCCTCATCCAATCAACCCCTAGGTGTCCTGCAGATTCTGCCTGCCCCGTGTCTCTCGAGCCCGTGCCCGCCTCTGCGCCCGAATTCCCCCGCCTTAGCCAGCCCCCAGCCCTTCTCGCAGGGTCACTGCCCCGCTCAGGAGCTGCTCTCTGTGCCTCCGGTCTGGATCAAGTTCCACCCACCCTCCACACTGCAGCTAGAGGGATTATTTCTAAAAACAAACCTGATCAAGCTATTCCTCTGTTTAAAATTTCTCAGTGGCTCTCTGTTGCTTTCAGGATAAAGTTAAAACGTTTCAATGTACACATATAAGACCCTCCATAATCTGGTTCAGAAAGGACACCCCAAGGTCACTGACCCGTCCCTCGGGACAGTCACAGCCACGAGGCAGCAAGATGCTGAAGGAGGCGGCACTCCTGAATCAGACACCTGAGGTCCCCGTCTCTGGTCCCTCCACCAGGACAGGTGGGATACAGGCTCTGCCACCTCAGCCATTAAAGGAGGTGCCAATGGCACCTGCATGTGGGGTTTGTTATAAGGACTGAACTAGATAATCCAAGGAAAGCCCTTAGACACTGCCCGACTCTCGGTGAGTCTCAATACAGTATCATCGTTGTAACTATTATCAGTACCTGGCCTGCCTCTCGGCCACCTCTCCCTCCAGGAGCCCAGCCATCACTCGCTGCTCGCTCTGCCTGGGATGCCCTCTGCCAGGCTAACCCCTCCTTGTCCTTTGAAATGCAGCTCAAGCTGTTTTGCAGGCACTGCTCCTCCTCCAGGAAGCCTTTCCTGCTGCCCACATCTGATTTCAGGGTCCTCTCAATGTCCCCATGGTCCCCTGCCTTGACCATCATGCAGCAATGTCAGTTGTTCACTTCTCCATCTCTACTACAGAATGCTGAACTCAGGAATTTGTCCCCTGTGTGCTGATCACAGGGCCTGGCGTAGAGCTAGTGCCTCGTTGAATGGATGAATGAATGAAGCAGCAAAACCAGGGTTCATCCCCTAGGTCTCCAGGTCACTTCCCTTTCCACTCCTTTCCAGAGAACATCTCAAAGCATTTAAATCCCCAAAAGAAACGCACCAAGCAGACTCCGTCCTGGGTCTCCAGTCGAGGAATGAGTCTTGGGAATCCACTTGGGAGGGACTAAGGGCCACAGGGAGGCCAAGGTTGGTGCCAGAAAACAGAAGATGCTTATTACGAAGCCAGTGAAATGAAACTCAGGTTGGGGTGCAGGGAAGCAGCCCACATTAGAGAAAGAAAATCGAGGACAAAGCAAGCAAGCTATTTCAGCAGTCAGCGGAGACTCAGGGGGGAAGGACAGAATAAATCAAACCCCTGACAGGTGATCAATGGATATTCAATTAACAGGTAAAATATTACTAATTTACACAAAATGTCTAAGCAATACCCATTCTCCCCACCGCCAAGACCTTGCATTCAGTGCCTCCCAGCTGTTGGGACTTCCCCTGCCAACACTGCAGGGCCGCCAGGCCCCGGTGCCCACACCTGCGGCAGACCCCATGGCAGTGCGTCAGCCAGATCAAAAGACACTGGAGTGAAGGGTGGGCCTCCGCGAACACTCGGAGTTTGGCCTCAGGGCTGGGGAAAGCGGCAGGGCCACTGGGGAGGCGCAATCGAGGATTCACAGAGGCCAAAATCAGAATCAGGCAACCACCTCTGCATCTACAGCCCAGGAGTCCGAGCAGCCACAGGCGCCAGCTTGGCCTTTGGATGTCTGGCTCCCCGCAGTCCGTGGTGCTTGGAAGGTAAAATACTGGCCGGGTGCATTGAAGTCTTTCTTCCTGCTCAGAGCATCCGGAGATGGGGCAGGAGGAGGGTCTCCATTTGGGGGTAAAAGAGAGGAAGGGGGATGGTAGCCACTCCACAGGGACACCCCGAGGTCACTGACCCAACCCTTGGCATGGCAGCCGTGGGCCAGAACCTTGAGGCAGCAGGATGCTAGAGGAGCCAGGCAGAGCTCGGATCTAACCATGACCTTGGGCAGGCCCCTCACTGCTCTGAGCCTCAGTTTCCTGCTCCAGAAAAATGGGATAATACTGGTGCCCACCTCAAGGCTGGCTGAGAACTGGAGAACATGTGTGCGGAGTGCTGAGTCCACGGTGCTGGCGACTCTTGCACCAAAGCACTGATTTGGGCGGCGCTGCAGAGCTGGTGTCCATGGTGGGGGTGGGGAGGGCAAAGGGAGGGGGGAGGGGAGGCAATGCCACTCCTCGTCCATCACTGCTGATGGATGCAATCTGAAAGATGTTGCAGGTACTACCTAGACACGCAAATCCAAAACCCCCTCACATTTTCTAAGCCCTGCAAACGCCCAGGTTTAAGCAAAGGCATTTCTTGAGGAAAGCATGAGCGCTGTCCCCAAATATCTGAAAGGCTGTCATATCCCTTCGACTTACACAGCCCTGTTTTCCCCCTTGATCCTATGAAGTGAGCCCAGTGGGTCTCATCACCCCCATTTTATAGATGAGGAAACTCAGTCACAAAAAGGCTGAATGAGTTGCTCAAAGTCACACAGTAGCAGGTCTTATCTTTCTTAAGTTATATTTTTTCCAGCCCGTGATGCTGCTGAGACACAGCAGGACAGATGAATTACAGGGAGAGAGGTGCTGTCTATCGTAGGGGAGAGGGGTGGTCTGAGTCCCCTCCACTCCCCAGGGCCTGCTGTCTCTCTTCCTAATTCCCAGGCATCATGGAGCCTATATGTCCCTTCATTTTTCTTACAACCTTCTTAGGTCTCTGCCCTGCCTGGCAGGGCCCATCCTGCTCTATAACTCAGGTGTCAGAAATGGAGGCACGCATTGGATGGCAGGCATGGGACCTTGCAGGAAGCGGCTTTCCAAATTACAGATTTTAAGCACAGAAAACTGAAATACACACTTGAGAGCTATTCCCCCAGCCAACAGCTACCTCCTCAGACTGGAGCTGCTGCCACCGTTGGCAAATGTGCTTTCGACAAATTTTAACATGCGGATTAATGACTTCTCGAACTGGACCAGGAAAACGACCAGGTGTGGAGAGCTGCCCCCCAAAATAAGCCCTCCCATCCCCCAGCCCAGTAAGGAACCTGCAATGGCTTAGCCCCCATGTCACTCGTCTCCATCCCGGCATCCTCTCCCCACAGGCCACTGACCAATTCATTTGCTCACCATTATTTTTAAAACTCAAATTTCATTAGCAGTGCAGCACGAGTGCTAAATAATAATGCACTGTTTGCACCTGAGTTGGCCCTGCCCGTCCTGAGACCACAGGGCTATTTGTCAAAGCCAGACTTCCTCCCCACCCGCACTCTGTGGTCGGGACACAGGCCTTCCAAGGTCACGGACTCTCAGGGGCCAAGCAAAGACAGGGGTGTGCTCTGAGGACTCACACTTTGGGGTTCCCTGACTCCTAAGCAGGGCATTGAGCTGCCTGGAAGGAAGAGCAGCTACAGTGGGGCTGTAATGCTAGAAAAAGAACTGGATCCTAGCCCTGCTGCTTACCAGCTGTGTGACCTGGGGCATGTCGACTTAACCAGTCTGAACTTCGTTTCCTCATCTGTAAAATGGGCCAATAACACCCACTTCTCAGGGCTGCTGGGGGATTAACTGAGAAACTGGATCTGAGAGCAATTTGCACACAGTGGGGACAGTAGCTGCGGGGGAGACTTCTCTCCACCAGGCGTCTAGGCCACCTGAAACCACCTCCATCCAGTTCCATGGAAGGACAAAGGATGGGCAGCACCTTTCCTGGTTGCCCCCAACTCCCCACAGGGGGCTGACACATTTGAACTTCCAGGCACATTTGTGGGACACTCTGATGCAGCATCTGTGTGCAGATGTCAGGAACTCAGCACTGAGCAAAACAGATGTGGCCACTGGTGCCCACACTGGGCTCTAGACTCCTGCCTCTACAGCTGTTTGGGGGTTCAGACTCAGCTGGAGGGAGTCATGGCTAAGGGCATTCTTTCCAGGGCAGGTGGACACAGCAGCTGGGCTCCCAAACTGAAGCGCTGGAACCTCACCCCTCACTTTGGTGCTCAACGGCCTCACTTCTTTCAATAAACATTCAGTAAGATCCTCTGTGTTAGAGGCTGTGGCACAAAAGTGGATGTGACGGCCCGATCCAATCCCTGGCTTCTCAGAGCTTGGTGCCCAGCGGGGGAGACTGAACAATGAACAGGCCGTTACAGTGCAGTCTGGGGAGTGCTCCGAAGGAAAGGAGAGCAGGAGTGGGCGGAGCTGCAAGAGGGGCCCCCTTAGGCTGCGGGAAGCAGCAGGAAAGGGCTTCCTGGAAGAGGAATGGAGAAGCAAAAGTAGGAGAGGAGGTGGAGGAAGGGGTTCCAAGCAGGTGAACAGCACGTGCAAAGGTCCTGAGGCAGAGAGTCAACTCTACACTGGGAAACTAGAGCCAGAACTGCAGACTGGTACTTGCTACATGGAAGGAATCCCTAAGGGAGGTCCAGAGGAAGGGTCCTCATAGTCCCTGCCTTCAGCCAGCCTCCAGGCAAATAGGGGTGACAGGACCAACGTACTAGAGATAGACTTAAGATAAAAACAATCATAAACAACCAGAACTTGCTAGTGTGTTTACTCTGTTCACAGTGTTTATGTACCTCCTTGCTGAGGGCTGGGATGTAACCATCAAGAGCTGAAGGGGTGGGCTTCCCTGGTGGCGCAGTGGTTAAGAATCCACCTGCCAATGCAGGGGACACGGGTTTGAGCCCTGGTCCGGGAAGATCCTATATACCACGGAGCAACAAAGCCCATGCACCACAACTACTGAGCCTGTGCTCTAGAGCCCACGAGCCACAGCTACTGAGCCCGCGTGTCACAACTACTGAAGCCCGCACGCCTACAGCCCGTGCTCCACAACAAGAGAAGCCACCGCGATGAGAAGCCCATGCACCACAACGAAGAGTAGCCCCCGCTCGCCGCAACTAGAGAAAGCCCGCACGCAGCCATGAAGATGAAAAAAAAAAAAAGTATGTGAATTATATCCCAATGAAGGTGTTAAAAAAAAAAAAGAGCTGAAGGGGTTTATCAGGGCAGGCCTCCCAGAGAAAGTGAGCGGCTCTGCTGGCACAGAAGCTGTCTGCCCTCCAGCACCCTGAATGATGCTACCAGGCCCTCGTTTTCCCATGTGATTGGAAACATTAGACAACAATAAGGCTTTATCTGCTTTGCCAGTTGCATTTAAACGCAAACACAGTGGCATCTCTCTCCCACTAGACAAGGGCACAGGGCAGGGCTGCTTAGTCTGAGTTCCGCTGACTTGCTTAGCCAAAGAATAAAGGCAACGAAAGTGCCTGACTTCCCATCTTCCTCCCAACCCCCAGCCCACCCCGGGAAGAGGCAAGTGTGCCCCCCGCTCTTCCTGGCAGCAAGGCCTCTGTGAAGGTGCAGATCCCCTGGCACAGCCTCTGGTGAAGGAATTCGCATTATGCAGAACAGCTCCCTCTTGCCCTGGCTGCTGGGAGGAGAAATACTGCCATTGTCCCTCTTACCTGGCAGGGATCTGCCCTGGAAGGTTTCAGTTGAGCAAGGCATCATTTGCTCTGGACCCCCCACATAGTCCCCTCCCCTCCCCACCCCGCCTGCACGATCTAGAGGCTCTGCAGACAAATGCGTTCATCGGGTTCCTGCTTCCCACTTACTCCCATTCTGGAGGCATCTCCAGATTGGGACCAGCTCGGGACAGCGCTGTTCCGCATCTTCCACCACAAGCTGCGGGCCAACGGGGCTCTGGTACCTTCAAGTTAAGAGACAGCACAGACCCAGGAACCACCGCCCCCCCCCCCGCAACCCCAGTTAGCCGAGGAAGGGGTCAGGGCAACATCTATGTCCTTCATGCTCTACCGAGGGGGCCGCTCTGGAGTCAGACCCGGCCTGTGCCCACCTCTGCCCCAGGCTGGCTGACTTTGGACGACTTATATAACCTCTCTGAGTCTCAGTTTCCCCCCTTGTAAAATGGGCCGTGGAAGGATTAACCCGCTACCATCTCTACTAACGTCACTCCAGGTCTCCTCGTGGGCATTCCGTCAAGCGTCTGGCTGTTAAAACCCGGCCATTCTAAGTATTACATGCACTCTTTTAAGAAAAAGTTTTTAAATTGAAGTATAACGTACGTACAGAAAAGTGCACTAAGTGTAGAGCTCAGCGAATTTCCCACAGAAACAGCTCTCAGATAAAGAAAGAGCATTATGAGCATTCTAGAACCCTCTGCATCCCCCTTGTCCTCTTCCAAAGGCAACCGCTAGCCTGACTTTTATTACCATAGATTGCTCTCCCTGTCCTTGAATCTTATGTAAAGTCGTACAATATGTACTGAAAGCACCTGACTTAAGAAGCCCTTCCATAGATGTTAACCTATTTGCTCTTCCCCAAGCCCTAGATCATGTGTTTTATTATCCCCCTTTTATTGCCGAGCAAACAGAGGCTTCAGACATAGTAACAGACTTGTCCAAGGCTGCAGAGTAAGTAAAGAGGTGGGGACTCTAAGCCCAGGCTGGCCAAGGCGCTCTGCTGTCATCTTTCTACCACACCAGGCTACTTCCCATACATCACACCAGCCCACCCTCCACCCCAAGCTCCAGGGAAGTCCCCTCCTCCAGGAAGCTTCCTGGGATTGCTCAGAGGAGAGCAATCAGCCTGTCCCACTCTGCCCATTTCAGCCTGGACACTGGGTCTTAACACACGGCTAACTGGGCATGTCCCTGTCCCTGACAGGTGTGTGTTTACTGCCTCCTGCGGGTTTGCAAGACGTCTCTGCCCGTCTCTTCTCCACATGGCTCTTGGGATCACAACTCCCAGAGGGCAGGGCCTGCTCCCAGGCTCATTCCCTGCTCTGCCCGGGACCGATGGGGCTGGCTAGCAGCTAGGGAGCATGGGGGCACCAGTGAACAGGGAGCAGTGGAGCAGGGCACTTGCTCCCCTGGTTTGATAAGAGACTCCTGGAGAGCCAATCTCGTGAGAGGCGTGAGACGAGGAAGAACCAGGGGCCAGGGCACCCCATTTCGAATCCTGATGTTGCAAGTGATGTGGCCTCGGGCAAGTTACTGCCTCTCTCTGAGTCTCAGTTTCCCCACTTGTAGAATGAGCTGATAGGACTAAATCCGACTTGACAAATTTATTGCTCCCTGTGCCCCTGGAAGACATCCCAAGTCAAACCCAGGCCCCATCCCAGGGAGCCAACGCTCAGACCCAGACCCTTTTCAACCCAGCACTGCAGGCACCGCCACCAATCAGCAGAAGCGGGCCAAGGAGGAAACCCAGCAGACACCGCTGACCACAGCCAGCACCAGGCAGCAGGCGTCACTGGCACCTTGCATCCACGTGCGGCACCTGACTGTGCCCCAAGATCCAGGGGCTGAAAGGTCAGACAGGGCCTCGGCTCACGCCCCAAATCCTGGGGCCCTCCATCCCCACGAAAGGCAGTTACCTTTTCCTAGGTCCTCTGCCCCACAGTCCTTACGCCCACCCTGCCCGCGGCCCTTCCACGTTAACTCTACCAGGAAGAAATGAGTTCTGGAGGCATGCCGTCCCTGGCTCACACTGCGTGTGTAGGGGAGCACCCCCGGCGCTCAGGCCTCTGCTCCCAGAGCCTCGTCCTGACTCACAGGAGCGGCAGTGTCCCCACGCTGATCTACAAGTCAGAGCTCTCCCCGCACATGCCACCCCCGCTCCCACTAGACACCCCCGTCCAGTCCCCCTCAGCCCCTGATGCCAGGCTCGGCTGGGTTTGAGGAGGGGTTGGAGTGCTTGGGGCCACGGTCCAGGAGGACCAGGGCTGCCCTTTGTACTGGTTCGGGCTCCATCACGGGTTGTGTTAATCCCACTATCCACCGGGCAAATGTGCTTTGAGATCTACACAACTGACTCTTTGGTCCCACACGTTTTTGAGCTGAAGCAGCCCATCCAAGCTTTCCAGAGCCGAGGCTCACTGCTAGCCCTGGGCTCTACCATCCCGGGCCTCTGCACACAAGGGGCTCCCCAAAGAGGCCATTCATTCAACAAATATGTATTGAGCACCTACTATATGCTGGTACCATCCTAGCTGTTGGGGATGCAATGCTGAGAAACAGACACAGGCCCTGTGCCAGCGGAGCTCATGTCCTGGGGAGACAGACAATGACCTCTGCTGACCTCCTTGAAGCATATGACTGTGGCCTGGCTGGCTTCATGGTCACCTGCCCTTGACCCTCCCCGAGGTGAGCCGTTTAAGTTCCTCCCCTACGGGGACTGGAGGCTCAGGCAGAGACACCTACTGGCTCCTTGGAGAGGCACTGACCACCAGGAGAAGCCACAGGTATAGGAAAATGGGGCAATGCTATGGTCCAGCTGTGTGACCTCTGATTACCCGGCTCTCAGAGCATCCGTTATCCCCTGGGTCAAATGGAACCAATAATCCCTACAGTGTAAGTTGCTGTGAGGATTTGCCAGGACATATGAGGACGGACACTTGAGACATGACAAGAGGGACATGGGACAAAGGTCCACCCCAGTTCCTGAGGCCCAAGGTCAAGCCCTGAGCCACCCCCTCTGCTAAGCCCTCCCCAAAGAGGAGCTGAGGGGAAGAGCTAGCCCACGAGCCGCCAGCCTGGCTGGCCTCATGCTGAGGGAAGAGCACTTCCTCAGCTGACTTCCCACTACTCGCCTCATGCAATTGCCTTGTTTGCTTCCGATCTGCACCCTACCTGGCAGATCTCATGCTCCAGCCTATTTACTCTGGACTCTGGCAAGACTCTTGCTTTTCAAAGGAGAATGGTACAATGCTACTTTCCATACTCACCCAAACTGGGTGCGCTTTCTCCACCTAGTTGCCTACCCTTAGATTTGGGTCATCTGAACTTTTCAGCCCTCTGGTGGGGGGTCTGCAGCATCACCTGGCCTCACAGGAGCTCAAAGGAGCAGGTGGTCACCTTGGTCCTCAGTCCCCTGCCCCCAGGATCTGAGGCCCAATCCATCATCTGACAGATTCAGAAGACACTTCTGCACACTTTTAGTAAAGGCCCAACCCTGGGGGGAGCCCACCCGGGGCCACTTTGTGTCCGTGCCTGCCACCTAAGAGGCACTCGGGCAATGTATGCTATAAATGGACATGACCAAGGATCGGGCATCATGGGTGAGTCTTGAACAGAAACGCAGGAAGAAGAAGGCTTTGCTTCTCGTTCACGAGGTATCTTCACATCCCCAGGACTGGAAGGAGAAGAAGGGTAGAAGTGCCTCATGGGGCTCCAAGGAAGGGTGTAGAACAAGGACCCGTGGGAAGTAGATTTGGCTCCTATGAGGCAAAACCTTCTGATACTTTTGGAAGAGAATCATTAGCATTTCCTGAATACCTTCTACATGCCAGGCAATGTGCTGGGTGCTCCCACGTGCTCCCTCATTAACAGCTTCCCTGGGGAGGGATGGCCTGCCTCACGAATGGTCAAAAGCACGGCCCAGACTGCTGAGTTTATACCCAGGCTCCACCGCTTACTGGTGTGTCACCTTGGGCAAGCTATGCAACTCTCTGAGCCTCAGCTTACTCGTCTGTAAAATGAGATGATAGTCCCTACTTCATAGGGCTGTTGGAAGATCAACTTAATACATCTCAAGCAACTAGAACACAGTAAGTGCTCAATAACGCTAGCTTTCAGAGGATGAGGAGGGACTTCCCTGGTGGCGCAGTGGTTAAGAATCCGCCTGCCAGTGCAGGGGACACGGGTTCGAGCCCTGGTCTGGGAAGATCCCACATGTCGCGGAGCCACTAAGCCCACGCACCACAACTACTGAGCCTGCGCTCTAGAGCTGCGAGCCACAGCTACTGAGCCCACGTGCCACAACTACTGAAGCCTGCGTACCTAGAGCCCGTGCTCTGCAACAAGAGAAACCACCGCAATGAGAAGCCCGCGCACCGCAACGAAGAGTAGCCCCACTCGCCACAACTAGAGAAAGCCCTTGCGCAGCAAAGACCCAACGCAGCCAAAAATTAATTAATTTTTAAAGCAAAGTATTATTAACAATGTTTTTTTAAAAAAGAAGATGGGGAGGAGGGGGAGGAAGAGGCAGCTGAGGCTAGATAACTAGCCAGGGGAGATTCTGTCTGTGGACACGAGGAAGGCATAGGTAGGATGCTGACTGAATGACCTCAAGTTCCTTCCAGGAATAAGATTCTGTGATTCATTTAATCTCCCTGGGTTTCAGTTTTCCCAGCAATAAAATGGCACTATCATTCTTGGACAAATGTTGCTTTATTCTGTGCAACGTTCTCAACCTGAGGAAGAGCAGGTGTGCCCTAGGATCACTGCTTCTACCATCCGCACAGGCAGCGGTGGCCTTCCCAAGGCCTCAGGAGCCCTGGATCCTGATCCAACCTCTCAATCCCTAACTCTTGTTTTCGGCTAGTTACTGAAATTCTGAGAGTCTGGAATGATAATTCCTACCTGCCCCATCTACGTCACAGGTCTGTGGCCCTGTGCCATCCTTGGGGGAGAAGAAATCACCAAGACATCACAAGTCTCTGCATATGTGATACCCACCAGGAAGTGGTACTGGCAGCCTCAGCTCAAGGGCCAGTTGTGCTGATGGAGGAGTGAGGTGGGGTGTGGGCCCGGTGACAAGCTCCACCCACAACCTCCGTCAGGAAATGACGCCATGGGGGCCTTCTGCCCCCGCAAACCTACTCTAGCTCACTCTACTCCCGAAAAAGTCTTTGCTGCCTCTAGAAAGAGAGATGCCCAAACTCCCCCCGTCACCACCCTTGCTGGGGATGGTCTTCTGCTGTGATCTTATGAACCACACTAGGCCAGGGAGATGCTGTAAAGATCAGTAATAACCACACCGTAACAGCAGGGTGCCTTCAGATTTTTTCCAGGCTCCACGATGCTTCTGAGAGTCCAAGACCCCAGGGAGATCCCCCCGATACTCTGGGCAGCCACGCAGAGCAGCTTGGACCAGGGCCCTGGGGGTACAGTGAGCACACTGACCCTGGCTGGTCTGGGCAGGGTGAGGCCGAGGACCTCGCGGGGTCCCGCGTCACCTGAGCTCCATCATGCTCAAACTTTTCGGCTCACGAGAGTCTTGTGAAGGCTTCACGTGGCTGCCTCCTCTGGCCTCCACCCCAGGCCCTCGCCTGGATGGCCTCCGTGTTGGAAAAGACTGACACACGATCGGGTACTACTGCAGAAGCTCTGTTGGGGGTGATCTTTAATCGTTCCCCCAGTGTTGTCAGTGTGCTCTTACTCAGGGGTCAAAGGAATCAGGCCAAGGGAAGACAATCACCGGAGCGTCAAGAGTCCACTGCTCCCTTCCATGCCTGGCCTCCTTGCTACAGGATGCGGAAGAGAAGTAGTGAGGGAGCCAGAGGGGAGTCTAGGAGATTAGGGGAGAATCAGTACATATTTCACATACACGTGCATGTGTGCACACACGTGTATGCACCCACACACACACACAGAAATTTTACCACCAGAGTGTGAAATCAGACCGCCTGGGTATAAATTCCAACTCTGCTTCTTACTAACTATGAGACTTTGGGCCAATTAATCACCTGCTCTGAATCTCAGCCTCCTCATCTGTAAAATGGGTGTAATAATAGTACCTTAAAGTTACCGAGAGGATGAACTAAGATCCTATACGGAAAGCACTGTGCATCATACTTGGTACGTAACAAGCAGTCGATAATTATTAGCTGTTATTATTGTCATTGGTGGTGGTGCTGTGAACTAATCTGTCCACTTACCAAGTATATACTGAGTACCTACTCTGTGTCAGCCAAGTGCTAGAGACAAAAACCCAAGGCTGTATCCCTGCCCCCAAGGAGTGCACAGCCTGCTGCCTTAAAGAATCAAGATCTTTCTCCTTCTTAGTTCTAATCGGATCTTGTTTGGATGCCGGCATGGGACCAAATGATTTGTAGAAGTCTCTCTTTTCCAGCCTCTCACTCCTGTGTGGAGGGCCACGAAGCCCAGTGAAAAGGATGCCCCAGCTCTGCCACTCCCCGCCTTATAACCTGGACAAGTGACTTAAGCTCCCTGAACCTCAGGGCCCTCCTCTGTCTGGGGTTTGGACTGAACTCACTCTATAGACTTCTCTGATGATTTCAAAATATGCCCCTGCTGCCTCCCAATAAGGCCTTCCCACCCTCTCACCGACCTTGCTAGGGATGGTATTCTGTAACATCTTAGGAACTGAACAGGGCTGGGAGAGACTCTGTAAAGATGAAAACGTAATCGTACTTCTAACAATAGCAACCGCAACCATTTAACAAGCACTTAGAGCGCCTGCTGAGACTCACAGAGGTGGGCATGTCGCTCCTCAGCCCCTGGCCAACACCACATGATGGGACTGGAAGACCTGGGATTGGATTCCCCTTGCGGTCTGATCCAGGAGTGGCCACCACCGCCCCACACAGCCTCTGGGGGAAGAACAGGCCCTGCTCAGGCCACCCGACAGGCAGAGAGAAGCAGAGAGCTGTTCCCGAAAGATGACAGCGGCACTTCATCCCTAAACCCAGCCTCCCCACTCAGGGGCCCTGCCAGGCTGGACAGCAGAAACGGCCTCAGCTGCCCCGGCGCCTGGGATGTGTCCATCCCCCTCGGCTTCTTAAACTTTTCCTTCTTATTAAGTGTGCTTTGTAGCCGGCCTCTCACTTACACACTGTAACCTCCTCTGGGCTATTGACTTCTCATCTTATTAAATCCTCAGCTTTAACTCCGGCCCTTAAACTCCAATTCTAGGTATGTGTTTTCTCCACAGCCACTCTCCCTGTCGTGGGGGGTCGCACCCCTCCCTGCTCCCTCCTCCGGGGAACCTCTACTCCACGTGATTAACTCACTGAATCAGGAACCCATGATGTCGAGTCTATCGTAGGCCCCAGATTGTAGAGAGAGGAACCTGAGGCAGCGAAAAGTAGCCTGGATTTCCCGTTTCCAAGCCAGTCCTCCCCCACGGGTCCACAGCATACCTCCTCGCCACCCAAAATGCCCCCCGAGACTGTGCACACCCAGCTTCCCTTTCAGCCTCTCCATGGCCAAAACATCCCCCCAGCACCCCAAAAAGAGATAACCACTGACACCTGGTTTTCTCTGCTTCCTCTGAGCAAACTGTTCCCTGAGAAAAGCAGAAGAAGGAATGAGGAGGCAAGAGGGGGACTTCAGGTGAGGGGCGGGGCTAACCCCAGGTGAGGGGCGGGGCTAACCCCCAGGTTGGGGGCAGAGCTAACACCAGGTGAGGGGCAGGGCTCACCCCCAGGTGGGGGGCAGGGCTAACCCTCAGGTGAGGGGCAGGCCAGTCTCAAACCCAGGACTCAGTAACAAAGGGAGGCCTACCAGCCTCTGTACCCTCGCTCCTTCCCCCACCACACGGCCCCGGCATCCTGGGGAACAGGCAGGTCCAGCACTGAGTGGGGGGCCATGGAGGGGAGGAGAGAGTCACAGAGATCAATGCCCAGTGTGACGGAGGAGCCCGGGAACCCTCACTCCCAGCGGCTGAAGGCCCACCCAGCCTTCCTCTCCCCTCCTCACCCACCGTGTTCTACAAACTTATCTCTGCAACAAACACTTACTAAACACGAGTTGAGGCCACTTAAATAAGACAAATATTTATTCAGCAGCTGCTCTGTGCAAGGCAGGTCCCCTGGAGGTGACAGGCACAGTAAGTGCTGGGCACAAGGGTCCCAGCGCCAGGAGGAGAGGACGGAGCGGGCTCCCAGGAGGCTGGGGAGTGAGATCCAGGCATCAGAACCACCTGGTACCAGCCCTGTGGGCGGCCCATGCCCCTAGGCACGCGCCCTCGCACAGACTGGTGGGCTGCTGTCCAGGACCCCACGGCCACCCAGGACGACGCCCCATCGCCCTGCTCACAGCACGTCTGGGAACACACTTCCCAGCCTCCCTCAGACCCCCAACCCCACCCTGGCCCCCGTGTTCCCGAAAGCGTTGTTACCATCCTCCAGACGGAGACTGGAAATCTCTGGAAATCTCGAAGTTCCCTCCGACACTTCCTGCTCCCTCCTCTGCGAGCCCGATGTGTCAGCGCATTCCATTCCGCTGCTCCGTGGAAGTGTCGCTCAAGTACGCCCCGTGCCGCCACCACCCTTCAGGCCCGCACCCCTTCGGGCACCGCTCTCCTCTGCCCAAGGATCCCAAACCCCTTTTGCTTGGCTCTCAAGGTCCTGCAGCCTCGAGTTAGTTCTGCCCCAGCCCTGCCCCGCTTCCTCCCCAAAGACAGGACCCTGCCTCACCTGCCCCGTCCCTCTGCCCATCACCCAATCCCTGGGACACCCCCTGTCCCCACTTGACCTGTGCAGCCCCTCCTCGCTGGGAAGTCCTTCCTCCCATCCCCGAGCTCCAGCCCTGTCTGAACACCTGCTCAGCTGGAGGCCACTGCGCGTCCACACCCATGCCGCACGTTCCAACCGTGCCCTCCTGTGCTCTCCACTGCTCATAACCCTGCTGAAGGAGGCCCTGCCTTCCCGAGGTGCTGGTAACCATGCCCCCATCCCTGCTGGGCTGCATGGAGATGACAGAGGTGCTCAGCTGTTTAAAGAAAGCCTGGGACGTATCTTTTTATAAAGAGCCTCTCCTTCCCTTTTTCAGGCCCAAGTCTAGGGGAAGGAAGTGGGGTTGTGGAGCCCTCCCTGGTCTGTGACATGGCACGGAGTGGGCTACATCTACACCACAGGGCCCCCTGTGAACCCCCTTCCTCACCTGTAAAAATGGAGATGATCACGTCTAACTCACAGGGTCTCGGGGGTGACTGAGTGAAATGAGTAGACTTTGCAGGCGGTATAACATTAAATTGATTCTCTCCTTCCTTCCCATCATTTACCTTGGCTGGTACTGTGGTTTAAAATGTTTTTTTCATATTGGAGTTGCTACCTGTAAGGCATACCCTATTTTATGTAACCAAATATTTTTATCAAGTACCAACTATTTCTTAGTTCCTACTATGAGCAGGGGCCGATTTATGGGATGCTCAAGGACAGGGCTTGCTCCATTGGAGCCAAGGATGTGAAAAGGCACCAAGCAAAGGCCTTGCTCCTCAGGGGACCTGCCATCTAGGTGGGGAGACAAACAGGGACAGGTAATTCTCCAGAGCAGGTAGGAGCTGGGAGCTAAACCACAGAGGCAGTGTGGGAGGAGCCACCGGGGATGCTCCCCGGACACCTCCACATTCCCATTCTGCTCCCATTCATGCCCACAACAACCCTTTCAGGCAGGTGAGATTAGCCCCATTTTACAGGTGAGGCAAGTGAGAGGTTAGGCAATTTGTTCAAAGTCACTCAGGGAGTGACACCAGGATAGGAACCCCAGGTCTACCCAGCACTTAGCAGCTGAAGCTGCCTCCACTTCCTGCTGGGACGGAAGGCCAACATGGGGGCGGGGGGGGGTCCTTCCCAGCCTGCACCTTGTGTGGCTCCAGCTGCACCTTGAAGGCTGGGAAAGGTGTAGTCGGGCAGAAAAGAGGAGGAAAGGAAAAGGCGAGGCATAGAGTGTCTGGGGTGAGGGGGGCAGAGGGTCACGTCCAGAGGCATAGTCAGGGCCAGCATGTGGACGTCATAAACTCCAGGCCACAGTTTGGGAACTCTCTCCAGAAACCCGGGGCCGCCAACGCTCTGGAGACCTGGTCACATGTTACAAATACCATCCTTTGCAGGAAGGCAGGTGTGGTGGCCGGGTGCCTGCAGGCTGCCCAGGGAGAATGGTGTGTTACCATAACCCAGGGGTGAGCCACTGGAGCCCCAAATGGGACAGTGGCCGGGGAGAAAGGTCAGGCTGGGCACCAGTGGGATGGGGGGAGCCGTGGGTTCCAAGGTGACCAGGCCACGTGCCTGGGAGAACCTGGAACTCTCTGCAGGAGGGGGTCAAGAGGAAGCGATTTGCTGGGGTGAGGGGGGCAGGACAGCCAGGGCACCGGAGCAGCCAGTCTACGGGCAGGGAGAATGCAGAACCAAGGACCAGCCAGCCCCCAGAGCGGGGAGAGGTGCTGAGCTGACACTGGAGAACATGAGGGCTCAAGCACGGGATATGGAGAGGAAGGGCTGAACAGCTGAGACTTGAAAAAGCAACAAGTAGTAGCACAAGAGGCCTGGGCTGGGAGCCCAGAGGCCTCAGGTGTGGCTGCAGAGCCTTGGACAAGTCACTTAACCTCTGTGAGCGTCAGTTTCCGGGGGATCAATAACAGCTCCCCACAGGGCAGTGGTACAGACAAAATGCTTGTCTGGTTCAGATCAAGTGAAGTAAATTTTTCTAAAAAGCATTTGGAAAACTGCAGAACTCAATCCCCACATAAGGGATCCGTACTATGCAGAAGCAACAAGAGATGTTTTCTTCCCACACATATTCCCTGCCACTACCCACTCGCACCAGCCACATGGCCAACGGCTTCCTACTTGCTGTTCCTCCTGTTTTCCGCACAGTCTTTCCCCGTCACCCAGGACAGGTCATCCTGCCCTTCTTCCTTCCTTCCTTCCTTCCATCTCGGTCGGGCTGAGACCCACACCGGGGGCAGCTGAGGCCCACTGTCCAGGAGGCCTTGCACCCCAGCAGCTGGGACCTTCTCCCTGGAGCTTCCACGTCTCTCTCACCATGCAAAGTTCCCTTTCCATCCTCAGGGAAAACCACACTGGACAGCCAGACCAAGCAGCAGACCCAGTCTCTAGGAAGAACTCTAAGCGCTGGGGAAAATGCTAGCCAACGATCAAGATGCCTAGGGAGGTGGGGTGACAGGGAAAACAGAAAACCAGAACCTCCTTTCAACCCCCCTCCACAAACAAACCCAGACACTGTAATGTGTGCATATGAGATTAACTCTCCAAAGGGTCGTGACCTTGAGGAACACATCCAGCCAGTGAGGAACATAATAAACCTGATTAATGAAGAGGCATGAGCTGCATGCAGCTTCAGCAAATACGAGCCTGTTGATGGCCAGCGGAGTTCCCGGGGCTTCCTTTCCGGGTGGGACCGGAGCACAGCTGACCTCTCCCCGGCCCTCGCCCCATCCCATGAGCACAGACACTCAGGGAGCAAACAGGTCCAGATTTCTCTCTCAGGTGCCCACTGCCAACCCAGGCATCCTCTACCCCAGGAGATACCATGCCTGCCGTTGGCAGGTGCTCCTGGAAGCATCCCTGTCACCCAGGGAGCTTAGGTGAAGGTAGTTCTCTTCGTTCCTGGCAGGGCTCCGGGCTCTTGGCCAGTCCTGGGACCTCTCGGTCTGGTCTTGACTAGCACCCACTGCCTGGCACAGGGGCCCAGCCAAGCCCAGAGGGCCCCTCCTCTTTCCAGACAACCCAGGCCCTTGGGAGACATGCCCAGGAGAGCCACTGGAGGGAGGCAGGGAGGTGGCACCTTGTGGCATCACCAGACAACAGCACCAGGAGGAAGATGGCAGCATAAAGCAGAGATGCCAAGAGCTGTGCAGCCAGAGGTCCAGCGGGAGGGAAGCTCGGCCGCATTGCCCCGCCACTGCCAGGCCGGCGGCCCAGAGGGCTCAGGTCCTCCCCTGCCGCGACCTCCCCAGCCCAAAGGCCAACTCTCCCCGGGCTCCAACTCCTCCCCTCTCACTTTCCTCAGCTCAAGGGAGCCAGAGACAGAGACACAGGTGCTCTCGCAGCCCCAAAACCCCTGTCCCAGCTGTCCCAAGCTGGCCACCAACCCTGGCCAGGTCTGAGCCTCTCACCACTCTGCCAGTCCTCACTGGGGAGGATCTCAGGCAGCTCCCCTCCCCCTCTCCTCGCCAGCCCCCTCCTGCATCATACGCCCAAATGCAGGTCTCTAGAGTTTCTCCCTCACTTCCCACTCGGGTGAACTAGGGTGGGATGGGTAGGAGCCTCATTAGTCCAGGGAAAGAGGGTCATTTCTCATAGAACGCTATTCCCCCGAAGCAAGACGGCGTGTAGGGTGGGGAGGTGGTGACAGGAGTCCACGGAAGGGGCCGGGGACAGTCGAGGCAGATGGCAGTGAGGAAAGGGGGAGGGGGCTTCGTGGGCTCCGGGCTGGGATGGGGCACTGGAGCCGGGGACCGAGGCGACCGAAGAAGCGGAGGGTGACGAGGTGTGGGGAGAAGCGCGGGGTGGGGAAGGGGTCGTCATCCCTGCAGGGGGCAGAGGCAGAGCTGGGAGTTGTACAGGGGCAGGGGGAGGACCAGAGAGGGAGGACGGCGAGCCCGAAGAAGGGATGCGGAGGGAGGGAGATGGGGATGGAGACTGGAGGAACTACGGGCGCAGAGCCATGGGGGTTCGGAGCCTGATAGGGAGACGCAGGGACCAGAGTGCAGGGGACAGGCTGGCTGAAGGCGGGAGAGGGAGGGAAGGGCGCAGGGAAGGGGGGTGGGGGTGGGGGCAGGGGAAGGTGCGGGGCCGCGGCCCCGGAGGGCAGGAGAGGCAGAGACGTCAGAAGTAGGGGATTCGGGCGCGCGCGGAGCTCCGCGCGGATGGGACGCGGGGGGCGCAGGGGCAGCGCAGGTGCGGGCCTGGGGCGCCGCGGCGGGCCCTGCCCTTACCTGGGCGGCTCCGCACTCCGAGGGCTGAGCTGGGGCTGGGCGCTGCTCCGCTGACGGCCGGGCTGTTGTTTCCCTTTTTTTCTTCTTCCGCAGCAGCCGTGGCGGCTCCAGCGCGATCCGCTGGCAGCTGAAGGCAGAGTCTGTGTCCGGCTGCGAGCGAGCGTGGAGCCGGCAGCGCGGGAGGAGCGCGGTCGAGGCGCGGGGCGCCGCCCGGCGGGCAGCGCGGGAACTGCGACGGCCCGCGCACGCCAGCCGCGGGGGCGCCCCTTCGGGGCCCGAGCGCCGGGCCGCCGGGCCGGCCGCCCGCCCGCCCGCCGCCTCTCCCGGCGCGCCCGGGGCCCGGGTGCTGGAGGAGCGCAGCGGTGGCGGGGCCGAGCGGCCAGAGGCAAACTTGCCGCCGCCCCGGGGGTGGACCGAGGCCGAGCGGGAGGCGCGGGGCCGGGGACGCGGCTCCGGGCAGGGGCGCGAGGGGCGCGCGCGACAGAACGGCCGCGGGACGAGGTGTGGGGGCTGTGTTTGATCGATCTCTGGGGGACCTGGGCGCAGCCCGCACCCTGCACCGCCCTGCGCAAAGGGGCGCCCACCCCGGCACCGAGGAGTTCGAGCCCGGCCCGCTTCGGCGGGCAAAGGACGCCTCCTGGTGGGGCTTTCGGGAACAGCTCGAGGGACGAGCGAGCTGGTTACTGGAGACTGTGGCCTCAGTGGTGGCGAGAATGGAGAGCGCGAGGTCTCAGGGAGAGAAAAGACTAAATTGTTCCAGGAGTTTGGAGAGAGACGGCTTGTATTTAGTAGTTCCAGGGCACTATTTTATGAATACAAACATCTTTGGAGGAGCCGTCATCCTCATGTCACGGATGAGAACCCCGAGGCTCGGAGAGACCAAGGGACCAGCCCAGGAGCCCAGGGCTCCACGTGAACAACGCAGCGAATGGCAGCACCAGGAGGGCAACCAAGCTTTCTGACACGCGGTCGTGGCTCATTTCACTCTATCACAGCTGTCCTCAGGAGGAGCTGGGGAATCGGGGATCTTGAGGAGGGCGGTCCAAGGATACGTGACCTCCTCAGACGTGAGTTCCTCCTTTCCCACCCGCACGGTCTCTGTCTGGGGCAAACAACGAACTGATCACAGAGCCCTCCCATCGTCAACGTCTTGGGCCGCCTCACGCAACTCTCTGCCTACCCACAACCTAGTCAAATTCTCAGTGAAGTGTTTGTTCCCAGACGCCCTTGGTTTGGTCTTGGGCGTGAAAGGCTAACATCTGGACTAGAGAATATTCGATGACGCTGCATTCCCCAGGGAGAGCTAACCACCCTGTTCTTCCCACTTCTCTGCCACCCAGGCTGCACGGAGGAACGTGGGTCACAAGAGTGCTGGCTTTCCATGCCCACCTCCACGCAATGGGCTTGGCGAAAGCTCACTAGGGAAAACACCGCGTACCCCTGCTGGGTGCCAGGACTACAGCACTCACACAAGTGTGGTTTCCAGTAACCTTCACATCAACTCTGCAAGGGAGGTGTGAAGGTGACACTAACCTCATTTCACAGATAAGGGAGCCCACTAAAGCGTAAGATCCCCCTTAAGGCAGCCACACTCTGGGGTGAACAGGCTGCACAGAACTATCTAATTCCAGCTCTGTTTCCTCACACGGGGCCTCATTTGCAAAGAGGCCAGACAGCAACATGGACCAAGCAGACTGGAGGAGTGAGGGGCATCCCTGGGACCCCGGGCAAGCTACTTCACATCTCTCCCCTTCAGTGTTCGCATCCCTAGATGTGAGGGAAGCAGACTGAATAACCTCTGAAGTTACCTCAAACTCTGAAATGCCAAGCCTGCGTCCTGGGCCCTTTTTCCCAGAAAGATGCAAGATCAGCGAGACCACAGAAGCTTAAGTGTTTGGAAAGAAAAATACCATCTATGTGAAACGCTTCATCTTATTCCTTTGCCTCCTGATAACCTGGGGGGGGGGGGGGCGGGGTGGGAAGGAGCTGTCGGCGAGATCAGAGGGATTGCAGACAGGTCTGGAGGTAGACTCTGCTGTGGCCTAACGAGGACCCCAGTTTCTCTCCTTGCTGCCAGGATGATTCTTTCATTCCCTTCCTTAAGGCCTCTGACCCTAGAAGCAAGGGGCCCACTAGCAGTCAGATGGTGGGCAGCAGTGGCAGAGATGCCTGCCTCCAGCCCCACCCTGGTTGTCCCCCATCCACCTTGCTGTCTCTTCCTTCTGCTACTATAACCCCGGAGTTCTTCTGAGTGATCACTGCTTGCTGTCTGCTTTCTTTACTCCTGAAAGGCAGTGCCATTTGTCAACCAAAACTTAATTCCAGGCAAGCTTAGTTCCCAACTCGACTAGGGGTGGGGTTGGGGTCGGGGAGGTTGGTCCAGATAAATTTTGGATCCCACAGCAGGGCTGGGTCGGAGGGGACTGAGGCCGGCCCAGCTGAACTGCCTCGGAGGCTGCAGCCTTGAATGAAATAGCATAAGGGTTGGAAATGGGGTCCCTCCCCGAGAACCTCTCATCTGAAGCAGCCACCACAGCCAGCTGCTGGGCTGGGCTAGACAGACAGGGTCCCGGGTGCTAGGGCATCATGGTTAAATCTAGTGGGTTCGAGCTCTTTGGTGGCTGCAGCCCACAGGAAGGAGTTTGTTCTCCTGGATTTATGTTAGCGTCTTCCTTCTTTGTATTTGCTTCAGGTGTATCCTTGAAGAATGCTTGATCTTAAATTAACCAAAGGTCCCTTTGAAGGTTCATCGCCAGTTCATAATGAACCCATTGCATAAGCAGGGCCAACTCAGGCACACAGTGACTGGGTGATTTGTCCTCACTTGCTTAGGGGCACATGCCATCCTCATGTCACTGTCTCTTAGAAACTATTGCAACAGTCTCCTAACTGACCTCTCTGCCTTTAGACTGGCTCCCTGCCGTTTAAGCTACTTCACACTCTGGCTTAAAACCCTTTCACAACCCCAGATGGCCCCTAAGGTAAAACCGAGTTCCAAACTGCCTAGCACAGTCTGAAGGCTCTGCTCACTTCTCCTGTCTCACCCGTCTTCCACCACTGCCCCTCTCACGCTCCATCAATACCAAACGCTTATAGTCCTCCTGTCCTCCTAGTTTATGCCTCTTTGCCTTTAACACGTTGACTTCTGCCTGGAGTCCATCCCCCCACTCCCACCCCGCAACCCTCACACACAGATAGACAAGGTAATATTTACCTTTCCCAACTCGGT
Source organism: Phocoena sinus (assembly GCF_008692025.1). Classification (NCBI taxonomy): domain Eukaryota; kingdom Metazoa; phylum Chordata; class Mammalia; order Artiodactyla; family Phocoenidae; genus Phocoena; species Phocoena sinus. The sequence goes on from NC_045770.1 coordinate 12,298,762, forward strand.
TTAGGAATCTCTTCCTCCTGGAAGTTTCTCCTGACCTGCCATCTGGTCCCTTCCCTACAGAATTAATCACTCTCTTCTCTAGACTTTGCTTGCACTTATTAGAGCTTATGGCTACTCACTTGTTTCATGTCTGCTTTCACTAAGAGACTATGAATTTGGTCTCCTGGATTTATTTTTCTCTTCTTCTTCTTTGTATTTGCCTCAGGTATATCCACAAAGAATGCTTGATCTTAAGTTTACCTACCATCTCTTTTCCAAAGATCCCTTTGAAGGCTCATCACAAGTTCATGGTGACATGTTGCTGTATTAACAGCACAATGCCTGGGATGGTAGAGGCGAGTAAATGTGTTCAGTGAATGAACGGCCATGCAGTAAGAGTTAGTGGTGTTAGTGGAGTAAGAGTTAGTGATTTGCCAGTACAAGTCTGGCAAATCAAGTTGGCTTCTGTGGTTGGACCAAACGAGTCAGATGAAATGACCTAACTGGCAATATGAAGCGTTGGTCCCCGCTACATTGAAGCCTTTACAAACCTAAGCTAAAGTTGGGGTTCACGTTTGAGGGAATGAGGTTGAAAGAAGCAAGAGCCTGATTGAATAACCTTCTTGCCACACAGTATTAAAATGCAGCAATCCTGCCAGAGTACTACTGCACTCAAACTCCAGATTAAATGAAAATGATTCTCTGTGTTCTTCTTGCCACCTGTTTGGGGATGAATGGTTCCTTCGTAAAGGATGATGTCTAACAGAACCAGTTTAGGAGCAGAATTGAAATTAGAAAGAGAACTGTTCTTTGACTTTGATTTTTACTCATGCCTTGAAGGATGAGACAAGCCGTGGTTTTGCCTAATGACATTGTGGCCAAGTGTTGGCAAAGAGCAAATATACACGCATGTGAGTTTAGACTTCTGTAGCCTCCGAGCCTCCTAGCAGCAGGTCACTCAGCCTAGCTGGCTGCAAAGACTCCGTCTGATGCTAAAAAGCCCCACCTCCACTTGACAACTACATTATCACGCACTTCCCTTCCCCCAATGCCTCTTGTCTCCATTTTATGAGTCTAGGCATAAAGAATACTGCTCACATTGAAATTAAAATGAAAACTTGGATCATCCCTGATCAGAATACAACCTGCAGCCCTGTCTCTCACCCCTAATGAGAGAACCTAACTCATCCCACCATGTACCTTGGTTTCCGTTTACCACCGAGCAGAAGAGATAAGCCGCCATGGTAATTACTACTTCTTCAAGAAATTGTTGGTGCCTATTACGTGCAGGCACTGGAGACAAAATAGAAGACAAGAAAATAGACAAATCCAGGGTTTCCCTGGTGGCACAGCGGTTAAGAAGCCGCCTGCCAGTGCAGGGGACATGGGTTCCCCTGGACATGGGTTCCCCTGGATAAGGAATTCCCGGATCCCTGTTCCAGGAAGATCCCACATGCCCGGAGCAACTAAGCCCAGATGCCACAAGTACTGAGCCTGCGCTCTAGAGCCCACACGCCACAACTACTGAAGCCTGCGCGCCTGGAGCCTGTGCTCCGCAACAAGAGAAGTCACCACAGTGAGAAGCCCGTGCACCGCAATGAACAGTAGCCCCCGCTCGCCACAACTAGAGAAAGCCGCGCGCAGCAACGAAGACCCAACGCAGCCCAAAATAAATAAAAATAAAAGAAATACATTTACTTAAAAAAAGAAAGAGAGACAAATCCAGGGCTTGGCCTCTAGGAGTTCACAGTCAAGTGAAAGATTTGGGAGAGGTAGACATTCTCCTTCTAACAGCTGTGGTCCATTCTGACATCAGGTATCTTCTGTATGGTATTTCACATACAGTTAATTCAGTTACATATTCATAGTCTAGGCTGGCTGACTGGGTGTAGGTGGGGAGCAGACTGCAGGGGCGTGTGATTCATGGCAATTCCGGAGTTGGGACTGAGGGCCTTCAGCACACACTGGCTCGGGTCCACACCCAGCATTCTCAGCCTGGATCTTCTAAGGACCTGTGCTGTGGCTGGAGGCTGCACCTTGGTGGGAAAGAGGGACTGGATTCACCTGCACTAGTATGGGCTCTGCCCAAGTTTGAAATACTAGAAGAGATGCCTACCTGCTAGCTGCAATTGCAACAAAAGTATTGTATTGGGTATTGCATGGTATAACAATCATTTCCATTCTTGTTCTTCCAGATTCCAGGCAAAAGTCTTAATTTAAAAGGCTCTATTTATCTTAATTTGGAAAAGAGTAAAGGAAGATGTTGCAGCTGTCTTCAAATACTTAAGAGCTTTCCTACATTGCTCCATAACCAGGACCAATGGACAGAAGTTACAGGCTGATTTTAGCTCAAATAAGAAAGAATTTATGAGTTGCCTCAGGCGATAATGAGCTCCCCAGCATTGGAAGTATACAAGCAGATGGATGGCCATCTGCTAGGATTGCCGTAGAAGGTATTCCAACATTGGATTAGGAGGTTGAATGAGCTACCTTCCGTCTCTAAATTCTTGGATTCTTAGCCTGTCTCCTTGGCCCAAGGCTAAAAGGAAATTTCAATCTCTGAAGACACGTAATACTTATTGTTGAAAGTAAAAACATGCCGTATGTATTTGGGCCTTCTTAGATGCATGGGCACTTTTCTTTAAATGCAGTGAAGACACTGAATACTAGAAAATACAGTAATTACTTAAATGCTCTCTTGACAAAAGTGATATTGTTGACACACTCAAGTGTTACTAGGTAAACAGCATTAACTACCTTGTTCGAAAAAGGGAATCTATTTACATGAAAGGAAGATAATTCCAAAATAAGGCCAATCTGAACAGATGAACGTCGTGCTTGCTTTTTAAATGACTTCTTATAACACACACACATGCATACAGATGCAGAAATGGAAACAGTGAGTGGAGCAAAAGGAAAAAGTATCTCCATATATCTACTGCTTTTAAGGCTCCGAATCAGACTGTAGCTCCTGCTAGCGGAAGGATGGTTTTCTTCACGCATTTTCAAGCACTTGGGTGAAGCCTGGCACACACAATAATACCTTGTTCTTCAGCGTACAAATTGACCCCAAGTCACCCTTCCCCCAGTCTGATGGATGCACTGCTTTTTAAATGCTAATTAATTAGGCGCACTGTAGAGGTGATTATGATTGACTTAGAAATTTGGTGGGGAAAGAGGAATAAAGAAAGTAAACTGAAAAACTAAAACCCACCACAAGAAGAAGAAACAAGTAGAGCCAAGCAACATTGCCTACACAGAAAGACATTTAATAACCAAAACAGGAAGCAAGTCTTCCCTGTCCCAACTCCCAAGGAAAAGATTTTTACTTTTCCATAGTGCTCTAGGGATCTGGTTTATGGAGTAGTTGGATAAAGCGGTAGTTGGGGGCAGGCGTGAGAGAGGTTATTAAATAACAAGTTACTGCTGAGGATGTGTTTTCAATCTTCAGCTGGGTTTGGTGAACAGCTGCTTAATGGCTACTACTAGGCACCAGGCCCTGCCCCAGAGGTGGGGGACACACATGGTCCCTCACCCCTGTGAGGTCCAGAGAGTCAACCCCATTGATTCCAGTCCTCTTCGCAACACTGCTGCCCCTGCACCTTCCTCATTAAAGGCAAAATAAATCTGAATGCAGGAGTAAATACGTTTGGATACATTTCTTACAGGTAAACATATGCAAATGGATAGTAAGAGTTTGCAGGATAAATACTCTTCAATTCTGTCATCAGGTAGGTGCCTAGCCCATCTCATAACAATTAACATTTGTACGGCACTTCACAGTTGACAAAGTGTTTTCATGGCCACCATCACATGGGTTCCTCATCTCAGCGCTTGTGACAATGTTATCGTCATTTTCAAAGTTAGGGAAAGTAACCTGTTCAGTAGTAAATCATGAGCCCCCAAGTTGTATTTTCTGATTTTAAACCAGAAAATTCCCCTTCTGTTATGGTTATATTTTAACTCTGCCCTCCTCATGTAATACATATAGAACCTGTGGTATAGAGGGTGTAACTGACAAAGCAATGCCACTTCTTGGTTAGGTGAGCTACAGTCCAGACTTAAACTCCTTAAACTTCCAGGCTCTCTCCTTGTTAACGGAGCCAAGCCAGCAATTTTGCCCTGGGCTAAATGAAAAGATCAAAATGTTCTTTGTGGAATGAAAAACGAGGTGAAACCAAAATACCTGGAAAATTCAACCTATCACTTGAAATAAGAGCAAAAGTTAAATGTTACTTTTAAATCAATCTTACTTTTTAAAGTGAGTTCCCAGTGTATTTTATTTCTGTCTCTTATTTTGTGCCTTGTTTTATATACATCTCCCCCAGGGGCAGGGTCTAATGTTTATTAATTTAATAGAACATATTTGGAAAACATCCCCTAGGATGATATGCGTTGTCCACTATACCTTTTTTTTTTTTTTTTTTTTTGGTCATTAGGGCTAAAACGCAACTCCCATGTACTCTAGGTTCTTAATCCAGACAGAACTATGCTATTCTTTGTGTTTTACTGACCATATGGTTGCCATTTAATAAATGTTAGATAATAAAAATAGAAGCAGTGCTTCCAAGTGACAATATCTGAACATCTCATTAAGCACCAAGTAAGGTAAACGAGCTGCCATCACACATGTGGATCTGCGCGCATCCCTAGGCTGCTACAAAAGACACAGACCAGTTGGTCTCCCACCGGACGTGCTGGACAGCATTTTTTCACTCACCGCCAAGGAAAGAGAAAGAAAAACCAGCCTCTTTTTGTTCAGCTCTCTTCCCTAATTATACCTGGGATCCAAATAAAGAAAATACAGCACACATAATCAGAAACAATTGAGAAGTAAATGAAAAGCAACAGAGTGGAGGGTTTAATCACATTATCAGTAGCAGGGTCAGAGGGACAGATGGGAGCGTCAAATTATCTACAGTGGCATGAAACGGAGAAAGAGATTCAAAACCAGAGGAGACGATTCAAGAAATTAAGCTTGGTTTCCATGTTAATTCAAAACGGTTTGGGGGCTTAAGGAAGGAGGAAGCAATGATAACTCCAGCAGGGAAACTGCTCATTAACATCCTAGCAAAACAATAACCTCCGATAATAGGAAATATTATGATGTCTCCAGATAACAGAGAGAAATTCAGATTTATTCTCCCATCCATGGAGTTCAGCTTAATAGAGTATATTCAACACAGCTGAAATAAATATCAACAAGACGGTTAAAACATTGATTAGGGGCAATATTTCACACTCCTGACATCTGGAAACAAACCACTTAGAAAAGCAGGCGAGGACACTACTACATATAAAATAGACAGCTAATAAGGTCCTACTGTATAGCACAGGGAACTCTACTCAATACTCTGTAATGACCTGTACAAGGAAAGAATCTAAAAAAAGAGTGGATATATGTGTATGTATAACGGATTCCCTTTGCCGTACGCCTGAAACTAACACAACCTTGTAAATCAACATACTCCAATAAAATTTTTTAAAAAAGGGCTTCCCTGGTGGCGCAGTGGTTGAGAGTCTGCCTGCAAGGGACGCGGGTTCGTTCCCCGGTCCGGGAGGGTCCCACGTGCCACGGAGCGGCTGGGCCCGTAAGCCGTGGCCGCTGAGCCTGCGCATCGGGAGCCTGTGCTCCGCGGCGGGAGGGGCCGCAGCAGCAGTGAGGGGCCTGCGTACTGAAGGGGGGAAAAAAAAAGGCAGGCAGGGAGATTTAGGTTCTTTTATTCCTCTGAAAGTAACACTGGCTGCTGTTCCAGCTACCCAGCGGGAGGGAATGAGGTAGGGGGTGGGGAGGAGGAAGCAGAGGGAATGAGAGGTGGGAGTGTATGCTCCCTTGGTGCAAAGCTATTGAAGGTAGCTACTACTGGGTTTATTACAGTATTTTATGAAGCAATACAGGAGATTACCCAGACATCTTCAGCTAACACCAGGATTGCACTAGACATGTAATGTGACAAACAGCTTGTAAAAGGTTACCAAATATTCTCGATGATGGAGCCTGCATCAACTGTCTCCTGTCTAGGACTTGGTGCCCCATAATTTCAGAGCACTTGTCTAACCTTCGCCAAAACAAGGACAAGCAGGCTGAGGTTAGGACAAGAATCTAGGAAACAACTCCTTGTTGCTTTCACACACATTACCAACTATCTTTCTTTGTATGTCTTTTAATTACCAAAGAGCGTTGGGATATTCGGAAGGTTTGGGTCAGCTGCCTTATGCTAAATGACTCCTGTCAACCCTCTTAGTGTTATTGGATCTTTGGGGGGGGAAATAAATGCGAGCTCTCCGGCATCTTGCCTGGTCACCATACCGCTGTCGAGATCCCAAAGCACCTCGGATCCCTTGCCACACTGTGCAGGTACCTCTTGAAGGGAAAAACAAAACTGTCGGCAAACTGACATCACTGACAGTAAACGCATCAGTAGAGCCTATCAAGATTCTTAAATGAAACCGACAAAAAACCATCTTCACCGCTTGTTCCCATAATGTTATTGTCCTGTGTTCCTCAACTTGGTGCTCTAGACTTCTGGGGCTATTGGACCACCAAATCATTAAGTGTAGTAATTGGGTCCTTACTAGGTATTCGGTGCAGTTGAAAGAGCAGGCGATAAATAACAAAAAACTAAGCGTTACCACTTAGGGAGTGCCGACTGCACTTTACATGCATTGTTTCATTTCCTCAGTGCAACCCTGTGAGGCAGGTACCATTACTTCCCCCATTTTGCAGATGATGAAACTGAGCCTTAGTGACGTTAACTAACGTGCCCAACGTCATGCAAGTTAGTAAGTGGCAAAGCCAAGACTGTCTGACGTCCAAAGTCCGTGTTCCGTATGCACTGTGCCACATACACCAGTTAGAGGTCCAAAAACATGGAATGCGTTACTGTGTGAGAGAGTAAGTTCCCCATGACAGGAGATGTTTAAGCATCTCCAGTGTAAGTAGAGGATGGATGAAAGCATTGAATCCCTCGGTGTGGAGCCGGAGTAGGTGATCTCCGAGGTACTTTTCTCTTCCATTTTTTAAAAGGTATAATTCACATGCCATAAAATTCACCCTTCTAAAGTGTACAGTTCAATGGTTTTTAGTATATTTGCATTGTTGCATAACCATCACCACTACCTAATCCCAGAACATTTTCCTCACCACAAAAAATTCCAGAATATTTTAACCACTCCATACCCTTAGCAGTGTCCCCTCTCCCCAGCCTCTGACAACCAGTAATCTACTTTCGGTCTCTGTGGACTTACTTATTCTAGACATTTCATATAAATGAATCATATAATATATGGTCCTTTGTAACTGGTTTCTTCACTTAGTGTAATGTTTTCAAGTCCATCATGTTGTAGCATGTGTCAGTTCTTCATTTCTTTTTGTGGCTAAAGAACATTCCATTGTACGGATATGCACATTTCGTTTATCCATCCATCAGTTGGCAGACTCAGTATTTTCAACTCTTAGAATTTATGAACACAAGGCTCTCGTCCTTAATCCAGCTGGGACAACTCACATGTACGACTCGACTCAAGTCAGCTCCGGGGCTGTATGTGCAGCTTCTTGGTGGACATCCCCAAGCTGATATACTGCTGCCGGAAACTCAACATGGCCAAGTTAAACTAATCCTCCCCTCGAAGTCGGTCTCTCCTCCACGATTCCCGACTTCTGTTAAGGGCAATACCAATCTCTTAGGTCCACGAAACAGTCCCTTTTTTATGTGTTTTTGATTTTTTACTTTTTACATTTTTATTTTATTTTTTGGCCACACTGCACAGCATGCGGGATCTTAGTTCCCTGACTAGCGATTCCCCTGCAGTGGGAGTGTTAACCGCTAGACTGCCAGGGAAGTCCCTTTTTTCTTTTCCTTTGAGGCATAGTTGATTTACAATATCGAGTTAGTTTTAGGTGTATAGCACAGTGATGCAGCCAGATTCTTTTCCCTTACAGGTTATTACAAAATATTGAGTAGAGTTCCCTGTGCTATATAGTGGGTCCTTGTTGTTTACCTGTTTTATGTATAAGTAGTGTGTATATGTTAGTCTCAACCTCCTAATTTATTCCTCCCCCTTTCCCTTTCGGTGACCATAAGTTTGCAAAACTGTCATTTTTTTAAGCTCCTCCCTCTCCTATATGTTTAATATTAACTTACATGCGAACATCTGTAAATTCTATCTTAACTATACCATTTCCCCCTCATTCTGTCACTTAACCAAATTGGAGCTTCCTGTTGGATATTACAGCAGCTTTCACTAGTCTCTCTGCCTCCTAACTCTCCCATTTCTACTCTACACAACTCAGTGTAACTCAGTTGCTGAATTCATCTTTTTTATGTTCAGCTGCGTCCAAACCACTCCCAGGGTCAACCACCTTAAATGACAGGCAAAGTTCTGCCCCTGAGCCCAGTGTGAGGAACTGCAGTTTAGTAAGGGAGAAAGGTAGAAAAGTGATATTCATGTATTTGTCTTTGCCATTTGATTGTAAACACTTTTAGAAACAGTGGGGTGGGGCTTCCCTGGTGGCGCAGTGGTTGAGAGTCCGCCTGCCGATGCAGGGGACGCGGGTTCGTGCCCCGGTCCGGGAAGATCCCACATGCCACAGAGCGGCTGGGCCCGTGGGCCATGGCCGCTGAGCCTGCGCGTCCAGAGCCTGTGCTCTGCAACGGGAGAGGCCACAACAGTGAGAGGCCCGCGTACCACAAAAAAAAAAAAAAAAACAGTGGGGTGCCCTTTCCACAGTGGAGTGATAAAGATAGGCTTTGGTGGAAGACAGACCTTGCCTTGAATTCTGGCTGTTCCACTGGGAACATCATCGTCACCACTAGCTTCAGTTGCCTCATCTATTAAAAAAGGGGAGAACCACTTAGCTCTCAGGGTGCTTGTAAAGATTAGGGGTAGTGTACAGAAAGGGTGCAGCACCTAGCCCCATAGTTGGTACTAATAAACTGTGGCTACTCCTTTCACACTCATGGTGGAGCCCTCCCCAAACGTGGCACCCTGCACTGTACAGAGCGGGCCCTGGAGCATACACATCCTCTAAGTGGAAATGCAGCGGTCAGGTGGGGTACAAGGGAAAACCATGACTGCAGGAAGAGTTAGGCCAAGGGAACAGTAACTAGTGGTTGCAGAAAATGAAAAGGGTGATCTGGAGAAGAGAAGCGGGATCCAGTTAGACAGAGAGGAGGACCAGGTGCATTTCAGATGACGGACGTAGAAGCAAAGGTTGAGGCAGGACCTGGATGCCAGGTGAGGAAGGCAGGGAGGAGGCTAAACCCTCCTGGAGAAGCAGGTTCACGGCAGGCAGTAGAGGGAAATAAGGTTGGCTGGATAAATCATGAACATCTCAGACACTAAGCAGAGTTTAATCTCTGTAGAGCAGTAACCGTAAAGTCATCGTAGGCTCTTAGGCAGGCAAATGCGGCGATGAGCGTAGTGTTTTTGGAAAACCGGATGGGTAGCCGCGTGCGTGGCAGATGGGAGAGCACGAGGAGGCAATTCTCGCGGGGTTTTAGACATCCACACGTGTGGCAAAATGACCTGGCTCCAGCGGGAACAGAGCAAGGGCTAAATCAAAAAGACATTTTGAATGGAAAAAAAAAAAAAAAATCACAGGCCCTAGGAACAAGTACTATAAATGAGCTTGATCCCTAGCCTCCCTTCCCTAAGGCCTATGTTTTATTTTTTTTCTCAAACCATTTCAGACACTCTACTCCTCCAAGTCTTCGTTTTCTGAAACAAAGGTGGGAATCAGTTGACCAATTTATCAATAAACTCTTTAGTCGCTGCTGGTAAGCTATTCTGGCCCAAGGCAGAAAGATTCCTGCTCAGAACTTCAGAACTGAAGAGAGAGGAAGAAGGAAGTTGGAAATGTAAGTTAATCCATCATAACTCATGTCTGAAGACCCAGAATCTTCCCTACACACTCCTCCTAGAATGCAGATACCCGTCCCCCTCCCCTCCCCGAAGCAAACACTAGGCTTTATATGTATTGCAGCTAAATGTCACTGACTGCTGTGGCAGGTTAGAATGTATCCCAAAGGGCACAATTTCTAAAAGAAAAAAAAGTGACAGTCAAGAATATGAGTCTTCTACTTTCAGTAGGTGGCATGGCATAGGAACAGTCTTGTCCTTGAGCTGTTAGTTTATAAATATTGGATTGCATGGAAGCTTCCAAGTTCTCTGGGACTTCTTGTGGCTGGACCAGTTTTTCTGATAGTGCATTTTCTTGCTAAATAATCGATCCAGCTAGCTCATGTTGTGGGCACTCAATCACTGTAAATTCTCTAAGTTTCATAAACCTTTCAGAATCGGCCATCACTCGGGACATGAGCTGGGATGAAGATAAGATCTGTCAGCCTCCCCTCAGCCGATGCTCAGAAAGTCTCCTCTGAACCAGGAATGTCAGATCTTCTTCCAGAAAAAACCCCAAGTTTCTCGTAAAGTGCAGCGAGATCAGGACAAAATAAAAATTCAAATAACACTTCATCAGACTATAGGTGACACTGAACTAGAGGAAGCTATCAAAATAAGAAGATAAATATTCCAAAGAATAGGAGAAAAAGAAATGTCCTTCAGTGAGTGATACTAAAATTATACTCTTATTTGGAGCAACATAATACGAGGTGGGGAAAGGATAGAGCCTCCCTGAGACTAGCCAGCAAGCAAGAGGTAAGCTGCCTCTAGGTTCCTGTGTCCATTTCACAGACTTGCTCAGTGTAAGATGAGAAAACAGAGGCTCAGATAAAGTAAGGACTTATTCTAGGTTAGACAACCTGCTAACAGAACAGAGTGGAAAGAACTCAAATATGGTGTGGTTCTGCTTCCCTGGCCCTATGTATGGTCCTCTTCCTATGGATAGGAGGGAAGGCAGAGAGAAATCCAGAAACCCTGCCACACACTGGGCTTCAGGCCATGATGTCTGCGTTTGGGTTCTCCAGAAAAGGTCGTCTTAAAGTACTATCGTGATTTGAATATGAAAATCACTCATGCTCTTTAGTGCTGTAGGAGTGGTGATCAGTGCATTTTTAGGAAAACACAAACTCTCATTAAAATTACCACAATATAACTCTTTCTCCCATTAATTAAAAAAAATGAAAGCAGTCATATATTTTAAGAGAATGAAGATGTTTCAGAACTGCCAAGATCTAGCTTTAAATGGAAGATAAACCCAAGTAGTAGTAGCACATTGCATTATAGAAGGGGGCAAGATGAAAACCACTAATTCCACATGATTACTGAAATTTCTGGAACATCTACTACCACCACACTCCACCCCGTTATAATAGTAGCATAAAAACAGCACAATATACAGGTTTCTCTAAAACTGCACCGGTTTTTTGTCTCCCTTCCTTCCTTCCTTCCTTCTTTCCTTCCATTTAGAAGAACAATCAGGTTAAACAAGTATATTATTATAGAGGTCAGCAACCAAGTCTTTAAAAATGAACATACACACAATATCACACACCCTAAGAACCTAGGGTTTAGACACACAAAACCATTATAAAACATGAAATATGGCTGTATTGGTAAGAGATATTTAACATATTCTAAATTTATTAATCATTTTTCACCTTTCCTGCTTTAAGTACTTAAATCTTACAATGAAAAAAAACCTTTGGAGAGACACCAGTTACATATTTGATGATTTCTCACTTACCAATTCTTCCAACAACTGTTAGGATAAGTATTATTTACCCCAATTTACAGATTAGAAAATGGAAACTGAGAGAGTAATCTGCTCAAGGTTGCATAGCAAGTAAGGAGAAGAGGTGGAATTGAACCCAGATCATCTAAGTCCAGGCCCTTTTCACTACGTCAACAATTCTGCAAGTGTGGTCTGCAAGCCTCTGGGGGTCTCCAAGCCCCTTTCATAGTGTCCAGGGAGTCAAAACTATTTTCACTACTAAGCATCCAGGGAGTAAAACTATTAAACTACTAAAACATCATTTGCCTTTTCACTATGTTAACATTTGCACTAATGGTGCAAAAAAGCAATGGAGGGTAAAGCTGCTGGCATCTTAGCCTAAGTCAAGGTAATGACAGTAAAGTTCACTAAGAGTCACGGCTTTCTTCACTGCCACTCACTTGCAATACAAACACTGCCAGTTTCACTTCAGAATGCCCTTGATGAAGCAGTAAAAATTAAAAACTTTATTAAATCTCAACCCTTGAGTACACATCTTTTAACAACTCTGTGACAAAATGGGAAATATGCATAAAGCACCTCTGCCATGTACAAAAGTACCCCAGTTGTGTCTAAAGGAAAAGTACTTGTGCAATTGCTGGAGTTGGGTGCTAAACTAGCCACTATTTCCCCCCGCCCCCGCCAAATGGAGGATTATTTGAACTTGAAAGAATGACTGGTAAGGCGATGCTATTCAGATTTCTGTATTTGGCAGATATTTTCTCAAAACTGAAAAAAGTGAGCCTGTATCTGAAGGAAAACAACTGTATTTGTTGCCAATGGTAAAGTGTGAGCCTTTAAGCCAAAATTAAAAGCTTTGGAAATTTGTATATACCGCCATGAGACTTTTCTGATGAGACTGGCTGTTGACATTAACCAATGTGATTTTTTTGATATTATATAAAGAAATGTATTAACATTTGAAGACCTGAATAATTCAGTAAACCAATATTTTCCCAATGATCAATACAGGGTATTACAAAATCATGCATGGGATGGGAAAAATATTCCATACTTTACACATTTAAAGTATTAAATGGATTGGTGCATTTGACTGTGACAAAGTATAAAAATTTCATTGATATGGCTTCAGATTCCACACTGCAGCTATGTTTTTTAAAAGTTACCACTTGTCGGGCTTCCCTGGTGGCGCAGTGGTTGACAGTCCGCCTGCCGATGCAGGGGACGCGGGTTCGTACCCCGGTCCGGGAGGATCCCACATGCCGTGGAGCGGCTGGGCCCGTGAGCCATGGCCGCTGAGCCTGTGTGTCCGGGGCCTGTGCTCCGCAATGGGAGAGGCCACAGCAGTGAGAGGCCCGCGTACCGCCAAAAAAAAAAAAAAAGTTACCACTTGTCAAATTTCAAAAAGAATATCTAAAATTATCTGAAAAAGCTATTATTTTCCCTTTTATAAATATATGTCTGTGTAAGGCTAGATTTTCCTCATCTATTTCAACCAAAACAATGTATCATACCAGACTGCACACAGAAGTAGATATTAGGATTCAGTTATCTTCTATTATGTCAGGTCTTAGAGATTTGAAAACTATAAAACACTCTTCTAAATAAAGAAGAGTGGAAAATATAGGAATTTTTCATAAAAACCTGTAATGGGTTTACCATTATTTTTAAATGAATTAGTGTTCTTATTACTTTTCTCATGTCTCATAAATTTTCTCATTTTAATTTCTAATAAAGTAAATATCGATATCTATAATAATCCACATGAACTTAAGTTCCTCCATAAGGTCAATAATTTTTAAGGGCATAAAGTGGTCCTGAGATCAAAAGGATTGAGAACTGCCACATTATATCATGCTAACTGCCTTTAATATTTAAAATAATAAGATAGTAGAAAAAATTTCTCTGTATAGACATTTCTCCAAAATTTTTTAAAAGATCACCAAGATGTACCGTAATTATTGTTACTGATCAGAATGTGTTCAGGCAGCCCCAACCCTGTGGTCACACCTACAAAGAAAGGGATCCTCTGAAATCAAATGCTGTAAAGGATGCCTTAACTTACGGGTTCGACAGCACCCCAATCAAATGAAGGGAAAGGACTAGAATAGAGAGCTCTGCCTACCTTTAAGGATTTCAAACCAAGGCCTCAGCTGATGCTCAGGGAATGATGATGTCTCGCTAGTAATAATAGGGGGCAAAACAATATATTCCCTTGAAGTGTTTTCAATCAGTCACAAGAATTATACTTGACGTTACAGAAAAAAAAAAGGAAAACACCTACATCTAGCTATTTATCTGTAATGTTTTATGACATCTGTCATAATAGGAAGATATCAAGTTCAATTGAAAAGCAAATTTTTCATCAGTATAGATCCTCTTACCTTTCAAGTCGGTATTAAAACTTTGGTGAGCCAGTCATCTGGCTTAAAGAGGATGGCAAAAAGTGGAAGTAATTGCTCACATGCAAAGACAGGGTTTGACCTTCTCCATTCCCGTAAGAAGATGGCTGTCTAGGAGCAAGTGGGAATAGTATGGGTATTTATTTCTTCTATCAGTTATGTTTATAAACAGGGCTAAGAGTACAGACAGGTTAATTTCTGCAAAGTACATTTGACTTAATTTTTTTTAACGTTTAAAAGATCTACAAAATCCTAAGCATTTTTATTAATATATTTTTTATTTTTTGGCCGCACCGTGGGGCTTGCGGGACCTCAGATCCCTGACCAGGGACTGACTCCTGGCCACCCCAGTGAAAGCCCAGAATCCTAACCACTAGGCAACCTGGGAACTCCCCCTAAGCATTTTTTATTATGCTTATTAGCTCTATCAGCCAAACGCCCTGCTGAGTGACTGGAAACTAAACTATTATCCCAAGAATAAATCAAAGTTTACCTCTGTGTCAAAACCAACATACAAAAAAGCCCAAAACTCAAGGTTTTGAAATGGGAGAGCTGAAATGGGATCCATAAAAGCACAGAAATGTTGTTAGTCTAGGAAGTCCAACATTGAGGATAAGAAAGGTAATAAAGATGTCTTACTTCATTTAGGGTAGCATTAAACCAAAGTTATATTTAAGTGAGCCATAAAAGCTGCCCCATTTATCCCACTAAAGTACACTTAAAATTTTTGTTATATATATTTTACCACCATTAAAAAAATAATGTAATACAGAAAAAAAATCATTGAATTGTACATTTTAAATGAGTAAATTGTATGTTATGTGAATTATATCCCAATAAAGCTGTTAGAAAAACAACAACAAAGCTGCCCCAGATGCTGGGGCAATTCCAGCTGTGAGTGTCCTCATGGAAGTTTATGTATTACGGAGATCAACTCGCTGGTCTCACTAGTAAAGATGCTCTAACAAGCAGGAAGATATCTGACAGTCATTGCCAGTAAGATCACTTAAGGCCTCCTTGGTGCTAAAACTTTTCTAATATAACTTGTATAAGACAAATCAAGAGGAATATAAATAAAAAGTCACATACTTGGTTCCTTTAAGCATATTTAATATTTGAACTCTCATTTTCTATTTTCCCAGACCCCAGAAAACAGAGTTTTTAGATGACCAATATTTTGTTCCAGAAACATACAGCCTTATCAGCTAATTCATAAAAGAGCTATTTTACAAAGGTACATCTGGATAATTAGAATAAAGTCTTTTAGGCATTTCAAAATGTGATCAGTAAAAATACATGATTATTAATAAAGTTTTTTTTTTAAGATAGCTCCAGATTTCTTTAAAAGTAATTTCTGTTAAAGAGTACATGATTGTATGGTGAACAAGGAAAATAAAATGTTCTAGCAGGAAGAGGCTGACTGAGAATAACCCACAGCGTGCATTACAGTTATGTTTGCAGTACGTCTGCTTAGCCATCGGCACCTGGAAAGGGTGGACAGGGCTTCCTTCTAGGAGGTACAATTTTTTCCTAGCAATTTATTTTCAAAACCGTCAGTACCAGTGGGGAAGAATGAGGCAAAGGAACTCTTTTCTTGAGGAAAAAACAATTTTTCAGATCACTTTGAAAAGGGGCAGAAAAGTCAGCAAAGACATGATTTACAAAACAAAAATTGTAATACTGGGGGCAAAAAAGCTAGCCAGCAGAAAGCTGACTGGAAGTTCCTGCTCATTTTCTGTTTGAGGTCTTCTGTACACAGTTCTGAACGGTGCCCCCCGTGACATATAGGGAAGGAAATATTGACCAAAGCTCTAGTAGCTCAAAATAACATCACATACCACCTTCAAAGAAGACAGCTTCCAGTTTGAAATACAGAAGCTCCACATAATACACCAAATTTAACAATATCAAAACGAAAAAAAAAGTATGCGAGTAAAAGACAACTCACAGGAAGCCTAATTATTTTCTTTAGCTTTGAAAATAAGGAAAAAATGGGCTCTTCTCTACTATCACACTAGCTCCCCACCCGCTTCCATAAACACATTAACAAAAAAACTTTAGAGGGACTCATCCCTTCTAACAGCTGTTATAGTTGTTTTAGGGAAAAGAAAGCCAAAAAGCTTATAAAATATACCTTCTGTGCAGCATAACATAATAGTAACCGTTTAGGTCCTAATAGCCAAGACAACTCAAGCAGTCCAAGTTAGCTGATTTTAAAGTATGCCAAATATATCGTTTCTAGGGCAGTGATCATGACTTTAAATTACAGCACTCTGGGGGTTTGTTGATTTGCCTTGATTAATTCTGTTCTCTGAAAAGGAAGGAGACACTCCAAATGTAATTTGCCACTTAATAGCAAAGGAGCCATTAGGGCCACATGAGAGAGCACAGGGTCACAGCAGGTCACTACAATAGAGCTCAAACCCAGCTCTCCTGCTCCGGGAAGGTTGCTTTGTCTACCACCCTTGGATCTTTCCGTATGGAAGTAGATTCCAACTTCTAGTCACATAACTTTGAGAAAATGGCTTCGATGGTAACCAGCCTCACTCAAAGACAGGGTGAATACCTAATTCCATCATTCTGAAAGGCAGGTAGAGTATCAAAGTCGAATGGATGTGATTATAATGGCCAAAAGAAAATAAGAGGGTGTGGGAGGCCAGCATGAGAAGAAGGGAAGAAGTTAGGTTGGTAAGATAAAAAGAACACTCAAAATTGTGGAATCTATTCAGAATTAGACTTCATTTGGGGGCTTTGTTTGACAATCTGGATACGAATTTATTTGGAAGTACTAGAGCTATGGTCAAAATATTTTTCCAGTTAGCCCTGTTTTTGTTCCAAGGAGAGGTTAAACTTCAGGAAAAAGAAAAGCAAATAGTTGCTAAGGACAAGGGACTGGCTGAGCTAGAAGAGAAACCAAAACTCTGCTAACCTACAAAGCTTCTTTAAAGGAATGAGTGCTAGCGAATTATGCAATTACCCTGTAGCGTCTGAAGTTAAGATGAAAGTTCTATTTGTATTTACCATTCTCTTGATTAACTGTCCACAGATGGTATTAGTGTCAAGTAACTACAGGTGTAATTCTTTTAGTTGGGAGTGACTACATTATTTCCAGCAGCACAATGTAACCATTTGGTTTTTACTTGCTTCTCTTAAGAGATACAGAAAGTTCAAGTCCCAAGCTTTACTTATATATTAGCCTCTGCTTCTAAAAATTTTAATCCCATTTTGATTTAATTTATACTTGGGCTACAACTCAAAATAAAATTCTAATTTATAGATGAGGTCCAACAATCCAAGTTGGTCTACTTAAAAACACAGATCAGGTCTGGAAAAACACAAACAGGAATCTGGACGTAGATGAGCTTGTTAAGTTGTAGTGGTGTTTATAAAAGTAGTTGGGAATCCTTACCACTTGTGATGAGGGGAAATTTATATATATATATATATATAATATATATTATATATATATATAATATACAATATATATATTTTATATATATATATATGTATATATTTGGGCAGAGGGTGGGGGGATGGCAAGGAAGAGTAAAATTACATCCTAACTACCCACAGAGTTCAGAGGGCACTACTGAAAGACATGAGCAGTGGATGAACTCCTTGCATACTAACAGAATTTTCATATTTGACAAATGATTTAGTTTTAGTTGGCAAAAATACTCCAAAACATACATACCTGATGCACAAAGAAAACCACAGAAAGCCACCAGAACTGAAGGAGTTCTCAAGTTACAGTTCTGAAACATTTATCCTCTGGAGGGTGCTGCCAGTACTACTATTCATTCTAGAGCAGGCAGTTACCAATGCCTTGCCTGCAGTATCCAGTGTATGTTCTGGTCTGCAATTTTTAAGGTCAGTCACGCACCAGTGTGGAAAAAGCTCCAGCAGTGAAGTCAGAGGAAGTGCTTCTGGAGCTGGTTGGAGCAGCTCTGTCTTCTCCACCACAGCTTTCTCTGCTCCACTCTCGGCTCTCTTTTTAACTCAAAGAGCCCTTTGGCACCATCAGTGCAAAAATTAGAGTCAAACCTCCAGGTACTAAAATGTTACTGGCCTTATAATCAGCAGTACCCGTGGCTAATGAAAGCCATTGTTCAACTCAGTAGTGATTCAGTTACACAACCTTCCCAGACTCTCACCCGCTCCCACCCCACCTTCCTTCAGCGACCCCCGCCCCTGCCACCACCTGAAGCATCGCCGTTTGCTTGTTTTTACTTCCTGCTCAATCTGCAGGGGTAATTTTACACAAGTGCCAAAGTCTAACGTATAATTATAAAAATGAAACAATACCAAGAATAACAAACTTACAGTCAAGAAAATAAAATTTGCTTTCCTCTCCCTCCCAAATCCCAACCCTCAACAGAAAAGGAGACAATAGAAGAAAATACACCCATTTTCAAGTGCCTGCTCTTTAGTACATTGAGGATTCCTGTTCATTGGGAGTGGATCCCAGCTACAGAGAGGAGGTGCTTGCCTCGGGTGGGAGGAAGCCCTACCTGGGAGCGCAGAGCTCAAGTCCTCTGCACTCAGGAGTCCCAGCAGACTACGCTTTTGAGGTGGCCCTCAGACGAGCAGCCTACTGGATAGCAGAGGCCACGGGATACAGTTTGGTGGAGGCCACATGCTTCCCCCGCCCTGCTTACCCCGTCCTGCTCTTCACCTCTCTACCCCACCTCCTAATACCCCGTACTGAACTCTGCTTCGGGAGCAATCGATGCTTGGGTGTACTAAATACAAAGGGCTAAAACTCTCACTACTCAATTAAAACAAAACATGGCAAAATAAAAATTAAAATGTGCTTTCAAATACGGAATGAAGTCAAATAAATACATCTGATTTTCTCTTTTTCTTAAGTCTAAGTAAAATTTCATATTCTACACCCAAAGCTCTATACATTTGGTTTTTGTTCTGAATCAAAATGCATTTCTGATAGTGAGGAGAGCAGAGTGAGAGAACGGACGTCCCCTCACTGACAGACTAGTGCAGCTGCCAGGCTGTGAAGAACCAGTCCCGCTCCGGGCCCCTGGGGCGTGGCTACCCCAGGGTGTTTGCAAGCAGGTCCTCTGTCACACACTCTCTCTGCGTCCACACTGGAGCCAGGACGTGGTGATACAAGGCCGATGCTCAAATCCAACAGCCTGCAGTCACCTCCAGGACACGCGGCTCTAACTTTTATCTGGGAAGAACAAGGAGATGAGGAGATCAAATCAGGAAGAAAGAACGAATTAAAATGAACACTTAGGGAATATATTTGAAATGTGTGGACACTGTTAACACCTTTATTTCTGGATCAGAATAGCCTCATCCAAAAGCATGAGAGCGAATGAACACAAATGGCTGCACTGAACACAAATCCGTCGGTAGCCACAGGGGGACACTGCTTTCGCCGTCAGGGGAGACACAAAAGCACAGCAAGACCTGAGGGGGACCTGCCTCCACCACTAGGGAGCCTCAGTTTCCTGGGCCCACCACAGCTCTGCCTTCTGCTTTTGCAAAGGTGAAGAAAGACAGAAGGAGGGTGGCGTGGGGACTGAGCTGTGTCAGTAGACAGCGGCCTCTGCTTGATATATGATGTTTGGAAACAGGCAGTTTTTCTAAGACAGAGAAGAAATGGAATCTCAGAAGGTTTCCACTTTAGAGAATAATAAATCATTTCATTCAATGCACTGTTCAGGCAGGATGATTCTTGAGTCTGAAATCCACGGTTTTCACATACCTGAGTGCTTGTCTGTGAGGGCTGATCCAGCCAGCCTTTGGCAAAGAATGCTGTAACTTTCCTCCACCTTCTGTAAAATAAAACCCATAGGTTTTTCATTTGAACATCATGAAAAATTTATTTTGAAAATAGGAAAGAAGCCTTTTTTATATTATAGGGACATGCTTCCAAATTTCAACATTAACTTCATTAAAAATTTTGTTAGTAGGCGAAAAAAGTAAATTTCATTCCTTTTACCTGTTCCTCTCTTGAGTGAGTAACTTAAAATGTTCCCATACAGAAGAAAGTAGAGGAGAGGGCGACCGGTAGAGGTGATTACCCCACCGACCCCCTCCCCGCCCGGAGTCACCCTGAAAATGGTCCCACATGCGGCATGAACTAAATTAGAGCCAGTGTGCCCTCAGTGGCCTTTTAGAATCTTATCAGCCACAGGGTGACCCTACATATAACCTATGAAGACGGGAAAACCTACCACATGAAGTTAAAAGAAAAAGTAAGGGAGATCAGTCTTTAGCTAAGAGGCTAAGGACACTTTAAATTCTGGTCCCTGAAACCTCTACTAAATGATGTCATGACAAACATTTGGGCTCTAGCAGCTGTGCCTACTGATGGCAAACTTATAAAGTCCTGTTGTCAGAAATGACCACACAGGTCAGTTTTGCAATGGTGGCTTATGCAGCGACATTATCAATTTACAGAACTCCCACTCATAGGCAGGCCTTTAAATTACAGGAGCCACTGGAGACAATTTCTGTCACAGCACCTGGGAAACTACCAACATCACCTAACAATTCACAGATAATTAACAGGTTATGGCAAGTTAAAGCATTTCCCAGCCTAGATTCCTAACTACACCAACCCCACCTATCTCAGCTCACTGCCCATATCTTCTCATGGAGGCCAGCCAATCACCCCAAATATATTTAGGTTCTTAAACTTAGAAACCCATACAAACACACAGTTTACAGAGCTACAATTGTTTCTGTTCTTGTGATCAGATTAAAAAATGCTGATCTCGGTTTTTCATCCAGGTCTATTCACATCCAGGTCTATTTCATCCAGGTCTATTCAATCGTCAAAGAAAACATACAAATCTAGACCCTGAGCAAGGTTACTGACAACAGCCTGTTAATCATTCTACACTTCCTCTCTGCTAAATGTGTTTTTTATATCCGAGTCCCAAGGATGCTGAAGTCTGAGGTACCTTTAAGTGTTCAAGGTCAGCCTCTATCTTACGAATGTACTCCATGATCTGGCTTGGTGAATCTGCACTAGAGGCGGGACTCCGGATCTCAGGACAGGAATCCTCCATAGCTCCCCAGCGCTGCTGGACCAGGAATTCCGGGGTGAAAGGTGAAACTGCCCCATCAGAATGAGGATTCTGGGGAGAACGCTGCTGCCGGCGGGTAGAGTCCATAGAGGGGATGCCCGCCGCGGGCTGCGGGGGAAGCGAGGAAGCAACCTCCTCATCCGTGGAGCTCTCCTGCGCTGTTTCACAGCCATCAAGGGTCAAACAGGTTCCTATCGATGGAGACAGAACAGCTTGATGAGATTAGTGCTGCCATCATCACATCAGAAAACAGACGTGGGGCGATCTGCTGACAACTTTAAAAGTTATTAAAGCAGGGGAAAGGCCATTAATTCCCAAATTCCCAGGTTAAGCTTTAAGTACCTCAGAATTTTCTTACATCAGGTTAAAGGTAAACTTAGGAAACTTTCTTGGTAATTTCTGAGTAACTTCATATTCGTTAGCATTTTAAAAGTGAAAAGCCGAAAACTACCGAGTCCCTACATGATCTTGCCACCACCCTCCCTGCCGAACACCAGCCTTGCTCCATCTCCCACCACTGTCTCCCTCACCCTGCACTCTTTAACCACAGAACGCCTGCTCCTGCCTCACAGCCTGTGTGCTCTTCTTCTCTGCTGGAACACTCTACTTCCAGGTACCCACATGGCTTCTTCCTTCACTTCCCTTGGGTCTCTGTTCACATGCTACCTCCTGAGAGGCCTTCTTCCCTCATCACCTCGTCTGCCCCCATTACCCTCTGTCCCTCAGTCTGACTTATTTTTCCTCCTAATTCTTACTATCTGACATCTATTTATTTGTTAACTCCTTTACAGTTAGTTACTCCTTCCCCAAGCAGTGCTTAAGCATCATGACAATGGTGGATTTTTCCGTGTTTTATTCCATGCTGTATCTCCCAGCACCTAGGATAGGGTGTGGCACAGGGTAGATTCAGTATTTATTTATTGCATGAAAGAACAGATACTACACACACACACACACACACACACACACACACACACGAGAGAATGCTTGGATACCCGAGCGACATCCATTTCAGCACATAGGACAAATAACAATGATTGAAATCAAAGTTTAAATGCGAAAGGAACTTGCCTGAGATGCGCAAATTAACATCCTTCTCTTCCTTTTTAACTGCTCCATCACCTTCTGATGGATTATCATCACTATGTGCTTCACGGGCATCAAAAAAGTGCTCTCCACTCTCATCAAGACCCCCTTCTGGCTCTGCGGGAGGCATCTCTGGGGTCATGACCATGTGGTCCATTACTAAAATGTTACTTGCCTGGCTATCTTGGAATGCCAGTACCACTGAATCCCGTGGAGCAGAAGATTCAGTTGAAGTCCGTGGACTGTAACAAGTTGAAATGTCACCAGTTCCAGTTCTAAAGGGCATCTGTCCTTCACAAGGATGATAGGCCTTAATATTGTCAGGCTTCTGGGTTCCACTGTCTGCCTGCACCCCCAGAGAGGCTGTCCTGCATCTTGGGAAATGTGGCCAGTCTTCCTGAGTGCTCTTCTCAGTCAAACCCAGCTGTTGTACCAGCAACTGCTTCAACAAACCCACTAAAAGATTTAGGAAGGGGGGAAAAGACACACGCATTCACAACTATAACCTCAAACTGACAGAATTAAATTAGAGGAATGATCAATTCTCTTAAAGTAAGTACCGTTTTAGTAACATGCAGGCAAAAATATTAATTTCATACAGTCATTTTTTGTTTTGAGAAATGAAATAAAACACCATCTAGAGAAAATTTAACATCAAACTTGTCTTTAAAAAAATTTAAGAATTCTCAGTGGGAATTCTCTTATTATTCTCCTATATGCCTACCTCCACATTTTCTACCATATAACTGGAATAATACCCCAAAGGTACTTCTTAAAAGGATGTTGAAAAGCCGTGTTAATCTAGACAAAAGAACCTGAAAGTTCTGCTTTTTCCAGAGGCAGACACTATCTACATAGGCATTATTTTTTTCTAATTTTATTAGACACAGAGAACATTTATCTTATCATCTATAATAACCCAAAGAATTTCCTTAAATGGTGAAGAAGAAAGTAAAACTGCCCTGTAAATTTAATTCCAATGTTTGGTAGCATACATAATTTCAAAGGATAAGGAAATATTTATTAGTTTTTTAAAATGACCTCACTAGTACCACAGCTTCCTTTGGTTGTTGAATATAGAATGGATTTAATTTTAAATGGACAAGTGCGTGCTGTGAGGTCACTCACCCAATGAGAGGGACACTGGGACAATGTTAGTGGAACCATCAGAAATCATTACCACTGTTAACTCTATGAGTCTAGAATAAATTAGGTTTTAAAGAACTTGACCAATTCTGTACTTTCAATTCGGCCTTAATTTCTATCTTCTGTCTCTTTAAATAAAGTTTCCACATAGGTTTGGGTCTTTGACCCTCCTTCTTTTTGCTCTGCAGTCACTTCCTGAGAGACGCTATGAATACTTATGGCTTTGACACTCAGATCCATCTCTCTCCCTGACCTCCTCCAAAATTCTAGTCTTAAAACTCAACTTCCTGCTCATCCTTCCTCTTAAATGGCTTGCCATTCATTACCATAATCTCAACATGTTTTAAAATTAAGCCCATAACCTATGGCAAAGAAAAGGAGGAAAAAAGAAAGTGTAGCAGTGGTGGTCTTTTCTAATTTTTATTTCTGACAAAAATACTGAAATTATCTCTAAATAGTCCCTTACCTTTGCCCTCACAGCCAAAGAAGCCAATTGTTTTAAGTATCTGTTGGTTTCTCACTTTATTTTTATTCTTCTAACACCATTCTAGCCCAAACCCTTTTCGCCTCAAGCCCAGACCACTCCAACTGTATTCCCATTCAAATCCTTCTGCAGATCTCAGCCAGAGTAATCTTTTTCCATTAGTCATACCCCCTAGCTTAGCAACTTCAAATGGTTCTTTCTCTGCAGCTAAAGCAATCATTCTCAGCCTTTTTCCCACCTCCAATACACCTGAGACATGTGATCCGCTCGCACCTGTAGCAGTGGTTCTCAACCAGGCTGGAGAGGGAGTGGGTGGCTAACCAAGTGGCAAGGACCACACATTCGTGTGTGTGTGTGCGTGTGCGTGCGTGTGCGAGTGCGTGTGCGAGAAGGATGGGTCTTGGTGAAGAATACTACAATCTCCACAAGAAAACAGAAGAATATCTGTAGCCTGAAGAATTCCTCAAAACCCTGCAGCCTGCCACCCTTCAAGTCTGGAGGACTCAACCTGCTCTTCAAGGTCCACAACAGCCGGGGTCAACAACGCGTCCTCCACCTTTCTAACCTTGTCCCCCATGACTCCTTTAGCTTGTGCGGTCTGCCCCAGGCCAGCTGCCCTACCCACTGCTCTCGGAACACCCTCAGAGTTTTTGCCTCTGTGTTTTGGTCCTATCTGGTCCTACCATTTTTCTTGTCTGACTGACTTCTATATATTCTGCTAAATACCTATCTGAATTTTACCCATTCTTCAAGGCAATAATCACACCTCTCTGGTTTTCTAATGCCTCCCTTCTCTGGTCACGCCAACCAGATCAATTTTGACATACCTATAATGTTTTTTTTACTTAAGAAGGTGAGGGAAAGTTTTCTCTCATCTTCCCAACTAGATTGTAAAACTCTTGAAGGGAAAATTCATGGTACATTACAAAACTCTGGTGCTTACTAAGTATCTGTATTAACTTACGAATAAAACTTACAATTCCTTAGTGCATCCAATGCCCACCGCTCTTCTGAGACAGGCAAGTGTGGATCTGGGATTGTGATTTGATAATTGACTCCAACTTCCTTTAGAGTTCCATCTGCATGCTGCTCCTTTGCAAACTGTCTCTCAGCCACAAAGAGATCATCCACCTCCGATTTCCCAGAGGTATCCAGTGAATGAGATTGAGGTTTTGACGACATTAAAGGAGACTCTAATCCCAAATCTCTGTCTGTTCAATGGAACAGAAAAAGTAGAACGTATCTTAACAAAACTTTTAACGTGAAGCATTCAGGAAATATTTGGAAAAAAATAACCGCATGAGCTACAGAGACTGTCCGCTAAGTAAAATACACGGCACTCAGTGCAGTGTGATAATGGTACACAGAAGGCGCACAAGCAAATTTTGTTAAAGTGAATAGCTGATGCCAGATCCTGCATAAACCAAGAGAGTTAACGTTTCTTCACATTTTATTGAGTAACATGTAGACTCCATTCTTCCAGGTTAACTTAACAGATCAGTTTACCTGGACTCTGCAGACCAGTGACTGAAATGCCATGATGTTCCACTTTTAATTTTGGAGGTTCTTCTTCATCATTGTCTCCTCTATGGAAGGGAAAAAAAAAATCTTTCAGCTTCATGAGGTGCCTAAACATCAGTGCAACAAAACGTTTATAATTATCTATTCTTCCTCTGACCAAAACCACAAAGTCGTTCCTACTCGGAAGCAAAGGCAGACTCACTCGCAAGGTGGCGACTGTGGCAGTGGAATTGGCTTTGTGGACTGCTCCTTCACTGACGCTGCCATCCGACAGATTAGGTCCTGCCAGCTGCAGGAAGTTTGAAAAGAATACAGAACACAGGAGGGAAAGGAAAAAGAAACACACTTTAAATACACTCAGAAAGCAAAAATAAAAACTAACAAACCATACCAGAAACCAAATCAAACCAACAGTCAAAAAACACTATTTCTGCCAGAGAATAGCTTTATTTTGGTGACATACTATTAAGTAGAGATTATAAAACCTAACAATGTTATGGATACACTACCCATGAAAAAAACTTCACTTGAAGCTTCTGAGAATTTTTTCTTTAGGAAAGATACTTTCAATAGGATAGAACCAAAATAAGAGAGATCCATCTAAAAAGGAACAAATTCTTAGAAGAACACCTCTCAAAGAAGACAGAGGAAGTACTTGTTTCCACATCGTTTTTGGTTTTCAAAGTCCTTTTACAAAAGCAGTTAAATTGTGGAATATTATATTCAGGATAATAAAACATATTAGAGCAAGGTAGCTATATCCAGTACATACACAGTCTTTTCAGAAACTGTCTGTGCCACCAGTTCATAAATTTGGGCTCCATTGTCAGACATGGAGATGACGAATAAAGCTTTGTTATCTGGGAAAACAAGACAAAAATTACTCTAACAATATGACCCACAGAGGCTGGGAAAGATGTTTCTAGGGTCCTGGTATTATTCTGCATCTTAATTTAGGTAAAGGTTACACCTGATCACTTTGTAAACACACATTCACTTTGTAAAACTCATCAAACTGTAACTTAAAATTTGTGCAAATTATTGTATGTTAAACTATATATAATATACTTTAATAAAACAGAGATTATAAAAGCTAGCACTAATTCCACAGTAATTTATTAAAAACAAGTGTCAACGTATCTAAATTACTGAGCTATAAACACTATTGCTCTTTTTGCATTTATTCTGAATTGCCCTTTTGCTAAACAGTTAGTAACATCCAGCGCGTGTTGGAGAAAAGGGGTCATAAGTTTATCTTACCACTATGGAACTAACAAGTTTTAAAAGGGATCTCCTTACTAGTACAGTTAATATGTAACTTCCTAACTGAAACTGATTTTTAAAAACCTAAACCACACCTACTTCTTCAGTTTTTGCCTTTTCCCCACCATATCAAAAAATGAAACCTTTTCAACGGGATTACCTCCAATTCATTGTCTTCACTAGTGTCATCAATGATTTGAACATGACATAAAGACAAAAGTAATATGCAGAAATTTTTCAAATGCAGAAAATTATTCAGAGAATCTAAGCATCCTCAATAATTTGGGGGTATTCACGTCCTAAGCAGTAAATAAATTTCATTTGATCTGTATAAGAATAGAAAAGGAACAAAACTCTACGCCAGCCGTGCTACTTCAACGACACTGAGTATCTTATGCAACGTCACGGTGAACCTGGAGGTTAGCGTCATTCAGCAGACATACTCGCCTGTTGCCACTTGTCGAACCAACACAGTATTCAACTTGATGACAGGGCTAAAGGTGTGTTTGCTATCACCTGTAGATGCCAGAATCTTACTATGACACCTTAACACCAGTCTATCGTCCTGCTTTTGTAACAATACAAGAATATCTTCCAGCAGCAAAGTGTATAGATCTAGAAATAAAGATGTAGGAGAGGTGATCAGGACAGAAATTGAGACGTGTTTTATAAACTTGATAACAATCTGACATCAAAAACTGATTTCTGTTAAATCTAGTAAATTTTAAAAATGTACTTGCTATTGTATTTTTTTAATTTCATTTTTAAATAATTCATCTTTAATGTATTACACCAAAGTGTCTGTTTGTGACTGACAAGAGATAAAAAACACTGGTTCTTCACCACAGATAGTTTGAGATACAGTGGTTTAAAGGAAGCTGAGACTCATTAGAATACAAGGATGGAGACAGGACTGAATCATGACAAAATTTTCTGCTTCATCCCCAAATGAGTATTTAACATGCTTCACATATAACAAAATAACATAAGCAGATCTTCTGTAAATGAGTAATAACACAAAGTACCACTGCTAATTGCTGTCACTGAAAAATGTGAACGGCTATCTCTTCTCTTTGGCATAAGGAAAACTTCCTATTCTTTTCCTTTCTCCACACTCCCCCAAACCAACAGACAGTACACCTACCAATAGTTTTATCTCTATTCACCTTCCAAACCAATGGCCCTTCGTGAATCATCTTCCTTTTTGTTAAATCCAAATTCTGCCAAAATAAAGAGAATTACACACAAATTATTTCCAAGCACTAAGTGAGATGATATTCCATTTAGTCTCCTTTCCAGAAATTCTTACTATAAAAGATACCATTTACATTCACTATTATTGATATCCGTCAACTACTGAAAATGGAATAAAAATCAGGTTCAAGTAAGCTGCATAAAATTTTCTAGAAAGGAAAAAGCATCTTGCAGAAAAACATTCAGGAGTACTGTCTTCCAAATTTCACTCTAAACAGAGGTAATAGCTAATGAAAATGAAGCTGTAAATATTCAGCTACTAGATTCTCAACCCCTTCCTTATTTTTTCTATGAATAACTAACTAGATGAGGATGATGTATAGCTTATCTGTAAGAAGCCTCTGATCTAGGCTCTCATTCCAAAAAAAGTTCTAAGGAATAGCATTTCACAGAAGTCCAGGTAGTACTGAGGCTTGCTCTAAATATCAATAACTTAATAAGAGAATCATCTTTTAGCATAAGTAGCTCTAGAAAAATCTCATTCTCTGGAAGTTAAGGGGCTCAGCATATTAGCATGCTTTTTGATAAGCTCTTAAAATAAATAAATAAAAGTCTATTTTAACAGCCACCAAATAAATCTGCCAGAACAACCAGTGAAACAGTATAAGAAAGACTTAAAATCCTAAGTGACTCAATACAAAAGCTCCATGTACTAGAAGGGGCAATTAATAAATATTTTACTATCATTCCTGTAATGGTTTCAACTTTTATGCTTTTGAAGAGCTTCACAGAAAAATATTTATCTTCCTTTACTCAAAAATCTGGAAATTTCCCACAGTAAACAGCCTTACTCTTATTCAAACTACAGAACACAATAAAATTAATTTTAATAATAAGTAATGTTCCTTGGTCTCCTATAAATCCTTGTCACAGGAAGTTAGTTTCACATAAAATATTCCCCTACTGAAAGACTAAAGCAATCCTCACACAGACCAAGACATTTAAAAGGAAGAAGAGAACCATAAATACAGACAATCTATGATGCAAGAACTCCTTCAGGTGATGTATGTTCCCACTGAGATGTTAATTACCTTCCAAGTCTTTAGCAAATTTTATGTTTTTAATTATGATTAGACCATCCCTTACCCTGAGCTCTTCAACATTTGGGTACTCTGACAACTTCAGATTGGAGGTATCAAGGCGACGCTGATAATCTTCTAAGCGCTGAAAATGAGACAGGAAACAGCTAAGGTTACTGCTTTGGATATCGATGACCTCCCTGTTCCTAGATCAAATGGACACTGTACCTGCATTCTGCTGAACTCTGCAACATCAGACACAACCGACAACTCACGCTTCCTTAAAACACTCCCTTCTGTTGGCTTTGGTGATATTACCCTCTCCTAACTTTCCTCCTACCTCGTTAGCTGTTCTTTTCCAATCTTCTTTTCAAACTCTCTGGCTGCTAACTAGCATATATTTACTTTCTAAATATGTAAATAATGTGCATGGCACAGAATTCAGAAGGTAATATAAGGCACACAATAAACAGTAAGTCTCCCTCTAACCCTGTCCTCTTGCCTTCCCAGCCCCAATTTTCCCTAAAGAAGAAACCTCTAATACCCATTTCTTGGGTAGCCTATGAGAAAAACTCTAAGAAAAAAGAATACATATGGAGGTAAGCACGCTTGGCTCTGTTGCGTGTAGGTATAGCTTTTAAAAAAGAACTATATGGTAACATAATACATTCATATGTGTATTACTCATTCAAAAGGTAATGCAATATATTCATATACACATTTCTCTCTCTCTCTCCCTGTGTGTGTGTGTGTGTGTGTGTGTGTGTGTGTTTATCAGTCATCAATATATCTTGGAGACTGTTCCACATTAGCACATAGAGAGAGAGTAGTCTATTTTTCCAGTGGCTGCATGGTATTCAACTCTGTGAATGAACTATAGTTTTTTTAACTACACCTTACTGATGGACATGTATATTAGAATGAATTTCTAGAGAAACAACTGTTGGACTGACTAAAGGGTACATTTTTCCCCAAGATTATAAAAATTTCCAAATATACAGCCAAGTCTGAATGTGTACAGTAAACACCCATATACCCACCATCTACATTCCACAACTAACATTTGCTACATTTGTTTTATCATATACCTATCCATCTATTCACCCCTCTATCTATCCATCAATCCAGCTTATATTTTGGACGTGTCTCAAAATGATATAACACACTTTATCTCTAAACATTTTAGCATGCATCTCATTAACAAGAGTTCAATATTTATCGACCGTTCTTTTTTTAAATTAAAATTTACATACAGTGAAATGTACACACTTTAAGTATACCTTTCCACCAGTTTTTACCAATGCATATGCCTGTGTAATCAAGCTCCTATCAAGATAGGAAATATGACCATTGATCACCTCAGAAGGCTCCCTCATACTTCTTCCTAGCCAATCTCTGTCCCCAGATCCCCAGTGACAACCATTTTTCTGATTTTTTCCACCATAAATTAGTTTAGCCTTAGAAATTCACATAAATAGAATTACATAGTTGTACTCTTTTGTGTCTGGTTTCTTTCACTCAGTATAATGTTTGTGAGAGTCATCCATTACTGCTAGTATTACTTTAGTTTATGACTATATTTACATTTGGTTTATGCTATAAACATTCCTGTACAAGTCTATGGGCACGTATCTACATTTCTCTTGGGTAAATCACCAGGAAGAGAATTGCTGGATCGAAGAATGGACGTGCGAATATGTACATTTTTAATTTAAGTATAAATTGCCGAATTGTCCTCTGGGGTTTTCATCATTTTACACTCCAAACAATACATTTGGAAGTTCCCGTTTTTCTACAGCCTCACCAACAGAGTGAATGAATGAGCAAACAAGCAGCTAGAGATGCTCAAAAAAGCCAAATACAACTCTGATGTTCTATCCCAAATTAATCTGGACCCACCTACTACATGAATAGTTAACAAACATCCCGCCCTTCAATTATGTAATAACAGATTCCAGGTAACACTAATTTAATATTCTTATTCTCACTGTCATCCTGTGTCTTCTTGCTTTTTCCTTCTTACCTGCTTGTTTTCTGCCTCCTTAACAGCCTGATTTACATAATTTAAGATTTGACGACAGTGATCTGCAGCTTTCTTCACCTTCTCCCTTTCTGTTGGCCATTCTAAATACGGCAAAGAAATCCAAAATGTAAAATGGAGGAAATAAGAAAAGAATGTAAGTATATACATAAATGAGATACCACTTTATTTCAACAGTTATAAAAGCATAGTAAGACCCTGAATATTTTACTTATTTATTTTAACTTTTATTTTTATTTATTTATTTTTTATTTTTGGTTGCGTTGGGTCTTCCTTGCTGTGCACGGGCTTTCCCTAGTTGCAGTGAGCGGGGGCTACTCTTCATTGCAGCGTGTGGGCTTCTCACTGCGGTGGCTTCTCTTGTTGCGGAGCACAGGCCCTAGGCGCACGGGCTTCAGTAGTTGTGGCACGTGGGCTCAGTAGTTGTGGCTCGCAGGCTCTAGAGCGCAGGCTCAGTAGTTGTGGCGCACGGGCTTAGCTGCTCCGTGGCACGTGGGATCTTCCCGGACCAGGGATCGAACCTGTGTCCCCTGCGTTGGCAGGTGGATTCTTAACTACTGCGCCACCAGGGAAGTCCAAGACCTTGAATATTTTTATACCAGGCTAAAATCCTACAGCAGAATCTCAATTCAGGTAGTCTATGGACAGGTAAGACTTCTTATCATAGTACTTTAAGCATCAATACTAACCTTTAAAAAGAAACCAAATCCAAGGAGAGATGCTTTATATCAAGTATCAGGCCCACCCAAAGGAGTGGGTTTCATTCACATTGTAAGCTATATAAATGGGACCCCTTTCCCCCTATCAAAGACAGCCTACATGATTATGGACAGTGGACCCATTAAACAATATATTTTGAATGATAAAACAATTCAAAGTAACTCCAAAATATGTTTCTTTGAATTTGGTATTATATTAAAGAAAGAAAATAGTTTACAACATTTGTATCATTAAAAGAAGATGAACTTCACCAAAATGTGTTGAGATTATGTTGAGGTTCTATTTTGGTAAAGAATACCAAAATCAGAATATTCAAAATTACAATCCTCCAAACAATAGTCCAACTATACTGAATAAATATATTAAAGTATAAAAGTTAATGTGTATGAGTATTTTCAAATTCCCAGGCATAAGAAACAGGTGTTTGATTGCATAGAATTATTAATGAGAACTAAGTATAAGAGCCTAAAGCTCAATTGAGAAACTCAGATTCACTTCACGTTTCAAAACAGGAGAGTTGGAATGATATGCATCGGTTGGACTTAATGAAAGTATATATGTAGATACAAAACATCTCTGCAACCCAGTATAAGTCTTCTTCAAAGCAAATATGATATATGCTACAGGAAGTATTGGTAAGCTTTTTTGGCACACTTGATAGGCCATATGGTCTTTGTCACAACTACTCAGCTCTGCTGCTGTATTACAAAAGCAGTCAGAGACAACATTTCAACAAGTGAGTATGGTTATGTTCCAATAAAACTTTATTTACAAAAATACATGGTGAGCCAGATTTAACCCATGATCCAGAGTCTGCTAAACCCTGTGCTAGCGCTATTAACGGAGTACATTAAATCAAACAGCCCAAAGAAGACTGGATTGAATCTTGTTAGAACATCTTGCCGTACTATTTGGAAATTCAATGTCCAGACACCAGGATGCTGTGAGAGATTATTCAACGGAATATGTGTTTTTGTTGTTGTTGTTCCTAAGCTCTTTAAGTTCAGTGAGAATGCTGTACCTGTGTATTTGGCAATATTATCCAATAGAAGAGGGTACTTAGTAAGCCTCTGCATTTGGGTGGGAATGATATCTTTCAGCTGCAGACGACGACACAGTGGATTACTCTCAGCATCCTAAAATTAAAGTCAAATAAGTGAATTTGTAATTCTTATTAGGACTATGATTACCTAACACGTACCACATATTCATCATGTAACTATCTACAGCAACACAGTTCTGGTTATTAAATCAAGACTTAAAACCTGCCAAGACATACCACTGCCACACTACACTTCTGCTTTCTCCTTTAATCACATAATGTTGCCTTTATCACTCAGCCAATGGCTTCTGTGTTATCTATTCAAGCAAAGACTGAGAGCATCCATAATCAACTCTAAGAACTGCTTTCTTGTGAAAAAAGTTTTATCTTCACGTATTAAAAAAATCTAGTTACATTTTTCAACGACTGGCATTCCTACCAAAAGCTAGTCAGTTAATTTGCTATCTGCCACTCCAAGTAGGCACAATAGATCACCAGTCTCGATATATCAGCTCAACTGTAATAGGGTTCTGTAAACTTTTCAGTGAAGTGCCAGACAGTGAATATTTTAGGCTCTGCACGCCATCCGTCTCTGTCACAACTATTCCACTCTGCTGTTTTAACACAAAGCAGCCACAGACAATACATAAAGGAATGAACTTGGCTATGTGTAGTGAAGAGTTCTAAGATGGCCTCCAAGATTCTCACTTTCTGGTGTACACACCATATAATCCCCCTCCCCCCTTGAGTGTGGACAGAACCTATGAATATGAGGGGTTATCACTCCTGTGATTAGGTGACTATCAGTTAACTCTGAGTCAATCAGAAAGGAGATTGTCGTAGGTGAGTCTGACTTAATCAGAGGAGCCTTTAAAAGAAAGCTCTGTCAGAGAGACACATTCCTACTGGCCTGGAGGAAAAGGACACATCCATCTTGTAAACTGCCTACAAGGGCCACGTAGCAAAGAGATTTGGGCATTTGCTAGGAGCTGAGAGCAGTTCCTAGTCAACAACAGCAAGAAGACAGGGCTCCCGGTTATAGTTACAAGGAAATGAATTCTGCTGACAACCAGTGTAAGCTTAGAAGAGTGGCAGATGAGAATCGCAGCTGCAGGTGATACCTTGATTTCAGCCTGGTGAAAGCATGAAGAAAGGACACAGATAAACTATATCTGTACTCCTAAACTATAAAAGCTGTGACATAATACATTTGCATTAAGTTGCTACATTTGTGGTAATTTGTTATACAGCAATAAAAATATAAACTGTGTAAATACAGCTTTGTAAACTTTATTTACAAAAACAGGGAAGAGGCTGGATATGGCTGGTGGGCTATAGTTTACTGACCCTTGGTCTACACCAATATATACCCTAGTAAGCATGACTGCTTGTTACGCTCTTCCCTGGGCTTGATATAAGGCCATTCTGATGTTTTGACGGTATTATTTTAATAGTGTACATGGGCCATTTCCTGACAGTATCTCCATGGCAATGTGGACTTCTATGTCAAGTATTGTAATCCTGTCATATATTCTTTATTATTCACCATTCCAGTATCATCTTTATATTTTCCAGTAATTTAAGAGAAAATGTATGGCTTTAAAAACGTAAACACAGACATAATCCTTGTAAAAAATTTAGTCTTAGGATTCCCCTAGTTTGTTCCATAATTGATTAAAAATTTGCATTTCTTTTTTCTTACATGGCTCACTCAACTCACTTGCACAAAAGTCTGGAATCGAGAATCCTTTTTCTGACGAGACTTGATCATTTCCAGGGCAAAGGGTTGGTTACTGCAAAAGGTAGCAGCAGCATGTTTCAGCTTTTCCTCCCCGGGTCCACTGAACTGTGCCAAGAACGCAAAGAGCACAATAGAGAATGGGATACTGAGTCTATATGAGGCCAGGCAAGATGAGAGACAGCCACAATCCTTCCAATATTCCAATAAGTATCCTCAAGTGACAAGAAACAGAAATCTACACATTTTACGTGGATTATCAATGATTCTCCATTAAAAAGGGTCTGACCCTGACATATCCAGACCTTTCCTGATCATCACCCAATGTTTTCTTGCTTGTAGCCTCTACCATAACTTACTACTTTTTCAGTCTATTCCACTTCTAAATCAGATAGAAACAGTGACACTTGGGGGAATATGAGACACAAAATGCTTAAAGACTGGGATTAAATTTGATTTTCTTAGAATGTGACACCTTCACAAAAATTACTGTCTTACTGCTCTAGGAAGAAAATCCTTGGGATTCTAGCTTACTTTCTTACTGTGAAATCCGGGGCAGGTCATAACTTTTCTGGGTCACAACAAAATTAAATCACTGCTGCTTCACCTATGTAGAAGGTAGGGATCCATCCCTTGAATTTCTCTTGGGGAAGATTCATGAGCCTATGACCCTCTTTTACTAAAAAGTATACTTTTTACTGATATTTTTTATTTGTAAATTTAAGTTTGTATATGCCATGATTTTAAGGTTTCTTATAAGACACCTAACAAGTGCTTCACTCATAATAGGTATCCTTATAAGTACAGGTCGAATAAATGATTTTTAAAACCACCTTTATATTTGTAGTAATTGCTTTATGGTTTATAAAGAAGCTTTTCATAAAAATCTCCCATTTAAAGCCATATTTCCAAAAGTTTATACACGAAGGCATTTTGTAAAAAATCCTTTTGTAGGGCGTTTGTAGTTAAATTCAGACTATTTTTTCTTCAACTATGACACATACGAAGTGATATTTGAATAGGTTGCTCCAATGTTGTATTCTTATTCTATTATAAATATCACTCAACATATTTAGAGATGAGACTGGCAGCATTTTTGGTATGTTAGTCAATCCAGGTGTCACGCAATTACTAACAGTGGCTGTTTACAAAAGAAAATAACACTCTAGCCTTAAGCAGTTTTACAGTGGTTTTACTAGCAGCATAAGTATATATAAGGTGACCTCAAGGGACCAATATTGGAAAAATATTCTCCAAAACTATTTTTTAAAAAATAGAGTAGGGCTTCCCTGGTGGCGCGGTGGTTGAGAGTCCGCCTGCCGATGCAGGGGACACGGGTTCGTGTCCCCGTCTGGGAGGATCCCACATGCCGTGGAGCGGCTGGGCCCGTGAGCCATGGCCGCTGGGCCTGCGCGTCCGGAGTCTGTGCTCCGCAACGGGAGAGGCCGCAGCAGTCAGAGGCCCGCGTACCGCAAAAAAAAAAAAAAAAAAAAGAAAAAAAAAATAAGAGTAAATCTAGACACCTGTTTATGATTTTTGCTTTTAGTATTTCTGGCCAACACTTTGCCCTAAATTAACCCTTTGTACTTAGCAGCTACTAACCAAATTGGTTAGTCCATTCTGCTTTTCCTCAACATTTTATAGGCATATCACCTTGGTCAAGAATACAATTCTTTTTGAATGTTCTAAAATAAATTTGTGGTCCCACTTTTAAGAGGTATCTCCACTTTATTTTACCATGTAGTAGATTTATGCAGTCCAAAGGACTGTGGTAAGAGGACCAATGTACTTCTGTACCTTATTAATGATGAATCTCACTTGACACTTGGTGTTAAACATTATTTTTATTAGATGCAAATTAAACTGCTTAGGAATCAAGACTGATATCGTTAAGTCCATATGACTTACAACTTTTTAATCCAAATGTAACAAGAAAATTGACGCTACACTGTGCCATACTACGAGTTCTGTTTCAAGTTGAGTAGAGTGCTGCCAAGGCAACAGAACTCAGAGATCAAGTAACAAAACGAGTCCCACCATCACAGGGTAGCCACGGAATAAGCTGGATTTTTCAAGGAAGTTAAGTCTCCTTAATAACAATGATGCCAGCGTGGGCCTAAGGAGAAAATGCTTTGGAAAGTTCAGTAAATCCAAGATGAGACTGGATTATGATTCCCTGATCTTGTTCTACGTGTCAAGTGGCTAATGGCTAAGAAGAGTTCTACTAATAGATTAGGAGATTCTGAGTTACGGTCTCACCATCAATGAAAGGAGTAGGATCAAGATTGTTTTAGTCAACTTTCTAGTGTTTAATCATTGTAAAATTATCAATCATTGTAAAATTACCCAAATCTTGTGACATTTCCTCAGTCTACATATTGAAGTAAATATCAGTCGGCACAGCTAAACAGTTCTTGTTCAACCAGTGTTAAAATTTTGAGAACTACGTCACATATTTTACTATTATTCACAGCCTTAACTATAGTACTTTCTTTAAATGTCTGGATCAAACCCACTTTCCCCTAGGAAGATTTTCTGTATGTTCCAGTTCAGGTCTCCTTGCTACCTATTCCCATAATAACCTGTATTCTCCCCTTTTTGTAACACTAATCACACTTGAAATAACTAACGACTGTTTTTTAATTTTTTTTTTCCCATTGACTATAAGCTCCACTAGCGCAGGAGCCATATCTGTTTTGACTGCTACTGCATCCCCAGTACCTAGAACAGTGCTTGGCACGTAAGTATATATTATGGAGTATATACTGATAAAGAGTCAGCTGGAAAGATAAATACGATTTGACAAACAGCTACTATAGTCTCTGAACTCTTTCCTGGTACATAAGATTAAGTAATTTTCACCTTTCTACTTTTGTGATGGTAGTTCTGGATCTACAGTTGTCTAATGTTTTACAGTACAATTCTGAGATTT
Source organism: Phocoena sinus (assembly GCF_008692025.1). Classification (NCBI taxonomy): domain Eukaryota; kingdom Metazoa; phylum Chordata; class Mammalia; order Artiodactyla; family Phocoenidae; genus Phocoena; species Phocoena sinus. Next base: position 12,336,085 of record NC_045770.1, read on the forward strand.
TGACAACAGAAGACAGTTAAAATTCTACATCAGTTAAATTATTTTTTATCAATATCCATGTTACTCTACATTCTTTTAAACACAAAGAACTAGTATCTTTAATTTGATGAGAAAAGAGCATGTAGTTGATTGGGCACTTATTAGAAGAATAAGTACGAATACACAGTTGGACCCCTTTTCATCTTTACATTAGCTTTGCAAAATGGATGAGTTTGCATACTTGGGAAGGTTAGCAACTTAACCTTGAATCTGATCAAGTGTCTGTGAAAATTTTTAAATTAAATAGCAAATCTCCTTACCCAAGTCAGCAAATCTTCCCCAATCTGATCAATAACAGATGTCTCATTCCTCTTTCGAACAGCCTTCATTTGCTCATTCAACCCAACTAAGGGAGAAAAAAAACAATGAAAAAAATTAAGCATACATTCATTTCAGGCTGAGATACTGGTAATACCACGAACATAAATTTTCAAAAAAAAAAAAAAAGGATTTTCAGAGTAGCATATAGCTGCTTCTGACAGCCTTACATATAAATCTGGACCCAATTCCTATAAACCTAAATGTTTTGAGTTCTAACTGAAAAACAGTTGCCAAAGCATAAAACAATGTGGAAACTAGCACATTATACAGAGTATAGGTGCATCAAATACACATTTAACCTCAAGACTCCATCTATAACCAACCGTGTTCGTAAAAAACAAAGTTCAATTGTACAGGTGACTCCGTCCACCGTTCCTCTCTAAATGTGTGTGTTCCCAGGCAATGGACATCATCATGCTTGAATGTGTCCGTGTACACTGGTGAGACCTAGAATCACCCACAAAGGAGCAAAAAGCAACCATTTGGTGGGAGGGTGTTGGTAGGTGGTGATGGCATCCTTGATGAAAGAAAGACTGAAAACTAAGGGTCTGGAGAAACAGTGACTTAAAAAGAGAGGAACTGATACTACTGCCTACAAAAGTCCAAGATAACTACAACCAGGGAAAGCCAGCAAGACAGATTTTTTAATGTATTCACTCAAGCATTCCAAGCAACAAAACAATAAAATAATTTAATTCCTGAAAATATTCCCACCATGGGATTATATGCTGTATATTACTATTTATAAGATATATTTATACATATATTATTATATAGAATATATTTTTTAAAAACATATATATTGTAATCAATAGGAAATTTCCAAGGGTAATTTTAACTATTCATGTGTTTCATCTCAGGCATTGACTTTAGGCCCTAAGTCCTGTGCTAACACTGTATAAAAAAGGCTGATGGGGGCGTGGGGTGGGGGTAAAGGGTTGGGGAGAAATTCAAAGATCCAATCATTTCTTTATGTTATGCTCACATTTAATTATATAATTTCAGGAAATCTAACACATGGATACATTTATAAGATTTTACTGTTATGGTCCCTTTACATATTCACAATCTTTTATCTATTAGAAATGTTAGGGAAAAAGATCAGAGTCAATTTCTCTTACTGTGAAGTTGAAGAATATCTTCTAAGTTTGAAAAAATTTTCCGTAGTTCTGAAGGTGACAGAATTCCTTCTCTGGAAACTCGCTGATAAAACACTTGATCTAGAACCTTCAATGTTCGAACATGAGCTCTTTCAGTGTAGAACAATTCTAAGCAGGAGAAAAAGGAAATATAAAACGTTGCCTTACTTAGAATGGGGTCAAACATAGGCTTTAGCTGAAATTAAGTAGCAAATGAGTTATACAATAATTATTTGTAGTTTTGAAAGGATATAGTATCTCTGAAGTCACTTCTTGATTACATTAAACTCTCCTACAGAGCTATAAATACTGGCAAATGAAAAATATCGTCAAAACTATTTTGTACTTAAAACTTAACAATGTACTCCAAAATCCGTTGGTTGGTAGAACCAACCGATCACAACTACAGCATTAGAAAACTGTTAAGCCCAAATAGCATACAGACTTTGAATTGAACCCTCTTCAGAAATAATAGCACTCTGTGTTACCTAATTTGCCTATAAACTCTTATTTCTGAGGCCAGACTTTATAATCTCACTATGTCTCAATGCTGCTAGAGACAGGAAGGATATTTATTCAAATCACAGCCTAAAGATAGTAGCAGGTACAGCTTCCATGTCATCTCTCTGTCACATATATGCTAGGATAAAATAAAGAACATGCACGAGGATAAAGGAAGACCTAGATTCTAGTTTTCTTCCAGTCACTTATCAGCTGTATGATCTTGACTAATTCAGCCACTCATCCTGAGCCTTAGCTTCCTCATTTACAATCTACGCATAAAAATAACTTAGCCTGAAAGTAAAGTGATGGGACAAATGTCTCAATGATTTTTCAAGTTTAAGATCTATAATGCTATGAATTTTAAATAACCTGAACACTAAATGCATTTTCCTTTTAAATTATCAATAAGAATCATATAATCATTTGCATTTTTAAGTTGGAAAGTTCAAGGATCATCGATCTATTAGTTTAATTTCCTCTCTGTTCAAAACAAAAGGCTAGCAGACACTTCGAAGCAAACTCCAAGGCTCAGGGGTTGGTTTAACTCTAATACAACTCAATATATGTGAATAACAACAACAAAAACTAATTAAACTCACCATTAATTACTTCCTGTCTTTTGATCTCACAAGGCTTTAGTGCCAATAACACTTCTCGACTAACGAGCTGCTGCCAGTTGGGTGGATCTGTCTCTAAGTCATTTTCAAACTGTTCATCCTCACTTTGACTTTCTCCAAAAGCTATGCTGTCAAACCTAATGAAGAAAAAAATAATGGATTCTATTTGAGGATATCACATGGACAATAGCACAAGTCTTTACACTACAGTAAATCAGTCATATTTCTGAAGTACTGCTTAGCACAGAGAATGAAACATCATCCTCTTACAAAACAGCTTACATGTGTTATAAATACGTCATCGTCTCCTACAAAACAGCTTATGTGTGTTATCAATACCTCTATAAATATCTTTTAAATAATTGTGTTTATTAAGAAATTTCTTTTATACTATCTAACAGATTTGTGTACAGGGTTTCTTTTCCTTTAAAACTAGGACTTTGGGGAGAAAAGATATATTTCTTAAAATATGCCCTATTGAAAGCTACTTTAGGAATACTTACTTTCGAAAGGGCTTTGGTGTCCCATGTTCAGTCACCCTAAAATGATGGAGAACAGAGAGTCAACACAAAAACAAAACAGAAATCAAGAAATTTATGACAAAGATGCTCAAAATTGTGTTAAACTACAGTGGCTGATAAATAATTCTGGATATTGCAATGATTTAGTATCAAATAAATTAAAAAACATTTCAGTACCTATCTAGTATTTACTACCAGTAAGTTCTACTTCTTCCCCCAAAAAACACATGGGGGAAAAAATGCTACAGAGTGTAGGCATACTATACAGTGAAAAACTTTTAAGCAATGTCCTAAACGCCCCTAAGATATCACTGAATTACCTTTCCACTTCCCATTCCTCCTCCTGCACTTGGTCTAATGGAGGAGGTGGGAAGTCAAAGATGGTACTGGGAGTACGAGGTGTGCCATCTAAGGAGTCTCCAGATGCTGGCGTTTCTCCAACTTGCTTTGATCCTGAAAAGACACAAGTCAGACATTCAGGTGGTGTTACTAAAGACAATGATTAAAAAAAAAAAAAAGAATTAGTAACCCAGAAAGTTTCAACCTCACCCATAGCCAAATTCTCACTTAAACAATTGCAGGTTAGCTAGAAACAAAATTCTAATATAAAATTTTTAAATGCACTAAAAAATAAACAGGAAAATCATTTTTAAGCAGGTTTTAAAAAATCAACATAAGATATGGCAACAACTCAGAAGGGCATATGATAAGGAGAAACATTCTTTTACTTTATCCTTTTTTACCCCCAATGCCAATCTTTTTTATTCAAATTTTAGTTATTATGGGGGTCCACCTCCAAATAATAACCTCATAGTTCTTTTTCTTGACTTATTATATTTAGGAAATATCTATCTCTTCTTCCTCAGAGGATTTTGCTCACTTATACGCCCCATCTTCACCTCCCTCCCCTTTTTCTTCCCACTGTTTAATAACTATATTATTGTTCCTAGTTGGCTTATTCGTTATTCCCTAAGCTTAAATGATAGAATTATATATGTATCTTTTTTCCAACAAGGTGTTAGTATCTTAATTCTCCTCTATGTCAAATTAGGTATTTAGTGTCCATAACCTTCTCTTTAATTATATTTCTTTCCTTTACAACTAAATATTCTGTGCTTTGCCTATTAGGTTGATTCTAAAAGTCTGAAAACAAATAGTGTGCTTACATTATTATGACCATACACATATTGTAATACAACATATATATACATATTATTCATGCCAGGTTAAGAGGCATGTTAGTTAGGATTATGTTTTCTTTTCTACTGGTCCAACCACACAACTCCTAGGCCACTTGAAATAGAGTATTTATTACATTAAAGTCATATACTCGATCAATTACTTTAAGATTATGCCATTTTTTAAATTCTGCTTCATGTTCAAATCATGACAACTTTCTTGAACAATTCTGTTCTTCTTAGCATTTCTAAATGCCTTTCTTTTATTGCTGTCAAAGTAATATAATTTTACCAAGTCACAAACTTTTTCATCTGTTACTATAAACTGCTTAAAATCTCCTTTTCTCTTATCCCCTAGGTTCTTCTTGTGTTCCAATCTGGAACAGCTGTTCCCTTGGCCTGTGACACAACTATCATCCTAGAACTGCCCTTCACCACTTTCCTGGGTTGTTTCCACTGTTTCCTGGACCCCATGAGATTTTCTTTCTTAATTTTTCTCTCATTTTGCTGGAGTGTGTATCTTAAATTATCTTCAAGGAAAGGGTGCATTTCAGTTAAACTCTGAATCCTGGAGTATCTGAAAATGTCTTTATATCTTTCTTCATATTTGATGGATAGTTTGGATGGATAAAGAATTCTAAGTTCAATACCATTTTCTTTCAGCAAGTTGAAGGCATGGCTCCTTTGTATTCTAGCACCTAATGTTCTGAGAAATGTGACAGCATAATCTCCATTCTCTTTCTCTTGAAAGCTTTCAGGATTCTTTTTCTTTATCTCTGATGCACTGACATTTCCAAAGATACTCTAGGCATGGGTCTTTTTTTAAAACATTATTACTCATTGTAGTTGGTTCCGGGTGAGCCCTTTCTGTTTGAAAGACATCTATTCTTTTTTTTTTTTTTTTTTTTTTTGTGGTACGTGGGCCTCTCACTGTTGTGGCCTCTCCCGTTGCGGAGCACAGGCTCCGGACGCGCAGGCTCAGCGGCCATGGCTCACGGGCCCAGCCGCTCTGCGGCATGTGGGATCTTCCCGGACCGGGGCACAAACCCGCGTCCCCTGCATCGGCAGGCGGACTCCCAACCACTGCGCCACCAGGGAAGCCCGAAAGACATCTATTCTTTTTCAGCCCTGGGAAGCCCTCTTCTGTCATTTCTCTAACTGCCTCTCCTCCAGTTCCTCTGCTGATGTTTTGTGAATCTCCGTGGTGGCTCTCTACATAATTCTTGTCTCCAATTTCTATCTCTTGATGTCTCTGATACAGATTCTGAAAATTTCCTTGACTTTATTTTTAGGGACTTCTTTTTTTTCTTCTTATTTAATTATTAGCAGCTGTGGTGGTCTGAAAATACGTCCACAAATTCTTTGCTACTCCTCCCTTCAGCAGTGGCACCTAATTTTTCTCTCCTTGAATGTGGGCTGGATTTAGTGACTTGCTTCTAACTTGCTGAAATAAGGGGGTATATCCATACAGACTAAGTCATATAGAAAAACACTGGGATTTCTTTCTTGCTCTCCTTTGGATCACTCTGGGAAAGTCAGCTACCACGTCAGGGAACACTCAAGCAGTTCCACGGAGAAGCCCATGTGGTGCGGAGCTGAGGCCTCCAGCAAGGAGCTAAGTCTCCCTGCCACCAGCCACCTGCGGAAGCACAGAAGGGGTCTCCTGGCCCCATTAAGCTTTCAGATGGCTGGTTGACATCCTGACTATAGCTTTATGAGAGACTCCAAGCCAGAACTGCCCAGCTAAGCTGCTCCTGAGTTCCTTACCCACCAAAAATGTGAAGTAGTAAATATTTTTTGTATTAAGCCATTAAGCTTTGGGGTAATTTATCACAAAGCAATTAATAACTAATAAAACAGTTATTATATGTAATAGTTACTAAAACATTTTGGTCTCTGCTCCCTTTTTATAACATCCTATTCTTGCTTTAGATATAATAAACTCTTTAATTTCTTCAAGAATACTATCTAATTTAGAGGTATTTTTATAAGTTCTTACTTATTGCCTAATTTATTTTCTGCTAGTGGCAGTTTTTGTGTTTATTTTGTATTTTCTTTTTTATGCTACTAATATGTTTGGCATTATGTATTATCTTAGGTCTGGACTCTAATAACTTTTGCCAACAGTGAGTAATGCTGTTCATATGTAAGAACAGAAGACTGGGCAGCTGACTTGGCTTTCCGTTCTGCTATGTGGAAGTAGGGCCATTTCAGCCGGAAGCTCCTCAGAGCAGGGTAAGCCCCCCGCGTGCCTATTGTCATGCTCCAGGTCCCCTAAAGTTAGCTCCAGGGCACTAATACCATGGAGGACTTAACTCCTTATACAATTCACTCAACTTGTATAACAAAGAGCATATTCATTTTCTTCTGATACAGGAATGACAGACTGCTTATATTCTACAATGTAAGGATCAGAAGCTGCTGACATAACTGTTTTGATTACAGACCTTCGATTAATTCATCATTTTCAGCTTTACTTCTCACTCATGTACTCCGTAACTTATGCCAACTCTGAGCCCAAAGTCTCTCCTGGGTTCTAATGGACAGACTGGCTCCCACCTTGGACTCCTTAAACTAACTACAGGCTCCGACTTCCTTTATGTTGTTTTATCCATCAAACCACTCTTGCCCACTTTCAATCTCCCCAAAATTTGTTGAAATCTCTTACTGAATGATAATACCTTTTCTTCCTCTACTTCTTTTCTCTTTATGATTTTTGTTTATTCATTACCTACCATGCTTTTATTTCAATGAGACATGAGAGCCATGAATTAATGCATTACTCAGTCCTACATCTTCAGAATTCCATATAAGACAGAACCTCCACACTTCTCTACAAATGTCACCCCTACTTCTTTGTCTTAAGTAAAAACTTTCGTATCCCATGGAAGGTAACCTCTTCTGCTACAGCCGTCTCAAACAGAGACTGATGTTTCAGTCATACACTGTGTACTGCAGGGTGGAGATGAGATAGAGACCCTTCTTTTTCCTCAGTACTACTTATAGACTATTATCTTACCTTCTTATAAAAATCCCTTGCTCTACTGAGGCTCTCACTCTCTGAATAATATCACATGTTCTCCCCCCACCAACAACCATCTAGCAACACTGAACCTTTGGCTGCTGGCTCACAGTTTTCCTCTCTGTGCTATTACCATATGCAGTGATCTCAAAGTCTGTGGTATAAAGGTATTCAGACCCTTGGTTCCTTGGTTCCTTACCCTCTTCATCTCTAGTAACCCCCTCTTTGCCACCTTGGTGACCACTCCCACAGATTTATCCTTGATCTTGTCATACCAGAAATTGAACTGCTTCCAAAATCACCAATACAGAGAGGCATTTCCTTCTCCAAATAAAACCACCTAATTCTTCCATATCACTTGCTTCAGAAACCCATTATAACAAGTATGAAGAAATATGGTAATAAGCTCTTTCCTCAATTATCTACAATTACTTCCTATCTTTCTTTACTTTTCAAATCCCCTTGCCCTTCTCACTAAATCCTAACTCTCAGCTAATAACCTTGCCCTTCACATACACCCCACATATCATCGCTTCTCTCCTTCTCAAAACTTTGTTCTATTGGATACATAGTCCAGCTCCCGCATTTTCAACCTCTTCCTCTCAACTGGCTTCCCCTTAGCATTAAAAACAAAAAACAACCCTGGTAATCTTAGATTTTTTAAAAAAGTCTTCTTTAGATGCACCCTGCTCCCCGCATACACACATCTGCCTCTAACTTCTGACCAGTCCTCTCAACACTCCCCACGATTTGAAGTTTTTATTTGTATGACTTATCTTCCCAGAAGACTAAGCCGCATGGGGCAAGAATCTACATATTACTGTATGATAACATCTGGCACAGAGCTAATGCCTGACAGAGAAGTCCGTAATAAATATTTTTTGAATGGACAAGAACTCAAAATTACCATTCAGCACAGATTTGTCACTGGTTATATAATATTAAAATATTAAAACTAAAACTGGGATTCAGTCTTGATTTAAATAATCTGCCACTCTATTTCTCAGTATAGTTGTTTTAAAATCCTGATACTTAGCTAAGTTGAACTACAGCATTAGCTCACCCATATCATTCTCTTTCCCTCCTTCCTGGGAAAGAGTGGCCCCTGAAACCACGGAGGACATGGAATTGGCTGGCAGGTATCCAATGTCTGCTCCTTCACTTGTTAATCCACTCTGGCGCAACTTAGCAGAGTCCTGAGGTTCAGGACTCACAGATGAGGGTGTGGATATGTGCTTAGGGTGGCGCTGCTTCTGTAGTTCCATGGCTCTGCCAACTGAACAGAAAGCAATAGTTAATAATTCATGCTGCAAAACAGCTTAAAAAAAAAAGATGACAGAAAGAATCTAGAAAAATGTCTGGAACATGGTGGGCCCTAGAAAAATATAACATGAATTATTATACAGAGTGAGGGATAGATAGATAAACAGATCAATAGAAAGAAGGGAGGGAAAGGAAAGAAAGGAAGAAAGAAAGAGAAGGAAGGAAGGAGGTAGGAAAGAGAGAGCAAGAGAGAGAGAAAGAGAGAAAGGCAGGGGAAGGTGAAGGAGGATGAAGAGAAAAGGGTGGGAGATGGTAGAAGATGAGGTGGGTGAGAAGAGGCAGGAGAAGAAGGGTCATGAGAAAAGGAGCTGAAGAGAGCAACAGTGGGTGGGGGCAGAGGGGATGCCGAGAGCCGGAGATGGACACGTACGAAGCTGTATTCATTTGTAAGAGAGAAGATGAAGCCTTTTAGCTCTGTGAGCTCTTAGCAAGCCCCTAGCTTCTCGCTAACACTCATAACTTCATCATCACGACATGTCTCAGAGACCATGCAGAATAATCCCTATGCTGCCCATTACCACTGTTCACACCAGTCACCATGAGAAGCTAAAGACTCTCAGCTCATCATCCCCCATAACCTGGCACATGCCCACACAGCTTTGTACATCTCTAATCCTAAAATGCTTCCTTCCCCAATTCCTACAATTCCTCTTCTGTATCCCTTGGAACACATGGTCAGCATCTGTGAAACGCTCTGTTCTCTCTCCTCAACCTCTTCTCTAAAAATTTCCTTCATCTTCTCAGTGTTTCTCAGCAAGGGGCACCACTGACATTTTGAGTGAGAGTTCCTCATTGTGTGGGACATTCAGGTTCCCTGTATCACAATACCCCCCCCAACTCCAGCCCATGCCAATATTTTCACATGTGGTACCTGTCACCTTGAAGACCACTATATGAGCTAATTTCTCTCCCCACAGCAGCTCGCCCACCCCTACTTCTCCTGCAGCCCTCTCTAGGAGACTGCCTCTCCAACAGGCCTGAGGGTGGAGGGACATCAGGAAATAAAACACAATGAAGAGGTGGAAAAACTGCAGAAGTATGGAGTAAGTGAGTAACGTATGTATAAAGAGGTAAAACAAAGTATGGTGGAGAAATCCATGCACATCTTGTTTTATAAATTTAATAATCAGAATTTGACTGCAAACAAAATCAGAACAGGTAAGTAAATTATGTTATGGACAACTAATGGAATACTCTACTGACATTAAATAAGATGATTATGACAACTATGAAGTCACATGGGGCTTTAGTTCAGAAATCACATTGAATAGAAACAACGGAAGTTCAGTGGAAACATTTCTAGAACACCTTTTTCCAGCAACCCATTCTAGCTAAATGAGCCTAAATGTAAAGACGGCATGGAATGGTGGGAACGCAGCATTTTAAACTTCAACGTACTTGCACTGTTGTCATGACGGCTTGGTCTCCTTGGGGGTCCCAAGATGCTGGGGAATCCTCTTCGCTTCCCTTTTTCTTCGCCTTCCCTATCTTTCTTCATACTTTGCTAGAGTTGAGGTACAATCAAAAAGATAACAGATACGTAACAGAGTAGATTTCTTTTGTTGCTTTTAAACAGAAACTTTTTAAACATTCTAATGGTCAGCTGAAAGAAATTGGTTAAATGTAAATGAAAGACACACACAGGGCACTCATTAGAGGCTGGACACAGTACTATGTACACACCAAACTCAAGATGCCTTTTCAAACCCTTCAGAACTGACAATTTTGGAAAGTAAAAGGTAGGTTTATAGCACATTTACTGGGAGCCTGTTCTAAGTAATTCATTCATCTGTTGAACAATATTTACTAAGCTAATAATGTACGAAGGCACTATGCTAAAAGCTGGGGATACAATGAAGAAGGTCCTTATCTTCATCCAGATTTACAATCTAACAAAAAAGAAACCAAGCCATACATAATTACAAACACTGACAGGCACCATAAAAGAAAAGTATGAGGCCAGAACAGTTAGGGACAGCTCTCTGTATAAACTACTAGTTTCACTTTTCACACTGCCTAATAAATTAGTTTGTATGGCTGGATTTCTCACTAGATTTTGAGTTTCTTGAGAACAGGGACCACATCTTATTCCTATTGGCATGCTTAGCACTAATTTGCTGAAAAAGTAAATACTAAGAAGAAGGAAAGCACTGCAATCAAATGTAAAGAAGCATGGAGACCTTAACACACTATTATTATTCTAGTCTTACCTTGATTTTTGGAAGGAATCCAATCCGACCTCGCTTGTGCTCCAAATTTCGAGGTTCTTTCACTTTTACTCCCAAATGCTTCATGTACATGAGAATAACATATTGCATTGTTGAACTGAGGGAGAGAGGATTAAGTAAAATAAGACTTCTGGGAAGGGATGGTGGGTAGAATAAAGATATCAAATGACTTCTAAAACCCCAATGCTGAAATTCTTAGAATTCATCAAGTGAAAAATAAGGAGCTATCTATTCACTGTGAATAGTAAAGGATTCTACTCAAGATACTAGAATATTAGTCAAGTAAAATACAGGCCACCAGAGGGAGACAGTCTATATTTTTATGTTAAAAGAAATCAATCATAATTTAGGGCAGGAGACAAGATAGTTTCTCTTTTCCTTAAAATTCTAGGAAAAAAGTAGTTATATTACCTCTTATCTTCTTCTACAGCCTGAGCAGTCATTCTAAAAATAAAAACATTTAAAAATGAAATATTAAAGTTTAATAAAAGAGTTGTTATTAAACTCAGATAACTGAAACAGCAGCACAGAGCCAAATGCTTTGGGACCCACCCCAAATCTCTGTCACCTGGAATAAAACATCAGAAAAATTCTAATCCCTGAAGGAACCATATGCTTTCCACACTCATGTCACCAACCGTAAATGTCTGATAGCAAGAAACATTTCCAAAGTCTGTGAATTGAAGCCAGTATAAGTATTCAACCTGTTTTTGATCAGTTAGAAATTTTACAGTTACTCATTTTACCAATACCCAGAAAAAGAAATACAAGAACGTCATCGAAAGTATCAGCATAAATGTAAAATTCCAGCTTCTCAAGTATTACGACAGAATAAACAGCTCCACATAGACAACCTGACCCCCCTTTTAAATCTGTTCTCTTGAAGCACAGTTAGCATCTTAGTAGAGAGGCTTTTCTACACGTATTTCTGTTACTTACAACACTTCTTCAATTTTGGCAACAATCTGCTCTGCACATGCCCGTTCCTTCTCCAGAGTTACCCGGTCCTTGTCTCTCTCTGCATCAATTTTAGTCAGTTCGCTTTCAGCCAACGTCAGCCCCATGCTACGTTTCTGTCTAAAGGGAATGGGAGAAATTTCCTGAGGTAGCCTAGAGAAAAACTATCTCCCTCTGGAGATGTTTCATCAGTTTCCATAGCTGTGAATTTCTAGCAACAGGCAAAATGTCACAGTTTTCTATTTGGGGGCCCATGTCACCTAGGACACTGGAGGAAGAAAATTCTAGAGGCAATCACTCAACAGGGCACATATCCTGAAGGACACACTTAGCACAGAGTACTAATACTAGGCACAATTCCTGAGAGCGTAAGGAATGGGGACTATGCGCTCTCAGTACCATGCCAACCTTTTGACTGCAGATGTGCATTAGGCTTTAGTAACAGTGCTAAAGACGATATGCTAAGCCAAGGACTTAATGTATAACCTTTTTCTACTTAAAAAGAAAATTAATTCAGAACAACCATATCAGCTTACCACCGAGCTTACCGAAAATCTTCCAAGTGCCTTTGAACTTCTGGGTGGACTCTTTCTTGCATAGTTTGGATATAGTGGCGATGTAGATCCTCAGGAATAAGCTCGGGTCTTCTTTTTTCTGCATAAATAGAAGAAGTCACCTGATCTAAGGCATATTTTTTGCATTATAACTGGCACTATTTGGTGCAAACTTAACTTGAAGTAAGACAAAGAGAAGTTCAATACATTTTATGTATTTCATCTCAGAATTCATCTTTCATTTACCCTTAAATGTATTATAGGCTTTTTCTCTGCTGTGAGTCATATCACCTACTAGTCACCACGTAACAGATAGAAACCTTAGGGAGGAGCTGAGCTACGTATCTACAGAGATGTAATTCTCCAGCATATTGGTGCTCCAGACTTACCTAGATCTACTGATATTTCATCAGGAACAGAAACTTTCAGGTGCTAAAACAAAAATGCAAACAAAAAGTGAAATAGTACTAAGAGTTTTTCAGGATGCATATAAGGACTTATACAAAATAAAGAGATACAACTTGAATATCTATTTTTACAAGAATATTCAGGTATAAGCTCATTTTTTGGGTTTCACCCGTCTAAATTTCATAGCTCTGGAATGTTCTATTGTTAAACTTGAAAATAAGCCTTTTTCCCAAGGATCATATTATAATGGAAACATCTACACTTGTTTTACTAGATGACTGAATGCTTCTGTGCCTTACTTATTCCTGTTGGCTTTAGTTTTCTAAAATGAATCAATATTGGCTTGGGCTTTCTAGAATCATTGGTTAAGATAATCAGTTATACATCATTTGAATCAATATAGGTAAAACCTCAACTATGTGTATATCATATGAAAAATTTACTCATATATAATGATGATTTTTATTTACTTTTTTGATATACTCACACTACAGACCATGATATTCCCAACCATTTTGCTATGTAAAGCTAAAGAACCCTCACAGTAATAGTCACACTCCCAATGAGAAAGTGTTGGATATCAATGTTGAGGCCTTGGAGTCTTAAATCTCTAGTTCTTCCATGTGTAGCTCTTACTCTTGAACTAAGACGACTGTGTCATAATTTACTTCTTCTTAGCTAGGATTTGTTGACATAATAACTGCAGTTTTTGGTCCCATTACCAGATAATTATCTCCTGTTAATTTGGGAAATGTCTTGGAAAAAAATTGTTTTGCATTTGGAGAAAATATATTAACTTCTTCGTGTTTACTTTGTATTATACACCTACTTAAGTCATATCCTTTCAGAATTTAAACAATTAACATGAGACCTGAAGTTTTACATTTGAAAATAAGTCACTGCTAAAAATTATGAGATCTCTAATATTTATTTGAAGAACAGTGAAATGGATTTCAAAGCTTTCTCTTTAACTGAAGTTGCCATAAAGTAGCTCAAATCAACTTTCTTCAAAGTATTTCTAGCACAAATGCAAAAAAGTATATGTTCATTTCTGTATGTGGGTATTTATATGAAATAAATATGACCTGTGGCATAAAATAATAATTAGCAAATTAATCATTTATCATTTTGATAAACTTATATAGATCACGAGCAGCAAAGTATAAAGTTCTGACTTAGCATGGAGCAAGCACTCTTAAGAAATGTGAAATACAAATAAACTGTCATTTCTTCATGAAAGAAAGTTACCTTAATAAATATATTGTATAATATTTTAAACAATGGCAGTGTAATCAGAACCCTACCTAATCCATTCAGTAACTATCTGAGTGACCACTCTGCCAGGATCTATTCAGTGCTGGTGAAATAGCAGTGAACAAACAGAACAAAAATATCTGCCCTGATGGAGCTTACATTTGGGGTAGAAGAGTAGGAATATAGACAAAAAATAAATTAAAAAAGAAAACATAAATTCTATAGACAAAAATAACACGGGAAAGGTGACAGAAAGTCGGGGGAGATGAAATTTTAAGTAAATTGGTCAGGGAATTCAGGCTTCACTGAGAAGGTAACTGTATTGAGCCATGTGTAGGGGTACAGGTAACCTTGCAAAAAACACAAAGAAAATGGGGCAAGTGCTGGAGGACGAAGTGGAGCCAAAATGTTTCTATGTGAGTCTGCATGCTAATATGAATGATTCAATAGAAAACAAAACAACTGATGATGCAGGAGAGAAGAACTGCTAGAATAACTAATCTTTAAGTAGGTATAAGAAAATACACTCTGGATAAACAGGGGAAGAGGTGGCCTTAGATAAAAGCAGAACAATCCCTACATAGCATCAGGAGAGAGGGCAGAGCATATGGTATGACAGAGGTAGGATGATATATCTGGTAGAAGTTATCTTCCGTGTAATTTAAATTTCTCAAAGAAACAGCAAGGTCATCAGTTGAGAAAGTGAGGAAGTGATGGAGAGTTTAAGAGAGAAAAGGTGTGAAACAGTCATCTAAGAGAAATGCAAATATGAAAGAACCAGGGACATGCAGCATGATTCTTCAAGAGGTATTAAGGGCTAACTGTTATTTACCCTATAGCAAGGCTAATAATAAAACATACTAGAGCAGAAGCAAGAAGAACTACAATCCTGCAGCCTGTGGAATGAAAACCACATTCACAGAGACAAAATGAAAAGGCAGAGGACTATGTACCAGACGAGGGAACAAGATAAAATCCCAGAAGAACAATTAAATTAAGTGGAGATAGGGAACTGACCAGAAAAAGAATTCAGAATAATGATAGTGAAGATGATCCAGGACCTCGGAAAAAGAATGGAGGCAAAGATCGAGAAGATGCAAGAAATGTTTAACAAAGACCTAGAAGAATTAAAGAACAAACACCTAGAAGAATTAAAGAACAAACAAACAGAGATGAACAATACAATAACTGAAATGAAAAATACACTAGAAGGAATCAGTAGCAGAATAACTGAGGCAGAAGAACGGAAAAGTGACCTGGAAGACAGAATGGTGGAATTCACTGCTGTGGAACAGAATCAAGAAAAAAGAATGAAAAGAAGCGAAGACAGCCTAAGAGGCCTCTGGGACAACAATAAATGCACCAACATTCACATTATAGGGATCCCAGAAGGAGAAGAGAGAGAGACAAAGGACCCAAGAAAATATTTGAAGAGATTATAGTCGAAAACTTCCCTAACATGGGAAAGGAAATAGCCCCCCAAGTCCAGGAAGCTCAGAGAGTCCCAGGCAGGATAAACCCTAGGAGAAACATGCTGAGACACATAGTAATCAAACTGACAAAAATTAAAGACAAAGAAAAATTCTTAAAAGTAGCAGAGGAAAAACAGCAAATAACATACAGGGGAACGGGAGCTCCCATAAGGTTAACAGCTGATTTCTCAGCAGAAACTCTACAAGCCAGAAGGGAGTGGCACGATATATTGCAAGTGATGAAAGGGAAGAAGCTACAACCAAGATTACTCTACCCTGCAAGGATCTCATTCAGATTTGACAGAGAAATCAAAAGCTTTACAAAAAAAAAAAAGCTTTACATTTACAGACAAGCAAAAGCTAAGAGAATTCAGCACCATCAAACCAGCTCTACAAAAAATGCTAAAGGAACTTCTCTAAGTGCAAAACACAAGAGAAGAAAAGGAGCTACAAAAACAAACCCAAAACAATTAAGAAAATGGTAATAGGAACATACACGTCGATAGTTACCTTAAATGTGAATGGATTAAATGCTCCAACCAAAAAACACAGGCTCACTGAACGGATACAAAAATACGACCCATATATATGCTGTCTACAAGAGACCCACTTCAGACCTAGGGACACATACAGACTGAAAGTGAGGGGATGGAAAAAGATTTTCCGTGCAAATGGAAATCAAAAGAAAGCTGGAGTAGCAATACTTGTATCAGATAAAATACACTTTACCATAAAGAGTGTTATAAGAGACAAGGAAGGACACTACATAATGACCAAGGGATCAATCCAAGAAGAAGATCTAACAATTATAAATACATATGCACCCAACATAGGAGCACCTCAATACTTAAGGCAAATGCTAGCAGCTATAAAAGAGTAAATGGGCAAAAACACATTAATAGTGGGGGACTTTAACAGCTCACTTACACCAATGGACAGACCATCCAGACAGAAAATTAATAAGGAAACACAAGCTTTAAATGACACAATAGACTAGACAGATTTAATTGATATTTACAGGACATTCCAGCTGAAAACAGCAGATTACACTTTCTTCTCAAGTGCACACAGAACATTCTCCAGGACAGATTACATCTTGGATCACAAATCAAGCCTCGGTAAATTTAAGAAAATTGAAATCATATCTAGCATCTTTTCTGACCAGAACGCTGTGAGATTAGAAATAAATTACAGGGAAAAAAACGTAAAAGACACAAACACATGGAGCCTAAACAATACATTACTAAATAACCAAGAGATCATTGAAGAAATCAAAGGGGAAATCAAAAAATACCTAGAGACAAATGACAACAAAACACGATGACCCAAACCTATGGGATACAGCAAAAGCAGTTCTAAGAGGAAGTTTATAGCAATATAATCTACCTCAAGAAACAAGAAAAATTTCAAATAAACAATCTAACCTTACACCTAAAGGAACTAGAGAAAGAAGAACAACAAAGTTAGTAGAAGGAAATAAAACATAAAGATCAGAGCAGAAATAAATGAAAATAGAAACAAAGAAAACAATAGCAAAGATCAATAAGACTAAAAGCTGGTTCTTTGAGAAGGTAAACAAAATTGATAAACCTTTAGCCAGACTCATCAAGAAAAAGAGGGAGCGGACTCAAATCAATAAAATTAGAAATGAAAAAAGAAGAAGTTGTAACAGACACTGCAGAAATACAAAGCATCATAGAGACTACTACAGGCAACTCTATGCCAATAAAAGGGACAACCTGGAAGAAGAGGACAAATTCTTAGAAAGGTATAACCTTCCAAGACTGAACCAGAAAGAAATAGAAAATATGAACAGACCAATCACAAGTAATGAAATTAAAACTGTGATTAAATATCTCCCAACAAACAAAAGCCCAGGACCAGATAGCTTCACAGGCAAATTCTATCAAACATTTAGAGACGAGCTAACACCCATCCTTCTCTAACTCTTCCAAATAATTGCAGAGGAAGGAACACTCCCAAACTCATTCTACGAGGCCACTATCACCCTGATACCAAAACCAGACAGGTACTACAAAAAAAGAAAATTACAGAAAAAACAAAAACATATTAGTTTAAAACCTTACTAAGATTTCTATTGGTAAAATAAAACACTACTATTATCTATTATCATTTACACTAGTAAGATCTTTTCCACCATTTTTCAGTTACCCCTTGTGCCTCCAAACTTCAAAGAGGCCAACCAGAGCTCAATTATACAAATATTGCCCTTTCAACCATAATATATATGTATATCATTTATGTTCTCTTTTTCACTCCCTCATCCTAAATATGCACATGTATAAACCCCAATATACATATATATCCTTAAAACTTACTGTGAGAATTCATATGCCTACAACTAACTTAGAAATGATACAAAAAATTATAGTCAAGAATAATCAGTAATTGAGATATAATATAGATGTCAGAAAGCACAATGAAGTCCAAAAACATGGGAGGGAAGACTAGAAGTAGGAGGCCAAATACTTCAATGTACTAAAGCAAAGATTATAATATTAACTTGGTAACTTACTGCAGATCGATCCAGGAAGAACTGATGAAACTCAAGGAAGACACGACGAGTCTCCTTGGAATTGGTCTGTTTATACAGGTCTGAATAGAGATAACAGAGCTGTAGCAGAGAAAGAAATGGGGGAGAAATCATGAAAAATGTAATCTGCTGGATCCTCGTCAGAGTAGGAATGCCTTGAACAAGTAGGTCACCATAAACAATGTAGTTATTACCATATAACCAAGTCTTATAAAAAAATAAATTAGTAACATTTTAATCATCTTTCGTATCTAATATGTTTAGAAAACTGAAAGAAGGTCCATCCACTCATCTTGCTGAAGTGAAAAGTTTTATGGTATATGAATCAATATAAGAACTCTGAATTGGTGAAATCATAAAATATATTACCAATGTTGCAGGGTCAAACTGTGAAACTACATGGTGTAAGAAAACAGCCAAGTGAGCAGGGCGAGATTTTAGCAGTTCAATGCTCTGGAAACAGCTGCACTGCCCATTGATCTAGAAAAAGAGGTAATTATACATCAATAATGTCAATATATAAATGCAAAATGTAATATCAGCTCAATTAAACGTAACCATCCAAATTTCACTTTAACCTACCCTAAAAAAAATTCAAGATTTAAAAAAATGTCACTAGAATTTATTAGCAATACAGGCTATGGAATCTCCTCTTCTGAAAATAATCTCTTGGAATAGGATGGAGGGAAGACCATCCTGGGAGAATAAAAGTCCAGAAGATGATTATCAAAGAGCTCACATGTCTACAAATCAGTATGCAAAAAAACAGGCTAATAACACTTCTAAAATGCAATGGAAGGCTTTTTGCCTAATAACAAAATAGCTGTCTTCCTTTCGAGCTAATCGTAGAAATGGTGGTAGGAAAGGAGCTGTATGATTTTAAATAAGACAACTCCTAGAATACTTGTATATTCCCAAACTACACTGAACACAGAAAAACAGCAATAGTTAAACTTAAGGTAACCTAGAATCATATAAGTTAATCTAAACAAATAATACCAATTCTACACAATCTCTTTTCAGAAAATACAAGAGGAGTAAACACTTCTCAACTCATTCTAAGAGTTTCAGCATTACCCAAGTATCAAAACCAAAGACATTATTAAAAAAAAACACAAAAAAACTACAGACTAATATTCTCCATAAGCACAGATGCAAAAATCCTCAGCAAAATAATAGTTAATTGAATCCAACATTATTATGAAAAGGAAAATACTTATGACCAACTGTGGTTTATCCCAGGAATACAAAGCTGTTTTCAAAAGGCTCATAATATCAATTAATGTAATTTACCATATTGAGACTAAATTTAAAAAAACAACACATGATCATCTCAGTCATTCAACAAAAGTCAACATCCATTCATGATTAAAAACTCTTACCAAACTAGAATAGAAGGAAACTTTCTCAATTAAAAAAAACAGTATCTACAAAAAACCTACAGCTAACATCATACTTAATAATAAACGACTGAATGCTTTCTTCCTAAGATCAGGAATAAGACAAGGATGTCCCTGTCTCACCACACCGATTCAACCTCATACTGGAAATCCTAACTAGTACAATAAAGGTAAGAGCAAGAAATAAAAGATAAAACAGATTGGAAACAAGGAAATAAAAATTGTCTCTGTTTGTGGTTGTCTATGTAGAAAATCCTAAAAAGTTACTTTAAAAAGCTCTTAGAAGTAGTGAGTTTACTAACAAGATCATGGGATACAAGGACAAGAATAAAGCCAATCATATTCCTATATACCATCAATAAACAACTGGAATTTGAAATTTTTAAAAAAATTATAACAACATACCCCTCTCCCAAGATGAGATACTTAGGTATAAATCAATGACTTCTTATCAGCTTCAAAAGCAAAGCCATTTCTATTGGTCAAAGCTAAAATAAGCAATTAACCTGGGTAATTAGCCAATTAATTTATCTTAGTTCTAAGATTTTAGCTTCAAATCCTTATAAATATAATTTCAGTCTCCAGAAAGTGTTCATTTTTGCAAGAAATCAAACATCTCAGAGAATTAATAATTTGTTTTTTAGAAAAAAAGTCATCACCTGTTCATGTTCAGTACCAAAGTCATCATCCTCTGCTCCAATAATATGAGGTGCTATACGGGTAGAGGGACTCCCAATAAGTGATTGAGTGTCCTGGTAACATTCAGAGAAAAGGAACAGAAAAATTATCCAGTGGTCAATTTCAGAGACAGGATAAAGCCAAACCATCACAAAGACATGGTTCACTAAACTGACTGGATTTCTTTTTATTTATTTTCTTTAGGTACTTTATTTTCAAAGTGGTTCTCAAATTTTCCAGTGTTGATTGTTTCTTGGGGGCGGGGGGCGGGGGAGAACGTTTCCCCTGGAAATAATAAACACCCTTTGCTTACTATACCCTTGGTTATCTGATTCTAATCCCTCTCTGTATACTTCATTTATTATTTCATACATATCTAGACCTTGTTATAGAAAGAAATAAAGCTGGCTTACATAAATAGCTAACAATTTTTAAAAGTTAGTTTAAAAGTGAATGAAGACAACAGGACAAAGGAAAAATGAGAATAGAAGTAAGTTTAGCAGAGAGGTTAATACAAAAATTTCTATTAAGGTCATATAATTGAAAGCTGTCACTGAACCTTATTTTTTCATTTAAAGTTCATTTTCATAAGTACATAATGCAGGGTTTTCAATCCCGGTACTGTTGACGTTTTGGGCCAGATAATTCTTTGTTGTGGAGGCTGTCATATGCATTGTAAAATGTGTAGCAGCATCCTTGGCTTCTCCCCACCCACTAGATGCCAGGAGCAGCCTCCCAGTCATGACAATCAAAAATGTTTCCAGACATTGCCAAATGCCAAATGTCCCCCAAAGGACAAAATCACTCCCAGTTGAAAATCACTGCCATAATGCAATAAAATGTTCAAGTAATCACACAAACACTGCTATAGAAACAATGACAACAAGACTGTAAAAATAAATTGTAGGTCGGTAGATCTCACTCCGGTGCAATAGCTCATCTATGTGTCAATTCACTTACAAATTTGGATTTCACATGAAAAAGGCAGCGGTGGAACATTACTGTATAGTGCAAAAAATAAGGGATATTTGAATACTACCAACACTGAAATCAGAGACCATACAGTATTAAGAGAAATAGAAAATTTGGAACAAATATGAAAAAAATGAGTTTGGCTGAAATATGACAGCAGTTGAATGCTGTACGATCTGGATTTGAGCGAAGAGAGTGAGACTCTCTTTGATAGTGACTTGGAAGTTATCTGCACAGTAGTTACAGTTGAAACTATATACATGGACCAACAAGTTATAAATTAAGTGAATAACACATAGCCGTAGTTTTTCTTCCTTAAGTGTGTTGCAACTCTATGTATTTGCATTTCCTGAACTTGATTCCGCCCTTTTTACTCTTGTTTTTTAAACCATAAGCCTTTAATAATTTTTTTAAAAAATCAGGTAAAACAACAGAAATTTGTTTAGAGTATCAGTGAGACAACTTTTTATTTTGTCTTTGTTTATTTTGATGTGATACTTCTGATTTTTCAACAGTCCTTATGTTGCTAATAATAGATGAATCATAATATGCTGTTAAATCTTTTTACTATAAAACCTTATACAAGTCCTAATTAAAAAATAAACTCAGAATGCTAAAAGTATTCAATTAAGAAGATGCAAGATCTAGCAATTCCATTCTGAGTATACACCCAAAAGAACTGAACGGAAGAACTTGAACAGATATTTATTTGTACATCCATGTTCAGAGTAACATGATTCACAACAGCCAAAAGGTGGAAACAACCCAAGTGTTCACTGATGAATGAATGGATAAACAAAATGTGGTATAAACACAAAATGGATTATTATTCAGCCTTAAAAAGGAAGGAAATTCTGATACATGCTAAATCACTGATGAGCACTGAAGACATTATGCTTAGTGAAATAAGCTGGTCACAGAAGGACACATATTGTATGATTCTACTCCTAGTCAAATTCAAAGAGACAGAAAGTAGAATGATGGTTGCCAGGAGCTGAACGGAGAGGATAATGGGGAGTTAGTGTTTAGTGGACACCAAGTTTCAGTCGGGAAAGATGAAAAAGTTCTAGAGATAGATGTGGTGATGGCTGCACAATGATGTGAATGTAACAATGCCGATGAACTTAAAAAAGGTTAAAATAGTATATTTTATGATATGTGCACTTTATTATAAAAAAAATTTAACCACCTAATATTACTAACTATAGAGTAGCTCTCCATTTACCAAATCTTTATTAAGTTCCTTTAATAAGTTTAAGCTTTTGCTCCAAAAAATACACACACACACACACACACACACACACACATATCAGATATCTCTGTCACTTAAGTATAAGGAAAGCTAAAGAAAACATTATCATTTCATGGAGTTCATACTCACAGTGTCCTGAATTACTTCACTTTTCTCTGGGTTTTCCTCTAGATAAATCCTCTCTTTCAGGCCACTCTTGGGACTCTAATGAGAAAAAAAAAAAAGACATTCGTTTCATTTCGATAGGCTCACCAAAGGAGATAAAGAAAAATTGTGTGAAAGAATAATGTTCTGAATTTCATATTTGTGTTTGAAACTACTGAATATCTTTCATATAATACTTGGCTCTGCTACTTTTTACGTGACTTTGGCAAGTCACTTATTCTCTTAGCTTTTTAGTTTTATGTTGATAAAACAATATAGAATAGTTTTATTTCATCTTTAGGCCTGAGGGTTTATTTCTATCAAATAACTCTAACCAGATATATTATATATCACAAATTCATTATATCAGGGCTTCCCTGGTGGCACAGTGGTTAAGAATCTGTCTGCCAATGCAGGGGACACAGGTTTGAGCCCTGGTCTGGGAAGATCCCACATGCCATGGAGCAACTAAGCCCGTGTGCCACAACTAGTGAGCCTGCGAGCCACAACTACTGAAGACCGCATGCCTAGAGCCCACGCTCCGCAACAAGAGAAGCCACTGCAATGAGAAGCCCACGCACCACAACGAAGAGGAGCCCACACTTGCTACAACTAGAGAGAACCCGTGCGTAGCAACGAAGACCCAACACAGCCAAAAAAAAAAAAAAAAAAGTTCTTCATGTCAAAATCAAACTGTATATTTATCCATTTCCTCTAAACCTTTCTGCCCCAAACTATTCTTTCTAACCAAGTTAAAAGCATTTTGGCCTATTTATATGAATGAAAATAAGCTTCTATTTTTCTGTTACTACCTCATGTAAACTGATCTACGGATTTTTATAAACTTTACATGGTATGTTGGGGATGACCTAATGTAAAATACAAACTATATGATACACAGAACTTCAATTTTGGGGGGGATGAAGAACACCCCAAGCAATGGGAGCCATTCTTCAGAGCAGCTGAAAATGAGATACAAGAGATTTTTGTGTGAATGCCCATACGGAAGATATATGCTACCTATACACATGCCTAGATACCACAAGATAGAGAAAACAGTAGTTTCAAATATAAGCCCCACCTGGGAGAAATGGATGACTCTGGGTCAAGAGATATAAAAGATAAAGTGAGAATAATTTTGTCACACCAAAATGAAAGAAAGCTATGTTACTGGGGAGTCATGTCAAAAGAACATAGAAGACAAATTGAGGGGACTACCACCAGCCCAAAAAAGGGGACAATTTAATAAGTATCAAAAAGAATAATGACTGCAATGGACTGAAATGCAATAAGCAAATATGTTAAAAATCTATAAATTCAAAATATTACACAGGTACACACATGTGGGCACACATCCCACATTAGTGACCTTTGGAGTATGTTAGGGCATCAACTCTTCTGAAAACATACATAAAGGAAAATAATCAAATGTTTATATATAAGCTATATTTTAGGGTAACTTAAAACTAGTAAGGGAAAATTCTTCTTTATAAAATAATTCCATCTAATAAATATAGAACGACAGACAATATTATATTATCATTTTGAAACCTCTAATTAAATAATGGATGCAGGCATTTTGCTATCAATGGCAGGTAAAAACATTAGATAAAAGCTTAATGGAGAAATTTATAATGAAGGAATCATGCTGACATCATCTGAACACCTTATACAAACTTAACAATCACGAAGAGACAACCAGACATTCTCCTCCTGATGTGATATAACAGGATATACACAGTACCACCCATGAATTGTTCTTGCCAAACAACAACTCTCAAACGTTAATCTGTTCAAGACTCTAGATCTTACTACCAATTTTCAGCAAATATATACTCAAGGAACATGCTAAACAACACCATGAAGATACAATTAGAATGTGGGTGGTTTTACTGGACATGTGACCCAGTTTAACAACAACAACAACAAAACAGCAAAAAAAAATAAGAGGAGGGAACTATTATAACTTAAGAGACTTATCAACCAAAGGCTGAAGACGTTGACTGGATCCTGATTCAAATAAACCCACTGACAAAAGATCATTATAAGACTACTGGGGTAGTCAAAGTGCATATTAAGAAAATATTAATTAAGATTTGATAATGGTATTATGGCTATCATTTCTTTGTCTTCTTTTCTCTTAAAGATGCATATTAATGAAATAATGTCTTAGATTTCCTTAAAAATAATCCAGCATTTGGAGGGTTATGAGGAATGAGGGAAGACAGACACAAACAAGTCTGAGCACTTGTTGATGAGTGCTGAGCTGGATGATTAGGTACATGAGGGGGATCATTAGCTTAGTCTATTTTTGAATAGGTTTGAAATTCATGAAATAATTTTTAAAAAAGTCAGGTGCAACCTGAAAATCAGAGAGGCAGATGTTCTAAGTTTGAGATGATGATTTGTGATCAGGTTGCTTCTCTTGTGAGAACCAGAAATGTGGCTATTCTTTAAAGCCTTCTCTGAGGTGATCAAAAGCAGGGAATTTTACAATGATAATGATATCACAAACACCAGAAAGAGATTATTTTATAAAAAAAAGGAGAAGAAAATTGAAAAAAAAAATTAAAAGCACTGATCGGTTCCTACAATCTTAATACAGTACAACTGAAACAAACGTGGAAATCCATAAGCTAAAAGCAGCACATCTCTAGCTTCAAAAGACACCTGTAGGAATTACACGAGTTTGTTAGGTGTTCAGCGAATATCCTAGTTTGCACCATATCATCTCTCACCTGGATTTCCACAACATCCACGTATTTGGCCTCAACTTCCTCAAGATTACAATGAAAGTTAAAAAGAATATCTGTAAAGCATTAGGTACAACCGCTGTCACAACAGTAGGTATTCAATATATGGTGACAATTTATCAGCCATTTAACACACATTTGTTAAGTTCCTCTTAAGCCAAGCAGTCTTCTTTTGCTGATCTCCCTGTCTCTTTACTCCAATTCATTTTCCACACTGACATGTTTCTGACTGTGCCTCTCTTCTGCATGCATGATGAAGCCCAAACTCTTTAACTCATTCATTCTGTTGTTCAAATACCAATTAAACACCAATCATGTGTCAAACAGTCTTAATTCGCTGGAATGCCTGTTCCTACACTTGCCAATTCACTCTGTATTCATAAAGTTATATTTCTAAGCCACGGATTTTATTGTTAACATTTCTCTAAATACAAGATAAAATTCAAAATTTTCATTTGAATCACTTGTTCTGAATTCCTACAATCTGCCAGTCTTTGTAGACATAAAGTCAAATATGATGGGTGCTTGCCTCTCAAGAAACTTTCCATCTAATGGTAGAGACAAGCCATGAAAACAGAGAGGAGAGCCAGCACTAATCAAAAGGAAAAATGTGAGGATTCCCAAAAGCAGTACTGCTAGAACAAGTTATAACTTGGACTCAAGGCTTTGCTTCTAAGATCGATTCCAGCCATTCATCTATAATCCTAGTACACCTATAAAATTTTCACTGCTCTCCCCCAAATGTTATGCATTTGCATACCTTGGAGTCTCTGAGTACTGTATTTTGAAACGAGGTAGAGGCAGATCACTTATTAGCTGGGTAAGTTTGGCAAGTTAGCTAACTCACTTTGGCCTCAGTTATTTCTTTTGTTAAGCTGTGATAACAACACTACTACTTCATAAGGCTGTTCTGAGAATTAACTAAGATAAAAAATATATAACACATATTACAGCTTATGGTATATATGCCCAATAAACGTAAACTACTGTAACTGTTTTCTTGAGTCAAAATTGAAATCTTTCATTAAGACAGCCTAAATCATAAGATTCCTATCAACATCTTTCAAAAAATAAAAAAAATCCTCAAATTTTCCTTGCATGAGGAACTGAGTCACTGAGCGTTAAGCCTCAAAAGATCCCCTAAATGATGGCTTAGACCAGTGGCTTTCTTTTTTTTTTTTTTACAACCTCCAATAAGAGAAATTGCACACTGCTAACCAGCATGTGCCCACATGCATACACACACACACTGATACATGTGTACATATACACACGTGTGTATATATGTGTGTGTACAACAAAAGTCAAAAAAGTAACACTTAGCTCTTCTACATGAAAGTACTACTTACTTCCTATCCTATTATTTTTTTAAAATGCTGGCCCCAACCCACTAAACTGATTTTATGGCCCACATTGGGAAGAAAAAAAAACCTGATTTAGATTACTTTCCTCATCACTTTTAAAGAGGGTGATCTATTTTTAATTCGTTATTCCTATTATTGCACACTACTTACAAAGTATTGCTGAGTAGGTAACACTGAACTTAGCTTTTAAGTATTCATATAACTATGGTGCTACATCATATTCAGCTAAAATACTTTCTGATCATCTTCTTAACAAAAATCCACGTACATCTGGTAATTTCTGGGTTAATCGAGAAAGCATTACTAAACATGGGCTATTAACTAAAGTCTACCTAAGAGGACTAAGGCTTTTCCTCTTTGTAATGGCAAAGTGCCCCATGATTCAAGACTGAGTCACTCTGACCACAAATGGAATATTAACATGCTCTTAAAGATATCAACAGTTGGCCTCTCGGTTCAGTAAGAAAGCACTGGCATTATTAACTTCTCTACCCACAAATAAGACGCCTGCTGGGAAATTCCATCTCCTCAAAAGAAACATTTGGCAATGGTGTCCAAGGGAAAAAGTGAAGTCTGGAATTAAAAGCTCATATACAACGGTATCCAGAATTTCTGTTCATCAAATTGCTATATTAAAGATGGTGGCAATAAAAAGTAAGTAATAAGAAAACACCTGTAGCTCACAAAACTTACAATCAAATCGAGAAAGAGGCTGTAGAGAAAAATACAAGAAGATAAAGGTGTAGAACACTTACATCTGCACTTTCACTACTGGGCCGAGAAGCATCTCCACTGCCATAGTCAATTCTGCCTAGTCCATCACCAGGATCTGCTTCTATTTCACTGACTGCTAGCCCATCGCCTAATGGCTTGGAGGATGTAACTGCAGCTCCATCCTAAAACAGATCAAGCACACACACACACAAACACACACACACACACACATTAAAAACAAACAACAAAAAACCCTTTCATTATGGACTGTATAAAGAAACAGAGTTGCACTGGAACCTCAATGGAGACTGTTTAAATTCACCCAGTTTGATGTAATCAAGAATGCTAAAAGCTCTTAAAGTCAAAAGCGTAAATGACTACTAATTCTGGGGTTCTCAAATGGCATGACCTTAAAGACAGGGAAAGTGGTATTTCAGTAAAGAGAATAAAATCTCAAACTTCAAATAAAGCAAAAAGATAAAACAGTTTAACTTATATAATTTATATTCCCTGCCCTTTAGTAAAGATTATGACACTATAACTTGTGGTTAACTGCCTTCCAACACTTTAGAATTTCAATAAATTGCCAATTCTGGGACACAGTGCTATACCGTAAATTATTATAAGCTTTTAAATCAGGAACAACAGTTTTACTATTCAAACAGAGTAAGATTGTTGTCTTTGCTCAGTAATAACCACAACATAAACTGTCGATATTACTGAGGCGGAATACTCAAAACTTCATATAGCTAATGGGATTAAAAGTAACAACAACAAAAATGTGTCATGAAAAGTACACTGAACCAGGAAGTCGGGATGCCTTACAAATGTGTGACCTTGTTTGAGTCACTTAACCAATTTAGGCCCTAGTTTTCTCAACCATTGCATGATTTTCTTTTAACTTTAAAATGAGCAGATTAGGATAGATGATTTCAAAGAATCCTTTCAGTTCTGTGAACCTACAGACCTAACTCATGAAGAATAACAAGTAAGCAGCTTTCACTCATTTCTCCATATCCCCAATCTAAATATTATAGAACATAAATCTGGTTGATGTATAAATGCTAAGCTATTTTTCTAGTGAGACTACCATCTTCAAAACATACCTATATAGCAGGTCTATTGAAATCTATTTTAAAATTAGAATAAAAATAGTTATTAATATGAATGTGCTTTGAATTCATCAGACTGGGTTTAAATACCAGTTCCATCACGTTTGAGCTACATGACCTCAGACAAGTTATTTAATTTCTCTGAGTTTCTCTAAGTGTTTATGTAAAATGGGGGGAAACAACAGTAACATCTAATCTCAAAGGGTGTTGTGCAGATTAAATAAGAAAAATTGTACGTCCCTACTTAAAAACATAACTGCTGTTCTGTTTTACAATGGCAGAATACATCTCAAAAATGTAAATATATGTATCTAAATATATTTTTGTAATTTGTGATATCAAAGCAAAAACACTCAATTCTTTCTAAAATTACTGTGGAACAAAGAAGCATCGTATCATGAGCAAGCAAACAATGAGAAGCCCACATTTCTTTTAGTTAATCATTATTTCTGTAACATCCAACACAGGACCTCCTGTTGGCCTATGCTAGAAAAAATAACTTTAAAAAAAGGCAACTGCAACACTCTCTGACACATTCCCAGAAGAAAATTCTCCTGCAAAAGGTTGGGTAGCACTTTTAATAGCGATGCTACCTGAGCAGAGCCTGTGGCTTTGGATAACTGCTCTTGCAGTTGAGGAATGTGTTTCTTGGCCTCTTGGATCTCTTTTAGCAATCTTTGGGCAGGTGTTCGGCTGTAATCTTCCTGCAATAACTGAAAAGTTATAAAAATATTTCAAGAATTAATTACTTATGTCAAGAAAATCTTTAAAAGTCTATTCTTAATCAATAAAATAGCTGATGGCGTTGATTACAATAGTGCTTAATTATGATTATAATAAATACCAACTCAACTATGCCCACTCACGTTTTTACTGGCCTATAAAACAGCCCCATTTCTAACTTAGTACCTGTAGCCGTTCCTGTTCTTTCTGTAACATTTTTCTCAGAATTTCTACTTTCTGGTTATGAACCACATTGTTTTCCTCCTAGAAAAAGATAAAATAAACAAACAAAAAGACAAGAACCAATACAAGGAAAGTGAAACTAAGTATCGAAAATGAGTCATACAATGTTACATCTCAGCTCCAATTTTCAATACCTATCAGGATTTTCTTATTTCTGGTGGTTATGAAGACAAACTTTTAAACATGACACTTAAAGATAAAAGGTTACAGGGAAATGTCAACTCTTCTATTTCACTTTTGCTAAACTAGGTTCAAAAAACATTAAATATTGATATTAGTTGAAGAAATGAAGTTGCCTTAAGTATAAGACTAATATCTTGGGCTTCCCTGGTGGCATAGTGGTTAAGAATCTGCCTGCCAATGCAGGGGACACAGGTTCGAGACCTGGTCCACGAAGATCCCATATGCCACAGAGCAACTAAGCCCGTGTGCCACAACTGCTGAGCCTGTGCTCTACAGCCCGTGAGCCACAACTACTGAGCCCGCGTGCCACAACTACTGAAGCCTGCGTGCCTAGAGCCCGTGCTCCGAATGAGAAGCCACCACAACGAGAAGCCTGCGCACCGCAACGAAGAGTAGTCCCCACTCACTGCAACTAGAGAAAGCCCAAGCACAGCAACAAAGACCCAACGGAGAAAAAAAATAATAAATAAGTATTTTTTTAAAAAGAAAGAAAAAAAGAATAATATCTTACACTTTCCCTCCTTTGGATTTTTACTATCAACCCCCGTGCATGGTTCAAATTCCCAGTATTTCCTACCTGAAGTATTAAGACAGATCACTAATTCATCTCCTGTCATTTCTCCTTGTTTTACAACCCTATAATATTTTATCAAATAAGTCTTCCTAAAATCCTGTTATAATCACATCACTCTCTTCCTCAAAAAATTTGTAATATATTCTTACTGCCCATTCAGTTACTTGTAAATTGGCCTCGTAGTTGTGACTTTTCAAAATAAATAGTCTTACTTTTTTCTCATCTCCTACTTCATAAATCTTTAACGGGCAACCAACCAAACAAGAGTCCTGGCTATTTCCCCAAAATACTTGATGCTTTCTTGGCTCTTTACCTCTGTTAATCCTGCTTCCTCTACCTGGGTTGCCTTCTTCCCCACTGCCACCATTAGGATGTTACCTGTTTTTTAAGGCTCAATTCAAATAATAGCTTTCCATAAAGTTGTTCCTTATCACAACTGGATGTGCTTTCTCCCTCCTTTGAAATCTCATAGAACTTAATATTTTCCTTCTCATAATGTCTACAGCTGCCTCTGTAGTAAAATTACTTGTATACTCTTGATTCAATTTCAAACAACAAAGGTTTATTAAGTACTTAGTACTGTATGCCAAGCAATATTTCAGGCTCTGTGGACACAACAATAAATAAAATAAACAAAAAAACCCTGTCCTCTTAGAGTGTATATTCGAAGATAACAAAGGACATTGAACATAGGATATCTTAATTATATTTTTGTGGGTGGCACCCTGTTTTGTATATGGTAGGTGTTAAATATTTGTTGAATTATATCTGCTATCCCCATACCCTGTAATCATTCCAAATTATTAGGTAATTATTTTTATCAGCAAGTTATCTTCTAGAATCTTAAACTTAAATTTGTTTATCAACTCAACACTTTGAAACTCAACATAAAGCAAAGGCATTATTATACAACTGAGCATTTACAAAGACGTTTTCCCACTCTTACCCCCATGAGCACAGGACTAGTAATTCTCTCCATATTCCCAGATGCTCCAGGTGAATGAGGGGATGTCATGATGGGAGACATATGTCCAACGACTGATGGCTCTACTTCAGAATCAGCAAGTGGAAACTGGGGCGACCCAGGTGGGCGTCCCTGAACAGTGAGAGCTACATAGGAACCCGCTTGGGGTGGGCAGATGGAAGAAAGGGGAGGGAAGGGAAAATAACATTGTCAAAAAATTTTTACTACTTAATCTTTGATAGTTCTAAAAGATCCAGATATATGAGAAAGTTTCATCATCTGCTAATCATTTTCCCCACAGAAGAAGAATCTTGTCATTTCTCTTTTATGGCTCCCCTAAAATTCTAAAAGAACAATGCAATTTTCAGATAGCAAATCACTTACTCATGAGGTCAGATATTACTTAAAAGCAAGTAAGATTTATAAATCCAGTGATTTTTTTTTAATTTAGGGAAGAATAAGTTATTATCAACTATCAACTATCAACAATGGCTATGTTCAATCAATTTCTCAAATGCAAATTTTAAAAATCACCATATTAAGATGATACTAATTAGACAAGGTTTAACTAATTTTCTGTAATGATACAATTTTAAATTAACTTTAAGAAATGTGTGTGACAAGAAATATCCGACAAAAAGCAGAAAAAAACCCTACAACAAATAAGTAGTGAGTTTTAATTTTAAAAATTTGGAGAAGACAAATTCACTAGGCATT
This sequence comes from Phocoena sinus, assembly GCF_008692025.1. Taxonomy (NCBI): domain Eukaryota; kingdom Metazoa; phylum Chordata; class Mammalia; order Artiodactyla; family Phocoenidae; genus Phocoena; species Phocoena sinus. The sequence continues at coordinate 12,367,969 of NC_045770.1, forward strand.
TTACAGGGAAAAAACTATGGAAAGCAAAATTACCCATAACCAGAAAGACTCTGAAACAGACATTCATGAGTTATCTAGAATCAAGAAGAAATAATGCTTTCCAAATAAAAAACTTTTCTAGATAACTGACCTTTAATGACAAAATCTTTCTCTTAGACTTTTCAGTAGAACTTTAAATTGTATTTCATACTTTTTCCCCCCAATTTAATCCTCCCATGAAACTCGCTAGTAATTATTTCACAGTGTTTGGGGTTCTAAAAATTTTTTTTATACTTAATGATCACAAATGCTGTGATATTGGGGAGATTTTAAGCACACACACTTTTAAAGTTTTTCAGTCATATTTCTCTCTGTCACGAAGTCATCTAATATATCTTATTGACTTATCCATGTGCTTGGTTCTCATAGCCTCCTCGTTCTTCCCTTCTCTTCTTTAGATGTTTTTAAACTGGTTTGATTTGAAATCACTTTTATTATGTCTAGAATATGCATTGAAGAGTAGGACATGAGGGAGCTCTACTACAAGTATAGCACACAGGGTTTAGGCATTTCAAATTTATATCTGTTTTCGATACTCAGAGTGTTTTATGCTTACTTTGAGTTTTTAGTTAGGCTCTTGTTATTGGATAAGTAATCTATTGCTACAGTCCTAGGATTTAATTTTTTAAGTAAAACTGATATTGGAACAAGTAAAATATATAACCTAAAAAGCTAAAGAAATAATCTTTTCATACTCTGCAACAGTTAGTTACCAGGCATATATTATCGTAAACCATCATATTTATGTAGCACATAAAAATTCATAAATCACAATCTCATTAAATAAGTAATCAAATTTATTCTAGTATGAGGATCTAATTCTGATCATCCCATTGCTTTTTAAAATGTACTAAAGTTAAGAACTAAGATCAAAGTGATCATTTTAGAGCACTGGTACTCTGATGAAGAGATAAAGGGATTCACAGGTTGCTTTATCTAAGCAATAATAAGGCCAAGAAGGATTTGTTTATTAAATTTATTCTAAAGATGTCCACTTAATGAAAAGAAGTAATATTAAATAAAAAAGTAGTGTTTCTGCTTGGCCATAAACAACTATCTCTTTTTTTTTTTTTAAACAACTATCTCTTAATTGTAGTCTATTACACTGTGAAATAGTCTGATGCAGAAGACTACAAATTCTTAACCCTGGAGATTTCCAAGAGAAGACCACTCCCCTGGATTATTTAATCATTTACTTATCTGAGGGAACATGATTATGCTACGTGATTTTGAAAGTTCCATTTCAGTTCATCCAGGCCACTGTGTCTGATTTCTCAACCTCTTCTCTTTCAGGTCGACTCATGCATTTCTTTCAAATATACTTTCATTATTACCAAGAATAACAAGGACATTATAATCAACCACATAAATGAAGTGGACTAAAGACAGTTATTAGCAAATTAAGAATTTTCACCTCAGACTTTCCTTTAATACAGGGGTCAGTAAACTCCAGCCAAGGGACTAAATTCAACCCACAGATTGTTTTGGCAAATATTTAGTTTTACTGAAACACAGCCATACCCATTCATTTATGCATCGTCTATGGCTGCTTTCACATTACAATGAGAGTCGAGTAGTAGATTATCTGATCCACAAAGCCTAAAAAATTTACTATCCGGCCTATTGCAGAAAATGTTTGCTTATCTTTGCTGTAAGGGTTTCAGAAAACAAAACTGAGGATAACATTCACCTACATTTGATTAGCTTCACCACTTCCAGATGGTTTGAATGAGTCACCAGAGTTCCATTCACCTGTAAGAAAATAAAAATAGTGTCTGTCAGGTAATTCTAGTTGAGACAATTAAACTGACTTCAGGAATTATCATATGTAATACAACCAATTATAACATAGTAAACAGGACTATATTAAAATGCATATATATTTGGTTCAATAGTCACTTTTACCACTATTCTATAAGGTATACTCAGCAACAAAATGAACTTGAGCACAAAAAAAGGCCTTGATTTAAAGAGACGCAAGAGCCGGGGTGGGGGCGCGGATATGGGGATATATGTATACATATAGCTGATTCACTTTGCTATACAGCAGAAACTAACACACCATTGTAAAGCAATTATATTCCAATAAAGATGCTTAAAAAAATAAAAAGGATATTATAACTATTATAACTTATTCACCATGAAAAATGACAAAACGTACTATGCAACAGATTTGCAAATCCTTCACAGTGAAGAACCCTTGCAAATTAAAAACTCCCTTTGCTTTTAATTACAAATTCACTGATTTTCCAAAGGCATAATAAATTTTTTAAAAGACGAATAAGCAATATTTCTCCAATAATATTCAATTTACTATTAGTTTTCCAATCATCACCTAACCTTCACAAAGAAAATTAATTTTCAGACACGCTAAATGTAGGAAGTGTTATCCAAAGTTTCCACTAAACCAAACAAATTAAGGTAAAAATATCAAACATGAATCTAACATTTTTTCTCTGATGCAAGTAACACTAATTTTTACAAGTTCAAATATATCGGGGTATAAAACAGAAGTAAAAGTACACTTGTCATGCCCACCAGAGATGATCACTGTTAAGCATGATGTTTAATCTTTGAGACATATTCTAGCATACACACACCAGATACACAGACACACATACATATACTTTGTAACTTGCCTTTTCCTGCAAATAAAAAAGCACTGTTTTATTACATTATGGATGTCTTTCAATATAGGTACAAACAGACCTAATCTATTCTTTTTAAAAGCTGGAGGTGAAATGCAATTTATTTCTTTAGCCCTCAGTATACGCATATTTAGATTGTTTACAAGTTTTCGATACAATAAAGCTTAAATGAATTTTCCTGTACACGTATCACTTCACATTTAAACACCTATTACCTTAGATAAGCTCCTAAAAGCAAAATTGTGGTCAAAGGTTATATACTTTTTAAAAATATGTAACTTTTGATACATATTCACAAATTTCCATCCAAACAGATTTTACCTTATTTATATTCACAACATGTTTATGAGAGTAGCCATTTTACCATACCCAAACTATGCCAAATGTGTATCATTAATCTTTAAAATTTCTGACAACCAAATATATTTTCACCTATCATTTAATTTCTACTTCTTTCTTATCAGTGAGGTTGGACATATCCTCATTGATATATTATTTCAATTACTTTGGAGAATTGCTTTATAAAATTCTTTGCCCCTTTTTCTGTCAGACTATTTATTCTTTTGTTAGTAATTTGAAAGTGCTCTTTACAATTAAGGCTATCATATTCTGTAATATATTTCAAATATTTATTTCCAGATAGTTCTTTGTAAATATGTTCATGGTGTCTTTTCCTGTATAGTAATTTGATTTTAAGTAATCACATTAGTTAGTTGTCTTAAGAGTAATTAGTGACTAAGCCATTCTTTCCCTACTGATCAGAACTTAAGGGCTGTTTCTGGACTCTCTACTGTGTTCCACAGACAGGTCCCTAGGTATAATAGAGTCACTTGCTTCAAATCAATCTGCACCATCTCACCTCACACTTATCCATACACATAATACCTCTGCAAAGTTCACTTAGAACAAATAATCATTTGGAAGCTTGACAAGGAATGGCACACCTCCCCAAATTTATTAATAAATTTTGAAGAGAATTTCTTGCTAAGAGATTAACTTGGAGAAATATGATCTTTACAACAGCGAGTTATGACTCCATTTATTCAAGCCTCTTATTATGCTTTTCAGTAAAGGGTAACGTTAATTTTAGAATGAATGAAGTAAGTTTTTATAGTCAATAAATCCATCATATATAATCTGTAGCTTTTAATAAAAATCCAAGTTAAAAAAAGCAAAATATGGCTAATATATGCTGTTTTTTAATTCTATCATAAATTCCGTAATAGTCTTTTCCTTACCTTGATGATTCGATCACCTGTCTGTACGCCAGCCCGCATGGCTGCTCCATCTGTAAGAGAAATTAATTCTTAAAATGCAATTCATTTACCTTCACTGATAATCTTCTTGAAAGAGAGGCAGTGTAACAAAATGGTTAAATACATGGACTGTAAAGTCAGGCTGACTTAGGTCCAAATCCTGCCTCTGCCACTCACTAGTTGGATGACCATGGACAGATTTTATGTTTTTTTTACTCTAAGCCTCGATATCACCTGTAATATAGAGATAAAAAATACCTACCTCAAATTACAGCAACCAAGATAAAGGACGTATTCAATATATGGTAATAGTAGTTCAAGATATTATTGTCATTTGGGAGAAAAGGATGGATATTTTTGAGTCTACAACCCCTTCTTTAATCTGTCTCTACCCAAATATCTCTGGTGCCATTAAGAAATAAAATTCCACAAACTTCTATAAGTGATGATGAGTAAAGTTTCATGACTAAGGAGTCATATGATTTCTAAAACAATATAAGAACTGTTTTCTTTCCATAAAGTACAAAAGAAAATCAACTGGGGTAAATTCATGCCTATAACCGTAACACCAGAGACAACTCTAGCACAATAAGGCCATATGACCTGTAATGTATGTGATTATTTTATTCTAAGCAATAGACATTTTTAAACTATTCTATTCTTACTCTGTTTGCTCCCAAGTGACAAGACTGTTTTTAAAAATGCCTTGCCTTCTTTGACAGACTGTACGAACACTGGATTGTCTCCACTGACCGTCAGCCCAAATCCATTGTCATCCTTCTGGATGATCACACAACGCTGAACAAGACCTGCACAAGAACCAAAGGGTAAAGAGAGAAGGAAAGAGAAAACAGAGAAAAAGACAATAATTACATATTAGTAATGAACTGTAGTGTATCTGGAGAAGCACAAAGTAGCACATGAAACCCATATAAAAAATAAGAGCACTAACCCCATAAGCAAAACAAACACAAGAATATCACAAAGAATCATATATACTGGTTTCTCACAGGGAAGGTACAGCAGAATTGCTCCAAGATTAAAAACAGCTAAGGCAAACTGGAAAATATGAAGTATTAGAGAGGAGACAGACAGAATGCCCATTCACATCTATGCAATTAATTTGTAATATAAAATCCTCCCCCACCTCCCTGTGTTTTTGGTGCTCTAACTGGTGTTTAAACCCAAGATAATCAAATATTCGGGGACATTAGGCTAGAAGCATCCCATGGTAAACTCTAGAGAAGTCCAACCTTACTCTCAATAAAATATACTCAGAAAAACAGACTATAAAAAAGAAGGAAGTGCTTACAGAGCACCTGCAGCTCTTCTCCTGAAAGGGAGAAAGAAAAGGAAAAGTCCAAAGGAAAGAAAAGGAGAAGTCCAAGGGAAGAAAGACTTTGGCTCGTAGAAAAAATAAAAAGAAAAGAGAAAAAAAGTAGGAAAGATAAAGAAAGAACCTGTGAGTTCAACCAACTCTTTGATTTCTTTCATATACTTACCTGATTCCTACAGAGAATTTGTTTTCCTTCTAGTTAAATAGCAAACAAAAATTGTCAAGGCAAGGTGAGAAGAAGAAGACCACACCCAAGGGAATAGGGACGTCCCAAAACAGAACCCTGATTACTGCCCAGGGCTGTTTTACCGTAGATCAAGATCAGAAGATCCTGAACTCTTTGTTAGCCAAAGATTTAATATATACTTCCAGCTTTTCAGAATCTAAGTGTTTTACCAAAAATCAGTATGCAAAACATGTAAACTAACACAAGTATAATGATGATTAGAAAACAAAAACTACTTCAAAATTAAGATTTTTATACAAAGAGCCATGATCTTTTAAATGAGTCTGATGTACAAAACAAAGGAAATGCTAAAGATTGCACGTTAATGAATATATATGCATATTTCTTGCTGTTAATGAAATGACACAAGTATGAGCCTACTACAGATGAAAAACTAGAATAACTGGATCCCAGAATAGAAAACACAAACTTGAACCTTAATTTATAACCCTACACAAAAATTAATTTACAGCAAATTATGGACCTGAACATAAAAGCTAAAACTTTTCATAAGAAAACATAGGAGAAAAGCTTCAAGACCTTAGGATAGGCAGAGAACTTTTAGGATGCAAAATGCATCCATAAAAGAAAAAACTGGTAAATGGGACCCAAAATTTTAAATAGCTGCTTTCCTAAAGACACTGATAAGAAAATGAAAAGGCAAGCACAGAGTGGGAGAAAATATTCGCATTACAAATTATCTGATAAAGCACTTGTATCCAGACATACATTTAAAAAAACAACTCTACAACCCAATAATGGAAGACACATTTTAAAGGGACAAAAGATTTGAACAAAGAAAGATACACCAATGGCCAATAAGCACATGCAAAGGTGCTCAACATCTGCAGTCTTCAGGAAAATGCAAATTAAAACCATAATGAGATACCACTATACACTAACTGGAATGGCTAAAACTTAAAAGACTGATAAATACCAAGTGCTAACAAGGATGTGGAACAACTAGAACTCTCATACATTGCTGGTGGGAATGTAAAATGGTGGAAATTTCTTATAAAGGCAAGTATATATTTACATATGACCCAGCAACTTCACTCCTAAGAGAAATGAAAACTCATGTCCACATAAAGACTGGTAAACAAATGTTCACAGCAGTTTTGCTCAAAAGAGACAAAAACTAGAAACAACTCAATCGTCCGTCAACAGACAAATGGATAAACAAACTGTGGTACAGCCATTACAATAAAATACTACTTAGCAAGAAAAAAAGGGAACTACTCACACAGGCAACAAACATGGATGAATCACAAAAACATCATGTTAAGCAAAAGAAGGCAGATACAAAAGAGAGTACATACTACACGATTCCAGCGTAGAACAGGCAAAAAGTAAACTAGTAAGGAAAAGCAGATTAGTGGTTGCCTAGGGGCAGGATGGCGTGGAGAGGTAAGAATGACTGCAAAGAGACATGAAGGAACTTTTTGGGTTGATGGAAATGTTCTATACATTAATTAAGGTAATGGTTACACGAGTATTCATCTGTCGAGACTTAGTGAACTGCACACTTAAAATGAATGCATCTTATTTTATGTAAATTAGATCTCAAAAAAGTTAATTTTCAACATTTAAAAAATGAGTGAGACCTCAATTCTAGAGACTACTAAATACTGAACAGTATTTGAATTCACGGTGTCACCACTCCTACAAAATAGGAAACTGCAATGGGGTCAGAGGAAAGATAACCCGTCAGAATTTAACCATTTTTCTTTTGTTTAATGTTGCTTCCTTCAACGAATTAGGAAAAACTCTAAATAGAATGGGTATAAATACATAAAATCAAGGAAAAAGACATTCTTTATAAATTTCTAGTACATAATACAATAAATATAAGTATCAGAGAATAATGTTTTACAGGAATCTTTTAAAATGCACACCCACTTTTAGAAACATAAACATCTGATGCCTTTCTTTACAGTCATTTGAAATTTCAAAATAAATTACATACTTTGAATTTTTAAAAGTCGACAACTGCAGCACTGAATATAGATTTTTTTCATGCTATAATCATCCCTCCCAGTTATCTCATCTCACTTTCAAAGGGCTGAAAATGAGTGAATTGAAGGATTCTAATATTGATGTTTCCTGTGCTAAGCCACTGGGCTTCTTAAGACTTTCTTCCAGGTCCCTGTAGAGAATCGGGTACTTGTACACAATGAGGGAGAGAAGTAGTGGGGGTTAACAGTTTGCTATGTTTATGTATTTCACTTGAATATAATGTACCTAAAGTATTTAGCTTAATGCCTAACAAATACTAAGGGTTCCTAAATGTTAGGTATTATTTTATTATGACTAGGGGTGGGTTGCGCTTGGATTTTCCTGCTCAGAAATATATTACTCATTTACCCATGCCATCAATTAAAAATACATTTGTGTTAACGAACTCCTATCATTAATGTAAATGCTCCTCAGAAGCACCAATTCTCATTTATGATGTCTTTGTGTGAATTTTGTTTTGGTTTAATAGACCAGCAAATTACTTTGAGATGGGGAAGGAAGTAAGGAAATTTTACAGAGCTTCTTGTGATAGGTAACTTTAGAAGATGAGAGACAGCATGACGCCCTCAAGAAACAAATCATCTCCTCTTATAAAACTTTCCCTAAATATCAAGACTGTGTTAGGTGCCCCCTTCTAGACTCCCACTGCACCCTCTATTTACTCTCAGAGTATCTTTATCACTCACAACTGATTTGTATTCGTTTTTATCCTCTCATTAGATTAAATACTCCCCTGAAAGAGTTCAGGGGCTCTATCTTGTTTACAAACTTATCTCAGGACCTGGTATATGTTCTGGCATAAAAGGAAATTTTTTTAAATTGCTAATGAATTAACGAAAAATCACAAAAGTATAGGAGTCTAGAGATGAACGGAAGCTCAGAAAGGGAGGTGATCAGAGAGAAAAAAAAATACAACTACACACAGTTAACTTTAGCAAATATGCTTAGGGTCCTAACAGACTGCTAAGCACTGAAAGAATTTATTAGGGTTGCCTCAGAATACTGCAAACCTGTATTCTCCAATTCAAAACTGTTCAGCATGATAACTTTCCCCTTTAATTCTACATTAAAAGGAGAAGATAAGGAACAAAGAAGAAAGAGGAAAAAGGGAAAGAGCTATGTGAGCATCATACTCATCTTTTTCCTCTCCTCAACACCACTGTACTGTCCATTTACCAATATTATTATTCTAAGTCCATCTACTAATCTGAGACTCTGATATACTTGAATATCTAAGAATTACTAGACTACCAATACAAAAAGAAAACATACATACATAGCCAATTCAGAATCTGCAGAATTCAAATTACTGAAATGTTCTACTTATTGTAGCCCAGAAGCTATTTTAACCCACCACACAGGATAAACTCCACCCTTAACATTGACATCACCAATACTGACTATCATACTTTTGAAATGTCCTTTTTGACAAAAAAAAACTCCACTTTGCTTTAGCAAATTTGTATTGAGCATCTGTCTGCTCGTTATTTAACACTGTAACCTGCAGGAATACAAAACAACTAGGAGTCTTTGCTCTCAAAGAACTTAAAATCTTGAAAGGGAAGGATAATAGAGAAACCAATAGAGAGACAATGGCAACATCTAACTAAAATGATATGATAACAGGCCCTATATGTTATTAAAGAAGGGAGAGAGAAAAGGTGGACTCCTAATTCCAAAATAATCATTTTTGAATTTCACTAATTTAAAAAAAAAACTTTCCATCATTTTAACTTTTTCTGGTTCTTACAAACACATATAGCCCATGGTTGGTTTGTTGGCTTATTTTGCTAATTCCCTTATTCTCTAGTATAAAGAGTATTAATTATAATCACCATACAAGTGTGTTTATCTCTGAATTTTTTTTTTTTTGCGGTACGTGGGCCTCTCACTGCTGTGGCCTCTCCCGTTGTGGAGCACAGGCTCCGGACACGCAGGCTCAGCAGCCATGGTTCAGGGGACCAGCCGCTCTGCGGCATGTGGGATCTTCCCGGACCGGGGCACGAACCCGTGTCCCCTGCATTGGCAGGCGGGCTCTCAACCACTGTGCCACCAGGGAAGCCCCATATGAACATTTTTTTCCACAACTATCTAGTTTTGTTTTTTTTTTTTTTTAAATAAATTTATTTATTTATTTTTGGCTGCATTGGGTCTTCGTTGCTGCGCGCGGGCTTTCTCTAGTCGCGGCGAGCGGGGGCTACTCTTCGTTGTGGTGCGCAGGCTTCTCATTGCGATGGCTTCCCTTGCTGTGGAGCACAGGCTCTAGGCGGCTGGGCTTCAGTAGTTGTGGCTTGTGGGCTCTAGAGCGCAGGCCCAGTAGTTGTGGCGCACGGGCGTAGTTGCTCCGCAGCATGTGGGATCTTCCCGGACCAGGGCTTGAACCCGTGTCCCCTGAATTGGCAGGCGGATTCTTAACCACTGCGCCACCAGGGAAGCCCCACAACTATCTAGTTTTTAAGTGCATATGGAATATTGGTAACCAAGTGCATCTCTATTATCATACTTACAAAAAAGCACTTCTTTTGTACCAGACTGTAAACTTCTAGAAAGCAGGTACAGTCTCCTATTATCTTGATATCTATCCCTTAACATAGTACCTGGCATATAATAGGTGCTCAATGAATATTTATTAAGTAAATCTGAACTTATTTTATAAATAAATCATACTCAGTCACTTTTCAGGAAAAAGTAAAATCATATCCATGAAAACTATGCCAAGTAGAGAAATACTTCTACACAGACACTAACCTTCTGCCCTGGCTAAATTCTAACCAAAGTAATTTGATACTCCATCTACCCTAAAATAACTCCTCTAATTCTTTACTTCCTGTCTTTTAAGGAATATGATATTTCACCTGGAAGCTGATAATAAATGTCATGCTTCATATTATCAGTGAAGTAAAGATAGATGGTCTATCAAACTTATGTAAATATTATCCTTTCCTATTTTTTTTCTTTAGAAACAAAGGACATGTTTCCCTCTTACAATAACGTGACTTTTTTTTCTTTTTAAATGCTTTTTTACTGAAGTACCATTAATTTATAATATTCAGTTAGTTTCAGGTATACAGCATAGTGATTCAGTATTTTTGTTATCTATTACTACAAGATACTGGATATAGTTCCCTGTGCTATACAGTATATCCTTGTTTATAAAATAGATAAATCCTTATCTATTTTATATATAGTAGTTTGTATCTATTAATTCCATACCTCAAATTTGTCCCTCCTCCCTTCTCTCTTTCCTTTGGTAACCAAAAGTTTGTTTTCTGTATCTGTGAGTCTGTTTCTGTTTTGCATATATTGATATAGTCATTTGTATTATTTTTTAGATTCTACATGTAAGTGATATCATATAGTATTTGTCTAAGCGTAATGCTCTCTAGGTCCATCCACATTGCTGCAAATGGCATTATTTTTCTTTTATGGCTGAGTAATATTCCTTGGTGTGTGTGTATGTGTCTCTATGTGTGTGTATACACAAGACATCCTTTTTTTGAAACTGAACTATAGTTGACCTACAATATTGTGTTAACTTCAGGTGTACAGCTAAGCGATTTAGTTATATACATATATTTTTTTTCAGATTTTCCATTATAGGTTATTACAAGATGTTGAGTGTAGTTCCTGTGCTATATACATCTTCTTAATTCAATAATCTGCTGACAAGCACTTGAGTTGCTTCCAAATCTTGGCTGTTGTAAATAGTGTTGCTATGAACATTGTGGTGCACATGTCCTTTCAAATTAGTGTTTTCCTTCTTCCAGATATATAAGCAGGAGTGGAACTGCTGACTCATATGGCAGTTCTATTTTTAGTTTCTTAAGGAACGTCTAAACTGTTTTCCACAGTGGCTGCACCAATTTACATTCCCTCCAATGGTGTACAAGGGTTCCCATTGCTCCACATCCTAACATTTGTTATTTGTAGACTTTTTTGTTGTTGTTGTTGTTTTTGCGGTACGCAGGCCTCTCACTGTTGTGGCCTCTCCCGTTGCGGAGCACAGGCTCCGGACGCGCAGGCTCAGCGGCCATGGCTCAGGGCCCAGCCGCTCCGCGGCATGTGGGATCTTCCCAGACCGGGGCATGAACCCGTGTCTCCTGCATCAGCAGGTGGACTCTCAACCACTGCACCACCAGGGAAGCCCTAGACTTTTTAATGGTAGCCATTCTGACAGGTGTGAGGTGATACTTCATTGTGGTTTTGATTTGTATTTCTTAATAATTAGCAATGATGAGCACCTTTTCACATGCCTGTTACCCATCCGCATATCTTCTCTGAAAAATGTCTATTCAATTCTTCTGCGCATTTTTTGATTGGTTTGGGTTTTGTTTTGGTTTTTTTTTTCAATATTGAATTGTATGAGCTGTCTGTATACTTTGGATATTAACCCCTTGCTGGTCACATCATTTGCAAATATTTTTCCCCATACCATAGGTACTCTTTTCGTTTTTTGCTGTGCAAAACTTTTAAGTTTAATTAGGTCCCACTTGTTTATTTCTGCTCTTATTTCTTTTGCCTCAGGAGACTGATCCAAGAAAACTTTGCTACAATTTATATCAAAGAGTGTTCTGCCTATGTTCTCTTCTAGGAGTTTTATGGTTTCAGATTTTCCATTTAGGTCTTTAAACCATTTTGAGTTTATTTTTGTACATAGTGTGAGGGAATGTTACAATTTCATTGTTTTACACATGGCTGTCCAGCTTTCCCAGCACAACTTGTTGAAGAGACTGTCTTTTCTCCATTGCATACCTTGCCTCTTTTGCTGTAGATTAACTGATTGTAGATGCATGGATTTATTTCCGGGCTCTCTATTCTGTTCCATTGATCTATGTGCCTGTTTCTGTGCCAATACCATGCTGTCTTGATTACTGTAGCTTTGTAGTATAGTCTGAAGTTTGGGTGGGTTATACCTCCAGTTTGTTCTTTTGTCTCAGGATTGCCTTGGCAATTTGAGGTCTCTGGTAGTTCCATATAAATTTTACAATTATTTGTTCTAGTTCTGCAGAAAATGTCCTGGGTACTTTGATACGGACTGCATTTAAATCTGTAGATTGCTTTGGATAGTATGGCCATTTTCATATTAATTCTTCCAATCCAAGAGCCTGGGATATCTTTCCATTTCTTTGAATCATCTTCAATTTCCTTCATCAGAGTTTTACAGTTTGCAAAGTAAAGTTCTTTCACTTCCTTGCTTAATTTTATTCCTAGTAATTTTATTTTTTTGATGTGATTTTAAACAGAATTGTCTTTTTTACTTTCTCTTTCTGATATTTCATTATTAGTGTATAGGAACACAACAGATTTCTGTATATTAATCTTGTATCCTGCATCATTCCTGAAAGCATTTATTAGTTCTAGTAGTGTCTCAGAAGAGAATTTAGTATTCTCTATATAGAGTATCATGTCATTTGCAAAGAGTGACAGTTTTACCTCTTCCCTACTAATCTGTATACCTTTTATTTATTTTTCTTGTCTGATTACTGTGGATGGGACTTCCAATACCATGTTAAACAGGAGTGGTGAGAGTGAGCATCCTCGCCTTGTTTCTGAATTTAGCAGGAAGGCTTTCAGCTTTTCACTGTTGAGTATTACGTTGGCTGTGTGTTTGTTTTATCTTTACTATGTTGAGATATGTTCCCTCTATACCCACTTTGATGGGAGTTTTCATCATGAATGGATGCTGAATTTTGTCAAATGCTTCTTCTGCATCTGTTGAGATGATCGTGTGACTTTTGTCTTTCCTTCTGTTAATGCGGTGTATCACGTTGATTTGTGTATGCTGAACTATCCTTGTGACCCTGGAATAAATCCAACTTGATCATGGTATATGATACTTTTTATGTATTGTAGGATTTCGTTTGCTTATACTTTGTTGAGGATTTTTGCATCTATATTCATCAAAGATACTGGCCTGTAATTTTTTATAATGTCTTTGTCTGGTTTGGGTATCAGGTGGCCTCATAGAATGAATTTCGGAGTGTTCCCTCCTCCTCAATTTTTTGGAATAGCTTAAGAAGGATAGGTATAAGTTCTTTATATGTTTGGCAGGATTCCCCTGTGAAGCCATCTGGTCCAGGACTTTTGTTTGCTGGGAGCTTTTTTTTTTTTTTTAATTATAGACTCAACTTCACTTCTAGTGCTCAGTCTGTTCAAGTTGTCTGTTTCTTCTTGACTCAGTCTTGGCAGGCTGGTATGTTTCTAGAAATTTGTCCATTTCTTCTAGGTTGTCCAATTTGTTGGCATATACCTGTTCATGGTATTCTCTTATGATTTTCTGTATCTCTGTGGTATCAGATGCTATTTCTCCTCTTTCATTTCTTTTATTTGTTTGTTTTGTTTTTTGGTATTTTTTTAATTGAAGTATTGTTGATCTACAATGTTGTGTTAATTACTGCTGTACAGCAAAGTGACTCAGTTATACATATATATACACATTCTTTTTCATATTCTTCTCCATTATGGTTTATCACAGGATATAAAATATAGTTCCCTGTGCTACACAGTAGGACATAAATGTTTATCCATTCTATATATACCAGTTTGCATCCGCTAATCCAAAACTCCCAATCCATCCCTCTCCCACCCCTCTCTCCCTTGGTAATCACCAGTCTATTGTTTACGTCCGTGATTCTGTTTCTGTTTCATAGATAGGTTCGTTTGTGTCATTTTTTAGGTTCCACATATAAATGATATCATATGGTATTTGTCTTTCTCTTTCTGACTTACTTCACTTAGTATGATAATCTCTAGCTGCATCCAAGTTGCTGCAAATGTGGCATTATTTTGTTCTTTTTTATGGCTGCAGTATTCCATTGTATATATGTACCACATCTTCTTTATCCATTCATCTGTCAATGAAAGTTTGTTTCCATGTCTTGGCTATTGTGAACAGTGCTGCTATGAACACAGAGGTGCATGTATCTTTTCGAATTATAGGTTTGTCTGGATATATGCCCAGGAGTGGGATTGCTGGAACATATGATAATTCTATTTTTAGTTTTCTGAGGAACTTCCATACTGTTTTCCACAGTGGCTGCACCAACTTACATTCCCACCAAAAGTGTAGGAGGGTTCCCTTTTCTCCACACCCTTTCCAGCATTTGTTATTTGTAGACTTTTTAATGATGGCCATTCTGACAAGGGTGAGGTGGTACCTCACTGTAGTTCTGATTTGCATTTCTCTAATAATTAGCGATGTTTAGCATCTTTTCGTGTGCCTATTGGCCATGTGTATTTCTTCTTTGGAGAAATGTCTATTTAGGCCTTCTGCTCATTTTTCAATCAGGTTGTTTTTTGTTGTTGTTGAGGTGTATGAGCTGTTTGTATAGTTTGGAAATTAAGCCCTTGTCGGTCACATCATTTGCAAATATTTCCTCCCATTCTGTAGGTTGCCTTTTCATTTTGTTTATGGTTTCCTTTGCTGTGCAAAAGCTTATAAGTTTGAACAGGTCCTATTTGGGTTTTTTTTGTTTTTATTCTCTTTCATTTCTCATTTGCATCCTTTTTCTTCTTAGTGAATCTGGATAAAGGTTTATCGATGTTGTTTGTCTTTTCAAAGAACACCTTTTGGTTTCATTAATCTTTTCTATTGTTTTATCTCTAATTAATTTATTTCCTCTCTAATCTTTACTATTTCCTTCCTTCTACTGACTGTGGGCTTTGTGTGTTCTCTTTCTAAATCTTTTAGGTGGTTAGGTTGTCATTTGAGATTTTTCTTGTTTTTTAAGAAAGGCCTGTATCACTATAAACTTCCCTCTTAGAATTGCTTTTGCTGCACCCCATAGATTTTGGAAAGTTGTGTTTTCATTTTCATTTGTCTCAAGGTATTTCCCAATTTCCTTTTTGATTTCATCATTCACCCATTGGTTTTTCAGTAGCATATTGTTTAGTCTCTACATGTTTGTTCTTTTCCTGCAGTTGATTTCTAGTTTCATACTGTTGTGGTTGGAAATTATGCTTGATATAATTCCTATGCTCTTAAATTTGTTGAGGCTTGTTCTGTAACCTGGTATGTGATCTATCCTGGAGAACGTTCCATGTGCACTTCAAAAGAATGTGTATTCTGCATTTTTGGGGGGAACGTGGTGTCCTGTAGGTATCAATTAAGTCAAAGTGATCTACTGTGTCATTTGAGACCTCTGTTGCCTTACTGATTTTCTGTCTGGATGATCTGTCCATTGAGGACAGTGGGGTGTTAATGTCTCCTACTATTATTGTATTACTGTCAGTTTCTCCCTTTACATCTGTTAGTATTTGCTTTGTATATTTAGGTGTTCCTATACTGGGTGTGTATATCTTAACGAGTGTAATACCCTCTTCCTGCATTGATCCCTTCTTCATTGTATAATCCCTTGTATTGATTCCTTTACCCCTTCTCTGTCTTTCATTATAGCTTTCGTCTTAAAGTCTACCTTGTCTGATATGAGTATTGCTACCCCCACTTTCTTGTTGTTTCTGTTTGCATGAAATATCTTTTTCCATCCTCTCACTTTCGGTCTGTGTGCATCTTTCACCCTGAAGTGAGTCTCTTGTAGGCAGCATATTGAAGGCTCTTGTTTTCTAATCCAGTCAGCCACCTTGTGTCTTTTGATCGGAGCATTTAGTCCACTGACATTTAAAGTAATTACTGATAGGTATGTACTTATGTCATTTTATTCCTTGTTTTGCAGCTGTTTTTGTAGTTCTTTGTTCATTTCCTCTTCTTTTTGTTTCTGCCATTGTGGTTTGATGATTTTGTTTTGTAGTATGCTTGAATTCCTTTCTTCCTTTCTTTTACAGTACCCTCTACTGTAGGGTTTTGATTTGTGGTTACCACTGGGTTCATATATGCTGACCCATAATTGTATCTACTTGCTTTAAACTGATAATCATTTAAGTTCAAACATCCTAAAAGATCTACATTTTTTACTCCTCTCCCACACATTTTGTGTTTTTGAGGTCATATTTTATATCTTCATGCTTATCCCTTTACTGTTTATTGTATTTATAGTTGCTTTTACAATTTTTTAAAAGTGATCTTTAATCCTTACTGTATATTTACCATTCCCATTGGGATTTTCCCTTTCCTGTAGATTCTTACTTCTTTTCCATTTAGACAAGACCTTTCAACATTTCTTTTACGGTAGGCTTAGTATTGCTTTATTCTTTTAGTTTTTGCTTCTCTGAGAAATTATTTACCTCTCCTTCTATTCTAAATGATAATCTTGCTGGGTAGAGTACCCTAGATTGCAGGTTTTTCCCTTTCAGGACTTTGAATATACCATGCCACTCCCTTCTGGCCTGCAAAGTTTCTGCAGAGAAATCAACTGATAGCCTTATGGGGATTCCCTTGTGTATACCTCTTTGTTTTTCTATTGCTGCCTTTAGACTTCTCTCTTTACCTTTAACTGCATTTTGCCATTTTAATTATGATATGTCTTGATGTGGGTCTGTTTGGGTTCATCTTGTTTGAGACCCTCTGTACTTTCTGTATCTGTTTCCTTCTTTAGGTTCGAAACGTTTTCAGTCATAATTTCTTCAAATACATGTTTGATCCCCTTGTCTCTCTCTCTCCTCTTTCTGAAACCCTTTTAATATAAACATTGGCATGTTTTATATTATCCCGAAGTTCTCATATGTTGCTTTCACTGTTTTTTTATTTGTCTTTCTGTTTGTTGCTTTATTGGGTGATCTGCATTATTCTATCCTCTGGATCACTTATGCATTCTTCTGTGTCATTCAGTCTGCTATTCGTTGCTTCTAGAGTGCGTTTTATCTCAGAAGTTGAATTATCTATTTTTTATTGGGTCTTCTTTATGGATTCTAGTTCCATGTTAAAATGATCTGTGCTTAGATCAATTCTCTTTCTTAATTCATTTAGCATTTTTATAACAAACTTCTTGAATTAATTATCTGGTAGACTGATTATCTCTGTTTCATTATTTATTTTTTCAGGGGTTTTCTCTTGCTCTTTTCAGAGTAGTTCCTCTTCCTTACCATTTTACTTAATGTTCTCTGTCTCTATGAATTTAGGTGAAACAGTTATCCATTGTGGTCTTGAGGGATGTTTTTATTTGGGAGCATCCCACTGTAGACTGTATATGCCACTGTCTCTGGTGTGAGGGCTGAACTTGATGTAGATGCCAGCCACATTTATCCTCAGGGTATGCTAGCCACTATCACCTTGATAGGGAGTGTGGCTGGTGTTGGGGGAACTAGAGGCTGCACAGGGTCTAAGGCTAGATTTCCTCTCTACTCAGTGGCAGTCACCGCCTTGTCAGGGGTGGAGTCTGCTCTCAAGTTGCTGGAGCAGAATCTCTGATGGTCAGGCTCCAACTGGCTCTGTTCCTTTTAAATATGTGTTTTGATGGCAAGCCAGTACCTGCATACTCCTCACAAGTCGAGTCTAGGCTTCTCCAGCCTTTCTATTTGTCCCACTGGTTCTCCAAGCAGCCAAGGAGGCCTGTCTCCTCTACACAGGATCCCAGAACTGGGATGCCCAGTCTGTGGCTCCCCAGGGTGAGGGTCCACCCATGCTATCTCCCTTTTCCTCTTAGTTCCCTTCTAAGGGCAGAGATCTCAGCCTGATGTTTTTCTTCCCATCCTACCCAATTACGTGGGAATCTTTCTTGCAGCCTTGGTTGTATAGGAGTTTTTCTGCCAGATTCCAGTTAGTTTTCAGTGAGAATTTTTCCTCATGTGGATGTATTTTTCATGTTTTTAAGAGCATATGAGCTCCATATCCTCTTACTCCACCACCTTGATCCCCCTTTCCAATGCAGCATTTGAAACCCATATAAAAAAGACTGTTTTTTTACTCAAAAGTGAATTACCAAGGATTGTATTTTGAAAGTGAAAAAAATTAAGTCTTTGTAATGCTTTGCTGTGGGGAGGGGAAGAAGTCTTTAAGGTATTCTGAAAAGGTGAAAAAGTACTCTCAAGTTTCACTGTAATACATTCCTTGAACAATGCAACAACTATATTGCCAAACAGAAAACTAATGAAAATGCAAGGCAACATGCTAAACCTTTCATACTGCATTTACTTTAGGAAAAGCACATTAGTCTTTCTTCACCTTTGATTTTATTGCATGACCAAACTTCTCTAAGTCTCACCTCTTAAAAATTAGCTTCAGGGAAGGGTGTGGAGAAAGACCACGTGCAACTCCATAAGAACAGCTCATTTTTAAACCGCTGCCAGACATCATGTTTTATGCGTTAGGCCTCAGATAAGCCTTTGATTAAGAAGTTTCTTGATTCTAAATGCATAATGCTGCCAGCAAGAGGAGGCTTAAGTTCCAAGCATGCCGATTCCATTCTTTTAGACTATAACCAACAGTAAGTCTCTTTTCAAAGTTACATTTTCTTCTACCTTAAAATTTTTCAAAGGAAAGAAAAATCCAATTATGATGGATCAACACTGTATTCCATCAATTCTCTTTACTAAAATACTTCATCCCAATCTCAACAGCCATTCATTCAAAACTCACTTAACTGAGTGACTCCAGTGTGTCAGGCATTATGGGAGATGCAAAGATGAATAAAAATACAAATAACTTGATACAAAGCAGGATGTCAAAGCTGAGACAACAAAAGTAACTGGGTAAACCTAGGAAAGCCCTATGAAAGAGGTAGTATTTGAACCTAGGCCGTGAAGGATGGGGAGGATTCTAATAGCGAGTTATAGGAGATAATCCATTCAAAACAATGGGAATGGCATGAGCAAAGAAAGAGGACCAAGCCACGTTTGGGAAAGGAAAATTTGGAGGACAGTCTGGTACCTTTGGGTGAACCGTACTAGATTAATGGAGAATGATGAATTGGAAACAAATTATGGCATATCTTAAGAACTATTTGTACTTTCCCAAAAAGTGAATGACCAAATCCTTACTTCAGTTAACACTCATCTGACTGAATACAGTAGAATGGAGAAAAGGAAGTGAATCGATGTGAAACAAACATGAAAGAAGGTTATGAGTCGATTAAAATAGTCTAATGACATGATGACAAACTGAACAAGGCAGTGGAGATGAAACCGAACAGCAGGGGGTGAAAAATAATGTGATGGCAGAACCAATTAAACCTGACAAGTAGCTGACCATAGGGGACAAGAGAAACGGAGAAGTCAAAGATAAATTTAAGAAAATAAGACTAAGTAAATGGGAAAATGACCAAGTCATTAAAAGAATCAGGGAAATCAAGGGGCAGACTGATTTCCAGCCACAGTTAACAATGGTAAATTCCAGACTGCTCATTTGGATTTGAAGGACAGTTAGAGTGCAAGTATTCAGCAAACAGTTACAAATATGAGACTGGAAACAGGGAGAAAAATCAGGGACAGAAACTTGAGTCATGCCTATATTTATAAGAAGGAAAAGGAAAGCAAGTACAGAAAAGACAAAACCATTATAAAGAGAAAAGAAACAGGTTGACTTAATATTATATACACCAAAGAAGGGGCATCAACATTGCCTGATGGCACAAGGGGAAGGTGAGAACTGAGAAAAAGTTCATAAATTTTCAAGTTGGATATTTTGATTCACCTTCCAGATAGTATGTGTTCAGATCTGAAGAGGTTAGGAAGTGAGTGATTTATGAGGACACAGAAGGTTCATGTAGAATGCTCTTTGCAAGGTTGAAGAAAGAACAGAGAATAATAACTTGGTGAGAGTAAAAATCAAACCAAGAAGTTTTCATTTGACAGATATGAGAAGCTGGAATAAAAAGAAATATGAATTAAAGAAAATACACTCTGAAGTATCCAAACCTGGATATTTCAAGTACTAACAATTCGCTTCTGTTATGGACTAAATGTTTGTGTCACCCCCACAAAATTCATATGTTTAAACCCTAACTCTCAACATGATAGTACTTGGGAATGAGGCCTTTGGGGAGGAACTGGGGTTAAATAAGGTCATAAGAGTGAGGCCCTCATGCTGGGATTAGTATCCTTATAAGATACCAAACAGTTTGTTCTCTGTTTCCCTCTCTACACATGCTTGCACCAAGGAAAAGACCATGTGAGCACAAAGCAAGAAGGTGGCCGTCTTTAAACCCAGAGAAGAGCTCTCACCAGAACCGGACCAATGCTGGCAGCCTGACTGCATATTTCTGGTCTCCAAAACTGTGAGAAAATAAAAGTTCTGTTGTTTAAGCCAAGTCTCTGGTATCTTGTTATAGAAGCCCCTCTGGTATTTTGTTACAGAAGTCTTTTTGAAAAAGACTAAGACAGTTTCAAAAAGACATGGTCTATTTTCTTGTACATAATATCATCAGCTGTAATCTCTTCAGGACACCAAGACAGAAGCTGTAGACTAACTCAAAATTCCCCTGTTAAATCTCTCATATTCCTCAAACCCCCACAAAATTTCTCTATTACAATATTAGTAAGGAAAATAGAAAATTAAGTATCATTAAAATTGCAGATCAGAAAATATACCTGTACACGGTCAACAGACTCCAAAAGGTTCAGAGGGGAAAATAAGGGGAAAAGGAACAAATATTGACCTACTGCGCTGGGCAGAAACTTAACAAAGAAGTGAATACAAAACAAACATTTGGTTTCCTCTTAAAATGAGCAAAGTAAATCTGTCTCACAAAATGGCTCTAAAAATGGCTAGGAAAGTTTAAATAAATAATTTGTAAGTGAATGACTAGTATTTGTGTGAAGTACCCAGCTAACAATTTTACCCCAAGAGAAGACAATGTATATAATCTTAGAAGTTAAACGTGGGATTGTTAAGAGACCCTACACTAAAGCAATGTCACCAGTTGCTATGATTCTACTCAGTCATATTCCAGTATTTCCAAGCTTTCCATAACTCTCTAGAGATTCCTTTTCACCCACGCTAACTGCACACAGTCTGAAGAAGTCTATTCACACAGGTGATAAAATATTTGTAATGTCAAAGAGATTTAATTTAGCATGCTAACTCTGTTCTGATCAACTCATCCCTCTCAAAAGTTCTTTTTGAGAACTCATGGCTCAGTTCCTTCCAAAAAAGGTATTTCAAGGGTTCTCAAGAAACAAACACAGAGAAGCCACACCTTACTTCCCCATTACCACTTAAAATGTTTCTATTACTACCAAGCCAATGGCATGTCTGAACTAGTGTTAATATTCCCATCTCTGGTAAGAAAAATCTTAGTATACTATTTCTAGTCATGGATTCCTAAATTGTTAGTCTCATCCAAAGCAAACAGCAAGCTTTTGCATACATACCACAGATCTAGGAAAATGGTGGGGGAGATGAAATTACAACATTGCAAAGGTTGCTGGAAAAGAATGGTGCTATAAAGATAGTGTTCACATTCCTAAGAAGAGAATAAACCATAGGAAGTTCTTTATATAGAACAGAAAGACAGGGTCTCAAGAACTTATGAGGAGCCAAATACTTTGGAAGGAAGAAAAAGCATGAACTTGACATGCTATAGGGCATGGTACACATTTCCTGTTGAACTACTGTAAAAGGTTTAACTACACAGAAAAAGTACTGGTCACATAAACCCAAGCAAAAAACTATATGCATGTATCTAACACAGAAGCATTAACTGATTTATAACCAAACACAGGCCTCATAATACTAAATAGTATCTGCCATTATGTGTTCAAGTGTCAGGAGATATAAATTATAAAGTGTCTTAAAAGAGAAAGGGGGCATTTTCATGTATTTTTTCCTTTCATGTGTATATCAAGCTAGGAAACAGCTACATACACCCAGGGAAACTTCCACTTGATAGACTTTTGGCCTCTATTGGAGAAGACCTGGTTTTCCTTTGAGGCCAAATTTGGAATCTTCTTTTAAAAAAAAAAAAACTTATTGGTCTTTCAGAGATTATTTTAAAAGTCTAGGGCTTCCCTGGTGGCGCAGTGGTTGAGAGTCCGCCTGCTGATGCGGGGGACACGGGTTCATGCCTCGGTCTGGGAAGATCCCACATGCGGCGCAGTGGTTGGGCCCGTGAGCCATGGCTGCTGAGCCTGCGCATCCGGAGCCTGTGCTCCGCAACGGGAGAGGCCACAACAGTGAGAGGCCCGCGTACCGCAAAAAAAAAAGTCTAGGTTCCAGGCAGTGCTTCTCTTATCCACTTTTCTCAAAACACTAATTAGATGCCAAATCAAGAAAATAGGACAGGTAAAACTATGCAGAAGAAAAGGAAAAGGAAAAATATGTCTGAAATTCACAAACATGGTTTATATTATCTTTGGAAGACAGGACATAGCCTGGAAATATTAGTGTTTTAATCATCTGTTGCAAAACTTGACCATTCAGGTTAAAGCTGCTCTTTGCGAAGATTATTTTTTTTTTTTTTTTTTTTTTTTTGCGGTACGCGGGCCTCTCACTGTTGTGGCCTCTTCCCGTTGCGGAGCACAGGCTCCGGATGCGCAGGCTCAGCAGCCATGGCTCACGGGCCCAGCCGCTCCGCGGCACGTGGGATCTTCCCGGATCGGGGCACAAACCCGTGTCCCCTGCATCGGCAGGCGGACTCTCAACCACTGCGCCACCAGGGAAGCCCGCGAAGATTATTTTTTAAAGGTGTCATTTTGAAATCTTCCCATTCAGAATAAGCTTTAGGGAAACTTATGAAAGGCAGAGACATTCTTCATGCTACAAAAATAAAATACTTAGGCTATTTTTGCTGTTGTGGATAAATTACACAAGAACAGCATTTCCAGATGATGAGGCAATTAAAAATAAACAATTAAAATTAAAATTCCAAAGAACTGCTAACACATCAAACTATATCAGTACTATACTTAGAGAAAAAGACTGGTAGCACTGATGAAATTCTACATGATCCAAACTCTGCAAACGGGACATGGGAAGAAAATGCCAAGAATTCAAAGCTCATCCATGTTATATGGAGAAACTTGACCCAAACATATTAGAGATAATCACTTTCCTAACATAAACAAGACGAAAGAGAAGATGGGTAATGTGCCTATTCTTACTCTACAATGTTAGTTTCTAGCAACCTTAAGCTTCCACATCACAGCCACATTAAAACCCCAGGCTCCCTTTCCCTGCAATAGATCATGCCATGCAGAGCAGACACAAAAGAGACTGCAGTTAAAAAAAAAAAAAAGAAAGAAAGAAAGAAAAGAAACAGCATGAAGCAAGCTCCAAAGGTGCAAGGCTGAATTGGCTACATTAGCTTACCATATATCTCGGATCTACTCTCCTCTGAACTAGACTTTGTCTTCTTGGAGGAGCTATCTGCACAGGAGCGGGAGAAAAGGAGAGAGATATAGAAAATATGGAGACCAATGTAAGGGGAAAAATTCATGGGGGGAAAAAGGAATGAATCATGATCAAGTTAAATCGTGCAAACACAAAGTATGAACATCACAGGTGACAGCCCTTAGAATAGTCACAAACAGCACAGGTAATGACATATTTTAGATTTATCAAAGAAAAGACAGTGCAATAAAAATATGTTCAAACAAAACAATACATGAAAAGTCTACAAAATATATCATCTGACAATTGTAGAGATGACAAAAGTACTAAAAGCTGTAATAATCTCATTATGAAGCACTGAATACCACTTTGCTAATCTGTCTTTGGAGACAGGCACATCACAGGTGACCAATACAGAGTCAAGTCAATCTAACAAGACTATAATGCTTCGATGAGCATAGGGCAGAAACATGTGACCCTAATTATCAAGACAGTAACTAATCATATAAATGAAAGCCTCTGAGCCCTATGACATCAAAATTAGGTGTCAGAAATAAAGGATTTTTCTTAATGGAGATGCAAGAACTTACATATTACATACTTCTACCACCAAAGCCTCCTAAATTGATGATTGGGATTTTTCACCTACCACCCAAGATGCAGGTAACTTAGTAGCTATTCACCTCCCATTCTTCCCGTCCTAGATAATATTTATATTTTTCAAAATAAACTAGCAGTCTATACTAAAAGTCTAAACAATCTTAATTAGACACAAAAAATACTCCATTAAAAATTAAAAATTTTACTTCTAAGTGAAAATACTTAAAAATAGATATATTATATTTATGTATCTGAGACCTTAGCATTTACTTACTTCATCTTTTGTCATAGAAACATACAAGTAATAAAAGAGTATATGAACAAAGAATAAGTTTCAAATGACAAAAGCAAAATTATCAAGCAATTTTTCTAAATTAAATACTGAGTGGGTTTACAAGGGGAAAGCAAAGGCCTACATATTACAGGAGGGGTTCAACCTATAGATACAAAATTACGAATATAAACAGTCAAAAGTCCACCAGCATGAAGACTCTAGGAAAGATCAACACTACTGAGGTTGAAAGACAGCTGTCTGAGTTTAGAATACTCTTTGAAGAAAAAGGGATTTCTATTCATTTGCTTATTCTAAAATGAGATGATCATTAATTTTAAATTATTTTATCTAATACTCCAATTTACCATGATCACACCTGAATTTTTAGATGACTACAGAATATGTAGTTGTTATCAAGCCTTGAATATAGCCTTGATTTTATAAACATACTACTGTTCATACCTAGGATTTACCCAAGTTCTTGGTCTGACCAAAATCTCCAATTATGATACAATAACCATTTCTATTATCATCATTATTTTAAAATATAATAGAGTCTATAACGATGCTTCCATAGTGGAATCCACAGTGTTGAAAGTTAAAAATGCTTGTATTCCTCCTAAGTGCAAAGGTTTTATATTATGTAATTGAAGAGGAAGGAGAGTCTTAAACAGATCAAACAGCTACTGCTGAGTGTTTCAGGTGGTCATGCAGCTTAAAGTGTTATTACTGGAAACTCCACTACTCTCAATATTCTTTGGCAGAACAAAGCGCTTTACCTGTGGGGTCAAAATCATGTGATGTACTGCGCTCAACTTTCTGCTTCTTATCTGTTGGTGACTCTCGGTTCAAAATACTTCCATGCCTAAATTAAATAAAAGCAATTCAATATTTTACTATAAGGAAATAATTGGAATAAAAACTTAACTTAAAAATCCCAAGTGTGTCTTACAAAGAGAAACCAAGAAATCAGTTTACCTTACACAGTCTCATAAAACTCTCTAATTTATATTTTTCAAGGAGTTTTAAAATTCAGTCTATACTATGTTTGATACAGAGTCTATTTACCTGGTTATAAAAAGTGCTTAAAAATAATGAGTGGTATTTAGTAATAAAGTCTACTTTATTCTGAGACATAACTGCTTAAAACCTTTTAGTGGTTTTCACAGGTTAATCACTATTATTTCCATTTAACAGATAAGAGAACAGTACCTAAAAGTAATTAAACATATTCCCCAACCCTATGTATATTATGGCCAGGTTCAAAAACACTGTGTAAATACAGCATGGATGAGAACAGTTTTAAAAAAGAAAAATCTTAGGCAAGGCTTTTTTTTTTTTTTTAAATTGGGGTTTAGTTGTTTTACAATGTTGTGTTAGTTTCTACTGTACAGTGAAGTGGAGTTCCCTGTGCTATACAGCAGGTTCTTATTAGTTATCTATTTTATACATATTAGTGCATACATGTCAATCTCAATCTCCCAGTTCATCCCACCCCCCACCCCCCCGCCCCTGCTCTCTTCCCTTGGTATCCATACATTTGTTCTCTAGGGCAAGGCTCTCTTAAAGCCTGCCTATAATTCTTGCCACAGAAGTCTTTCCAAGGCCCAGATGGCATAAGAGTTATTATTCTTCCTATGACCTACCCAATTATACTTGATCAGATAATGGCTGGGCAGCAAACAAGACCACTGCTATAATACATACACTTCTAATTACTTGAAATGCCAAGATTAGCATTGGTATCCTGGACTATGCCATCACTAGAAATGATAAAATACTGTAATAATTAGGAATGACATACTACCTACATTTTAAATAACACATACAACAATTAAGATGAAAGAGAAAAAAGATGCTGAAGAACGAGTACTGAGGAAGAGGCATTTAATCCCAGGAAATGAATAAATATGGAGATATAGGCACAGACATATTTGGACATTTTGGATTTTTTCCTTTATTGTCTTAGGGTAATTAAGACTGATCCAGTTTGTCAAAGTTCATTAACTAAAAAGGCAGTTACAGTTACCCAAGTGATAAAACACATCAAAAACTGGCAATCCATTTACACTCCCCAAGCTACTCACAACTGAAAACAGTCACAATAGATTTGAAAATTAAATCTCTTCATAGGGAGTGATCTTAAGTATCAATTTGAACAAACTTTTAAAATGCTTATATTAAAAACATTGGAAATGTTATCAAAATAATGTTGTCTTCCAGAAAAAATATGCAACACCTGTTATATTTTAAATTTGTAAAACATTTTGAAACTTTAAACTACTTAAATCCACATTTTCTAAAACCACAAAAATGCACCATAATTTTGAAGGAACACTTCTAAGTAAAATTTAACCTAAACATATGAAGTGCAACTGAACAACTTACCTTATAGGTTTTTTGAGGGGAAACCTGAAACAAAGAAAAAACAAAAAGAATAGATGTAATTATTTCACTTGCAAGATTGTTATTAAGCTTATTCATTCTACAAAACCAGAATAAGGGACTTAAATCTTATACTAACTTTCCCAAAGCAAGATTCAACAAACAGGTGGAGTTGGATACCATTTTTTAACATCTTAACTACTTTGTTAAATCTTAAATTGCAGGTGTATTTACCATCAGCTGTCCCCGAGTATGGGTTCTTTTTAAAAATTCAAGTAATAATAGCAATAGCTACATTTATTGAGAGCTTAGTAGATGCTAAGCACTATTCTGAACTGTTCACTTGTAATATTTTTTAATCCTAAAAAAATAACTACGAAGATATTATTTCCATTTTACAGATTAAAAAAACTTAAGCAAAGAGAAATATTTTACCATTAAAATATTATACTTAGTTTTCCCAGCAAAAGTTCCTTCTTCACCTCTCCCCATTCAAAATATCTGGATACTTATTACTGCTCTATTGGTTGGTCTGTGTCTAACCTCTGATCATGATTAAATCATTATTCTCAATTATTTATGTTTAGGTAATACCAGAAATCTAGAAAAAATTACCACTGGGGTACTATCAGTTATTAAAAATATATTCCAAAAGTAGAAAACAAAGGTACTTTAAATGTTTTTTCAGTTTGTAAGCTGAAAGAACCACAGCCTTTTCTCCTGGTTGTCTTTTTTAAAGGAAATATTACTGGAGGCTTCTTGATAAGAGTTTGATGCTATACATAAATGCTAACCTAAGTCTAAAAGAGTGTTCTCAAACATCCTCCCATTCCTCTTCTCATTTCTGTCCTTTTTAGAATTATCTCAACATATAACATTTTATGTAAAGATTATTTAGGTGATAAGAACAGGGCTTATTAAGAATATCAGTAAATTTTTTTAAGGCTACTAGTAACGGTGGTAAGAAATAAAACATAAAATGATACCTGACTATTTTATTTGGCATGGAGGTGGTTTAGTTTAAAAAAAACAAAACCTTAGTCTAAATACAACTTTAATTACAAATCCCTTTACCTCCTATATAAATAAAAATTGATTCAAAGAAAAAGACAGAGAATCTAAAAACTTCCCTAATAAGCGATAGCATATTAACTCTACGACCAAGTTAGGGATAATAAGGAAAGGGGGTTCCGGGATAAAAGAGAGGACACTGCTCTAGAGAATATACTGATTACAAAAGATAACCAAACCTTCAGAAATAAGAGTTCCTAAGTAGTCCATCCTTACTTGTTGGGGGAGGTGGGAGGGAATGGGATTTAAATTTAAAGATGAACATAAAAGTTGGCAGAATTCCCAGCTGAATTTCTGCAAAGGACAATACCTGCAGTTAGCAACCTTAGCCACTTGGCCTGACAGCCATTATAAAAACTCCTACCCAAAAACAATGCTGCTTGCGTCAGAAACTGCATCATCCAGAGAGATTCTGGTAAAGAAATCTGGAAGTTCCCAGACTACTGACTGTAAACCAGTTTCCTGAGTTATTTTCTCTTACCAGGGAATGGAAAGGAAGGGAAAGAGGACAAAAATGGAATGAAAAGATAAAGAAGAAGGACCGCCCTACAGTATAACTTGCTTATCATAATCGACTTACTATATTCAGAAAGTACAAAGAGCTTTTCTCAAGAAAAGCTTTATTTACATCACAATACTTTTTCTCTAGTCACCAAATTCCACTTTAAAGTATGTGGTAAAACAAACAAATATGTATGTACCTATGTATGTGCAGTTGCATGTATGCAAGTAACAAAGTCAAGGGCCCTCCTGGCTATTTCATTCTTCCCTCTGCTCCAGCTAAGAAAATCACCAAGAGAATCCCATGGTTTTGTAAAATCCCTACCGTCTGCTGGATATTGAGATGAAGATGTAATCAGATAACTGGAAATAGAAAGCTAGAACCCCAAAGAAAAACTTGGGGCTAGAGTTGTAGATTTGAGTCACCAACCCACTGATGGCCACTGAAATTTAAAACAGCAGGTAAAGAGAAAACACCAAGGATCAAATCCTGGGGAAAAGAAACCTAGCTTCTGAACAACTGAGAAAGGATGTGAGAGCCAAAGAAGGAGATTAAGAAGATAAATCAGAATGGAGAAAGGGTTGCCCTAGGAACCAATAAAGAAGAGATAATACTATCAAATGCTACAGAAAGGTAGGTCTAAAGGCTAAGAAATGGCCATATTCTAAGCAACAGAGTAACCCAACACAAGGCTGATGAAACAATTCTGGTGTACAAAATCCTATTTTCAAGTCCCTGTCCATTGTATAGTCCAATCATAAAATTGTGAAAATCTCCTTTGGTTAGATATTTAAGTAGAACAGCTGTATCTGAATGCTGACATGTTGGATATGCCTAATTAATCAAATGTGTCTGGCTTTTGAAAGTATCATATTGATGACATAGACATTTAGCCAACAATGAACATGTTTTGTGCATATTTATATATGTGTATATGTATTCTGCTAGTTATAAGACGAAGTCAAACTGCCAATATGAAGAACCATAATATGTAAAGAAAAGGGTTATCAGGAATTTGAGCCATTGGGATAAGGTGACTAGATGCCCTCATTTTTGATTACCTATACTAAGCATATTCGTATGCCAAAAATCCTAACCAAGGGCCTTAAATGTCACAATACTTTCACTCACTTGACTCAGCATGCCTTTTCCTTGTTAGTTCTGAGCTCTAGCATTAAATCACTAGGTAGCAATATACAAAGGCCTCCCCCAATTTTTTATTTTCCCATTCCTCCCAATATGTTATTATAGAGGGAAATGTGATTTGGTAATTAAATAACCCTAACCTATAATTAATATATAGTGGAGTAAAACTTCCATTTTTTACCCAGGTTTTTGTTTTTTGGGTTTTTTTAAATAAATTTATTTAGTTAGTTTTATTTATCTTTGGCTGTGTTGGGTCTTCTTTGCTGCACGCAGGCTTTCACTAGTTGCAGCAAGCGGGGACTACTCTTCGTTTCAGTGTGCGGACTTCTCATTGCGGTGGCTTCTCTTGTTGTGGAGCACAGGCTCTAGGCACGCAGGCTTCAGTAGTTGTGGCGTGTGGGCTCAGTAGCTGTGGCTCGCGGGCTGTAGAGCGCAGGCTCAGTAGTTGTGTTGCATGGGCTTAGTTGCTCCGCGGCATGTGGGGTCTTCCCGGACCAGGGCTCAAACCCATGCCCCTGCACTGGCAGGCGGATTCTTAACCACTGTGCCACCAGGGAAGTTCCAGACAGGTTTAACTATTCTACAATATACATACACATACACGATGTTATACTTGTTTTTAAGATTTTAAAACTTAAAACTTTTAAGATCGTTAAACAGAATTTCTTCTGGATCTAAAATATTGCAAAGAACTGCCAAAGTTTTGTGTCATCACATATTTGCTTATAATAAATAGCCTACTAGAAATTGTATTTTCCTTTTATTGATTTTGGTGAGAAAAGAGCTAGCCTTTTGATACTACTCCAGTGAGAAGTGTTCTGAAAGCAGAAAGAGGGATATCACAATCAAACCTTAATTCCTACTCTCTGCCTCCTCCAAGATATTAGATGTTTCTCCCTTGGGTTTAGTTATGATGAGGAATTTGGGAGTTAGATGGTTCTTAATAATGGATAACTGAAATGAAGGGGAGGAAGTTAAGGAAATCTTACCTACATTGGATAGTGGTCAAGCTTTTATTAACAAACAATGTTAGCTACTAAATTTAGAATTCTCAAAAATTCCATTGTAAGATACATCCTGATTTTAGTGATATTAAAATGCAGGGGGAAAAAAAAATCACTCCAGTGAGGAGAGTTACTAGACAAAGAACTCTGCAAAACAGATAACAATTAAGATAATTCTAAGGCTCAACCCCTCATAAAGTGATAATAAACAATAGTGAAAAAACCAGACTATTCCAATATTGTTATAGTCGATGAAAATTACAAGTGATCTCAGGGCCTTAGGTTCAGGGACTCCTCAGAAAAAATATAACTAGGTTCATATTCTAGTTTCACAATGAGAAGGTACTTGAACGTGGGCAAGTGCTTAACCTATCTGTAAAACAGTGACAATACTAGACCTACCTCACAAGTCTGTTCTGAGGATTAAATCAGAAAATGAGAAGGATTAAATGAAAAGCACTGCCTAGCACATGGTAACCACTTAATTATTATTACCTATTAGGGAGAACAAAAATAAAATCTGAACTTTAGCTGCATGACTTCAAATTCAATCGAAAATAAAAATAAAGACTAACAATATTCCAATCGGTTTTTAGCTCAGTAAAATCCACAGAAATGCATAATTCAAAGCCAGTGATGAAACTATAAACGTAACCTGCCAAGTCATATTACATAAAATTAATGGCAATACTCAAGTTAACAAACTTCCCAGATGCTACAGGGTAAGAAAAAATATCGGGTTACGACCAAAACTTTTAATTTTCCTGGCAAGTAAGGTCAGTGATTTTTTTTTAAACATAGTGAAATTATGTTGACCATACCTGCCACTTAGCAAAAAAGTCCATTATTTCCTCATCTCCTTTAAAATATCAAGAATGATTAAGGCATTCTGTGTCCCAGATGTAAATCGAGTTTTTCATTTATATATTTCTATTAAATAATTTAAATAACCTGAAGCATAGCACTTAATTTTGAAATTACTCTAATATGAATATGAACCAGCTAGCTCAAGTATTATATCATTTTTCACAAAATAACAAACATAACAGCTAAAAGAACATTTGTCTACAATACACAGCGCCCGTAAGTATAGGGATTCAAACCATGGTACTGACTTCAGCTGAACTGTTAATTCAATCTTTAGATCTCTGGACAGCAAGATTCATAGAACCAAAAGTAGTAAATGACCACTACCACTTCCTTACCCCCCCCACCAAAAAAAAAAAACACACCAGTCATAAATTCTTGTGCCACCTATAATTTTTTTTTTTTTTTTTTTTGCGGTATGTGGGCCTCTCACCACTGTGGCCTCTCCCGTTGCGGAGCACAGGCTCCGGACGCGCAGGCCCAGCGGCCACGGCTCACGGGCCCAGCCGCTCCGCGGCACGTGGGATCCTCCCGGACCGGGGCACGAACCCGTGTCCCCTGCATCGGCAGGCGGACTCCCAACCACTGCGCCACCAGGGAAGCCCCCACCTATAATTTATAACTGGTCTAGCTTAGAGTCACTAGAAGAACTAAAAATTTTGGAACTAGCCAAAAAAAGAGTCTGAACATTATCTACCATTGTACTTTTTTATTAGCATACAGATCCAAAGCATGAAAAGTTTAGCAGAGCTGGCAATAAAACATTAATTAGTTATATCAGACAGGCTCTAAAGCAGAAGCTACAGCTGACAGGATGACTCATGGAGAATTCTTCATGGTGTTATTAGTTTTAAACTTGTGGACCTTGCAATACAAACCACAGAATGACAAGGAACAAGGAGCTCAGTTCTGTGTAAAATCCAAAAATGATTCACTAGAATGTAATGTAAGGTCTCAAATTAACTTTTAAAACATAGCTTGTATACTGCCACTTTTACTGAAGAACTTAAACACAAGACAGACCCTAAGTAAATGTCTCTTATTTCTTGGACATACTTTGACAAATCAAATAGTAAATTCTAAATTATTTTAATTCCCTCTGCCAGAGCTATTATAAACTGTATATTGGTTGTTTCTGAACTGGAAAAAGTAATTCACAATAAAAATAACAGCTTATTAAACTTTCACCTTTTTATTGACAATCTGGAACATTATCACTTTTGTGAGTATTTCCTGTAAGGTTTCTAAATAAATTTCCTTTGAGATCATGAGTATCACCATTAACTTAGTGTCTTTTTAGACTTCAAATTATTCACTCCAAAAGAAAAAAGAGTAAAAAAAAAAAAACTTGAAAAAGTCTGAGACCCTCAAACTACTTAAGTATCCTCATCTCATTAAATACCATTCAAACCATCAAATCCATTATTAAACAAATATCAGCAAGAAACTGGACTCTACGGAATAATCTCATGACTTAAAAATCAGGGACAATGTATGATTTTCATTAGATAAGGATTTAAATCTTAATCTTGTTTCATAACTCCCTATTTCAGGGTATGTTTGTGAAAATAAAAATGAGAGAGAGAATAAAAGGCCTCAATCTGGGATAGGCATGTTTCCCAACAAGATTTTACATAACATACATTAATATTAAATGTTCATATTTTGTAAACTGAAGTGACAATGTGCAAAATTTGTTAGGACAAGCTGCTTTCTTCTGCAAATTTGCAGGAAGATACAATTGTGCTTCTGAAGAAGTAGAAAGTCTTAGTTATTAGCTTTTTACCTTTTGCATTGAGGTGCCACTGAGACAAGCTTCAGCATTAATCAGAGCTTGACAATTTCATAAAATATAAAATTATAATATAAAATATGTCAAATAATATTTTATTTTCTATTATATAAAAAAGTTCTACTCAAAATTTAAATTATTATGTATCAGTTTAAAAATAGAATTCTGGGGCTCCCCTCGTGGCGCAGTGGTTGAGAGTCCACCTGCCGATGCAGGGGATATGGGTTCGTGCCCAGGTCCAGGAAGATCCCACATGCCATGGGCCACCTAGGCCCGTGAGCCATGGCCGCTGAGCCTGCGCGTCCGGAGCCTGTGCTCCGCAACGGGAGAGGCCACAACAGTGAGAGGCCCGCGTACCAAAAAAAAAAAAAAAAAAAAAAAAGAATTCTTTAGCAAGGAATACCAATTAAACAAGAAAACAAATTATCATGGATTTATCTTAAGTGCGCCTAAACATTTCTTATCAAGTGTCAACACAATTACAGGAATAGGACTCTTTTATTTATAAAATCTTGGGAGAAGGAAAAATAACCGAAACTACACTAACTCCCAAATCACAAAAGATTATTCTTGATCTCTGCTTACCTTCAGGTGTTGGTACTTGGTGTGCACTCATTCCTTGAATACAGGAAGGCTAATCACTGCCATAGCTATACTTAACCCAAGTTAAATGGCAAGGATTGCCCCCCAAATCACAAGAAAATATAGGGAATGAGAAAAGTATAAACTTAGTTCCCACATACTCTAAAAATGTTCACAATTTCCTTGAACTAAACCAACATTTGTCTATTTCTTTTGAGGAGATAAAAACCTCATACACTTTCCAGGAAGAACTCTAAGGGAATAAGGATTGAGCATATTCTATGTTTTCTACTTACGATTTGTATAAATTATATAAGAAATGCTTTATGGGTAAGTATTTTGATTACATATCCTTATATTTAAGTCATATTCCTTAGTTGGTGAAATATTTCTATAAATAATGAAAATTTGAGGCTATACGGATATAAAATATAGGTAAAGATAAGACTACTAAAAAAACTGATCACAGCCAATATCATTACAATTAAGTTTTCCATATAACACACCTTCCACATCCATAAAAGTGTTTTATTTTCTTCTGAGGAGATTATTTTTCATTGAAAATACTTTTACTGTCTATGTATACAATGAATGATCTGATGAAAATTTTGGTTTTAAACTAGAGACATTTCTCTTCATAAACACTTTGGTTCTGCCATCAAATATCAACAATTCCTCAATTCCTCTTAACTGTCCACTTAGTTTACCATAAAACCACACTTTCTGCTGCCAACCTGAATACCCCAAACTTTCAAACTACCGCAAAGAAAAAAAAAAAACCTCTAATTTTGTGGAGCAAAGGTGAGAAAATCAGTGATATGCATGCCATCTCACCCTTTCTTCTACAGAAGTTTTTCCTGATCTAAAACCAAGGAACTAGAGTTGAGGTATACTCTTATCAGTAACAATGGCTCACCAGAGCACTTAATCTGGAAAGGCAGAGAGAAAGGGTGTTTTAATTATTTTGACATTCTTCTTACATCATCCCAGAATTGAGAATCATTGCTTTACAAAGTTCAGTTCATTCTGAATTCACTGACATTCAGTTCCATTTTCTCCCTTAGATGCTAAAAATGTGACTTATCCTCTAACATGCTTAACACATAAGACTACTAATATTAATAATTTCTAAATAAACCTATGCTACTAATATCATTTTTATAACATTTTCAAGATAATTCCTCTCTCTCAAGGGATTGAGGAATGAGACTGTTATCTTTCCCAAAATGTAAAGTTTCCTATTAAGCAATGGTTCTCTACTTTTTAATATGAAAGAATATCTTTTATTCCCAAAGAAATACATGTACACAATTTAAAAATTAAAAAGACAAAACAGAAACCAAAAATCAGCTATAATCTCAACACCTAGCATTTTAATGAATATTTCCCCCATCTTTTCTCAAGATATAGATTACTGTATTTGTATATAGTATAAACAGTGTACAAACGTTCTCTTTATAAAACTTAAAGCATAACGGACATATTGTTTTGGTAATTTTTTAAACTTAATATCAACATAATTTTACATCATTACATTTTTCACTACAGCACTGGTTTTAAATTGTGCTGCATAAAATCCTAGAGGTTCGAAAGAGGTCCCTCAGAGGACAAAATTGGGTAGATGAAGACTCTAGGTTCCCTATACATCAGAGCTGCTTAGCTTTTATTTATTGTATATATTGAACTTACAAATGAGATAAAGATTTAAAAAAACAGGGCTCTAGATAATTCTTGATACCTGCAAAGTGCTTTGTGATATAGCTACTTAATTAATTTAACCAATTCCCATTTGTAAATATTTAGGCTAGATCCACTTTTTAGTATAATAAACAATGTTGTAACAAAATATCATTGTAATTCAAGTTATGCACTCCCTCTTGATTTCTTCCTTAAGATGAATTTATCTACAGTAAGGAATCCACATGGGAGTTTGGCTAGAAGTAAAGAGGAGTTTCTGTGTATACCAGGTAAACAGAAAAGAGAAGACACAGCAGTGTCTCAATCCCCCTAGCTCAATCCCATGAACTCATTTCTATCCCTTAAGGAAACACACAGAAGCAAGAAGCTGAAGGAGCTATTTTAGGAACAGACTTTGTAAGACAAAGGGCCAAGGTAACATTATTTTGGTGTCTGAGTGTCAAAGTTCGGCACAAAATAGGTGAAAGAGACTATTGCTGTTAAAAGTAAAAACAGACAAAGCAGAGATCCACATAATAGCAGTTAGAGGTATATTATCCACAAATTGAATAAATGCCAAAAAGCTACAACAAACTCATAATATTTTCAAATGAACTTGTATTTATTAATTACAACGCCATCATTGCATTTGAAAGAAAAGTAAGCAAAGATATGGAAGCTGCTTTACTTACACAGTATGGGAATTGCACTTAGTATATAGAGAAATTCTCAGTTCCCCTGCATCAAACATAGAAGCAATCCCTAAACTGGGAACCACTACACTTGTTATGCATTGAATTGTGTCCTCCAAAAAGATACGTTGAAGTTCTAACCTCTGGTACTTGTGAATGTGATCTCATTTGGAAACAGTCTTTTGCACACACTTTTGGTGTCATAGCTAAGAAACCTTTGCCTGGGCTTCCCTGGTGGCGCAGTGGTTGAGAGTCCACCTGCCGATGCAGGGGACACGGGTTCGTGCCCCGGTCTGGGAAGATCCCACGTGCCGCGGAGCGGCTGGGCTCGTGAGCCATGGCCGCTGAGCCTGCACGTCCGGAGCCTGTGCTCTGCAACGGGAGAGGCCACAACAGTGAGAGGCCCGCGTACAGCAAAAAAAAAAAAAAAAAAAAAAAAAAAGAAACCTTTGCCTAACACAAAGCTTTTCTTCTAAAAGCTTAATGATTTTCAATTTTACTTTCAGGTCTATGACATATTTTGCAATAATTTTTGTATAGGGCATGAGTATGGATAGAAATTTATTTCTTTGCATATGGATATCCCATTGTTCCAGCATCATTTGTTGAAAAGACCATCCTTTCTCTACTGAATTGCCTTTACACTTTCGTTGAAAATCAGTTGTAAATATATATGTGGGCCTATTTCTGGAATACCACAGAGGTGAAATGCCTTTCTTATCACATATCAAAGGATGTACAATATCAACGTGACATCACTAGCAATGTTAACCTTGATCATTTGGTTAAGCTAGCATTTGCCAGACTTCTCCCTGTAAAGTTCCTTTTTTCCCCTTTCCATACTCTACTCTTTAGAAGCAAGTCACTAAATCTAGTCCATACTAGGGGTTGGGAAGATTAAGCTCCATCTCCTGGAGGAGGCAGAATTTACATATGCTACTTGGAATTCTTCCCATAAGGAAAATTTGTGTCTTCTCCTCTTATTTATGCAATAATTTCTATCAGCATGAACTCATGTATACTTATTTTATATTTTGAGTTCTAATCCAATACTACATTATTTTCTTGCTCAAATGATTTCAGCTTCAGCCATTGAGAGTTCCTTCACCTGTATCCCTTTGACATGCCCCCACTGTTTTATTTTTTGAGCACTTCCTGTTTCTGGCACTACAAAGTGCTTTAGGCTCATCTTATATCCTCCCTACTCCAGCCCTAGAATCAACCATTTCTCTAAGGAGTCATTTTATTGGACAATGGTATTTAGAAACCAAGATCTGGGTGCTGAGTGTACTTGCTGCTACTGGGGTGTCAACACTTCTTGGCCCTCTCAGCAAACAAAGCTAAGAAATTCATGTGTGTATACTAACTCTGCATCTGCATATTTATTAAGCTAAACATGAGTTCTATCCATCTGCATATTTATTAAGCTAAACATGAGTTCATACTGATGTCTCTGATTCTAATCCAGTACTACAGAGTTCATTCACCTTCCCTCTTTGCTTAACTTCCCAATCTGACAGTGAGAAATCTAGCTCCCATCTATGTATATGTTTATATATATATATATATATATATATATACATACACACACACACGTCTTTTATATGTTCATATATATGTATTTTATATGCTATTTATATATTATATAATACATAGGTATATATACTTATGTATTATATATTAATATTGTTGGGATTTATAAAATTCCAAACCATAATTCACCTAAATTGTTAAATTTACTGGCATGCTATTCATAATATTCCCTTATAATCTTTTTTTTTTTTTTCTTTGCGGTACGCGGGCCTCTCACTGTTGTGGCCTCTCCCGTGGCGGGGCACAGGCTCCAGACGTGCAGGCTCAGCAGCCATGGCTCACGGGCCCAGCCGCTCCGCGGCATGTGGGATCCTCCCGGACCGGGGCACGAACCCGTGTCCCCTGCATCGGCAGGCGGACTCTCAACCACTGCGCCACCAGGGAAGCCCCCTTATAATCTTTTTAATATTTATAGAATCTGTAGTGATATCACCTCTCTGATTCCTGAAATTGGTAATATTTGTCTTCTCGTCTTTATTCCTGATCAGCCTGACTAGAGATTTAACAACTTTACTGATATTCTCAAAAGAATTAGCTTTCGCTTTCACTGTCTTTCTCTACTGTTTCTACTTCATTGATTCCTACTCTGATCTTTATTTTTTCTTTCTTCTGCTTAATTTGGTTTAAATTTCCTCTTATTTTTCTAGTTTCTTAAAACAGAAGTTGATGTCACGGACTTTAGACCTTTCCTCTTTTCTAATAGGTATTTAATGCTATAACTTTCTAAGTAATGCTTTAATGGCATTCCACAAGTTCTGATATTTTGTGTTTTCATTTTAATTCAGCACAAAATAATTTCCCTTTTGATTTCTTCTTTGAGCCATGGGTTATTCAAAATTCTGCTGTTTAATTTCCAAATATTTGGGGGCTTTCCAGAAATCTTTCTTTTATTGATTTCTAACTTAATTCCATTGTGGTCAGGGAACATACTTTGTATGACTTAAATCTTTTTAATTTATTCAAACTTATTCTGTGGCCCAGAATATGGTCTATCTTAGTAAATGTTCCACAGTGCACTTGCAAAAAAAAAAAAAAAAGTGTATTAGGTTGTTGGCTAGAGTGTTCTATAAATGCAATTAGATCAAACTGGTCAATAGTGTTAAGTATTCTGTATCCTTGCTGACTTTCAGTCTACTTCTTTCAATTATGGAGGGATACTGAAATCACTGTTAATGATTGTACATTTGTCTGTTGTGGTTACATCAGTTTTTGTTTCATGAGTTTTAAAGCTCTGTTAATAGATGCATAAAAGTTTACAACTGCTATGTTTTCTTCTCCTTTATTGACCCCTTTATCATTATGAAATGACCTTCTTTATCCCTCATAATATTTTTGCTCTGAAATCTACTTTATCTGATATTAATGCAGTCATGCTAACTTTACTTTGATTAGTGTTGGCATAGCATATCTTTTTCTATCCTTTTACTTTTAAATTGTGTGTATTTATTTTTAAGATGTGTTTCTTGTAGGCAGCATATAGTTGGGCTTTGCTGTTTTATCCAATCTGATAATCTCTGCCTTTTAATCGAGGTGTTTGGGCCATTTACCTTTAATGTGATTACTGATATGGATAGGTTTAAGTCTATCGTGATTGGTATTTGCTTTTCATTTGTCTCATCTGTTCTTTGTTTCCCCTTTTCACTTTTTTCCACTTTCTCTTGGATTCAATTATTTAAATCAATTAATCGATTGATTTTTTCCAGCTTTATTGAGAAATAATTGACACACGCCACTGGATAAGTTTAAGGTGTACAGCATGAAGACTTAATTTACACATATTGTGAAATGATTACCACAATAGGTTTAGCTAACAAACATCTCTTAAAGATACAATAAAAAGGAAAGAAGAAAAAAGGATAAAAAATTTTCTCCTTGTGATGAGAATTCTTAGAATTCATTCTCTTAACAACTTTCCTACAAGTTATACAGCAGTGTTAACTATAGTCATCATGGTGCATCATGTTGCTTTTTTTGTTTTTTGTTTTTGTGTGTGTGTGTGTGTGTGTGTTTTTGCGGTACGCGGGCCTCTCACTGTTGTGGCCTCTCCCGCTACGAAGCACAGGCTCCAGACATGCAGGCTCAGCGGCCATGGCTCACGGGCCCAACCGTTCCGCAGCATGTGGGATCTTCCCGGACCAGGGCACGAACCCGTGTCCCCTGCATCGGCAGGCGGACTCTCAACCACTGTGCCACCAGGGAAGCCCCATCATGTTGATTTTTAAAACAATTTTAATATTCTGTTAACTTGTTTGACTCTCTCACTAAACCTTAAATTATCTGAAAGGGAAAACGATGTTCTATCTGATTTTGTATTCCAATTAACTAGTAGAGTGCTGAGCATATATGTGACAATTCAATACAGGTTTACTAAATGAATTCATTCATTAAAAAAATTTTTATTTAGAATTACAGAGGATATAAGTGATTCCCAATCCAGAAACCATAATTTTACTCTACGACTATCTTATCTACTACTTTCCTCAGAGCCAAGCTGACTCAGAGAAAGATGACTCCATTTCCAGCAAAAGAGATGGAACTTTTTGGCCTAATGTAATTCCATTCTCGGGTAAGTGATTGATTCAGAAAGCGATTGGAGAATAGAAACAAAGTTTACCAGACACATCTGTGAAAGTATTTTCTTACTCTTAAGAGAGAACCACATGAAACTTCTTTTCCCCTCCCACTGGATGTGAATGAGGAAGCGAGTAGCCCTAACTTGCTAGTTAGCATCCAATCTTAAAGGTTAGTTTAAGATGAAGCTGACAATGATGGCAAACGTGGAAAAATGGAAAGAACCTGGGCCACTGACACAGTTAAGCCACTAAGTCAAAAATCCCTCAACCCTCCCTCTAGACTTTTTATGTGAGCCAGTAAATGTCCTTACTGCTTAAGTCAGTTTGACTTAGTTCCCGTTACAGGCAGCCAAATGCATACTGAGTTACAGGAACAGCAATCTGTGCCAAAGCAGTTCTAGACACTAGAGGTTCATCGGTGAACAGATAAGGCCTCTGCTCTCAAGAAGCTTATATTCTACAAGACAACAGACCAAACAAATAACTGTACCAAATAATTTCAGATAGTGGTAAGCGCTATGAGAAAAATAAAAGACATGTAACTGTGATTAAATGAGTTAATTTAGTTTATTCAAAAAAGACCTCTAAAGCATTTGAGCTGAGACATAAATGAGGTAAAGGAGCCAGCCATGAGACGATCTGGAGCCAGAGGTTTACAGGCCAAGGGAACAGCCAGTACAAAGGTCACAAGGGAGAAGAAGCTTACTGTTTTCAAGAAATACAAAGTCCACCGTGGCTTGAGCATAAAGACCAAGAGAGAAGTACTAAGACAAGATCAACAGATCTTTTGACAGGAACCAGATAATGTAAGAATATGAGCCATGTCAACAAATTCTGATTTTATTCAAAGTACAATGGAACACCACTGTAGGTTTTTAAGTCATGACCTGATTTATGTTTTAAAGGAGCCCTCTAATGAATGAACTTTCATATTCCACAGATGTGAACACTAAGAAAGTTTAGTTCAGTCTATGTTTACAGTAACAGTGTATTTTGCCCCCAAAATCAAATACTTATGAGGCACCTAATATGTGGAGAATACTATATAAAGTTTATAATGTTGATATATTCTGTCCCCACCAAGCATGAATTCCACATTATCTTGAAGTTAGGAAAAAGAATAAAATGAGGAAACTAGCAAAGAAAGGGGGGGGTAGCTGTTAGATTATCCTTTCTATCCTAATTTCTCTAGATAATATCTGAAACTCATAGACTCAATTTTTTAAATTTATTTTATTTATTTTTTTTTTGGCTGCACTGGGTCTTCATTGCTGTGCGCAGGCTATCTCTAGTTACAACAAGAGGGGATACTCATCGTTGTGGTGCGCAGACTTCTCATTGAAGTGGCTTCTCTCGTTGCAGAGCACAGGCTCTAGGTACATGGCCTTCAGTAGCTGTGGCACGCGGGCTCAGTAGTTGTGGCTCACGGGCCGTAGAGCACAGGCTCAGTAGTTGTGACTCACAGGCTTAGCTGCTCCGCGGCATGTGGGATCTTCCTGGGCCAGGGCTCGAACCCGTGTCCCCTGCATTGGCAGGTGGATTCTTAACCACTGCACAACCAGGGAAGCCCCTCAATTTTTTTTTTAAGCATAGCATGACTGAGAGCCATCTGGTAAACTTAGAACCATAGCTCAGCCATTTAGTCTCTGCCCAGGCAAGTGCTTCAGCCCTGTTCTAACACAAGTGTTTGGATTTTTCCAAGAGCTGATGTCAGGGCTTTTCACAGAGACAGAATGGCATTTACAGGCCAGAGAAGGAAAAAGGTTTCCCCAGCAGCTATGCTCAATGTGGCCTTTGTACTGTTCCACTGCTAATGGCAGGAAGACCCTGCTAGATAAAGCTATTTAGTTCCTGAGAAAAATTCTACCCTGGGAGGGTGAATGGACAGATTCCCCATTAAGGGAATCCAGCTTAGTTTTCTATCAGCGCTCAAACCCAAATTTAAATGGGCTCATCATCAGAACAAAGGTTTCTGAATTCTTATGAGAAAAATCGTTCTGCTGAACTTGTATTTTAAAGAAGAGATAAACTGGCTGGAAATAAGCATAAATTAGAGAGGTAAAGAACAACACAGTAGGACTTCCCTGGTGGCGCAGTGGTTAAGAATCTGCCTGCCAGTGCAGGGGACACGGGTTCAATCTCTGGTCCAGGAAGATTCCACATGCCATGGAACAACTAAGCCTGTGCGCCACAACTACTGAGCCTGCGCTCTAGAGCCTGCGAGTCACAACTACTGAGCCCGCATGCTGCAACTACTGAAGTCCACACACCTAGAGCTCGTGCTACACAACAAGAGAAGCCACCGCAATGAGAAGCCCACACACTGCAATGAAGAGTAGCCCCCTCCTGCCACAACTAGAGAAAGCGCACACGCAGCAATGAAGACCCAACGCAGCCATAAATTAATTAATTAATTAATTTTTTAAAAAAGAGTAACACAGTAAGCTGGTCCATATTTCTTGAGGTTAGATTCCCTGAAAAATACTCATTTGGGAAGAATGGTTATTAGCTGAGGAACACTCAATACCTTCAGGTTACACTTGGTAGTTAAAAACTATGTTAGGCAGATTGCTCCAAATATACGTTCTCCATTACCCAGGATAAGAGTAATCATTAACAGTTAAAATCATGA
Source organism: Phocoena sinus (assembly GCF_008692025.1). Lineage (NCBI taxonomy): Eukaryota > Metazoa > Chordata > Mammalia > Artiodactyla > Phocoenidae > Phocoena > Phocoena sinus. The sequence goes on from NC_045770.1 coordinate 12,411,039, forward strand.
TTATATTAGCTAAAACGTACTTGAGTACTTACCATATGCCAGTCTCTGCATGAAGTATTTTATACGTATATATTAGTTAATTTTATTCTAACAAAAATTCAGAGAGAGAAATATTATTTTTAGCTTCTTTTTATAGTAGGAAACTGTGAGATTCAAAGAAATTAAGTAACTTATACAAGTTATATAACTAGTAGATGGAGGACTTCTGACTGAAATCCTCATAGTCTAACTAGAGTCCCTACTGTCAACCTCTAGACTACTACCTTACAAGAAAACATTATCTTCCCTTTGTATAGTTTTTTACAGTTAACTAAAAGTTTTCACATGAGTGAGAATCAGAAAACTATATCTGGTATAACTACAAAATATTTAGCTAGAAAGGTATTCATACCCTTCATTTGTTTTAGGCAAAGATAAGCCAATAAAAACTGGTTATGAAAAAATTCCCAACCCTACAGAATCTGTGTCTCCAAATCTCAAAGCTTGGTTGAGAATTTAGTTAACATATACTTGCCACACGGGCAACTTGCCAGCTATGCATCTAAGGAGAAATCTATTTCCACCTGAATGTGTTTATTCATGGCAATGTTCTCACAAACCACTCATTCCTTCAACGCAATAAATATGCATTAAACTCCAGGTAAAGATGGAAAAGAACGAAAGCAGTTTTACTCCACTAGCCTTCCTCAACACTAAAAGCAAAAATAGAGGGGAAAAAAATCCATCTTCCATGAAAGAAGGACATGAGTATAACCTTAAACCACTAACTACAAAACATATCTGCCAAATCTATTAAATTCTCGATGCATACCAAGGAAGTCTTAGCAGACCTGAACAGGAATCAGATTTCCTTAAGCCTAAGGATCACAGATCTGAAATGAAGATCTAACTATCCTTTGACTAGGAACACAACATCCAGATGTGTGGCTAGAACAAGGCAATAGCGGGTCTCTGTAGAAACAGAACAACAGGACAAAGTAAAATTAAAAGGAAAACGAAACAAAACAAAACATGTTGAAACATTCCTAGGTTTAGGAAAATGCTGGAGGTAAAGTGGAGATAACGATAGAAACACAGAGCAACTGCCACAAAACACAGAAAACCCTGTGACCTCAAGAACTTTGCTGTGAGCCACACAGGCCTTTTGAACACTAACAGAAAAGAACAGTAGGTAACAGGAAAATGGAATAGTTAATAGTAATAGCTAACACTTACCGTGCATGTAACATACGCCAGTAACTGTTGCAACTAATTTATATATATATATATATATATATATATATATATATATATATATAAAAATTCATTTGATCCTCAGTAAATACTACTATTATCCCTGTTTTAAATGAAGAAACTAAGGAACAGAAAAATTAAGGAACTTGCCCAAGGCCAGATAGTAAGCAGAGAAGCTGAGTTGTGAACCCAGACCTTACAGTTCTAGAGCCTTGTTCGTAACCATTATGCTTTACAGGGATAAAAAGAATATTCAAAAATATATTTTTAAAAATTCAAAAAAATACAGAATAATTTGTGTCTGAAGATGAGAAGGATACAGTGCACCTTATAAAAACAGGCACAAAATAATCAACCCTAACACATACACTGTTAAAGTTATAGAAATTTAAGATTTTTAAATAAAGTTATATGAGCACCTAGACAAATAAATGTAAGTTATGTGCAAATGGGAAAGATTAAGTTAGCCTCAAGATTTCTCCACAGTAAGACTCCACATGCTAGAAGATATGACTCCAGTGTGAGAAGAGAAATGACACAATGTCTAAATTTCCTTTAAAAGTTTTTATACATACTGGAAATAGAAATAAAAGAAATCTTTAGAGAAATAAGGTAATAAAGCACCTATGAGCTCTTCTTGGAGAGGAGGGAAAATCTACTTAAAGCCAAAATCCATCCAATAAAAAACAGTCAAAATAAACAACTCAGGAATGTAGAAGCTAAGGTGAGAGAACTGAGGGTAAGCACTAAATCAACTAACATACAGAAATTAATACATACTTGTAACAAAAGCCAACCCCCCACTGCCATCCAGTGAAAGATGAGTGTTTCCTCAATGGAGAATCTGTCTTAATCTTGTGCCCTCACTATACCCCATATTGTACTCATTTTTTAAAAAGCATTTATTTGTTGATCTATCACCCATCCTACCCCTAACCTGCAGGAATATAAACTCTATGATGTAAGGATCTCTGGTTCACTGCTATATCTCGGGACAGTACCAGGCACAGAGTAGGTGCTCAATAAATATTTGTCTAATGAAAGAATGGATATTAGACATTGTCAGATGGACTTCCTCTCCTTCTGGGCCCCAACCAACTGCCGTCTGGGCATATGCATTTAGATATCCCACTGGCATCTCAAATTCAATAAATCTATAACTAAATTCTTACTCTGCCTCTCAAAACCTGCTTCTCCATCTTAATAAACAGACCTCCATCCACCTAGCTGATCCAGTCAGAAATCTAGAAATCATTAGTGACAGCTTCCTCTCCGTGAGGCCCCACATCCAATGCATCCAACTCTCCATCCATCCAACAATATTTATTGAGCATTAACTGTATACCAGGCACTGATCTAGAAACTGAAGACACAAAATAAATGTCATTATTTTCAAGGAGTTAACATCCATCATCAAAGTCTACCGATTTTACCTTTGATACATATCTCATTTGTCTTTTTCTGACCTTCACCATTGCTAGCCTAGAGCTAGCCATCTCATCTCAAACCTGGACTACTGCAATAGTTTAATAGGCCTTGCCACTTCTAGTCTTGCACACATCCTCCAATTCATTTTCCCATACAGCAGCCATATAATTTCAGAACACCAATCTTAACATGTCCTCCCCCACTTAAATTCTTTCCCACTGCATTCAGGAAAAAATCCAAACACCAAACATGACATGCAAGGCCCAAATATGAAACATAACTCTTGTTACCTTTCTAATCTCAACCCTACCACTCTCCTGCTCACTGCCTATGCTCCAGCCACAATGGCCTACCTTTAGTGCTTCACGTGCATGCTTCCCCCCAAAAGGATATCTTGTATTCTGCTCTGAGACACTCTCCCTACCAGCCCAACTCCTGCGTATACTTTAGGTCTCTGCTTAAAGGGTGCTACCTCAGAAAGGCCTTTCCTGACCTCTGCTCTCCAATTTAAATTAAGCTCCTCCTGTTATTGTCTCCCATAATCACCCTTTTCTTTCTTTTTTAATACCGTTTACCACATTTTATAATTATTTAATTATTTTGTGTTTAATGTTGGTCTGTATCATTAGACAGCTCTGTAAGTACACAGTAAATCCAGCACCTGGCATAGCTCCTCAAAGTGTTCAATAAGTATTTGTTGAATGAATTAATAATTCAACCAAAGAAAAGAGTCAACTAGAGAAATTATAAGCAAGGGAAGAAGCATACACTGATGTGTTTGGAGAAAATGCAAGTAGCTCAGTATGGCTGGAGTATGGGGGTTGGGTGGGAGGAGAGTAATGATGTCTGGAGAGAATAAACAGTAAGCAGATCAAAGGCGGTCTATATACCGTACGGAGGAATTCAAACTTCGGTCTGTAGAAAGGTTCTTAATCCAGGTTTCAGCTTCTATAGGTACTGAAAATTTTAGACTATAAGACTCTCTAGAGAGGGTTTCAAAAGAGGTCCATAACACTCTTCCTCCAAAAAACCACTGCTAAAGACAATGCAGGAACACCAACAGATTGTAAGCCAGGCAGTAATATGATCCAGTATGTATTTTAGAAATACCGCCTTGAAAACAGCATGAAGAATGGGCAGGAAAGGTATGAAGCTGAGTGCTGGAAAACTAATTAGAAAGTAATAATATTACAGATTAAAAAATGATGAAGAGTCCAATAACAAAGGAAATGAAGAAAAGGGGATAAATACCAAAAATAATACTATGAAAATGAGCACTGAAGTTCCAGCAGATTTAGGAAAAAAGGTGGAAAAGGATTTTGGCTTAGATAGCAAGACATTTGACTGTGCCACTCACCATGGAAAGAAATGCAAGAGCAGGTTTTGGAAATAAGCAGTTTTATGTTAGTCAAGGTACCTGCAGGACATCATAGTAGACATGTCTACTAAGGACTGGAGTTCAGAGAAGAGACTGATTTGGCAATTCAGATTTGGATGACATCGCCATGACAGCAGAAATCATGAAACTACATGAGACTCCCCAAGAGATTCACTTAACATCATCTGTAAAATGTAAGGATTAGACTAAATCTGAGATATACTGCTAAAGAAGTTATATGATTTTACTCCTTATTATTGATTTTTATGGAATCAAAATATCCATAAACTTATAAAAAAGCTTTATTTTAAAGGACATTTTATGTATCTATAGTTTCTACTTCCCCATCATGTTCTTATAATATTTTTGACTTCAAATTTATGTCACAACAATTACATAGCAGAAAAAATACTAAAAATGTTTAGTTATGATGTCCCTTGCAATGCCAGAATATTGCAGTGGTGGAATTCACCTGTTAAAAGAGTATTATATGAAAAATACTCCGAAAGCCTTTCTTCTTAAAAAATGTAAATGTCATCTTTTCTACTTTTAAAAACCTTTATTTAATTTGAGCAACAGTGTTATAAATTACATTTCTAGTTCTTATAACAATAAACACTCATGAAAAGCCTAACCTGGTAAATGGCATCTATAAAACACCCTACAGCTAACATCATGCTTAATGTGAAAAATGGAATGCTTTCCCCCTAGGATTAGGAACAGGACAGGGGTATCTCCTCTAACCACTTTTACTCAACACTGTACTACTCTAGCCAGTGCAGTAAGTCAGGAACAAGTAACTAAAAGGTATCCAGATTGGAAAGGAAGAGGTAAAACTGTCTTTATTCACAGATTACATAATGATCTACGTAGAAAACTCTATGAAATCAACAAAAAAGCTACTAGAACTAATTAATAAGCTTAACAGGACTGTAGGATTCAAAATCAATAATCAATTGTATTTCTGTATATTGTACTAGCAATGAATGATTAGAAATTAAAGTTGAAAAGACAATACTATTTATGATAGCATTAAAATATTAAATATTTAGGGTAAATCTGACAAAAGATATATGAGACCTGAAAATGGAAAACTAGAAAACATGGCTGAGAAAAATTAAGACCTAAATAAGTACAGTGATATGTCATGTTCATGGACTGGAAAACTCAATATCGTTAAGACATCATTTTAACAACACTGATTCAACAAGATCTACAGATTCAACGTAATACCAATTAAATTTCCAACATGCTTTTTTTTCAGTAATTGACAAACTGATTCCAATGTTAATGTAGAAATGCAAAGGGCCTAGACCAGGTAACGATTTTGAAAAAAGAAGAGCATAGAGGACTAACTCTATTTGATTTCAAGACTTATTATAAAGCTACAGTAGTCAAGACAGTGTGGTTTTGGGGTCAAGACAGACAAAGAAATCAATAGAACGGAATAGAGACTTCATGTATATGGACAACTGATTTCCAACATAGGTTCAAAGGGAATTAAATGGAGAAAAGACAGTTTAAGAAATGGTGCTAGACTTTTGAATATTCATATGTAAAAATATATACTTCAATCTACACCTCAAGCCATATTAAAAATTACCTCAAAATGTATCACAGACCTAAAAGTAAACTTAAAACTATAAAACTTCTAAAAGCAAATACAGGAAAAATATCAGTTAGGTAAATATTTCTTAGACATACCAAAAGCATAATCCATAAAAGAAAATACTGACAGACTGAGATTTAAAGTTAAAAACTTCTATCTTTGAAATGTGAACTACATCTCAATTAAGCTTTTTAAAAAGAGAGAGAATACCAAGCAAATGAAAAGACAAGCCACAGACTGGGACAAAATATTTCCAAATCATATATATAATAATGGACTCATATCCAGAATATATAATGAACTCTTACAACTCAATATTAACAAAGAACACAATTAAAAACAAGATTTGAATAGATAATTCATGAAAGAAGACACAGGGATGGTAAATAACACATAAAAAGATGCTCAACGTCAACTGATCATGAGATGAAATGCAAATAAAAGCTACAATGATACCATTACACACCCACTAAAATGGCTGAAATGAGAAAGACTAACAATACCAGGTATTGGTGAGGCTTTGGAGCAACTGGAACTTTGCTGGTAGGAATGTAATACAATAAAACCACTTCAGAAAACTAGTTTGGCAGTTTCTGAAAGAGTTAAATACACTCTTACCACATGATTCAGCCATTCCACTCCTAGGTGAAATGAAAATATATGTCCATACAGAGACTTATATGTCCAAAGCAAATTTATTCTTAATAGTCCAAAACTTGAAAATAACCCAAATGTCCATCAATGGGTAAACAAATTGTGGTATATCCATACACTGGAATATTATTCAGCAAAAAAAAAAAAAGGTATGAACCATTGATACACACTACACCACGGACAAATCTTAATGTAATTATGCAGAATAAAAGAAAAACAAAAAGAGCATACACTGTAAAATTCCAATTATATAAAATTCAAGAAAATGCAAACTAATCTAAATGACAAAAAGCAAGAAAATAGAAACTAATCTATAATGACAATATCAGTGGGTGCCTGACGATGGGTGGGGAGGGTTGGGAGGGAAGAATTAAAAAAGGTATGGGGTGATGGATATGTCTATTATCTTGATTGGGGTGGACAGTTTCCCAGTTGTGTGTGTATGTGTGTGTGTGTGTGTGTGTATGTATATATATATATATATATATATATATATATAAACATATCAAATTTTATACTTCAGACATATACAGTTTATTATACATCAATTTTTACCTCAATAAAGCTACTGAAATCTCAGAAAGTCTAACATTCAAATGAACCAAAACTACCAGTTAACATAACGTCATACTTCATAATGTCATACCTAATGTCATACATTATGTCATATGACATAATGTCATAATGTCATACATAATGTCATGAAATATCTTTTAAGTAAAAGACTCAGTGGGGTTTGAATATTTTCTGTCCATTGTAAATTAATAACATTTGAAAGTATACATAAATTAACAGATAAACCAAAAAGGAACTTTGCTACTATGTTTTTCTTTGCGTATGTGAAAGAATCTAAAAATGCTTTAGTATTTTAAAATACAATATTGGGTAAACCTATGGTTGGCAAGTTCTATACTATCAATAATTTTGTATGGGGAAGTTCTAACAAATTTAAGTTTACTTGCCTAAACTCAATTGTTTTGTAGGTTTTCTTCTTTTCAAAACTCTCACACTAATTAGTTCCTTAAATGGTCATTGTAATAGTAAAATGAATAATGCTAGCCCCAAGAGAATCTGTTTGTATTAAAAAGTATGAAGTTACTTATATATCTCACCAATGTACTATAAAAGTCTATTATTCATTCATTCAATAAATGAATTTATAACTGCATACTATGTACTCAGGCACTAGTCTATGTCCTTGCAATGTATCTGGGGGAAAGGGAAGAGGGAGACAATAAACAACAATGATTTAATATATAAATGTATACTGTAATATATTAGGTGGTGATATGCACTACAGAGAGCCTCTGAAGAAAAATCAGAGCAGGTTATAAAGGATCAGGAGTGGAAACTAAATATATTTATAATAAAAACTTGAAAGTAATGATATTTGTTTCCATAAGTCACACATGAAAATCTCTTACATGGAATACAATCATATAATGTTAGAACTGAACTTTAGGTGACCTAGTCCAACCTTGACATTTTATAAATACGATGCTAAATTTTTTATCCATTCAATTCCTGGCGGAGACTAGGATCTCCTGCTCACTCTATTGTCATCACTCTTTGTGATGTCAAATAATTGTGATAAAATGTTTTAATCCACTCATATTAAAACTACAGAAAGAGTTTTAGAGTTTGACTGACCTGGGCTTCATCACTTTATGGTTTTGTTACTTATGATGAATTATTTAACCTCTCAAAATATAAATTTCCTCATCTATAAAAGAGGGATGGAGATAGTTTTGTGATGATGTTATTATGAGGATTAAATGTAGTAGTTTACGTAAAATACCTGCATGTCAGTACGTAAGTATATAACCAATATTTGTATTCCAGCACACACACACACACACACACACACACACATAAAAAAAATAATGCATGATATGCATAGGTTTTTTATACCCTCTGCTACACTATAAACCATGTTTATATCTAAAGTACTAACGTAATGTAAACTCAATGAGCATTTGTTACTTTATTAGTATTCTAAGGAAACAACCAGCTTTCAAAATGTGGCAAATAGTATGATAACTCATATCACTATGATGGAGATAATCAAACTAACTGAAAGCTTCAGAGTATACTTTAAAATGTTTTTGGTCTCTCATTTCTCAACAGAAAAGTCTGTAGCACTAAACACTTTTTAGTATCATAAACTATGGTCCTGGGTCTTTCTGTTTAAAATAAAACAGCTTCCACCATGAAGAACACCTTCAAAAGAAAGCAAAAAAGCCTGCGGCATTTTACACCACTTCTACTTTTTACATTCATGCCTCTGCTCCTGTATTCACAGATATGAATGCAAAAAAACAAAAAAACCCTCAGAATTGCAATTCCAAAGCCATCACATAGTAATCTGGCAGCTTCTTCTCATTTATAACCAACATTTTAGCTGATAAGAGCAAAAATACCACAAACTGAACAAAGGATAAAATAATTCAAATTGATAAGAGTGTTTGGTATCATGGATATCTTCACCATTTCCAAATGATTGTATATTTCAAGTTAGCTTCAAATGAAAGAAAAATCATGAAGATTACTCTGTAAAAACATTCCCTTCCCCCACTATAGGATTAATCCCTGGCCCCCTCATATCCCATCCAAGGTCTCTTAGGTATCAAAGGGAAACAAGCATCCTGAAGCTTCAGATAATTAACTCACAATTTATAGAATAATAAATCAGAATCCCTAGCTAAGGTTCAAGAAAAGTTATGTCAATTCAGTTCTCAAAAGGTAAAAGAAGGATGCTGCTTCCTAACCTTTTGAATAAAAATATCCCTGCAATGCTGGATGTTAAAACCTTTGTTCTCAAGCTAAGCAATTAAAGCACAGATTTTTAAAACTAGGAATTTTCTTCCTTTAGGTCAAATTAGTCTCTTTAAACATGAAAAAAAACCTTAAAAGCTATTTTAAGAATAGTGAACAATGTAAAATACCCTCTTTCTTTTAAATTTTATTCCTCTTTTGTAAGTACATCCCTTTCACTAAAGCTATTTTTCTACCATTTTGCTACATTTCATACACCACCGAGAAAACAAAGACTGCTGTAGATTACCTGGATCACCGGACAAATCAGCAGACAAGTAAACGCTCAAAAGGCTCGTTTCCATGGAGTAGAGGAGAATGAAATCCTCACTAAAACACCACTCCCTTAGCATTCCTAGGCTTTTCCTTTATATATACTCGACATCCTTGGAAAGGCATTTGTCGGATGATTTTACTGACCACAAGAGGGATGATATGAAGAAACTCCACCTCTTCTCCACCCCCCAATCATCCACCACCATCAACCGAAGCCCAACACTGCGCTGCTAATGGAAATGCAAAGAACAGCATGCACACACACTGCTCTAAAAGATTACACTGTAAAATTACATAAATGATAAATAAAGCAAAGATGCAGCTGGCAATATGTTAAGGGGGTGGGCCAAGCAGCTCCCACAATTTAAAAATACTTGTAAATGGTCCAATTCTAGAGCCACAAAAAATTAATTTTCTTCATAATTTCCTGAATAAAGTATGATTTTTAGAAAAACATACAGTGTCTCTATCAAAAATGGAGTTCCTCATATATCTTAAAATTTTGTTGTTGCCACTGTTCCTTTCCCTAAAGCCAAATAAACCAAATACATTAGGATTAACCCAAAGAGTCTCCTTTTGTTGGTAGTGTGACCCCTTCAAAGATACTCTGGAACAAGAGGTGGGGGTGAAAGAGAAACAGATAAAAAATGGGAGGAGGAAAAATATTTTCTGACCCAATAAGCCTAATTAAGTTTGTAAGCAAGGCTGAGAGGATTGAAATTTCTTCATGCTACTCTGTCAACTTGTGTTTGATTATTGTAAATCTTCCCTGGTCTCTAAATATGCCCCAGGCACTGTGATGTCTGGCATTCTGTTAACTAGCATCCCTGCCACTTACACTAGAATGAGGGAGGGACAATACACACACTCATTCCATCTAATCCCTAGAAGCCATGTAATTCTTCTATACACTAATTTTCCCCAAACACTGTTCTCTAACAAATGCACTGACACACTAAGAACTTAGACTCATTAGCCTCTACCTTCCTTTTCTGAAGAATCAACACAACTTGACAATTTGCACACACATAATTCCTGGGATCAATGCATTAGTAATGAATGAAAAACATACTCTTTGTTTTATAAAACACATTCCCTAAAACATTTGGATATATCTAATTATAAGTTAAACCCAGTAATCATGTCATTCACATAAATTATAGCCCAGAGTTCTATGAATTTATGGATGAATTCACAGAATCTCAGAACCACAAATAGTGATCTACGAAGAATCGCCTTCTAAGAAAGCACACCATGGCAAATGTAGCTTGTAAAAAATAAAAGAATAACGAAAGGATAGATAAATTAGTAGATTTTACAGATTTTTTAAACTAGAGACTGATTTTAATGCTCTCCTTGGGCAAGATTAAAGGACAGATTTACTGAATTTATGGTTTCTAAGTACTTAATAGAGAAGTAGTGATATGATTTACCACACAACCATACAACCCAGAAATCACACTTAGGTGTTTACCCAAGTGATGTGAAAATTTATGTTCACACAAAAACCTGTCCATGGATGTTCACACCAGCTTTATTCATAATTGCAAAAAACTGGAACTAATCAAGATGTCCTTCAATGGCGGAATGAGTCATCCACACAACAGAATACTCTTTAACAATTTTAAAAGAATGAACTATTAATTCACACAACAATATGGATAAATCTTAAATGTATTTTATTATGTTCAAGAAGTCAGGTGCAAAATCCAAAGATTTTCATCCCATTCCATTCATATGCAACTCTAGAAAATGCAGAAGTTAAAAACAGATAAGACAAAAAACAGATTAGCAATTACCAGGGACTAGGGGAGGGGAGAGTGACTGACTACAAAGGGGACACACAAGGGAACACTCAGAATGCAGGATCTGTTCTGTATAATACTAGGGTGGTGGATACATGACTCAACTCTTTTGTCAGAACCAACAGAACTGCACATTAGGAAGAATGAACTTCACTGAATGCTGACTGTACAACAACAACAAAAACCATCAATCAGACGGTTGGAAGATTCCAAGATGAAATGTGGACTGTGACAAATGAATCTAACAGCATTACAAATTATGGCATACCTGCACCAAAGGGACGGGGGAGGGGAGGAGCTGACCTAACTAACTTTGGAAAACAATGTTTTGACTGGAAATTGTAAGGCTAATAAACAAAAATAAACACTGTACTCTAAATGGAAAATGTGTTTCTCGTGGGTATACGGAGTAATGGTTCTAAAATAGCTTTTCATGTATACTGGAGTTGAACAAATAAGTAAATGGATAATGGATGGTCAGAGCCAGGTTTCTCACTGTCAGATAGGGAAGTTACACAAGAAAGGAAACAAGAAAGGAAGAACAGAGTGAACCCTGTGGTACTGGATTAAAATCAGAGATCAGTATGAACTCATGTTCAATTTAATACAGATACAAATGCATACAGAAACAATTATAGATATGTGTGTAGATATACATACATTACTAGCTCTACCCCTCAAGAGGGCCTAAAAGCAATGGCACCTCAAAAGCAATGAGCACACCCAGTGCCCACATTTTGGCTTCTAAAAACCATTCTCCAATAAAAGGAATCATAGCTCCTTGGGAAAACAGCTGATTCTAGAATCAGGGCAAAGAGTATACAATATGAGGCTGAGCATCTTACAGCACCAGGAAGTAAGGAAGCACTCAAAAAACAAAAGCATAGGGGCAAGGGCCAATCTGAAAGCCTTTCCAGTGGTCAGAGTTGGAACAATATGAGCAACAAAATAAAAACACAGTACTGGATTCGAACTCAAAATATGAAATAAATATACAACAATCCATATTGATATAGATAATTGAATAAATAAATAAGTGATGGAAGACACAAATTTTCCTTACGGAAGAATTCCAGATCAAATATGTAGATACTTCCTTCTCCCTCAGGTGTGGATTGGAGTTAAGTGACTTGCTTTAAAAGAACAGTATATGGAAAGAGAAAAAGAGTAACTTTAAAGTGGAGAAAGCTGGCAAACACTATCTTAGACAAGAGGTTCAGGTTAATCCCATCAGTGATGCTACATGAATGTCATGTAGACTTCATATACCCTGATAAGATAAAGGGAAAAGAGGACTCTGCCTCTGGGTATTCCTTCCACAGATGCATAACCCTAATAATGAGACACAGCAGCAAACCCAGACAGGAGAATATTCTAAAAAATACCCAGCCAGGACTCCTCAAGGCTGTTCAGGTCATGAAAAACAAGGTAAGCCTGAGAAACCGGAAGAGACTGGGGTAATAAGAAAACTAAATGCAATATGGTATCCTGGTCAATGAGACCATTAATGAAAAATCTGGTGAGATACAAATAAAATCTGTAGTGTAGTTAATACCATTGGTAGTTAATACCAGTGTCAGTTTCTTTGTTTTGACAAATGTACCACAGTTATGTAAGATGTTAACAATGAGGAAAACTAGGTATGAGGTATATGGAAACTCTCTATACTATTCACAACTTTTCATTAAATCTAAAATTATTCCAAAATAAAAACGTTATTTAATAATTAGCCCATGATGCTAAAGTCAGAATAGTAAGCACTCTTAGGTAGTGACTGCAACTGTTGGTTAAAAACATTCCCACAGGGACTTTCCCGGTGGTGCAGAGGTTGGGACTCTGAGCTCCCAATGCAGGGGCCCAGGTTCAACCCCTGCTCAGGGAACTAGATCCCACATACACGCTGCAACTAAGGAGCTGGCGAGCTGCAACTAAGGAGCCCACCTGCCGCAACTATGACCTAGTGCCACCAAATAAATTAATTAATTAAAGTATTTAAAAAAAAAAAAACATTCCCACAAAAAATATTCTAGGCTCAGATGACTTCACTGATGAATTCTCACCACACATAAAGAAAGAGATGATAGGGACTTCCCTGGTAGTACAGTGGTCAAGAATCCGCCTGCCAATGCAGATGACACGGGTTCAATCCCTGGTCTAGGAAGATCCCACATGTCACGGAGCAACTAAGCCTATGCGCCATAACTACTGAGCCTGCACTCTAAAACCCGCAAGTCACAACTACTGAGCCCACGTGCCACAACTATTGAAGCCCACACGCTCTAGGGCCCTCATGCCGCAACTACTGAGCCCATGTGCTGCAACTACTGAAGCCTGTGTGCCTAGAGCCATGCTAAACAACAAGAAAAGCCATCGCAATGAGAAGCCCGCGCACTGCAATGAAGAGTAGCCCCCCCTTGCCACGACTAGAGAAAGCCCGCGTGCAGCAACAAAGACCCAAAGCACCCAAAAATAAATAAAATTTAAAAAAAAAAAGAAATAGAGACAATAACATCCTATACCCACTCTTCCTGAAAACAGATGACACTTCCCAATTCATTTTCTGAGGCCAACATTACCCTGATATCAAAACAAGTTAATGACATTACTAGAAAATAAAAAACCAATATCCTTTGTGAACACGGATATAAAAATCTTTATCAAAATATTAGCAAACCAAATCTATCAATATATACAAAAAATAATACATAATGGTGAAATGGGGTTTATCTCAGGAATGCAAGGTTGGCTCAGCATTCAAAATTCAATGTAATTCACCATATCACCAGTCTAAAAAAATATATATATATATATCATCTCAGTAAACACAGAAACTGCGTTTTACAAAATTCAATACCCATTAATGATAAAAATTTCTTGCAAACTAAGACAGACAATAACTTCCTCAAACTGATAATGGACATCTATAAAGAAGTAAACACAGGGGCTTCCCTGGTGGCGCAGTGGTTGAGAGTCCGCCTGCCGATGCAGGGGACACGGGTTCGTGCCCCGGTCCGGGAAGATCCCACTTGCCACAGAGCGGCTGGGCCCGTGAGCCATGGCCGCTGAGCCTGTGTGTCCAGAGCCCATACTCCGCAACGGGAGAGGCCACAACAGTGAGAGGCCCACATACCTCAAAAAAAAAAAAAAAAAAAGTAAACACATTAACATCATACTTAACAGACTGAATGCCTTCCCTCTAAGATCAAAAACACGGCAAGGATGTCTACAGGCCTGCTCTCACAGCTTCCATTTAACATGTTAGTCAGAGGAGTAACACAATAAAAATAAAAATATAAAAGGCTCACAGAATGGAAAGAAAGCAGTACAATTTTCTTTAATGAAAGGTGGTAATCTATGTAAAAAATTTAAAGGAATTTATTTTTAAAAACTAGTAGAACTAATAAGTCTAGCAAGAAAACAGTACACAGATCAATACACCAAAAGCAATTATATTTCTATTACTAGCAACAAATCAAAAATTAATTTTTAAATACCATTTAAAATAACCTCAAAACACATGAAACAGATAGAGATGAAGTTAAACTACGTGCAAAACCTCTACACTGAAAACTGTAGAATCTTTTGAGAGAAACTAAAGACTTGAATAAATGAAGAGTGAGAATATGTTGATGGATCAGAAGACTCATACTGTTAAAATACTGTTTCTCCCCAATCTCAACTAGATTCAACATAATCATACTCAAAATCACAGCACTTTTTAAAAAAACAGAAACTGACTTGCTGATTCTAAACTTCATATGAAAATACAAAGGACCTAGAAGAGCCAAAAGAATTTTTAGCAAAACAACAAAGTTGGAAGACTTACATTATCTTATTTCAAGGTTTAAGGTAAAGCTAAAACAAGACATAAGGATAGGCATATTTATCAAAAAAAACAAAAAAAAAACGTAACAGAGAGAGCATAAATAGACCCAGGAGAAGATGATAAGTTTTTAACACAGATGTCAAGGTAATTCTGTAAGGAGAGAATAGTCCTTTCTACAAATAGCACTAGAACATATGCCGAAACAAACACACACACAAACAAACCTCAATCCTTACCTCACACCATATACAAATGTTAACTTGATATGTATCATAATGCCTAAACATAAGAGTTAAACTAAGACTTCTAGACAAAAAATCAGGAGAAAATTCTTGTGATCTTGGGTTAGGTCAAGATTTTTCAGATAGGATCCACAAAGCAAAAATGTAAACAGTTAATAAATTGAACTTCATCAAAATTAAAAACGTCTGTTCTTTGAAAGACACTGTTAAGGAAATAAAAGGACAAGCCACACACTGGGAGAAAATTTTACCAAAAACATACCTGATAAAGGGCTCATATCTTGTATCTCAATAACAAGATAAGCCAATTTTTTAAGATTTGAACAGACACGTCACAAAAGAAAACAAATGGCAAAAAGCATGTGAAAAGTCCTCAGCATCATTAATCTTAAGAGAAATGTAAATAAAAAATACAATGAAATGGCCATTCACACTGACAAAAATGACCAAAAAGACTGGCAATACCAAGTATTGATATGGATGTGGAACATGTGAAACTCTCCTACCTTGCTGATGAGAATGTAAAATGCTAATCATTTTGGAAAAGAGTTTGGCAGTTTCTTGTAAAGTTAAACATACACTTACCAAACAACTCAGCAATCCTAATTCAGGGCTTTTACCAAAAAGAAATGAAAATGTGTATCACACAAAAACTCATATGCAAATGTTCAGATTTATCTGAAATAGCCCAAACTGGAAATGATCCAAATGCCCATCAACAGGTACATAGATAAAGAAACTATTCACACAAATGGAATACTATATGGCACGAAAAAGAAGCAAACTGCTGTAATATGTAACAACTTGAATGAATCAAAAAAGCATTACAGAAGACAGACACAAAAAGGTTATACACTGTTTCATTTCATTTACATGAAGTTCCAGAAAAGACAAAACTCTTGTGACAGAAAGCAGATCAATGGTTTTAGGTGAATAAATGCATGAGCGAACTTTTGAGAGTGACAGAAATGTTCTGTATTTTAATTACAGTGTTAGGTAACTATAGTGTTAGTTAAACTATAGGGTTAATTAAAAATTACATACACTTGTCAAAGCTCATCAAAATATACACTTAAAATGAGTGTATTTTATTATATGTAAACTGCATCTCAAAATAAGTTTATTTTTAAAAGATAAAATAGAGTAAGTCCAGAATTTAAACAGCTTATAAATTGACTAACTTCTGTAACTTCCTACCTAAAATATTAAAACCTTAATTGTTGCTTTAGATAAACATAAAATCTTTAGAATGACACAGGAAAATAAACTTTTATTTCAAAGATAAAACTTGAAAGGCTGAACATTTTAAAAATTTAATTCTTAGCTCTGAAAATACTGTTTGTAAAAATATTTGACATTCCAATGAGCACTATATCAATATGATGATCTTTTTGGCCACGCCACGTGGCATGCGGAATCTTAGTTCCCCAACCAGGGATTGAACACGCATCCACTGAAGTGGAAGCACTTCAGTGGAGTCTTAACCACTGGACTGCCAGGGAAGCCTGATGACTTACTTTAATACCTAAAGCCAAGTAATTACCAGAGCAATTCCTGTAACTAGGATATTCTTACCAGAACATTCCAACACTCTATAATGGAGAAACCTAACAAACACTACTTCAGCCCAGTCATCAATGTCACTGTCAACAGTCATAAATCATGTTGATGGTATATACCCTTGATATGGTATGATGAAAATGGCACTATATCTCTGTGATCCTCCTTCCAACAAACCATAACTCCAGTCTAATTGTGAGAAAAACATCAAATTCCAATGTAGCAGCATATTATAAAACACCTGACCAGTACTCCTCAAAACTATCAAGATCATCAAAAACAAGGTAAGTCTAAGAAACTGTCACAACCAAGAGAAGCCCAAGGAGACAGGACAACTAAATGTAATGTGGTATCTTGGGTGTGATCCTGGATCGGAAAAAGGAGAACAGGTAAAAACTAAGGCAATCAAAATAAACTTTGGACTTTAGTTAATAATAATGTATTAAAACTCACTGATTAATTGTAACAAATGTACAGTACTAAGGTAATATGTTAATAATCCGGGAATCTGAGGTCAAGTATGGGATACACATTCCCCTCTGTACTAGCTTTTCAATTTTTCTATAAATGTAATCTATTCTAAAAAATAAACTCTTAAAAAAAGCTCTCCCTCCTCCATTCCCTCATTGCCAAATTAAAAAGTCCATCTCATCACTAAAACTTAGAACACTACAAGAAAGGAAGGGAAAGAAACAACGGGAAGGGGATCAAGAAAAGGATGGTACAGGTGCTAATTTAAAGAACATCATTACAGCTTTGGTAGAAAATTACATTGCGAAGCCTTTTTTTTTTTTTTTTTTAACTATTTACTGGAAGAAGAGAATGCACAAAAAAAAAGGTTAAAAGATGATCTAACAAGGATGTTAAAAATACTCTTCCCACTGCTTATACAGCTGTACTAGTGTTTTGACGTCAATCTCAAGACTCCCATGGATTATAGCAACATTTCACTCTTTGGTGTTTGCTGTATAAATTTCAAAGTAAAACCACTTGTTAATGAATGTCAACAGTTTCCATGATGAGAAAACTAATTTTGCTTAAACTCTGAGAATTATAGTGGCGAACTATGGGAGGAGGAAGGGCAGAAATGGAGAGGGTCATTCGAAGCATGCTTAAATTAAGTTTAAATTAAGTCTTCTCTCTTAGCTTTTTAAGTCATTTAACTCTCATTCTTAATCTTCACTGGGAAACCAGAGTGAAATACCAATCTCTTTCATTTCTTTTACAAGTCTGAAAAAGATTTGATTGGGTAAAAGCAAATTGTTAGTGTGCCCTTCAAAATTGAGGGTGGATTCCAACATTTTTGAAACTTCAAAATCCAAAATATCTGTATTCTGTATCATAGATTTAACTTAATAGAGCTATGTTGGTGAGTTAAATCACTAATCTACATGATTCAGTGTAATCAGTTATTCATCAAAACATATTCTTTGCTAAAACCATCACATAAATTCTTCACTATTCAAAGAGAAATTTGTTTTTAAAAATACTTTTTTCTAAGTTTGCAACTTATGAGGACTGAGAATGTTATATCAAAATTCACAAGGTTAATTTTATATACTGAAAGGTAATTTCTGCAATGTTGTATATGTTGTATTACTGAATTCTGAATTAAGCAAGAAACTTAATTCAAAAACAGGGTAACCAAAAATCAAAAACACACAACAGATTCACAAAAACCAAAAAGAAGACAACACAAGCATAATACAAAAGAAAACCATCAAACCACAAGAGGAAAAACAAAAAGAGCAAAGAAGAAATACAAAATCAACTGGAAAACAAGGTTTAAAATGCCGATAAACACATATCTATCAATAATTACCTTAAATGTCAATGGACTAAATGTTCCAATCAAAAGGCACAGACTGGCAGACTGGATTTAAAAAAAAACCAAGAACCTAAAACATGCTGCCTACAAGAGACCAACTTTAGGGCAAAGGACACACATAGACTGAAAGTGAGGGGATGGAGAAAGATATTTCATGAAAACGGAAATGAAAAGGAAACAGGGATAGCAATACTCATATCAGACAAAACAGACTTTAAAACAAAGGCCACAAAGAAAGATAAAGGACACTATATAATAATAAAAGGATCAATACAAGAAGAGGATATTACACTTGCTAACATATATGCACCCAGTACAGGAGCACCTAAATACATAAAACAAATACTAACAGACATAAAGGGAGAAACTGATGGGAATACAATAATAGTAGGAGACTTTAACACCTCATTCACATCAATGGATAGATCTTACAGACAGAAAATCAATAAGGCAACAGAGATCCTAAATGATACAATAGAATAGTTTTAGACTTAGTTGATATTTTCAGAACATTATATCAAAAAAAAAAAAAAACCAATACACATCTCTTTCAAGTACACATGGAACATTCTCTACGATTAACCACATACTAGGACACAAAATAAGCCTCAACAAATTTGAGAGGATAGAAATTATTTCAAACATCTTTTCTGACCACAAGGGCATAAAACTAGAAACGACCCACAGAAAGGGAAACAAGAAAAAAACAATTACATGGAAACTAAACAATATACTACTAAAAATTCAATGGGTCAACAACAAAAATCAAAGAGGAAATGAAAAAATACCTTGAGACAAATGACAATGAAAACACAACCATACAAATCTATGGGATGCAGCAAAAGTAGTTCTAGGAGGGTAGTTCATAGCAATACAGGCCTTCCTCATAAAACAAGAAAAATCTCAAATAAACAACCTAACCTACCACCTAAAAGAATTAGAAAAGAACAAACAAAACTTAAACTCAGCAGAGGAAGGAAATACTAAAGATCAGAGAGGAAATAAAATAGAGATTTAAATAAATAAAACAAAGATTTAGGGGGCTTCCCTGGTGGCGCAGTGATTGAGGGTCCGCCTGCCAATGCAGGGGACATGGGTTCGTGCCCCGGTCCGGGAAGGTCCCACATGCCACAGAGCAGCTGGGCCCGTGAGCCATGGCCGCTGAGCCTGCGCGTCCGGAGCCTGTGCTCCGCAACAGGAGAGGCCACAACAGTGAGAGGCCCGCGTACCGCAAAAAAAAAAAAAAAAGTGGTTTGCGAAGTCTTGTGCTAGAGATTTCTTGCTGGACGGTGCTCCATGGTCGGGTAGACCAGTTTGAAGTTGATAGCGATCAAATCGAGACATTAATTGAGAAAAATCAACGTTATACCACGCTAGAGACAGCCGACATACTATAATCCAAATCTAGTGTGGAAAATCATTTGCACCAGCTTGGTTATGTGAATCGCTTTGATGTTTGGGTTCCACATAAGTGAAAAAAAACTTCTTGACCGTGTTTCCACAAGCAATTCTCTACTTAAACGTAACAAAAACGTTCCATTTTTAAACCAAATTGTGATGGACAATTAAAAGTGGATACTGTACAATAATGTGGAATGGAAGAGATCGCAGGGTAAGAGAAATGAACCACCACTAACCACACCAAGGGGTGGTCTTCATCCAAAGAAGGTGATGTTGTGTATATGGTGGGATTGGAAGGGAGTCCTCTACTATGAGCTCCTTCCAGAAAACCAAATGATTAATTCCAACAAGTACTGCTCCCAATTAGACCAACTGAAAGCGGCACTCGACAAAAAGCGTCCAGAATTAGTCAAATGGAAACGCATAATCTTCCATCAGGATAAGGCAAGACCGCATGTTTCTTTGATGACCAGGCAAAAACTGTTACAGCTTGGCTGGGAAGTTCTGATTCATCTGCCATATTCATGAGACATTGCACCTTTGGATTTCCATTTACTTAGGTCTTTACAAAATTCTCTTAACAGAAAAAATTTCAATTCCCTGGAAGACTGTGAAAGGCACCTGGAACAGTTCTTTGCTCGAAAAGATAAAAAGTTTTGGGAAGATGGAATTATGGAGTTGCATGAAAAATGGCAGAAGGTAGTGGAACAAAAGGGTGGATACGCTGCTCAATGAAGTTCTTGGTGAAAATGAAAAATATGTCTTTTATTTTTACTTAAAAACCAAAGGCACTTTTTGGCCAACCCAATATATTCAATATCCTGTAATAAACCATAATGGAAGAGAATCTGAAAAAGAATATATATATATAAAACTGAAATCACTTTGCTGTACACCAGAAACTGACACAGCATTGTAAATCAACTATACTTCAATTTAAAAAAAAGAAAGAAACTTACTTCAAGAAATTCTTAGCTTTGTAAACTTCTGGATGGAAATGGGCAGAAAAATCAGCTAGAGATGTTCAGTAGCTCAGTGAAGCTGTTTTTATCAAGTATCATAATGTTCACACACATACTTCGCTATAACAATAATCCAACTTAATCTCCAGAAGTACCTCCCTACTCTTTAAAGGCAATTAAATCAAAAGGAGTGAATGTTTCTCCTCCTCCCAAGAATAAAATATCCAAGCAATGCTTAACCTGCTGAACTGCTACAGAGACACTTAAAAAATGTGGGAAATCCCACAAAAAAAGAGCACCTGTCTTACCTCTAAAAAACAAACTTCAGTTTTCCATAAATAAATCTTTCAAATGCAAGGAGTTAACCAAGAAAGGATTCTTACATTCTGTTGCTCACTTGCCTAGAGAAGATCAAGATATGTTTACGAGCAGATCCAACCCTGCAAAGCAAACTGATTAATAACACACTGGGAGAAAGGTTTGCTAAAAGAACCCTGTACTAGCCTAGTACATGACACAGTGTGTAGTGAAGCACAAACAACTATAATTCAGAGACATTAAATAATATCAAGTCAATGTTAAAGATGGTATATCTATTAGAACATATAAGAACTTTGCTTCCTGAACACAAAAGAAAACATTATTAGAGCAATAAACAGTTCTCCTGAAACCCAGATTGCAGTGCTAATGGGGACTACTTAAATAATGACATAGCTGTGGATTCTTTTGAAATTTATAAGGTATTTTTACTGTGGTAGTGGTTATCTTGTAGTTACTATTACTTATCTAGCATTCTCTTGAAAATTTTAGTGGCTTTAAGGTGTCACCATAAATTCCAATATTCAAAAGTATGAAGGTAACACAAAAACGTTTATATAGAGTACCACTTCTCTAGATTACAATCCAAGTTAGTGCCTTATAAATTAGATTACAAAATATCTAACTGACAGTAGCTTAGTCCACTCAAAGAATCAGTTTCAGTAAGTTACGCTTTATATTACTTCCTCAGTTTTTTATTAAAGGTGATTAGAAAAGACATTTTTTAAATTGCTTTTAACTTGTCATGAAACTGTTGTAGGAGAAACAGTATTGTCATGAAACCCATGTGACTAATATTTTTTATGAATTTAATGGCAAATAATAAAAATTTTGCTTCGTTACAAAGGAGGAAATAAACCCACTAATAGCCAAATCATATTTATCTCTTTCCCACAGCATCCCAAAAGCAGAGAGGATTGACCACAATGGTTGTATTAATCATAATTGTAATATGTGCACTGACCTCGCTGTAATAACTTGACTTCCTACTTTTCTTTGCATGTATTCAGTTGGGATGTGTGTATATGTGTGTGTGTTCTTTATTATAAACCACTTCACATCCTTTTGGGCAAGTGGAGTATAAACATTATAAATAATTTTTTAAGTCAAAATAAGTGTATGTATTCATGCATTTTTCTTTAATATTATTGATTTTAATAAATACCTCCCTCTGCCCCAAAGTAACAACTTTTTGCACTGAGTTTTTAATTAGAAAAAAAAATCAAATCTCATTTGATCCTGTGATGTAGATGGTATGAAAGTATTATTCTCCCATATAGATTAGGAGAATTAGGCTCAAAAAACAGAACAAAAAAGTTGACTTAGTTATCATGTCATCCTTGAGGTACAAAGCTAGGATTCATTTTAGCAATTCTGATGTCCATATGCTTTCCTCTATGCTACACTACTTTAAACAGAACTTTTGGCGAAGACCACACAAAATTAAAATATTAGATGATACAGAAGGGAGGGAAGGACAGAGGTAAGGAGATGGGAATGGTAGAGGAAAGAAGAAAAAAATGAAGGAAGAAAGAAGGAAGAAAGGGAGGGAGGAAACAGAAGGAGAGGGGAGGGAAGGGAGGCCAACCATTCATAACAGCAGTGAAAATTATGAAGTATCTAGAATAAACTTAACAGAAAATGTGTTAAGACTTCTACAGATAAAATTACCAATTATTATTGAAGAAAATAAGAGAAGACCTGAAACTTCTAAAGAAATACCATGTTCAGGTATAAGAAGACAACATCATAAAGGTGTTCATTTTCCCCAAATTAAACTCAACCTTCAATGCAAGTACAATTAAAAACCCAACAGGGCTTTTTATGGAATCTAATAAGCTGATCCCAAAATTCATACAGAAAAGAAAAAGCCAAGAATAGCAATGAAAATTTTGAAAAAGAAAAACTGAGTAAGGAGACTTACTCTGCTTACAGAGCTTAAGTAATTTGGACAGCTTGGCGGTATAGAAAAACTTAAACTGACAAAACAGAATAGAAAGATCAGAGACAAACCCACAAAACATGGAAACATGATATATGACAAAGATGACACTGCAAATCAATGGTGAAAAGATAAACTGTACAGCAAATGGCAAGACAACTGGTAATCTCTAAGGAAAATAAAACTTACTCTCTACCTCATACTATATTCATATTTTATTAATTAAAAAACACCAGTTGCAAAATATATACAACATGAATTCAAATTTTTATACAGTTAAAAAATCTGCCCCCCTAAAAAACCTCTAAAATGTTTGAGGATATATAACTATGTAGCACAAGTATAAAAACATGCATGAGAACAATAAACACCAAATTTACCAGAGTATAAGTGAAGAGGAAGAGTAGAGACCACAATTAGGGAAAAGTATGCAGGAGAGCCCCAACTTTATCTGTGATTGTTATTTCTCCTCCTTCCCACCAAAATGATGATGCTACACAGTAGGTACCTGGATGTTCATTATATTCTTTTTTTTTTGTCTTATGCTTGCAATATTCTACAATGAAGTAAAATGAGGGGAAAAGAAAAATTTTTAATTAGATGTTGCAGCTAACTGAGACTTCTACTTAATAACAGAGAAAGCACAGGTTTTTTCAGTTTTTAAATTTAGAATTCATTTAAAGAATAAAACATTCTTTTATATCTCAGAATAATATTTTTGTTAAAACTGAGTAATTCCAATTAATTTCTATAAAATGATAAACATAATGCTTAAGTGGCTTTTACCACCAGTTCACTGACTTAAAACTCTCTAAAATTAAATAAATAAATAAATAAATAAATACGCTATTCAAATATAAGACTACCTTAGATTCCATACAAGTTTTTTCCTCTATTCCACAATGAAATCTTTGGGTCTTATTTTATCATTAAAAAAGTATTCCAACTTTTCTAAATTAAATTTTTTTTTAATTTAAAAATTCCAACTTTTAAAATTTCCAAGATTAAAAAAAGTTATTAAAAGCATCTAAACAACAGAAATTATTGATTTTTTGTGCTGTTCTATAATCCTTGGTAAAATTCCCATTAACGTGCTTTTCCCCAGAAGTATAGGAAAAGTTCCAAAATTATTCACATATCAGAACAGTTCTGAGATGTGAATAGCAGAACTGCAGATCAATCATCTACTCTTTCCTTCCCATAGTGTGTGATCCCTATTTGTATAATCACCGGAAGAATCAGATCCAATAAGACTGTTGGACAGCAATTAAGCTTCTTAAAACTACCTGACTCTACTTTGCCATAATGTAGTCTAGTTAAAATTTTTTTCTTTCCTATTTATTTCTAGCCACCAATGGAATGTATGTTATCACGTGCCCCTGAAGAAGGAAAGGGGTAAGTTCAGAATTAGGAAACTGGAGTCAGGAGGTTGGGGTCAGAATGTGGTCATATTATTTACCTGCTGCTCACAACCAGAAAGAGATTAGCCAATACTTTCGTGGAAAAATAAGGACGCTCCTATTTGCGATGCAAGAACAAAACACTCGCTATATTATTTTATTGCCCACAGCATCATGAAAAGCTTTAAAAACATTTTAATATAACACCCCCAAGTAGATACATTTAAATTTAAATTTAACTTCAGGTCATCAAGAAAGATACCTTTGGTATCATTTTCTGTTTTTAATTGACCCTTTCTCCAGAGTCTTGCAATGGAGGAACAGTTGGCAGGATTTCTTTTTTTTTTTCTTTTTTTGCCTTTCGCTGTTGACAGTGCTACCAGGGGTACATGTAATTACTACAATTTAACATAAAAATTATCCTTCCCTACTTGTGAGGTGCTGTTTTCACTAAGATTATAACTTTACGACTGGTGCACATAAATTGGTGAGCGAGTCAGCTAATACTTATCAAGATAAGCAGGTTCACTAAACCGGCAATCCACAGGGTGACAGACGTCAGAAACACATTATCTTCATAGTCATATCACCTATCTGTTCTTCTTAACCATAACAAATTAGAAGTAAGATCTTCAACAACATATAAAATTTAAAGAATTGAAGTAAATGGGAAAAGGAACCTGAAGTTAATAACCTCATTGAATTTAAATATTCCCCAAATAAGAATACCTTTTTTTAAGAGCCAAACTTTCATCTCAAAACCTTTACATTAAACATCCAGAAATTTGGGAATCATCCTAGATCCCTCATTTTTCTTTGTCCCTCTAGCTCATTCATTGGTCACTACAGTCCTCTCCAATCCACCACCCCTACCCTAGTGCAGGAACTTCTCATATCTCCCATTATAGCCTCCCATTTGCATTCCTAGTCTCAAGAATTACTTCCTTCTCGAATTACTAATTACTATCGAATTACTAACATAGTTTTTCATTAAAATAAAAGTCAATCAATTAACTAAAACTAAACAGAGTTTTTACTTAAAAACAAAACATCTCTAATTACAAAAGCAATATATATTCATGGTTGAAAACCTGGAAAATACAGATAAATATAAACAGTAAAACAATCATTCATAATCTCACAACCCAGAAACATTTAAAAAATTAGCACATGACCTAGAAGTCTTTTTTTAAGCATTATACTATTATGTATGTTTTTAAAAACATAACTGGCATTGTATTTGGAGTTTTATCTCCTACTTTTCACACACCGTGGACACCTTCCTATTAAGGTTTACTTGAAAATGTCTTTAGTGCTTATATAAATCTCTATCAAATGTCATAAGGTAATTTATTAACACCAGTCTCCGGGAGCTCCTTGCCATCACCTCTTCAGAGGCACCTGACTTAGACTGGTTCTTCTTTGCCCCTACTAGAAAGAATGGTGTGGCTGACATCTTTGTATAAAACTTGATAACTAAATCTTTACTTCCTTTATGTCTTGAGAAATATACCAAAATTGGCATTACTGGATCAAAAGGTTTACATATGTCTTAGGCTTCTGAGCTATATTGTAAAATTATTTTCTATAAAGTTTAAACCAATTTCTATCCTCAACTGAAGAGTACAAAAAACACTGCCTTATCACAATCCTCCCTAGCATTCAGTATTCTTTTAAATTACAATTTAGAAAAGGAAAAAAAAAAAGATGAAGTTCCCAACACAGTAAGGCACTGTCTCAGAAATTTTCTGCTCAGTACCCAAGATTATGCCTTATGCTACGGCACTATACCTCTTATTTAGATTTATTTGTTCATTTATTCATCAATTCAAATATTTACTTCACGGTCTTCCAGGTACTGGGAACACGAAAGTGAATAAGACAGACTAGCTCAGTAAAGCTGAAAAAATTAGTTCCATGATTCCTTCATCTAAAGGATTGTCCTCAGAGCTATCAAATTCCCTCTCTACTAACTACTTTATGGGTCCGGTCTGGGCTCAGTCCTTGAGAAGAGGCAGTCCCTATGTTGATCAACATGACATTTGTGATAACAGAAAGCAGTGAGACATAAAGCTGGAGAAGTCAGACAAAAGCCAAGTAGTGAACGGTCTTAAATGTACGTTAAGGAACCTGCCTTTAACCTCGAGGCTGTGAGTCCCCAAATACTTAAACTCTGCCTTAATCACCTGCCACCGTCACATAATGCGAATGTTCTGTTTTCGTTTCAAAAGGAAACTTTATTTCACTATTATAAATTTAAAAACCAATATTATTTGACATAGAAAGCAATAAGAGACAAAATACACAAACTATTATTAAATTTTTAAAAATTTAAGATGAAATGCAAGTAAAGCATTCCTGGAAATAGGAACACTAACAATTAGCGCACCTGTAACATGGTCATTATAGCAGCCTTGAAAAAGAAGCATCTCATGTTTCCTTCTCTTCCAATCTCCTAAAGTTATGACATGCCTCTAGCCATACAGTAAAAACTGTCCTGTTCAATGAATTGGTACCAGTGATTGGTCATTTAATGGAAAAGAGCAGTTAGAGTAAGGAACCGTTTCCAAAAAAAAACACTCATACACAACTTAAACTTCATTCCAATTTAAAATATATATGTGTACATTTATTTGCCAATTTTTAAATGCAGGATCAAGGCCTTTTCTTTCAGTAACAATGTGTTGGAGTGCCCTATGATCCTTCTTTTATACACCATGCTAAAATACACATGCTATGTTTATTTCCTGTTTCAGTTTCCTTACAGTGGACAAAGAAGCTAAAGATAATCCCTGGACTCTTTTTTTTCCCAAATAGCTAATAGTTGTTTTTCATCCATCTCTAATTTGACAGCAATTTCTTGAGTTACAAGTCCCTACTCGTGCTTCCAAAGCACATACAACTCAGTTTTCATAGAAATAACTTCCTTTTTTATGCTCATATTTCATCGGTTTTCATAACATTTAACTGAACTATCTAATTCCAATACAAGGACAAAAGGTTGGGATTATACAGTTCAACTGTACGGAGTAGAAATATTCAAACATACTACAGGAGGAGTCTGTAGATGTAAGCATTTAACCCTCTGTGGGTAAAAGTCATGCTCTACAGGGGAAATGAAGTGAGTCCACTAAATTGAGGTTAACTAAGAGATTTCAACTACTACTTTTCCCCTGTCTTCTTAAATATATTGGTCACATCTTTCAAGATTGGATAATGTTAGCTTCTCTTGATTACAGGATTTTGTGAATTCCTAAATGACCACTCATCTTTACCACGTTTCCTGCGACAGTTCCTTAAATGTAATCAGCCACCTTGAGACACTCCAAAACTTTTATCTTAACATCAAGAATGCTACTCTTTCTTGGCACTTTTGCAGCATCTCTAACACTATTATTTGCAGGCTTTTTGTCAGCCATTACAGCTCAAAAACATTCATTAAAAATCTTAAAAAAAAAAAAAAAAAAAATCTTATAAAAGTATTCCCTATCTTAACTTCAAAACTAGAACTACATTACAGAGTTTGGCAGAAATAATGGAAAAGTCTTCACACATCCATTTGAGTTGCAGGAAGAATTTCAAATATTTCTGGAAGAAATCTTCAATTTGTGAGATAATATGCATGAATGAGACAACTTCTGCAAATAAGCACATCTTGAAAAATATATCTGCTCATGCAAACAACTTACATTTATCCTGACAAATTTAAGTATTCCACATACAAAACAAAGTGAACAAGATAGGTGCAAAACTAGAACTATGAAATACACAAGTGAGTTGGATTCTTGTTCCCCTCTGAAAAGACTACTTAAGGATTCCTCTGAAAAACCACTGAAAGTATTCTGAATATTATAAAAGATGCATGGAAGATCTGATAATTTTTCACAGGAATTTTCCCAAACTGGATGGCAGCAAAGAGGAGATGAAGAACCCCTTTTCTACTTCACGAACACGAACTATTAACTCGACACATTCAGAAGAACAGATTCTAAAGATTATGTTAGATGGTTTCTTTGAATAAAAGGCCTAACTTTTATTAGTATTTAAATGTAGAACAAAGTTGACCATTAACTATTTTCTGATCTTTCCAACCACAAACACTTGAGAGTTAGGATTCTTGGTGCTTGTTAACACCAAAATTTTAAAATGAAACTGTCCCAATGACCTTAAATCTCATGTGAGTTATATACCAAGCAATGTCCAAAGAAGTATCCCTTTCTTATTGACTAAAAGCAGTCTTTCACTGAGGAAATGATTTTTCAGGCAGACATTTCTGTAAACAAAGGACGCATTACTGTATTTTTTTTTTTTTTTTTTGCGGTACGCGGGCCTCTCACCGTTGTGGCCTCTCCCGTTGCGGAGCACAGGCTCCGGACGCGCAGGCTCAGCGGCCATGGCTCACGGGCCCAGCCGCTCCGCGGCATGTGGGATCTTCCCGGACCGGGCCACAAACCCGTGTCCCCTGCATCGGCAGACGGACTCCCAACCACTGCGCCACCAGGGAAGCCCCTGTATTTTTTTTAATTTTTTTTTAATTTAATAATAGTTTGTAATTTTTTCTACTGTTACCTTCTGTATATAGCAAAAATACTGATTTTCTATTTATAATAATGAAAGTTTCCTTTGGAAATGGATTTTCAATTTAAAAAGTAATGTTACAGAAGATTAAGTAACTGATAGATGAGGGATTAAATTATTTGGATACTATCTAAGTCATTAAGTTAATATCCAAATAATTTAAGTATGGGAAACAACAGCCTTCAAAATAAAGGCAAGTTCCTTTACATGCATTCAAGACCATTCTAATTATCCTTCCAGTGTCTTTTCTCACCACTTTCCCTCATCACAAACTTCATGTTCTATCAATATCCCACACATAACAAACCATCCTTTCTGCCTAAAATGTCTATTCTATTATCCATATTATGACCACCACCACCTCCACAGACCATGCCACACACACACACACACACACACACACACACACACACAGACACACTATACCTAACACCCAACTCAACTCCTTACATTAAAGAGGCTCTACACTAAGGTATTATCTTCCTCCGAGAAATTCTCCGTAACCATATCTCCTCAGGCTGTATTATATGTTATTAGAGACTTTGTTTTACTCATCTATATTTCTTTCTCTGGTTCCCAGCATATTCGATAAATAATTTTTGAAAGAATGACTCTTACTTGACTAGTTTGTATCATTTAGCAATGCTAATTACACTCTTTCAACTTTTATCCCTTCGTGAAGGCTCCTTTATAAAGTACTCCCCTGGTACTCCTACTCCTCTGTAAGCATTCCTTTGATTCTCTGTAACTTTGATTCTCAATAGCCTTTGAAAGCACTTCTCTCTTCACCAAAACATGTGACCCATGATACTATATGGGCCATCCTTCCGGTGCAGTCTCTTTCTTGTTGAACTCACCTATTCAAAGTACTTCAACTACCATCACAAACACAATAGCAGTAGCCAAAGCCTCACTCCTTTACATCTAGTCGCCTACTGGACATTTGCACCTGGATGCTTCATAGGTACCTGTGGTGGGCAGCCTCTAAAATAACCCCCAGTTAATTCTGCCTCCTGGAATTCATGCCCTGTATAGTTCTCCTGGGATAATCTATTATGCAGCGTTAGATAACTGATACAGTACCTTAAACTAAATCTGTCCCTTACTACCTCTGTTTTCTTCTCCATCTTTCATCTTATCAGTCAACCAAACAAAAATAAAACAAAACTGTGCCTCCTCCCTTTTATATCCCACACCTTAGTGAATGGTACCAATACCCATCCAAACACCCAAGCCAGAAAGGCCCTCACTTTCACCAGCTACCCTTCTTATACTACTGGTATTCTTAACATTTTCTTAATAGCTCTATTTGTCTCTTCTCTTTTAAATGTAATGTTACAACTTTAATACTTCATTCTTTTTCATTATTGAAAAAATAATGTTTTTTCATTATATAATAATTTTTTCATTATTGAAAAATAATTTTTCAATAATATAATAATAGTAAAATAAACTAAATAATAATAAAAATAATAATTTTTTCATTATTGAAAAAATAAAGTTTTAGGGGCAGAGATACCTTATTGGTATCTCTGCCCCTAAAACTTCTCAAGACTAATCAAGTCTTCACACTGCCGCCCAAATGATCTTTCTATAACATAATAATGATCGTATTACCCCTCTGATTAAAGACCTTCAGTGGTTTCCCACAATCCAGAGGATAAAACCCGAACTCCTCAGAAGAGCATAAAAATAATATGATGCCTCCTATCACTGCAACTTTACCAACTGTTGTGACAGAAGTCAACCTCCATGCTCTTCTCACACTGAACTACATGCGTTCCTAGAAAAGGTGAGCTATTTCACCTCTGTGCCTTTGTTCATACTGCTGCTTTACCTGAAACGATCTTCCATTCCTCACCTGTCTGATAACTACAACCCATCTTTAAGGATTCAATGGAAGTATTCATCTCTTGTTTCTGATCTGTCCAGAAAGTATTGCTTCTTCTCGAGTCCCACTGCACCCTGTGCAGCTAGCTGGCTGCATGTCTGTCTCCTTCTGTTAGACTAGAAGCTCCTAAAAGGCAGAAAGAGTACCCAATTCAATGCTGATTCTATCTGGCAGTATAGCATAGTGTTAAGAGTGCAGGTTTGGAAGTCAGACAAACTTAAGGTTAAAATCCCAGTTTTGCCACTCACTAGGTATGCTACTTAAACTTTCTGAGCTTCTGTTTCTTCACCTGCAAAATGAAGATTATATAATAAAACCCATTACCTCACAGTGTCATTGTAAGGAATAAGTAAACTATTATGTATAAAATGCTACAGTGCCTACTATATGATTTTTAATGAATAAATGTATTTTTGATGACGAGATTAATGAGTTACTACCTCCTAGGTGGGCAAAGAAAGGGTGAGATAGGTCAAAATAAAAAGTATCATCTCTGAAATCACTTTTGCTAGGCTACTCTAAAGAAAATTGGTAAGTAATACAGGAAGCCTCTTACGTATCTACCATGTGGTCAGAAAATGACAGAGAACGGCAAAAGGACTCAACTGGAAATAAATAAAAGTTTGAGGAAACTAAAAGGTTGAGGAAGAGGAGAGATTCTAGATGGGGTCAGATGGGAGAGATCAGAACCCAGTGATGACAATGAAGGCAAAGAATGCATAGAGAAGGGAATGGGGGGGAGAAGGAGAAGTAGAAGGTAGGAAGTAGAAAAACACAAAAACTTGAAAGTAGAATCTTTCCAAGCAACAACAAGATCTAAGACGTAGTCATATAGATCCTAGGATAAATCACATGAAACTGCAAATAGTGAACTATTTTCGACTAAAAAACCAGACTGGTCCATTTTTAAAATAATAAATTGGACCTTTTTTAAATAATAAAATTTGGGGGATTACATATTAATTCCATGTATTCCATTTTACATTCTACCTTTTGCCTTGAGTGCCTGAGACAATGTAGGGCTCCTAAGAAAATTATGGAAAACAAAAAAATTACTTTCCTATTAAAATGTCCTGGATGTTCTCTGGAACACAATTTAGAAATTGCTGCTGTAATTTACATTAAAAGATAAGAGACTAAATAAATAAACTTCTTTGGCTGAACCCTCTCATTTGAATTTTATACTTTCTAGTTGTGTTTGGATTCTAACTTCATAGAGATCATAGTTACCCAAAATTATGTGCAGTAACAAATACAATGAACCAAGAGTCATAAGACCTGGATTTTAAACCTGGTCCCAAATATGTATTAGCTGGGAAATACTGGGCTAGTCAATGAATGTCTCTGAATCTAAGTTTTCTCTCATCTGTAAAACAGGAATAACATCTGTCTTGCGTTGTTGTATGTATTAAATATAATGCCTATAAAGCACCTAGAATTATACTTAACAAATGGAAGCTTATTGTTACTAAATGAGGAAACAACTGTAAAAGTGTAGTAGATGAGAATGTAAATTACTCTAGTATCATACAGACAAAATATATGAAAGTGACAATGATTTGACTTGTTAGATGTGACAAGATTGAAGTGAATCATACTGTTTGTATGATAATAACCTGCTCATTTTTAAATATGGAAAACAAGCATGGGCAAATATTTCTATAATAAATAGATTATTTACGGGCTGTGAATTTGTCATCTACCTCCTCATTATATTTTCCAATGTGACTTTTAACTTCATCAACCCGAAAAGATAACAACATTCTCCAGACGAGTCATATCGATAACAAACTTTGCAAGCTGGATACGCAAAGATTTCCTTATTGCTAACAGTGTGAGGAAGCAATGCTAGCTAAAATGAGATATGGTAAATATTTATGCAAAATTAACAGAACTTTACCCCACAGGGAGGCTGCAAGCATGGGAAAAAGCAGCTTCCCAGAACTCAGCATAGCGGATGTCTGTAGATCTCCCTAAGGGCTATAAAGTCTCCACATCCATAAGAATGCTTCAAAGGGCACTGCCTTTTTGCATGCAGCCTCTTTGTAAGTCTGAAACCTAGTAAAATTCTCAAATCAGAATTCTCTAGCCTTTCTCTACCTAGAAACAGTACTTATTAAATAATGATTTGGTTTGTGAGCTTCTTTTTTAAACCAACTATCTGCCTATCTCTGTTCTAGATTCTCTAGGGTTACTAAGAAAATGCAAGAAAACAATTCATAGCTAAAAAGAGTTAATAGGTTAAAAAACAACACACTGAAATATCTCTTAAGCAAGTTTTCCAATGTTATGGCATAAGGAGTGGCTAGACTAAAACGATTCATGCCACGGAATTGTCAGTAACAACAATAAAAAAACTCATTTACAAAGAAGAAATGAAGATTAAAAGTAACAATGTATTATGGCACAGAAGATGCATCTAGAGCTAGAATAAAAGGGATATTTCTTTAAGTGGCAGAAAATATAAACTAAAAATGACAAAGAAGAGACGATCACTACTATAACAAGCAATCTTTAAAAAGAAAATATAGTCTCCATTACCACTTAACCAAACATAGATACTTGCTAAGAAAAAACTTAAACCCAATTTGCTTATATCATTTGTTCCACAAAGGCCCAATCACTTACTATTAAAATCATTTATTTGCTGCCTTTTCTTACTCTTATGTACTCAGTATAACAATTTTTTGAGTCACTTCTGTTTTGTGTGCCTATAATAAAAAATAAATAAATAAAACTTGTATTAGATGGGCCTTAAACTTCTTTTATTTATTTATTTGTTTGTTTGTGTTGGGTCTTCGTTGCTGCGCGTGGGCTCTCCCTAGTTGTGGCGAGCGAGGGCTACTCTTCATTGTGGTACGCGGGTTTCTCATTGCAGTGGCTTCTCTTGTTGCGGAGCCTGGGCTCTAGGCACGTGCGCTTCAGTAGTTGTGGAACACGGACTCAGTAGTTGTGGCTCGTGGGCTCTAGAGCACAGGCTCAGTAGTTGTGGCGCATGGGCTTAGATGCTCCGCGGCATGTGGGATATTCCCGGACCAGGGCTCAAACCCGTGTACCCTTCATTGGCAGGTGGATTCTTAACCACTGCACCACCAGGAAAGTCCCTTCAACTTCTTAAAAGAACTTTGGAATAGTTATAATGGAAAATGATTTACAAGCAACACATATTCGGCTTCAAAAAGTCCAATGTTTACAGATGTATGTATATATTTTCAAAAAATGAGTAAGAAACGGAAATACAATGTAGCCACTTTTTAGAGGAAATGAGACAAAATCCCTCTGGAAAAGGGAGCAAGTAAATAGGTGATTAAGAGTAAAAAGAATAAAACATAGTTATGAAATTATAATGTAAAGACAACACTTTAATGGTTTTGTTGAAGACAAAATCCACTTTCTGGGTTTCATCCAACTGATTTAAAAGATCCACTGACTGGTCCAGATGAGCCAATCATAGTATAAGCAAACCTGAGACCAGCAGGCCAGAAGAAAGTGGGCATTGGAATCATAATCCCAATTCTTCTGTTTAGAAACAGTGTGACCGCAATTCTTCTGTTTTGAAACTATATGACCTTGAGCAAGTAGTGAAGGTCTCAGAACATCATTTTTCTCTGTTTTAAAATAGGAACAACAATATTTAACTTACATAGCTGAGAGAAATTTAAAAAGACGATGCACAGAGAGCACCTAGGACAGTGTTCAGCATTTAGTATGTACTCAATAAATATAAAATCCTTTACCACATCCCAAATTTCCTTATAAAACTAAATTTCATCTCAATTTTTGTTTGTTTGTTTGTTTGCGGTACGTGGGCCTCTCACCGTTGTGGCCTCTCCCATTGCGGAGCACAGGCCCGGACGCGCAGGCTCAGCGGCCGTGGCTCACGCGCCCAGCCGCTCCGCGGCACGTGGGATCTTCCCAGACCGGGGCACGAACCTGTGTCCCCTGCTTCGGCAGGCAGACTCTCAACCACTGCGCCACCAGGGAAGCCCTCATCTCATTTTAAATGTTCATTTTTCACCTAGTTTCAACTTGCCACCTTTCTAATGTGTAAACTATTAGAGCAACAAGTCATCATGACTTAAGCAGTCTTCCTAATAATCAAACTACTGTAGTTTCCAGGATCTTCCACTGATCAACTCATCACCATACTTATCACTGGATGACAAAGTATAGGCTTAATGGGTTGTTACTACCTTCAAAGAGGTAGCTAATGAGTAGAGAGGTTCTCCTTCAAGTAGTGACTAAAGCAATGCCTCATCAATAAAATGTGATTTCTTCTATGCAAAAGCAATGGACATCTAAAAGCTTCTTAAATTTCAACCTATTCCATGCCCTTTTCACCTTAGTTTAGATAACTCACCAAAAAACAATTAAATTGAAAAACAGAAACGAAACATAAAAAGATAATATATGATCAAAAGTAACATTAATTTTTTTCTTTAAAAAATAAGATAAATTTAACAATTATGATTTCATACCACTACTTCACCAAAATACACGACTTCCCACCTTAACCTTCAACACTAATCAATGAATATCACTCTTACAGGTAAATTTCTTAATTCTTAAATGTAAATCAGCAGGTAACAAGAACACAAAATAACTCTGCCAACACAGTGACCTACGCAGAGTAGCCATTCAATATTTAACTGAACAAATGAATAAACAAATGAACTGATGTTGTCCAGACAGAACTGGACAAATTCTGAGTGATCTAAAGCAGATTTAAAAGTTGATTGTCCTAATAAGAACCTGCTGTATAAAAAAATAAATTAAATAAAATTCAAAAACAAACAAACAAAAAGAGGTTGATTGTCAATCCTAAAGTCTGACTGATTCTGTAACTAGAGATGTTATTGTTTCACAGTCTGAGTTGAAGTAACTGTCTCTTTAGTCTATCCCTCACTTGCAAATGCACCTTAATTCTAAGAACAGCCTATAATTTGAAATATAAGAGAAAGGGAATATTATCACAGCAAGGAAAAAACACCGTCACAGCAGTAGCAGCAGCAAATACATATGAATTAAAAATCATTTTAAATGCATAGATCAAAGTTGTAGGAAAACCTAACTAATTTCTGAGGTTTAAACAATAAGAGCTATTATAACTTACTGAACTCTTTAATGTACTTAAGTACATTCTCGTTTAATCTTCATGACGACGCTAAAGGTAAGTGATATTATTCCAATTTTTACAGATGAGAAAACTAAACTGTTGTTCAGAGACGTAAATTTGCCTAAGGTCTTCCGGCTTGTAAGCAGAACAAGTCTGACGCACCAAAACCCAGGCTCTTTTCTCTACATCATCCTCGTTCATTTCCCTTTTACTACTCCTCCCTTACAAAGGCTAAAAAATTAAAATCTATATATATATCTATATATATATATATATATATATAATTAAGTGCTAAAATAGCTTTTCCTTTAAAAGCTACTTTTAATCTCTAACGAAGAGAAAATCTCAAAAAGAATTCTGCCAGGGAAGTCAAAATTAATATAATTACTAATATTTATTAATAGATATATTTTACTTAATTCTTTTTTTGGAAACAAATTATACCTTGTATCCTGTTATGCAATAATTGCATGGTAAGAACCTTCTCTCTCTCTTTTTTTTTAACTATTCACATCCATTTACTAACACACCCAATTTACTTTTAATCACTGTCTCAAGAATTCTGATCATGTAGGGCTTCTGGATAAATACACAAGAAGCACAAGTAAACACAAATACATAAGTTACAAGAAACCACAAACCATTCCCCAAATTACGCAATAAACAAATGCAACTAAAATGCAACCAAAGTGCAAGTATATTATTCTGACAAAGGTACTAACAAACTATTATCTCTGAAAATGAATGTTTTTCAATCATGAGACAACAGAAAAATAATATGAAAAAAAGGCAAATCAAAGAGTTATTCTCCATGGGAAAAAACTGCTTATTATTATTTTTATTAAAAATAGACTGTATTGCCCCAAAGCCAGAATCAATCCAATGCCAAGAAAAAATCAAATTTAAATAAAATTTTATGTGCAAATCAATGATAGCCAATTTTCTACTTCAGTCACTACATGGATTCTGAAATGAGATTAGCAATAGAACTTAATTAAAGAAAACGAAAACTACTTGGATACCTAGAAAGACCAATTTAATCTAAGTATTTCTAGGCACAGTGAAAGAAGCCAGTTAAGAAAACATAATTAGATAACACTATACTAAAATAAACTATTTTCTTCATGTTCTATATAATAATTTATTCACTAGCCTGCATAAATCCTCTCTGATCACCTCACTGTCACCTGCCAATCTACAAACTGAAGAAGAGATTATATCTGTTTAATTTGATTCCCACTGTTACATAACTCCCCCTCCCCAAAGTATGTCCTGTGAAACTTAAGATTCTAGATCCGTAATATAATGTCTATTACTCCCATAACCATAGAAATGATGAGTAAACTTACTGTATTACACTATATGCTAGTAAAATCTATGAAGTCTTGAGTCAAAATGGAGGCTTTAAAAAGGCCCTCAGATGAACTAACCTGAGCAGCTGAAAGTGACTTTAATTATTTCTAAACTAAAATGAGACAGACTCACTTCCATACTTTTATATCATCTTAGGGATCTCCTTAAAGATTTGATAGAACCTTTCTCTGCACAGCAAACAGCAGAGGTGAATAAAGAATTTTTATAAATGATTCTGATGTTCGTCTCCAGAGTAAATAACATCACTGACTGGGAACTCCCAGAAGACTCAGTGCTATTAAGGGCTGGGATTCCTTTCAATTGGCATCATTCCAACAGAGGCTCAGTGAGAAATGGAACCTCCTGCAAATCAAATCTGTTGCAATGTTATTTTTTTCCAGAGGTTAATTACCTGCTTATACCACACACACACACACACACACACACACGCACACACGCACTAAAGTAGAGAAGAGGAGGAATTGGAAAAATAGATGACATTCTGCTGTAAGCCTCCTCCAGAAATACTCAAAATGAAATCAAAACAACTTTCTAGCTGTCAAATCCTAGACATACTTCATGAACATCCTTTCCTACTTGACACCTGTCAGTCCACAGTACCATTACCTCCAACTAAATAGTAAGAATTTACTAAAAGAAGTTACACTTTCATATTTTATCTTTCAGAGATACTCAGTGAAATATTTATGGGTGAAATTATGATATCCAGCAACTGCTTCAAAATAATCCAGTGGAGAAGCAGGGAAAGGAAACAGATGAACCAAGATGGTCCGTACATCGAATGTTATTGATGCTAATGATGAGAACATGGAGGTTTATCATACTATTCTCTGTACTTTTGTATATGCTTGAAATATTCCATAAAAAAAAAACTTTCACATTTAACAAGCATTTATTGATCACCTCCAGTGGTAGACTATATTATTGCTCCTAATTATTCACTCTCCCATTTCCTTTCTTAAGAGGATTATACAGCCTCACTCATTATCATTTGACTTGCAATGCCACCTGTGGGAGGAGTATACATCCGTGGCCCACTGACAATGAGCGTGACCATATGACTGCTTTGGCCAAGGACACGTAAGTGATGTAATGTACACCTTGATTGAGTAGAAGTTTTAAAAGCCATTGTATGTTTGCATGAGCAGTTTTCCTGCTCTTTCCCTCTGCCACCGTAATGGCATATTGGGTTCCAAAAATGCTTCAACCAATCCACAGCAAGATGCAATGTAAGCAAGAAGTAAACCAGTAAGCCACGGATATGTGAAGGTGTTGCTATGGTAGCACAACCTAGCAAAAGCTGATAGATACACCTCCTACAGGCTAGGTACCAAGAATATTAAAATATTCTAAGAATGTTTAGGAAAGTAGACACACACAAAAATGAACTACAGTTATCTTTGAGGGGAGAGTCTGAGAACCAGAGGGTGTATACGAATAGGGCTAAGATCAGAGGGAGACTTTATATAGTATTATATCATATTATCTATCACTTGAATTTTCATGCGTGTGTACGTGTGTGTGTGTGTGTGTGCGTGTGTGTGTGTGACTTGAATAACGTCATCTGGATAGCTGGATAATTTGGGCGATTTTTTTTTCTTCCTTATGCTT
This sequence comes from Phocoena sinus, assembly GCF_008692025.1. NCBI lineage: Eukaryota > Metazoa > Chordata > Mammalia > Artiodactyla > Phocoenidae > Phocoena > Phocoena sinus. The sequence goes on from NC_045770.1 coordinate 12,450,285, forward strand.
TTTAGCATTAAAAGGGAATAAAAATATAGTAAAGCAGATAATAATTGATTAAAAATGAATAAGAACTATCCTCCTACCCTTAAGGAACTCGAAAATTAGTTGCAACTTAGCTTTAAAGAAAACTTCTTTCCATAAAACACTCATTGTTAATTCTTTAAAGTGGCAAAGGCTAACTGGGAAAACAACGTTTTTAAAAATTAGGAGTATAACACATGCAATTCTATCAGTTTGCTCATCCTCAGGTTTCAGCAAAGCAAATACAGGGTTTTGTATATGGGTGGTGCAGCTACCGATCTCAAAGGAAATTCTCTCAATTACATTATTTTAGTATGCCAGTTAAGCTGGTGAAGAAGCTCGCTCTAGGTGTTAAGTTTTGTGAATAAGCCTTAACCACAGACAAGCCTTAACTATAGACAAGGTATCTACTCCACTAAGTTAATCCATGTAGGGTAAAATTATTTTAAAAAGCATTAGAAGAAAAAAGAAAAGGAAAAATTCTAACCATGACTCTTGTGGTGATTAAACAACACTTGAATGGTTACAGAAGTCTCAAGGCCAATAAACTAATGCTTTACTACATGACTATGCTTTTACTTAAATTTGAGCAATAACCTGCAAATATGATTAGGGACATGTCCACACTTTTCATCTTAGGATCTCAAAGCACTTTACAAACATTAATTTAACCCTCATATCGCCTGAGAGTTAAGTATTATACAGCATTATAACCATCTATCCTGCCACTGCAAAATATTTAAATACCCCTTCAGCAGTACTTGCCCTGAGGAGGTCTTGCCCAAACAGCCAATAAGACAGGAAGTAAGCTGACAGTGCATGGCATGTGCCACCAACAATCTCTGAAAAGATCAGACCCTTACCCACAAGAACCACTTCCCCTGAGTAAACCACAGAGACTGTACAGGACAACCACAACAGATCAGCTTGTGTCTGGAACACAGGCAGAGTTTTCCATCTAAAATCTATGGAAGGATATGTCTAAGCACCTTCACAAGGTATCTTATATGTATTTAAGTACATATGTATATTTGGGGGACTTGTTACTCTTCTGGACAAGACATAGCCACCTTCTGCCTTGTATGATCAATTTCACATATAATTTATTCAGATGCTGAGAAGTCTCCAGTTTTGCAACAATAGAATAATCTACATTTTCTGAATCCACAGAAGACCTGCAAAATCCTCCTTAAGCTCAAGTGTGTGAACCTAAGATCAGCATTTAAATGTAATATTTAACCGAAACTGTAGTCTCAGAGCAATACCTTTAAATGCCTACAATAGGCAACAAAAGACAAAGCAGTGTGACAAGTGGCTAAGAGTAAACGTTAACTAAACCAGGTTTTCTTACGTATTTCCAACTTCTTCATGAATTGTTACTCAGAGTCCCACGACAAGAAATCTACTTTTTCACTGCCATTATTAGATTTGCTTCTCTCTCAACACTGGGAAGCCACCCAGGCCTATCATGTGACTGTGATCTCAAAAACCAGGATTCAGCACTTGAATTAGTAAGAGATCCTGTTTTGGTATGACTCTAAACTGTCAGCTGCATTGGTGCATGTTAATTTAGTACGGAAAATTTAGTATATTTCTCCTTTTACTGAAAGTCACTAATGCATTCTTATGCAATTTAGGTAGGGCCTCTGACCTTTGGCACCATCATGAATTACCTCTGCAAAATCAAAAAGCTGAAAATTATTCTTGGTACTAGCTTCATAGGTTTGTCTTGGAGTTAGAAACTCTCTTATAAACTTCTTTCTTATAAGGCTATCTTGGTACTCTAGATATCCTAAGTAGAGAAAGTAAAATGCCCTAGATCTGGCCTGTTTCCAAAATTCTAAAGTTTGAGGAAACAAAATCACTAGCAAAACACAAAAGAACAAAGACATCTATTTAAATAATTTTAAACTAAGTATCAACGATAAAGGTCTACTAATACAACATTCAAAAGCTTTATAATCTTACATATATATATCTTATAATAATTTAAGTACCCACTTTTCCCTTCTGTTACTTATCATTAATAACAATTCTTGTAAATACAGTAAGAAACTAAAACATTATTTCAACATTAATAACAGTATATCTTACTCGAAAAATAGTGCTAAGCATTGAAAGTCTATTTCTTTTCACCAATATGTAGAAATAACAAGAAAAAATAAAGTAAAACCACACACGCACAAACAATGGAAAAAATGACACACAATTTAAGATAAGACTGAAAAACCACCGCAAAAAAAAAAAAAAAGAAAGGAATAACAACTTACAGATGTATCTCACCATATGGTAACAGAGATTTTACTTTAAAGCTACAATCACATCTCTTCACTTACTTCTAAGTTCAGAGATGTTTCATCTTCATTTTTGATTAATTTTCAACCAAGGATGGCTTATCATTTGCTACACTTTTGACATATAACTGATAACACTGGTTACATTAGGGGCACTCATATTGGAAAGAATCACTTCGTAAACAAGGCTTTTTATAACATGAGTAATTGCTTAATTAGTCGATTTGCTAATTATGCTGTTTATATAAACCTGTTTGGTTTTTTTTTTTCGATGGTGACATCTCCCGCATCCATTCTAAAAACTATCTAAAGTAAAACTGAGTTAAAATGATCCTGAGAATCTCTTTACTCATAATTTTGGGCTATGCCGGGAGAAAACTGAAGACCCCTGTATTACAGTAAAACTAAACTGGAACTTGCTGTTCTAGCATATGGGTAAACATAAAATATAGAATATCATACTTTGCAGTAGGACAGCGCCAAAAGAAAAAAATCACTTTGCACTAGAAGAGCAGTTGGAGAAAAGTTAACAGAATATTAAGAGGAACAGGTTAATTTTAGACACGAATCAACAGAACATACAACTTGGCTAAGCAAAGAATAAGGGTGGGGGAAGGAAAGGGTGGTGGATAACCGTCTGAACCATTCACAGTCACATAAACATAAAATGGGAGGAGATCATTATTTAGCCTGGTAGAACAAGTATATACAAGTAACAGGACAACTTAAAAGAAAAGTCTGTGCTAAAGATCAGGAAAAACTTCCTGACTACAAGATCTATCAGATTGTTGTTCAGTCTCCTGAGGAAGTGACGAGAGCTTTATCCTCTAGAGATACTTAAAATTAGAATGTATAAGGTACTAGAAAGCATCCTGTAACCGAAAAATCCAACTCTGATTTAGTCAGCTTGGAAAGTTACAAGAGAAGTAGAACAGAAAAAATATACATATAAAGACAATAATTTAAAGTGAAAAGTGGGGGCCTTGAGAGCCAGAAAATGTAGGTCATATCTTGGGTCGATCCTTTCCAGTTTTATAATCTTGACCTAAGTGCTATGAGTTGCCTAAAGTGTAAGTGATGATCTGCCTCACGCTGAGCTGAAGAACTACCCTACTGTTGGATATCAATACATACATCAGGGTATTTCACACCAAAGGAAACAAACTATTTATAATTTTGCTGATTTTAAAACTTCAGTTCAAATACCACTATTCTGAAGACCCTTAATTATTAAAAGGAAAAGGAGCATGTCTTCAAATGAAGCTTTAATACATCATCCAAACCAAGTTTTAATGGTTGAGACTTAATGAAGTTAAGCTCCCTGTTTGTGAAAATGTGGCATGGTCAATTTCTAGGAGATAAGCAATTATATGATAAGAAACATTTTTAGTAACTTTGTTAGACAACCATGATGTAAAAGTGCTTCTCCAATTACCTCTGGAAAACCATTAATATATTCTGCTGCTTCTATAACCCGTTATCAGTATGGTAGGCAATTCATACCCATTTCTAGACAGCTTTCAGAAGAGGCAATCACATTTTGTTTACTCAAAGATTTTCCAACTGTTTTCCCTAGAATCACAATGCTCCACAGAAAAATATGTAAAATCCACCATTTATGGGTTTCATCCATGTATGCCTCAAATATCATTTCCTAAATTGAAATTTTAAAAAAGTCGTACATGTTAACTCAATGTCATATGCTACATTTTAACAACTGGAAGCCACTAATGTGTTAAGTGGTATTACCAGGTTAACATATTTTTGTAATGATTCAAATAAAGCTTCTCTTGTCATCTCACTGAATACATATGAACATCTTTTAAATGTGCCATTTATCTGTAAGACTATAGCTCTGTACTTTTAAAAAAATTTACTTCGGACTGTACATGTTGACTCACGTAAAAGTGTACAAGTGAATGTACTACTGCATACCTGTATGAATCAGGATTTTAAACTGAACAACTAGAAGAACAGACAGCATGAAATTGAATACGAAGCTAGCACTGTGATCCCGGTCCCCACTTTCAATTTGGTATTTATCAAATGACTGATTTTGTAAGTGAATGTGACAAATAATCTCACCTTGCAGGTGACTCAAGCAGCCTTGAAGATAGCACACATACAGAATTTTGTTTTGTTTTGCTTTTTAACCAAAAGCATTCTTATATGGCAGTGTTGGCAGAAAAAGTATCATGAATGAAAACGCTAATTACTGGGTAAATGCATATAAAGCCACAGGTTTCCAGGCTCACTTTAAAAACTTGCTTCAAAAAAAAAACAAAAAACACAAAGAACAAAAAATCTGCTTCAGTTAAACAAGCTTAAAGCTGACCTTACAGTGCTAAAAAAAAAAAAAAAGCCAATATATTTAAAACCTTTATCTATAAATCAAAAACAACAAAATCCACAAGTCCTAGACAAAAGTTCATTTACTTCAACAAAGACCTTTATAACAAAATCCCACCTGTATTGTCCCTGAAAACTCACTGTTCTAGAAGATAGCCTGAAATAATTTACTCAGTCCATTGAAAAAGCATTCTCTCCTCGTATCCCTCAGAAGAAATTCCAATTGCCACACAACCCCTAAACTCTCAGGGAGACACAAGCATCTAGGAGGATCAGAAACAATTAGGATATATTTTAGGACTGAATGCAGCAATCAATGTAAACCGAACAGCAGCAATCAGATATTCCTACCACTTTTAAAGTGCTGGTTCTAAAAATTGAAAAACATAGTCTCCAGGTCTCAAAGAAGTTACAGAGCAAGACACTGGATGGTATTCAAAAGCTGGTTAGATTTTATTTTTTTTAACAGTTCAGATACACTACATAAAAACAGTAGCTACCGTGAACACACAGTTTGAGTTTTAAATTGATAACTACGCCTTTAAAAGGGGGGCTGGAGAGCCTGAGGAGTAGAGGATGAAGAGGAAAAAAATGGTAGTAAACAAATGTGTTAATTTAACTGCAAAATAATAACAGGATATAACAGAGTTCTGAGTATCCAAAGTAACCAATCAGAGCCTAAACATAGCTGAATTCCATCCCAGCCCCAGCACGTCCCTAACACAAGAATAAAACCCTTCTTATCTTGTTCAGCCATGTGTCGCCTGCCACAAACTGCAAAACAGAACAACGCCCAAAACCAGCTAGTCTGATTTCAACTGAGGACAGACAGACTCTGTAGTCAGAAGCACCACAATGAAAGAACTCTAACTCACACAGCTGGCCTGGTGGGTCAGCACACTCTACAAAACAAAGCCACACCACACACAGTACTTCAAACTTGAAAGGACCTTTAAAAAGGCACTGTTAATTTGCCAATAGCTCTAGAATCAGCAAAATATACCTACAGGTCACTGGAGTCAGACAATGAGAAAAGAGGATGAGGTAGGTAAGGCTGAGAAGAAGCTAGGAACTATTCTACACTCATAACTTTATTAAGGCATCCTGGCACAGAAATAACACTAAACCAGTACTTCCAGATTTCACCCCTACCTATGTTCAAATCAGGGACAGCTACTCTCCTAAGAGCCAATGGATGCTTGATATTTACAGAATAAGATACGTTTAAAGAAAAAGCAATGGTCACATAAGAATAAATCTTGTGTGTGGTGGGGGGAACTAGTAGTAAATTCCAAAGAAACACAAATCTATACTCTCTCAGCAATGCACATTAAATTAGGTGGCTTTTAAAGTCTTTCTTCTTTTAAAGAATATGTGAAATCAGGCAGCACCTGAACTCATCCAAGAATATTAATACCCAAACCAATTTGCAGATTCATCTTAGAATATTCATCTCGTAATCCTTTGTGCCTAGCACAGTGCCTGGCAAAAAACAGGCATTAATTAATTTCATGCTTATTGTACATTTTTATCTCATCTAAGTTACAGAAAATACAAATCCCAAGATTTTATTTCCAAGATAATGGAAAGAGGAAGAAAATCTCTGAGAAGCAAAGAAGAAACGTCATTACTTGGGGGCTTTTAGGTGATTTTCATGCGGAATGAGCTAGCGACCCTAGGTTCTGTTTCTACAAAATTAAACACCCCTACTATTGCAATGAAAACTACCAACACCACATTAGTTCCTAATAAGACTTGTCTGCAGGGTCAACAGAGAAGGCAAGAATTGAATGAACAAGGAAAACAATTACCCACACACCCATGAAAGTGATTTCTCAGAGGCAAAAAACACCCTGAAAGGAAAAGAAATGGGAATAACTAGAAGAAATCAAGATAAGCATTGTTGCTACTCGTATTAAATGTACTCTGAGAAGCTGAAAATTAAACACAGTAAAAAAAATACACAGAGAATAAATAGTTTAAATATTTAATGGAATCTCTTAGGTGAACATTCACGTGATACTGAAAAGCATCAACAGGAACAGGAAATTCTGTTTCTGGAGTAGCTGTTATGGTATGACAATGGAATTTGGCCCTTTTAAAATCAACAAATGAGTCTTACAATTGGGTGAAACTCTCTTATTAGGAAATTCAACTACTTTCTGCTGGAGTACTATTGTTGTACTTCTCATCAAAGTGCTTTCTTTGGGCCCTTACTTCAGTTATTTGATCTTTTTTTTTTTTTTAATGATGTAATAGTTTGAAGGTTGACCAAAAAAAAAAAAAAATAAAAGCTGACTGAAACTTGGGACCTGGATACAATGTCATAATTAAACTGATAAATAAAATATAGTAAAGGAATATGCTTTTATCACTTAACCTAATATTCCAAAGAATAACTCTTAAGAGTAAGGGAACTCCACTGAAACCACAAATGGTTTAAGCTCAATTCACCAACCACCACCAAGCAACACAGTTAAGTACTATAAAGGACTCACCCAACTCAACAAATCCACCTGCCAGCTTCTACTACATAATTCGCTTAGGCTTTACACCCCTTAAATGCAAATGTTTCTGGAATATGAAATCCTAAAAATGCAATAATTAAGATCAAGCCCCATGATGTTCCCGAGCCCTTTTTCAGTTCCTTGATACTGTTCCCACCAGGAACCTGTGATTTACTAGTACTTCCAACATTCTGGAAAACTATTAGATAATAAACACTGCGCAAGTCAATGCTTCAAGGACATCAAATTCATAAATCATGCGGCAGTCTCAGAGTGAAGTTCACAAACAGAAAGTCCTAAAATGCAACAGCCTCTAGAGAACTACAGGACAGGAGTAAAACTGACGATGCACCAATACCCCAGCCGACATCGGGCACTGACCTTCACCCAAAATGACCTTCCTCTCTCTGGTTCCAAGATCAGTACAGAATCCTAATGCACACTAAGGGCAGAAAAACACAATCGTGGCTTTACCTACCCCTCCTCCGAGAATCTGGAGAAAAGTTTCTCTCCAGAAAAAACAAAACAAAACTACGTTTCCAAATTCAATCAACCGGGTAACTTGGCAGCAACGCCAGACTAATTGCAGAGCTCGGAAATAACCCTCTGTCCGCTGCCTGTCAACTTCACTCGGCAAAGGCAATCAGCAATCACTGACCCTCCTGCTAGGTCGGGCCCCATCCTGGGAGGCTAAGCGCAGGGGGAGCTTCATACCAACCTGTCGGTGATAGTAGACTGTGTGCCACTCATTGGGGCCCTTTGGCGAGAGGTCCTCCTTTTATCCAACTTGCATTTTACAGTAACACCTCCACCCCACCCCCAGCGCTCTGGGATCAGGCCCGACTCCGTAGGGGACACAAGAGTCCAACTCAAAACTCCATTCAGTCATCTAGAACGTCCGACTGGAAGTGGTCAAGGAAAGGGGATGTGGGTGGGAGCGAGGCAAGTTATCTCCCAAATCAAGCCGAGCAAGTCCGCCAGCAGGCGAGTTCTAGAGCTAAGGAGCGATCCTCCTCGGGAAGGCACCGGAGAAAACTTTGTCACGGAGGGAAGTCGGCGAGCCTCGGGGAAGGCGGTCCGGGAGTCCCTCCGGGGCCGGGGTGGGATCCGCTCGGGGCTGGATGTCGGCTCCTCCTCGCGGCCTTGGGGGCCTGAAAGTCTCCGCGCCGGGCCGGGCCCGCTGGGCTCCGCTGTCTATCTGGGGCTGCCGGCCGCTCTTGGCCGCATTCTCGGCCGCGTCTCGGGCCGCCCCGCGCCAGGCGCGCGCGGCTCCATGGCCCCGGACCGGGGGACACCGCTCGTTCTCCTCGCCGCCCCCACCAGGCTCCGGGCGCCGGGACAAGCGCGGGTGCTGCCGGGCAAGGGGTGGTCCCGCAGCCGGAGGTGACAGGAACCTGGTCTCTCAGCGCCGCGGGCTGCTACCCATCCCTCGGAGGCCCGGGCTCTTCCGCGGTCTGCACAGACGGCGGCAGCGGCTCCTCCCCGACGCGCCGGTAGGCGGCGGTTCCCGCGAGGGGCGGGAGGTTCCCGTCCGACCCGGCCTGGAAGCACCAGCGCCGGAGGCCGGCGGCGACGCGGAGCGCAGGACCGGCTCGCCGGGTTCTGGGGCCCTCGCGGGAGCGCGCGCGGCAAGCAGAAGAGGCCGCCAGCGGTGGGGGCCGCGCGACAATCGCAGGCGCGCGCACGGGTTCCGGTTCCGGTTCTGACTTCCCGGCCCCGGCCGCATCCAGCGCGAGCTCTCTCTTCCCCTCCCCCGTCCACTTTTTTGGCCTCCTCCCCTCTGACTTCGGGAAGCCGTCTCACCCGGGATCCCTCCGCGGCGCGCCGAGCCGCCCCCGCCGCCCGCGCGACCCGCGCTCGCTGTCCCGCGTACCGCCCTCCGCTCGCCGACCGCGGCTGTGCGCCGCCCCCGCGCGGACGCCTCCGCCGCAGTCTTGTTGGAGGGAGCGAAAAAGTAGTTCTGCGGGGCGGAGGGAGGTGGGTTCCGTCTGGCTCTGGGAGTTCCACCCGCCAACCCACCGTTTTCCCCAGGTCCCCGGGAATGTCGGAGATCTGTACTTTGGGGCGTAGTTTGCACCAACTCGGCTTTCGCCTGAGACCGCCAAAGAGCACGCCCCCAATCCCAAGGAGTTGTGGACAAGAGGCTTTTTGGAAATTACCCACCCCCTTGTCCTCGAAACTTGTATTCTTTAAGGGAGCATACTTGTTTTCCTTTTCCGATAACACGCACAGACTGCTTTTGGCCGATGGAAGCGAACTCAGATCCGGGTTGCCGGACTCCACTCCTCTCTTGTGAAACAAACCCCAGCAAAGAGTGGTTTTGGCCTTGCACGCTCACCTGGGGCACCTGCTGGCCACATCCCAGGGCAGGGGCCGCCGCGCACCAGTCTTGGCTGCACGCAGAGTGTTAGAGGATGGAGGTGTATAGGGCTGGGGAATTGGAGCCAGGATTTCTTCGTATAATGTTGCTTTTAGGCTGCTTCTGCCTTGGCAAAATGATATGTATTATTTGCCAAATTGAGCAAGCATGGTGCTTTCCACAGCGACTTAACAAGCTTGTTGTGGAAAGAAATGGGAGCAGAAAATAAAATATATTTATCCAGTAAATAGCATTACAGTTCTCTTTGAAGAGTTCCCCAATAATATTTTTTTTCCTGCTGGTTAGATAGATTTAGATAACTGTCCAGTTTTGATTGCATAATTCAGGATTACAGCGATTCAAGTACCATGTATAATGTATTTCTTCAATTCCGCCTGCAAACATCTGAAGTGGCTGTCTCTTTATCCAACTATTTTCAGACTTTTCAGAGTTCAAACCTGTATTGATGGGTAAGGGTCTTTAGCCTCTTTGTGGAAATCAAGTGGCAAAGCAAATCTAACAAACAGTGGACGTGGAGAGGGGAAACAATTACTTCTTAACAATGCTGTTTCTAAAAGTCAATCCGCAACAGTGCATAAAAGGATCATTATCCCTGAATAGATGCATGAGCTAAGGCTGACGTTAGAACGGGTAAAAAAAAGAAAAAGATAAACAGAGGCCAAAGATGACTCTTTATTGCTTGATTTTTTTTTTTTTTTAAGTTCAGCACACAGCCAGCTAATTTTGTAATGTTTATTTTGGGAAAGAATAGAAGCCGATTAGGGTTCCAAGCCACTTTCCTAATGATCCAACCAGGACACATTGCCACCTGCTGGTGTACCCTAGCATGATAATTCTATCTTGAAAACTCATAATTGCACATTTTCTATATGTAACTGGAAAGAGCTCCATCAATCTATAAAAAATGACCAAAATGCAAACCTTATCCCCAGACGTTTGTCTTTCTTAGACATACTAAATATCTTTTTGGCCCTATTCTAATAATTTTATAGTGTGGGTATCAAATTAATTGGACCCAATGACTCATCAAATCATGCATTTTAAAAATGAGTTCCCCTCTTCTCTTCAAGAATGCCTCACTGTACGAACTTCAGGAATAAAACAAACTGGGAAAGTTTCCTAATTCACCTTCTCTTCCTTGCATACAAAACCTCTTGGCAGGCTGCTTTCAAGATCTTTCCAAACTTAAACAGACCCAAAGTTCTAGCTGTGAGCAAAGAGGGCATTTGCTGTGGGAAAGCTTCAGAAGATGGTAAGCAAAGGATTTAATTAAGTCAGTGGTTATTCACTCCAGAGCTATTTTTTTTTAATGATGAAAATCTCTATATTCAGGCACAAAGCTCTAATGGTAAAAAATGTCCCTGAAAGCTTCTTTACAGCCGTTGATAGCTCTAGACTGTTTTAAGTCTGTGTATAGAATACCTTCAGAAGAGTCACACCAATTTAAGCAGAACACACGCCCCAGGGACATTAGTCCTTTACCTAGAAAAATGACATTGGTGACACCATCCACTGTGCATGCTCTTTGAGAACGTTTTCCAGTGGGGGGTAATTCTAAACTACAACCTCATGCTTTCATCCATTCTTTCAACCTGCATATTGAGCACCTACTATGTGTCTAACACTGTTCCAGGCATGGGAAGCAGAGTCCGAGGACAGCCGAAGGGCCTGTCTTTGTGGACCCAACTGGACATCATCATTCTGAAGGCAACTGCTCAAACAGGTGGCAAAAAAAGAAATTAAGTTCTTCCTCCTTCTTTTGGCAAACTGTTTTCTATATGTAGATTGTTGCCTCAAAAGGTAAGCAGTATTAGGAATGGTGGATGATAAGAGCAGCTACGAAGTATTTTACCGATAAGTATAAATATGGGTCAACGTTTCTGCAAGCCAAAAGCCCTTTTTTTTTTTTTTTTTTTTTTTTTTGCAGTACGCGGGCCCCTCACTGCTGTGGCCTCTCCTGTTGTGGAGCACAGGCTCCGGACGCGCAGGCTCAGCAGCCATGGCTCACGGGCCCAGCCGCTCCACGGCATGTGGGATCTTCCCAGACCGGGGCACGAACCCGTGTCCCCTGCATCGGCAGGCGGACTCTCAACCACTGCGCCACCAGGGAAGCCCGCCTTTTTTTTTTTTTTTTTTTTTAAGCTTCTGGCAGAACCAGAACAAAGACATAAAGCCAGACTCTGGGTTGATAAAAAGTTGTTTATTTTTATAAAATTTAGTACAAATCTCACTGAAATATAAATCTTTCTCGAGCAGTGTTAATGACTATTACATAGTAATCTAAATGCAAATGCGTACTTCACGTGTCCAACCACACCACATGTTAATTAGCCCTTCATGTGCCTCCTCGTGAACAGACTCAGCATCTTAACTGCTGAGCCACCTTCATTTCACATTTTTCTCTCAGCGAGTTTCCTTCAGAGTTTTCAGCTACAACAGCAAGAAAAGCTGAAACGAGGGATTCTCCTTCCCTTATCACTAGATAGGTTTCTCGAAATTCAAGAAACCTAAGTACATTCCCCTAAAAGAGCAAGGTCTGCAATCCCTTCACTTCTGAGGTGGAAGGAGAAAAGAATGGTACCAGATTAAGTCTATTCATTTGTCTGGTATGGGACAGCTTGCACTGTGCCAAAACTCAAGAGACGGCTTTTTCCTTTTCTTTTTTTTTTTTTTTTCTTTTGTGCCAAGCCACTCTTTTTTTTTTTTTTTTCTAACCAGGCTTTTGCTAAAATCAGCATTCCCCAGCATCCTACTTGGACCACAATTTTGTTGGAAAGAAGCTAACCAGCATTTCAGGGATACTGATAATAGAAAAAAAGAGATGGAGATGCTACTGTCAGATTATTCTCATGTCCAGCAAATCTCCTTAACCAGAAGACAGTCATTTTAAAAGACCCACGGTTAACATGCCTTTAAAGCCGCTTTCCCAGAGCAATGATGACCTCATGCAGTTCCAACCACTTGGTCATACCTAGACAATGACGTCCATCTTCAAGACCACTCATTAGGCTAGGATTACCATCGAATGGGCTGATACTTCCTACTCACATCCAGCCTTGACTTCAACATCCCCATACCCTCGCTCATCAGCTGAGCTACTCGCTCACCACTGGTCTCAACAAGGCAATCAAATGAATAAATAAACAACAAACAAACAAATAAATAAAACTTCCCTTTTTTCCCATAAAAGCCCTACGTTAAAGACCTGCATTAATAAAACACCACCTAATGTCTCTGTGAAATTCACAACGGGGTATTTCCTTAATTGACAATGGGGTTTAAACTGAAGCAGAGTAAACAAGTGACCTGCCCAAATGATCTGGCAGGTGAGTAGCCAATCTAGTTCAAAGGAACGAAGAATTCTCGATTCCTAAGCCCTTCCTCTACACTTACATTCTTGCTTTTCCTAGCTGAGAGACTACTGATTAAGAAATATTTTTTCCTTCCAACACGGACCTTGTCATAACATATTATCCAGAGAGAGTGGCACCTTTTCCAGAGAAAAAGTAGTAACAGGATGAACAGGTAATGCATCTGAAATGGAGAAAAGAAAACAGCCTCATCACCCTGAGGCCAGGACGTTTGGTCTTTGGTTCCGGTTTGCAGTATGTATAGCAGAGCTGAAACCTGAACTGGCATCTCAAGCCCAGTGGAATCCACATGGTAAATCCCTGTGGAATTCAGTCACAGCCTCTCATGCCTAGGAGATTAATGCGCAAAAGCCCTGAGAACTGGCAGAGTTTTCCTGGTAGGGCAGAACCCGTACAACAGGGCCCGGTAAATCTGCCCACACCTCATTCATCTCTCATCCAAAGCTCTAGCTCTATGGTTTTTGTGCAGAAAAGAGTTAATATAGTAGGCCTGGAAAGGGCTGTTTGCAAGGTTGGCCCTTGGCTGACATCTGAAGACTTCGATTTCATTGGGAAGGTTCCCACATGAACTGATGAGACTGGCTCACTGGCTCTAAACTGTTTCTGCAAACAATGTGGTTCACAGTGAAAACCTCCTTTCCTTCTGGGAGTCAGGAAAAGACTGCCTACATGACCAGCCCCCCATTAAAACCTTGGGTACTTAGTCTCTAACAAGCTTCCTTCTAGACATTTCACACATATTGTGAATAAATCGTTGCTAGGGGAATTAAGCACATCCTGCATGATCCCACTGGGAGAGGGCTCTGGAAGCTTGGGCCTGGTTTCCCCTGTACTCTGCTCCAGGTGCCTTTTCCCTTGGCTGATCTTCTGTTGTATCCTGTTGCTGTAATAAAGCAAAGCTCTAAGTACAACTGTGTGCTGAGTCCTGTGAGTCCTCTTAGTGGAGCACCAAGCCTGAGGGTGATCTTGGGACCCCCAAGTACAGGGAGTCCTTTATGGTATATACCAAGTATACGGTATAGGGAGGCTCAGTAAGTAGCCCCCCCCATCACGGTTTCACCCACATCCTTCTCTCATCCTTCTGTCCCCCCATTCAATTTCCTGATCCAATGCTCAGAATGCCAAAGGCATGTATCTTCCTGAAAGTTCCTCACTTTATAGTAAATGAGGTGCATTTCTTTAAGCTGCTACACAGAAAGTAGGAATAAGTATTTGTTGAAGGAGTCACTTCTCAAAGGAATAAGGAAGAAACAGCACTAATGCTTTTTGAGTTCCTTTCTAGGCTGTCTGATCACCAAGCCTCCCAGAGACAAAGGAGCCAGGGTCACCACAACTTAAAAGGAATGCAGCATGCTCACCTCACAGTTCTGACTTACAGCTACTGCTGGTAGTCTCACTTTCTACAACTGCACAGCGGCAGAAGTTAGTGTTTTAATACTGGGATGTGTTCCGCTCCAAGACTGACCAAACAGATGGATAAATTTAGCCCTTTTTAGAAACCTAAGCTCGTCCTAAGCAGGATTCTGTAACAGCCATATCTCCAACCTGGTTCCCGTGGCTGACTTAACCCAATCCATCGTCTGGAGCAAGCCTTGGCTAGTGCGTCTTGAGATGTCCATTGTGTTTTACCTGCTGCTCCTCACTCCGCCTGCTTCTCCAGGTGTGGTACTTCTTGCTGCTTTTCCTCCATGCAAAACGCCAGATGCTAACCATGAAACACCAAGACACAGCATACATCGCAACTCCCCCGACCTTCACAAACCACTTGGGCTTGGGTGAGACCATTTCACAGAAGAGGAGGTGAGCTCCTACACCAATCCTCACTCCAGTGAACAGAGCTGCAAAGAGGAAATCCACCACGTCTCCAGTGAAACTATGGTAATGGCCTGTTTCACGAAGAAACCAGCGCATCTGTAGCAAGGGATTGGTAATCTCGCTTCCAAAGAGGACTGCATTGACCTCTGTGCCTGACTCTCCAAGCACCAGGGCCATGATGATGCCCAAGATACTCAGTGTGTGGTGAGCCAGCATCAGGGCCCCCTCAGACTGGAAGTAGATACACCAGCCCAAGTCGAAGATGAAGTAGCCCAAGGTGAAACACAGAACGTGCACTTGGAGAGGTGTATTGGGTGAGCCTGAAATAAACCAAGACAGAAGCAAATTGAGTGGCTGGGAATCGTGCTACCTCACGCAGAGATCCTGGGTTGCTCTTTCTCAAGCTTTTCTGAATCACTGAAAACAACTGCAGGCACGTGCTTTTTAAAGGCAACCAAAAAAAAAAAACCAAAACACTAAAATCTAAAACTTTGGTCTTTATCAAACCAATGTTACAGGGCCCAGGAAATGCTGTTCTGATGCACCAGATCTCAATGAGTGATTTACGCACCAGCAATTATCTCAGCGTCCTCTCTGTGTAGCAGCATAAAATCCAGTTTCTTTGTTCTTTCAATTAAAATCCTACACACTCTCTTTCTTTTCTTTTTTTTTAACCAGCTAAAGCTCTGTTTCTAGACTCTTTTAGTTATTCTCTCCCACTAGCAGCAGATGCTAACTATTATATATAGAATGGACAAACAACAAGGTCCTACTGTATAGCACGGGGAACTATATTCAATATCCTGTAATAAACCATAATGGAAAAGTTATTCTGTCCCAAATGTCAGATTAATTTCTTAGCTTAATGGGTTAGATTATTGGACATTGGTGGCCCTAACTCGTCTTGAAAGTGGACTCTGGAGAGAACCCCAAAAGTTAGTATGTTCCCATGTCCAAGAACATAGGGTGCAAGGACCTGACATGTTTTGAATCCATTAAGAGCCTTCATATAAAATATAAAGCTTAAGAGTTGCTTCCTATCAGTTTGACAGTTTGGGGGAAATTTCAGAAGCTCAATATGGGAATCTAAAGAAATTATAAAAAGAAAGAATCTAAGGAATTAAAAAAAATCATATTCTAGGGAACTTATGGACTGAATTATGTCCCTCCAAAATTCGTATGTTGAAGCCCTAAACTCCAGTACCTCAAAATGTGACTATATTTGGAAATAGGGCCTTTGAAGAGGTAATTAAGTTAAAATAGGGATGTTAGGGTAGTGTTCTTATAAAACAAGGACATTAGGACTAGGATGTAGATAGGCACAAAGGAAAGACCATGTGAAGACACAGCAAGAAGGCAGCTCTGCACGCAAAGGAGCAAAGCCTCGGAAGAAATCAAACCCGCCAACACCTTGATCTTGGACTTCTAGCCTCCAGAATTGTGAGAAAATCAATCTCTGTTGTTTAAGCTACCCAGTCTGTAGTATTTTATTATAACAGCCCCAGCAAACTAATTCAAGGGGA
Source organism: Phocoena sinus (assembly GCF_008692025.1). Classification (NCBI taxonomy): domain Eukaryota; kingdom Metazoa; phylum Chordata; class Mammalia; order Artiodactyla; family Phocoenidae; genus Phocoena; species Phocoena sinus. The sequence goes on from NC_045770.1 coordinate 12,466,539, forward strand.
TATAGGTTTTGTATTCTAAGGGAGTAACACTTGTATCAGTACATCTAGCAGCTTAAAAATTAATATAGCTGCCCCCAAATAATGAGGCATTGGTTAAATAAAAGATAGTAAATGCATACAACACAATATTATATAACAACTGAAAAGGATAAGGAAGATCTATATATATAGACATGGAAAGATGATGTCCTTTGAATATACAATCAAGTAAAGATTGCAGGTTACCAAAAAGTATGTTTAATGCAGTGCATTAGTGTCTGTTTGGGGCTGGTGGTAGATGTTGATATTAGCTTTATTATTTATACATTTTGGTCGATTAAATTGTAAAAAGCAATCAAGATTTTTTTAAAAAATAGAGAGTTATGAAAAGCAGAAACAATAGGTGACACATACAAATCAGCATTAACAATGAAGATGAATGGAGACTCCCAAAGCACATTATAATAGTAATTATTCTTCAATATTCTTCAGTATTATACAAATTCTGTGGAAAAGTCCCATCCTTCGAAGACTACCCCCAAATCATAAATTCCTAAGGGAAAATTCTCTAATGTCTCCCACCTACCTGGGTGGGTAAAAGGCCAAGGGCCATCAATGAAGCCAATATAAGCTGAGAGACCTATCGAGAGGACTCCGTGGGTGAACGTAACCAGCCGGCAGCTCCACTCATAGCTTCGGTGATTATTCAGGCGACAGAAAGAAATGTAGAGCGAGAGCCAGCCCCCCAGGCTGCACAGCGCCTGCAGACACAGAGCTAAGGCCATCCTACGATGAAAAGACCAAAACCAGAAAAACAAAGGATGCACCCTAAGAAAACAGCATTGGGTCATTTTGTGTATACGTCTTCATTTCTACTCTAAGACAGTACAAAAATATTGCCTTCCCGGAAACACTTTTTCCTTATCTACAGAGCCAAGAATCTTCTACTGAAGCGTGGCTGTATTTCTGATTGCGTGTTCCTTAGAGATAACTGGTCAAAACCGTAAACCGAAAAGCAGGAACTGCATTCTGAGTTAGCAGATAGTCTAATATGGTATATGTTGTTATGATGAGTAAATGTCAATAACCTCCCAGTGATGACTGACCTTGGACTACAATACACAAGTAATTTAATATGTGTATTAGATAATGTGTTCATATTTCAAAAATCTCAATAAGAAGCCCTCACGGAAAAACACCTCCACCACTTGTGGTCTCTGCTAGAAGTCATATGACACATGGCAGTTTAATGTGGTTTTAAGCTGATACTAAACTCAACTGAAGTCTGGGTTTGGATCATGGGTTTATCAGTCAAAATCAAAACTTGAGGTAAACCTAAAGACAGAACTAAACAAAGACCTAAATAGTTTGGAAGGGAAAAAAAATAAACTCCTAGTTCTATTCAGTTCTGAAATCCAACTCAAAGATTGACCAAGGGGGAAGCAGCATTTTGAGGTACAAGTGGGGAGTTTTTGTTAAGATATAAAAATATCTTTAAGACAATTATTTAGTTAAAAATGAAACAACGTCAGAAAGCCACTGACTGAAATTTTTTACCGGTGATAAATATTTCAGGACAAGAATGAGTGTAATGGAGTCAATATAGTCAGATAGGACTAAAATCTGAAAATAGCCAAGATGTCCTTATTAATATTCATTAGCTCCTCTGTTGAAAGTACAAATAAAGAAATAAAAAACATTTCACATATCTGTCTCATCTCAGCAGGAATTTTCTGCATGGCTACACTTATTGCTTAACCCTATTCTGACACGCGAAATAGTATCTGTGGGCCAACACACTTCAATACACAAGCCACTCCCAAGAATGCTATCCAGAGAGGGCTTTATGAAGGTCAAGTGCTGTACAGCTTTCATCTGAAATCAGATTAGAAAACAGCAGTTGTCAGTCATTGACCTGAGTTCCAGTTCTGTCTCTGCCCCTAAATAGCCATAAGAGTGTGAACAATCACTTTCACCTCCTGAGCCTCAGTTTAAAAAAAAAAAGAGAGAGAGAGAGAGAGAGAGAAGAAAGGAAAGAAAAAAGGATTGAAAAGAACTCTATGATCCGGCCCAGTTCTGACAAGGAGTTCTGAGATAATTTCGTAAAACATCCAGGCCAATTTTCAGAGCAAGGGCCAGAGGTACAAAGGACCCAGAGTGAAAAGAACTGTCCTCTCCCACTTCCTTTTAAAGGCCAGGGTCACCGGCCAGTAAAGCGGATCAGCTCATTTAGATATAACGATTAGTATTTTTAGAGTCCTCTTCCCTGAATCCTAATTCCCTGGCAGAACAGAGGACACGGTAGCCCATTTACAAACAAATAAAAGAATAGACATTTATAAATGGCAGATACAACTCTGTGACCTTGGGAAAGTCACTCCATCTCCGCGTTTCGGCTTTTCACTCTTGGGTGAAAGAATGACAGGGTATTTAGATGGCCGATGGCCGTTCCAGCTCAGAATTCCAAGGCTCCTGTCTTTGCTCCTCCCGGTCCAGGGCCAGATTCGGGAGGAGGAGCGCTGGGCGGGCCCACCTGGCTCTGGGCCTCGGAGCAGGCGTGGCCGGAGCGAGCAGCAACCTCGGCGCCTGGCAGGCACCGCGAGCGCATCTCCCCCGGACGCGCCTAACTACCCTGTGGTCACGCCCACCTACCCTGTGGTCACGCCCGGCTTGGGCACACCTGAGCCGGACCACTATGCCAGCATCCCACCCGGCGCCCGCGCCGGCGCCCAAAGGCAGAAGGAACTCCCCTCCCCTCAGAGGCCAGGCCAGGCCATCTGCCCGCTTCCTTCCCCCGCAGCGGACCGCGCAGGCCGGGCCATCCACGTCCGGAGCCCATCCCGGCCGCGGGAGCCGGGCGGTCCCCGCCGCGCAGTTACCTGGCCGAGCGCCCCGGGAAGCCTCGGGAATCCCGGCCCCGGGGCTCAGGGCCCGGATCCCGGGAGCAGGAAGCAGCGGAAAGATGGAGAGAGGACGAGGCTCTGACGGCTGTAGAGGAGGAGCCGGTGGTCTGGGGGCACCTGCTGGCTGGGAGGACGGAGCGCACAGCCAGAGCTGGACGAGAGACTGTTCAGAAAGCGGGCGGGAGGGTCCTCCTTCTTCGCGCAGGCCTGAGGGGGCGGGGCGGTGGTGGTGAGGGGGTGATGATGACCTAGTGGTGACGTGAGACCTGCAGGCTGTTGCCCTTGCTTCTGTGTTTGTTTGTTGTCTGTTTGTTAGAATAAATATCCATCCCCTCCCCCCACGATGGGACAGCCCATCCCATAACCAGTTGTAGAGCACCTACTGAGTGCTTGCACCCCTGCTAGGCACTGTGTGAGATGAAAGACATAGTCCCTGCCCTCACACCTGAGTCTAAGTTGTGAAACAAGCACACAAATAACTAATTTCCAGGGAAGCGCTCAGGCCTGAAAATTAGAGTTACATATTCCTTCTCATGTCAACCCTGTCACCAACTTGGCAGTAGAGTATAAGGCTTGAGGGTAAACCTGGCTCTGTTACTGACTGTGTATCTTTGGACAAGTTACTTTTCTGTGCCTCCATTTTCTCATTCATAGAATGGGGATAATAATAATAGCTGTCTCATAAAGTTATTGCAAGAATTCTACACATGGTACATGTGAAAAGTGCTTACAGCAATGGCTGGTGCATGGAAGTCGTTATATGAATGTTAACTATTGTTGTTGTTACCTCACTTTGGGTTAACCCTCTCTCCTCTCTGGATCTGTTTTAATACCAGGGAAAGTAAGTTTGAAGAGATAACCAAACATAAGTGTGGAGATGCAAATGGGGTAAAGAGAGCATCTGAGTTGGTTGATCAGGACAGGCACAGGTAGGATGCTGAGGGGCCCAGACATTCTTAAGAAGAGAAGACCTTGAGCAGAATTGTGAGCATTTAGGCCATGTCTGGGAAATAATAAATAGTCTTGTTTGGGTCATTTGTCTTGCCAGCCCTTTAAGAGTAAGGATCACACTCTTTTCATTTTTGTTTCCCTAGTACCTGGTACAGAGGCAGGTGCAATAAATGTTTGCTGGTTGAATGAATGGGCAATGAGCCTGGAAATGTATACTGGAAGCATATTGAAGCTCCTAAACCTTAATGACCATCTAGACCACTTGGGAAGTGTTTTCAAAATACCCTTTGTTCAGGCCGCACCTTGAAGGTTGTGCTTTAGTAAGCTTGGTGTGACGCCCAGGAATCTGTATCTTTTAAAATCTGCCCATAGATCTTCAGATGATTAGTCACATTTGGGGACCACTGATGTTAAAGGACCTTAAGTGACTGATGCCAGCCTAAGATGCCAGGCTGAGGCATCTTATTATGCAGATAATAGGAAACCTATGATGATATTGGGCAAAAGGAATAATTTTACCATGCTCTCCAAGTCCTTGCTACTGAAAGTCTGGTCCAGGGACCAGCAAAATCTACATCACCTGAGAATTTGTTAAAAACACAAAATCTCAGACCCTAACCCCGGATCTACTGAATCAGAATCTGCATTTTGACAAAGTCCCCAATGATCTGTGTGAATATTCACGCCGTGGTTCTCAACCTTGACAGAACGATAGAACCACTTGAGAAGCTGTTTAAAATCCCAATTCCCTGGGCCACATCCCAGACAAAGTAAATCAGAATCTGTGTGAGTGTCAATTTTTTTTTTCAAGTTTCCCAGGTAATTCCCTTGGGCAACCAAAGTTGAGAATCACTGCCATATAGAGACTCAACGAAAATCAGTATAAGACTAGTTGGAGAAGACAGCCTGTCACAAATGGGTTGGAAAAGACCAGATAAGAGATAGTAATAGCCTGCAGGAAGAAAACAAGGAAAGATCCATTTCACTAAATGAACATATAGTATGCACATCTCAACTTTTTCCCCATTTGTTTTTGTTGCAGTGTTGTTTTTTTCTTCTAGTATCTGAATCTGGAATTATCTTCTTGCTGCCACCATTTCCCAGGAAAGAACAGAGTACATATTAAAGGCTTCAGGAGTCTAAAGACTGAGGGGATAAGGGAAGGTGCTAGTTCTTCCAGTGGAGCCTTTATTGGGCCTTTATCCTGGGGTGACTGGGATTCCAGGTTCAAGCTCCATTACTTGGGATTAAATTTTATTAATTCACATATCTTTGGCACAATCCTTGTTCCACCAAATCATATGCTTGTCAACTGTGGTGTCCCCCAGGAAAGTTCTGGGCTGTTAGAGCAGAGGACAGGAAACTCTCCACCAATTTATTTGAATAACAATAATATCATAATAGTCAGGATAATAACAGATAACACTTATTAATGTATCAGGCATTGTTCCAAGCACTTTACATATATATATATAATATATATAATATATATTCATTCATTTAATTCTCACAACAACTCTACGAGATGGATACTGTTGTTATCCCCATTTTACAGGTGAGAAACTGAGGCACAGAGCACTTGAGGAAATTGCTCAAGGTGACATGATTAATAGGAGGCAGATTTGGGTATGAACCCAGGCAATATGGCACTGGAGGTCATGCTCTTAACCGTGAAGATAGTCTGCCTCCACTACAGATGGTACTATATTTTTCTGTATTCATAGCTCCTAACATCAGTGAAAGGCACTAGAAGTTGTTTAGAGGTTAAAAGAAAGCATTCAACTTTTAAAAACCTGAATTGCGTATTATGTACTAGTCGCAATGCTAGTCATGGGAATACAGAGAAGAAGACAGACTCAGCTACAAGGAGCTCCCCACAGTCTAGCACTAGAAGCAGGTGAGTCAGCAAAACCAGTCCATGAATGTAGCATGGGGATGCAGAGTGCACAGGGAGAAGAGGCACTGAACCGGCAACCTGGGGCCTCAGGACAGGATTCCCAATTTGAGTCTCCGACTCAACTCATTCTCCGAGTTGGACCAAAAGCCCTTAGTATTGGGCTCCCACAGCTGGGCCCACCAGTCTTGAGTCAACTAAAGATCGAAGTTTTGCGTGTTCAAAAAAGCAGCGGCAACAATTCTTTTTCCCTTTCCTTCCTCCTAAACAATGACTGGTTGTTGCCCTTTGATTCTCTTGTGCCTAATTAGATGCTGAAGAAGCTGACCAGGCTTCTGTTAAATTTGACTGGAATGATGAGTTTTACAGAATCTTGCAGACGTGAAATGTGAATTGGTACCCACCTTCAGGTTTGACTCTGTTCAGCAGCTGTCCAAGGCAATGGACAATGGAAGCTACGGGAGGCTGAGCAGTTAGACTGTAATTGTGTTTATTTCTTTCATGAAAACCATGGTCAAATAGACCCCCGTGAATACAGTCAACTGATCTTTGACAAAGGAGCAAAGGCAACACGATGGGACAAAGGTAGTGTCTTCAACAGATGGAGCTGGAACAACTGGACATCCACACGTGAAAAAATGAATCTTGACTCAGACCTTACACCATCACAAAAGTTAACTCAAAACGGATCACAGACCTAAATGTAAAACACAAAACTATAAAACTCCTAAAGATAACGAAGGAGGAAGCCTACATGATGCTGGGTGCGGTGATGCCTTTTTAGATACAACACCAAAGACAACCCATGAAAGAAAGAATTAGCAAGCTGGACTTCACTAAAATTAAAGACTTCTGTGAAAGACAATATCAAGAGGATGAGAAGTCACAGACTGGGAGAAAATATTTGCAAAAGACACATCTGATAATGGACTGTTACCCAAAATATACAAAGAACTGTTAAAACTCAACAGTGAAAAAAAACAAACAACTTGATTAAAAAATGGGCCAAAAATCTTAATAGACACCTCACAAAGAAGATACACAGATGGTAAATAAGCATGTGGAAAGTTGCTCCACATCATGTCATCAGGCAAATGCAAATTAAAACAAACAATGAGATACCATTATACACCTATTAGAATGACCAAAATCCTGAACACTGACAACAAAGGCTGGTGAGGATGTAGAGCAACAAGAATGCTGGTAATGTTACTGGTGGGAATGCAAAGTGGTACAGCCACTTTGGAAGACAGTTTGGTGGTTTCTTACAAAACTAAATATTCTCTTACCACACGATCCGACAATCACGCTCCTTGGTATTTACCCAAAGGAACTGAAAACTTATGTCCACACAAAAACGTGCATGCAGATATTTATAGCAGCTTTATTCATAATTGCCAAAATTTGGAAGTAACCCAGATGTCCTTCAGTAGGTAAATGAATAAATAAACTGTGGTACATCCAGACAAGAGAATATTATTCAGCATTAAAAAGAAGTGAGCTAGCAAGCTCGTGAAAACACATGAAAGAAACTTGAAGGCATATTACTAAATAAGCCAACCTGGGAAGCCTGTATACTATGATTCCAACCATGTGACATTCTGGTAAAGGCAAAACTGTGGAGACAGTAAAAAAGATCAGGGCTTCCCTGGTGGCGCAGTGGTTGAGAGTCCACCTGCCTATGTAGGGGACACGGGTTCGTGCCCCGGTCCGGGAAGATCCCACATGCCGCGGAGCGGCTGGGCCCGTGAGCCATGGCCGCTGAGCCTGCGCGTCCGGAGCCTGTGCTCCGCAACGGGAGAGGCCACAACAGTGAGAGGTCCGCGTACCGCAAAAAAAAAAAAAAAAAAAAAAAAAGATCAGTGGTTGTAAGGGCGTAGCAGGGAGAGAGATGAATAGGTAGAGCACAGAGGATTGTTAGGGCAGTGAAAATACTCCGTATGATACTCTAATGATAGATCTACATCATTATACTGTTGCCCAAAGCTGTAGAATGTACAACACCAAGAGTGAACTCTAAGGTAAACTATGGACTTTGGGTGATTGTGATGTGTCAGTGTAGGTTCATTCTTGGTAAAAAAAAGTTTACTTTCTCGTGAGTCATGTTGATAATGGGGAAGGCTACGAACGTGTTTGGGCAGGAGGTCTATGGGAAATCTCTACAGCTTCCTCTTAATTTTGTTGTAAACCAAAAAAACTGCTCTTAAAAAATAAAGTATTTTTGAAAGGGTCAAATGAGTGAAAACCAGCCTCATGGACAGTGCAGGACATCAGCTTTCAGCACTCACCTGAGCAAGATGTCAAGGTGGCCAACACTGCTGCAGGAAAGCATCAGCTCCGGCACCCATGAGTATGCAAGGGACAGTGCATACATACGTGTGTGTGTGTGTGTGTGCGTGTGTGCACAGATATGCACAGCTGGGCTCATGGGTGGCAGAGTAATTTCTTTACATACTTTAATTATTGCTGCAGGCTCCTCTTATCTCTTTGACACATACCAAGCCCCTTTCAACTGGATCTTTTCTTGACAAAGTAACCACTACCAACAGGCTTTCTTCCACTTCATGACATGAAACATGAGTCTTAGTATAAGCCCCATCCAAACATGAAAAGCACTTAACTTACGGTTATTTAGGTATGGATTTCTCCCTTGGATATTAGTATTTGCAACAAATGTTTAGTGCCAATTTTAGTTTCTTCCCTTCAGTCATTACATTTTTGAAGGGCCTCCCTTTCCCACCACAGGTCAATGTTTGCCTCAAAAATGGTAACGCTTTAACTTTTTATTAACCCAAGGAAAACCACAGGGATAGCTTCCTTGCCCCTCAACCCTCTCGTCAAAAGTCACAGTGCATTCCAAAACCAAATAGATTTGACTTTTGAATTATCCCTTGTCTCAAATATCCATCACTTTCCATTGCGAGTAATGAATAATTGACCTTCAGGACATCCTGAGATATGAACTATTAGCCTCAGCCTTCACGTCTTAAAGTCTACAAATGACTTGACCTTAAACATTTTCCATTCTCCCACTTACAAAATGAAGAAGCCAATCTCTCACCTACTCTGTCCTCAAGGCTGTTCTGTCAAAAAGGGTAGAAACCCTGAACTCTTTGGAGTCCTGTATTAATGTATATCATCTTTAGCATCAGTTCGGGGAGTCACAGACTTAATCCACCAATGTGAAACCCTTTCTCCATCCCGTTTCATTACACGCACTCACATGTCCTGCACAAAAAAAGACCCAGAATAATCTAAACCTCTTCTTGCCAATAGTGGAATACTGTATATCATCACCATACAAATTTATTTAGGAACAGAGAGATTCCTTTGAATCTCATCATTTTCTTGGACATGCCGTCTCTAAAAAAAAAAGTTACCATTTCTGGAACGGCTTCATGTTACATGTTTACACACTGGACCACAAAGAAGGAGACTCGAGAAAGAATGTTCCCGCAGAAATCAACAAGGATTCCCAGCCCACGTGGGAACTCTTGTGGAAGCTAGCATGGTATTTCACACTTTGGTATTGTTTTTCCTTTCTTTTTCTTTCTTTTTTGTTAAAGAAGATAAAATATTACAGAGATCTTCAAAATTCACACCTGAGTTAAATATTTTGCTGGAAAATTCCACACTAAGGAGAGAAGAACATAATGCAAAAAAAGGAAAGGGCTATATACAGGTATTTGCCAGCATAATTGTTGCGTGTGTGCTTTTGTGTTCTTCCTTCTGCACCAGGAGAAGGGATAGAGGACGAGATAAGGAGAAATACAGGAAAGGAGAGAAAGAACAAGCGTTTCTGAACTCTGGGGCAGACAGAGCAGACAGAAGAACACCTGTGGGCAGAGCAATGTAACCAGGGGGCTGAGTGTGCCTCAGCGTTCTGTAAAGAGGAGGGAATTCGGAGAACACAATTATGAATGGATGTGGTTCTGGAAAAGGGGCGGGGCTAAAGAGAAAATAGGGTGACGTGAAGACTCAGTCAGAAGGCTTTGCTGAACAGAGTAGACATCAGAGCTTTGGTGGAGACATCAGATTCAAATCTTTTCATAGATTCTAGAATCAGTTCGGAGATTGTGGCTAAGTTCAGAGTCAAAACCTTCTCACCCCTCTGGTGGTCTGGCACCAGGCAAACGGCTGTGCCCAGAATGAGCTGGAGATGAGCTGGAGAATAATGGCAAGAGGTCCTTTTTTCCTGCGGTACGCGGGCCTCTCACTGTTGTGGCCTCTCCGGTCGCGAAGCACAGGCTCCGGACGCGCAGGCTCAGAGGCCATGGCTCACGGGCCCAGCCGCTCCGCGGCATGTGGGATCTTCCCGGACCGGGACACGAACCCGTGTCCCCTGCATCGGCAGGCAGACTCTCAACCAGTGCGCCACCAGGGAAGCCCAAGAGGTCCTTTCTGAAAGACCACTGTCGCAGTGAAGCCATCTGACATATTTGGAACGAGAGGAGAAGGGCACAGGCAAGGAAGGTAAAAATGGTCAACTCCTAGGCGGGCTGTGCGTCTCAAGAGCACTAGGGAGCCAGCACACGGTTCGGTCGCAGTTTGGATCTCCAGAGGCCCTTGCTCCTGAACAAGGCAAGAGTTTGGGTTCATTGATAGTGGAGATTCTCTTCTACTGTGCTGAAAGTAATCTGTCCATACAGAGAAGGCGTGACTCCCTTCCTTCCAGTGGGGAATACAGGGCCAGGTGGCATAGGAGAAACTTTTTTGGTCTCAGTGGAGGTAGGTGGGATGGTTCCATCGGTACCAAGATCTAGAAGGAAGGAAGAAACAAGTCAGTTGGACAGCTTCTAATGAGGAGGGAAGATGGGAATGAGCAGTGAGTGTTAGCAGGTAGGTATGGGGTGGGGGGTAGTGAAAATGTTCTGGAATCAGATCGTGGTGACAATTGCACAAACTTGTGAATAAACTAAAAAGCAGTGACTTGTACACTTTAAAATGGTAAATTTTATGGAAAGTGAATTATATCTCAAGACAATTCTTTAAAATGTACATTATATGTTTTTCTCTCTCTCTTTTTTTTTTTTTTTTTTTTTTTTGGTGGAGACAGCTGAGGAGCTCCAACCTTTAGGGCTGTGCAACAATTGGCCCATAAGAGGTGGCTGCCTTGCTGAACAGTCTGGGTGTGGACAAGCGGGTTCACTTCTTCCGACAAGCTCAGGTCTTCAACCAATCGCCTAACTTGCAAATCTCTGTTTTGTTCTGAATCGGGGAAGGATCTCTCGAGGCATCCGCTGAGAACGCTTCTTAGAGCAGATTCTTTCCTTCATTAATCAAAGCTTGAGAGGCTGCTTTTCCCGCTGCATCCCGGGTTGGGGCATGAGGTTACGGGGTAGCACCCTCCTGCTCTCACGGTGTCAGCCACGCTGGAAGCTCAGGCTCGGGGCAGAACACCCCAGAGCGGAGGCGCTGGCCTGGAGGGTAACTCTCCTCAGCCCAGTGAAGGACCTGGCCCTTTCTGACAGGAGGGTTTGGAAATTTCCACCCTCCCAGTGAGGAGGGAAATGTTGGCTTTGTTGACATCAGCTCCTTGCCAGGACTGCTCACTGGCTAAGGCTTCTCTTTTAAATCCCACTCCCTAGGGAGAGAGTCCAGTCTGGCGCTCCACCCTACCCCTCCCTGCCCCCCCATTCCCCTTGTCCAGCCCCGTGACAAGCTTTCCTTCCCAAGGTGTTGACCCAGACGCAGCTTCTCACATGTCCCTCGGCCCCGCTGAGGTATCTCTGGGCTTGCCCCTCTGCCTCACCCTGAAGAGTTAAAACTGGTGGAGGAGTTCACAGCCGTTTTGGAGTTATTTTGAGATGCAGTAGGGCTGCCGTCGTGGCGTCCTGGGCCAGGAGACGAAGGCCTGCTGTTGTTCCCAGAGGGGCAGGATGACGTTACTGAGAACAAGGAGAGGCAAAAACAAGGGGGAAACAATGAGGCTGGGTCTGGGGACGTCGTGACATTCAGACACGTATCCTCCGAGGGGGCTCACCCTGTCCCTACCCGCCACCCATCTGCCCAACTCCTACCATGTTAGCATCGACACCTGGCCCCAAAGGGGCCCTCCTCATACACGCTCTCCTTGGCCCGGGCCCTGGAGAGTGGCGTGGCTGGTTCTGCGAGTCCCAGACTAGCCGAACGCAGGAGATACAGATGCCAAAATCATCCTACTCCAGGACACGCCCTGGGCTGGGCATACACAGCCCCGGACCACGGGGCAGGATGAGCAAAAGAATCAGACGCCTTGGAAAGGAAGAGAGGAGGAAAGAAAGCAAAGTGCTCGGGGAGGAAAAGAGAAGCTGAGAGCACAGGTAAAGACGGCCAGCCTCTCTAATGTTGCCATCTCCAGAGGGTTCGTGGTCTTCCAGAAAGAACACAACCAGGAGTGAGGAGTCCTGGGCCATTCACTAAGCAGCTCTGTGGCCTGTGGCAACTTGTTTCACTTCCCTGCATCCCCTTGCATCCCCTTTTCGACCTCTGTAATATGGCAGATTTGGATTAAACTGTATTTGAGTTTCCCAAACAGCATTCCGTGGAGAAGGTGACATATATTTCACCCTCCAAGCTAAGATGCTTTGAAGGGTCGAAGGCACTGCTATTGATAATTATGTCAGGACAAGGGACTGTCATATGGTCATCCTCTCTAGCTCTTTGAAATGCTTTGGAATACTCTTTGAAAAATAGAGTTCTGTAGAAAATTGGTTTGGAAAACCCTGCCTTCCATACAGCTCATTTGTATGGAGAAACTGCGACAGTTAAAACAAAAACAAACACTTGTTCAAACTTTGCCTACCCAGCATTTCCCAAACTTACTTGATCACAGAAGCCTTTTCTTCCTAGCACAGATTTTAACATGTTTTGAAATACGTTTTCGGAATGCTGACTTAGGTAGGTACCTCTCAGTTCTAGTATCCCATTATTTAAAAGAATTCTGGTACTATTCAGAAACCTCATTTTTAGAGCTCACCTGTTCCAGGCATGGTGCTGTGGACAGGAGGGACAGAGAGGGGCCCCAGAGACCCAGAGGGAGACACCTGAAAGGCAACAGAAGCTTATAAATGTCCACTTCTGCTTCCTTCTCCCACCTCTGGCACTTCTCCCAGGATGCTGGGCCCCAGACTCTGCAGAGACAGGGCTCAGCTTCCTGGATGATTTCCTAGTCCCAAACCTGCACTCTGTGCCTTGTTTCACAGGAAGGTCTCCGGACCACGCACAGCACCCAGCTCTGGCTCTGCCCTGCTCCCGCGTCTCCCTGCTGCTGACACCAGGCCCTGCCCTCCCTGCTGCGTGTCCCCTGGCAAGGTCTCTCGGGCACTGCCAGGCTGAAGCTGCCCTGCTCACGTGCTCCGGTGATGAGAGGGGCATGTCTCCTGGACCCTGCTGTGGCTGACACTGCTGGATGGCTGCCTATTTTCCAGTCCCTTCTTCTTCCTTTTTTAAAAAAAGTATTTATTTATTTTATTTATTATTTATGTATTTTGGCTGCACCGGGTCTTAGTTGCGGACTTCTTAGTTGCAGCGTGCGTGTGGGATCTAGTTCCTCGACCAGGGATCGAACCCTGGGGCCCCTGCATCGGGAGTGTGGAGTCTTATCCTCTGGAGGACCAGGGAAGTCCCTCTTCTTCTCTCTTAAAAGACCCCTGCACTCGCTCAGGGCAGCAGAGCACCCAGCCCTAACCACCCTGTTTCAGGCTTCCCATCTTGATGCATGAGTAGACCATCCACTCTCCCGAGGTAACTGGACGAGATGAACTGCGGTCTCTGAAGCCTTTCATCTTGCCCTGGATACTTCACAGCATCATCAACTCTGAGTTTGGAAGGGACCTAAGATGATTTGGCTTAACCTCCCACACAGTTCAGGAATCCCCTCCCTCAGTATTACTATCCTAGCACAACCTGGAACAAGATATAATAAAAAGAATAGACATTGTGGCCCAGCAGATCTGGGGGTGAGCCCTGGCTCCACCACTGTCTGTGTGATTTGGGCAAGTTACTTAACCCCACTGAGATTTGGTTTGCTCATCCGTAAAAGAGCAGTAATACCTCCCTCATATTTTCTTTTAATTAAGATTTAATGAGATAATGTCCGTAAAGCTTCCAACTCAATGCCTGGCAAACAGCGCACGGCTGTTAGCTCCCTTCCTTCCAGCAGGAAGCTGTCAACTGTTGTGTGTTTCCAGCTAGAAACTGTTTATTTCTTCATTTGAGCTGAACCCTGCATACTTTTCCTCCCCCTTATTCTTCTCATGCTGACCTGGGACGCTCAGATCAACCCTTACAAAGGACCTTGCAAGGAAGTTCTGCTCAGGGAGCTGGGATTGGCGATCCTCCCCTCCCCAGTCTGGAACATCCCATCCCGACAGGATGCAGCATGTACTCATTTCCTAATTAATCAGCAATGGTTCTGCTGCTTTCGTTTACCTGCCCTTTTACAAGGAGCGTCCTCAGTCGGCTGGGGCCCACCAAGGGTGGAGACAGGTGTGGAGCAGCGTGGTAAGAGGTAAGAGATGTTATTGATAACCTCCCTCCCTCTTCTCCTCTGCCCCTCCCTGCTGCCACACCCCCAGACATTTGTTGTTGTTTTTAAATAAATAATTATTTAGTCACTGCGACCAGCTTCTTCTGCTTCCTTCCGGAGACGGACTATACATATGCAAGCAGACATAGATATGGTTCCTTTAATATTTTGTATATAAATGGAAGCATTCTGTGCACACTGGTCTGAATAATTTTGCCTTTTTCTTTTCCTTCCTTCTCTCTCTGTCTCATTCTTTTTTTTCCCCTTAACTGTGTATCTTAGAGATCATTTCACATCAGAAGCAGAAGGAACTATGTCTTAGTTCCACGGACAGTGTCCCAATGAGACCTGAGGAGAAGACAGGAGTAGAACATTTTCTCTCGTCTTCCTTCAGGATGCCACAAGTATTAATGTGATTGTTTATTTAACATCTTTCTCCCCCACTAGGCTGGGGAATTCATGAGGGCGGGATGATGCCTGCGTGGTTCCCTGCTGTGTCCTCAGTGTCTACTGCAGTGCCTGGAACTTTGCGGGTGTTAAGTAAATATGTGTTGAATGCATGATGAGAACCCATGACACTCCTTTACGGCACCTCCATGCCTCCCACCACTTTCCTCCACGTTGGTGTCCCAGGCTGGGGTTGAACCAAAGTGATAACTGCCTCCCATCTATTCTAAACAAGCCCCATCTTTAAAGATTCTGACTCTCTTATGACATGGTTCAGGTTCCTTAACATGGTCTACAACGTCCTACATGATTTAGCCCCCGCCTACCATTCCAGCTTCCTCTTCCACACACTCTCTCTCACTCCTCGGGTTCCATTCCAACCTTCTTTGCTTCCTCTCCCCACCCACCCCAGCCTCAGAACCTTTGTACACAGTTTCCTCTGCAGAGAATGTTCTTCCCGACACTACCTCCACCCTTCCGTCCTGTCTCCAACCGCAACTCAGACCTTTTCCCCATTCAAGTCTACTCTTGCTTCTGCTGTCAATTTCAGCATCATTCCTCGAGAAGCCCCCTGAGGTCTGAACTAGGTTAGGTCCCTCAGATACTCACACATCTTATCTGGAGGCTTCATCACAAGTTGCATTTGTTTAATGTCTGTTTTCCTTGCTAGACTCTCAGCAGAGATCACCAATAAGTATCCTGTGTACCACCATATCCCAGTGCCAAACAGATGGTGGGTGCTCAGTAAGTATTTAAGACAGGAATGGTGAATGAATATCACATGGTCCCCAACCTAAAACTGTCAACGGTTCTTCATATCTTTGAGAGTAATTTAGCATCCACGACCCACCATGATCTAGCTCTCATCAACCTCTCTATCTTAGTCCTAAACCCTTAGCTCCAGCCAGACCAAAAGGCTTGTGATTCCCCAAATGCATCACGTTGTTTTATAATTCCATGCCGCTCACACACTGTTCTTTGCGCCAGCTATGCTGTTCTTTTTGCTAACTCCTAATCTGTTCTCCAAACAAATCAGGGGGTTAGCCCTCCCACATCCCATTCTGATTTGGGGGTCTTTTATCTGTGTTCCCAAAGCACTCTTGCAGGGCTCTTCACATCTGTATCACCCCTCCATATACTTCATTGCATTTTTTTGCATTTTCTGGTTCCTCCTTCTCAGTTTCTTTCCTTGGTGCTCTCCCTTTGCCCATCCCTCAAGAGCTAGTGTTCCCCAGGGTTGAAACCTCAACTTTCCTCTTTGCTTCCTCTGTACAAACTCCACAGGTGAGCTCCTCCTTACCCCGGATTCCAACTACCACCTGTGTGCTTATGACTCCCAGCCCATTTCTCTACCTTAGCCTTTCCTCCTGAGCCCCAGACCCATTATTCCGAGTGCCCAGGGCATTCCCACTTGGGTGTCCCACAGGCCTCTCTGTATATCATAATGATGTAAAGAATTGAAATCATCATTTTTTTCCTGCTCCTAAGCCAGCTCCTCCCCCTGTGTTTAATGTTCCATCTACAGCACCAGCTTCTACCCAATCAGCCCAGCCTGAACGCTGAGAGTCATCCCAGAGTATTCTCTTTCCTTTATCGCTCTCCCTGCCCCACCCAGTTTTCAATTTATTAACCAAGACCTAATAATTCTACCTTCTAATTATCTCCTGAATCCCTCCCATCCCCTTCATTCTTACCAAATGGGTTTGCTTCAGCCCTTATAATGTCACTGCTGGATAACTGCAGTCACATCTAACTGGTCTCTCTGAAACCAAATGTGATGCCTCTCAAACCACCCTTTATAACTACAGTCAAAAGTGGATCGTTCTAAAAAGCAATCAGATCACACTAATGCCCTACTTCACGTCCTTCAGCAACTCCCCAGGCTTCAAGTTCCTTAGCCTCGCTCATAGCCCCTTGTGTCTGGCCCTTGCTGATCTATCCAGCCTCATCTTCAACATTCCTCCACGTGGAAACCACCGGCCATTCCGTGCACGTGCTCTCTTCTCCCTCCTCCATACCACTGTTCTCATACTATCCCCCTGGGGGAATTCCACCCCTCACTTATTTGCCTCTTCACTCCTCCTTGTCTTTTTAGACTCAGCTCAGGTATTAATTATCTCCTTGGGGAAGCCTTCTCTAACCACCACCTCCCAAGGCTTTGTTAGCTGCTACTCCTAAGTTCTCCAAGAGAAATCATCGTGTTGTTTATCATTTGTTTATTTGTCTGTCTCCTCTGCTAGGCAGTGAGGTCCTCTGGGACAGGGAACAAATATTACTTCTTTGTGCATCCCCAGCACTCAGCACAAGGACCAAAACATAGTAGATGGTCTATAAATGTTTGGTGAAAGAATAAACAATAGTATAGTTTTATGAAGTCGCTATGTCCCACCCAGAACGAGGCTGAATTTCACCCATCCTTGAGTACTAAAAGACAGAGGACAACACCATTATCCCTAATTCCCTTAACCTTCAACCACCCCCATCCCTAGGGTTGAAGAAGAACCTTCCCCCTCCCCCGCCCCCACAACCTCCAGGCACCATCTCTCTCCTAGATGGAGAAGACATTGCGTATCCTCCAAACTTCCCATTCTGCCTGAACTTCAACTTATTGCCAGCCCTGACTTCTCCCCTTGAACCCCAGAATCACAGATATAACTGTCTGCATGACCCTTCCTCTTGGATGCCTAGGAGGTAAGTCTAACTTAATAGGACCAGCTCTGAATACTTAGTCTTTTTTCCCCCTCAAACCTGTTCCTCCTGCAGTCTTCATCATCTCCGAAAATGGCAGCACCTTCCAACCAGCTGCTCATCCTGGCCTCATTTCTCCCACTCCATATCTGAGCTAACAGCTCATCTTGTTGGCTCATGGTTGAAATACATTCAGAATCCAGCCACGTCTCCTCACCACCATGATCTCCACCCTAACCCAAGCCTCCACCACTCTCAGCCTGATGGTTGTTAATTCTCAGGCTGGTATCCTGCCTCTACACAAATTAATCTCCACATAGCAGCCCATGTCAGCTCTCCAGTGTCTCCTTTTTTCACTCAAACTAGGAGCTAAGGTCCTTTCGATGGCCTCCGAGACCACGGTGAATGGCTTCCTGTTACTTCCCCGTTACTTCTCGGACTTCACCTCCCACTTCTCACCTCCTTCCTCACCCTGCCCTGGCGACATTGGCTTCCTTGCTGTTCCTCAAACATGTCAGGTCTTCTCATTTTCTGGTTTCTCTACCTGGAACACTCTATCCCTCAGATATTTCGTTCCCTTTCAATACTTAGATCCCTGCTCAAATGTCACCCTATCAGAGAGGTCTTTTCTTACCCCTCTACTATAAAAGCATCTCCCCGTAATCACTTTCTATCTCCTTATCCTTCTTTGTATTGTATATATTTTGTATACAGCCTCTCTTTGTTTATATATTTATTCCTTGCTCCCCAACCCCCATCTTCTTTAGGACGGGGAGGACTCTTTGCCCTCCAGGCTTCATCTCCCCCAGTGCTTGGCAGGCAGCTTGGCTCCTGGCCACTCACCAGCCGGGAACTGTACATGGGTGATTTGATGGGTGTGGCCACAGGGCAGTTGATTCGCTTCTCCTTTTGGCGGCGGTTGCAGAACCAGACCCTCACCACCTCCTTCTCCATGGACAACTGCTCTGCAATCATGGAGATCTCCTCTGAGCTGGGTTTGGGGTTCTACAGAAACCAAAGGGATAGAGTAGTCAGGAGGAGAAGGGAATAGGATCAAGAATTGTGCGTGGGGAACAGATGTTCCGAAGAAGCAGGATAGAACAATAGATGGAGCAGAAGCTTTAGAATCGGACCTACGATGGAATAGTGGCTTGAGCACTTACTCTGTGGCCTTAGGAAACTTTCTGAACCTCTCTGAGCCTCAGTCTTATCTATGAAATGAGAGAAATAATGCCTCCCGTATAGGGTGATTATGAAGATTAAATGAGAAAATGTGTATAAACTGCCAAGCACAGGGCCTGACACAGGGTGGAGGCTCTTCTCCGGCTCCTTCTTCAGAAGTTCTGAAAAGAGGAGCCCACTGATGAGTTAGGTAGGGCAGGCAGAATCCCCAGAACACACGCTCCCTTCTGTTCTTTCCTCAGAATCTGATACCCTTCTCTTGCGTCATTTCTTGCTGCTTACCTCAAAATACGAAATGATAAAGTTAAAACATGAGGACCCATCAAGACTATAAAGCACATCCATCACTCCTTTGTTCTGACCCCTCCCACCCCCACCCAGTCTTTGATCTTAGCTCCCTTCTCTCCTTTCTGCACCCTCCCTTACTCTTGCTGCTCTCAGAAACTTAATCAGAAGGAAAAGCCAGGTCTTGTCATCCTGCCAGCAGGATGCAGCCATCAAGTCCTGAGTCATATGTGCTGGAGAGTCTGCTGGAGAGACGGGAGTCCTGGAGGTCTGGGGCCTGCAAGGTGGAACTAGGCCACAGGCGAGCCCTTTAGGGGCCGTGTGGTGTGGATGGAAGCTCTGGAGGCTGGTATCTAAGGCATCCTGATTAGAGGCTGTTTAGACCACACCTGTTTATCCCTCTTCTCTTCCCCAGCTCCCCCGGGGCACATAACTGGTATTATTAGCGTCCACATATTGGCTCAAGAATATACTTTTGCTGCAAGTTCAAAAAGGTGTCTATGTAATATGACTATAAATATTTAAATATACATAGAAGAGAGAAACAGAAGGACGTGCATTTAGATGGCGTTTGGTGGTGGATTTTTTTCCTGCCTCCCTGCATTTTCCAAATTGTTTACAATGAGCATTTATTATATATATAATTTGAAAAATACAGAACAATGCAAAGAAAATAAAGAATTTATATACAATGCCCTGGTTTTGCTCCCTTTATCTCAACTGGATACAGAGATACACTCTCCTCTGGGATTCTATACCCCTGTCTTTAAATCTCCCGAGGGACAATGGGCACCAAACAGAGGTCAGGGCGAGAAGGGTCAGTGGGGGAGGAAGTTTCTGGAACCCAGCCTCTCATTCAAACACCGGGGGCACCCGGAAAGGGAGCGTGTCTCCGTGTCCCGACCCTTTCCCAAGGCAGGTGTACGGGGGCTCAGGGGTGGCGCCGGGGGGCTTGTGTGCGTCTGCTCAACCCCCGTGCAAGTCGGCCCACCCGTCGCCACCCAAAGGGCCCGCTCACATCTTGAAATCTCTTCTCCAGAGTCAGGCGGATGCTGGTCTCGATGCTGGTCCGCTTCTTCCTCTTCCTCCCGAACACTTCACTGAGGGTGGGGTAAGAGCTGGGGGTGCTCACGGAGGGGTCTGATGGAGAGGATTCTGTGGGGAGGGGAGAGCAGAGGAGGCTCAGGGAAGGGAAAGCAGCTGGTTCAGGCTCTGGCTCGATGGACTTGGGGTCCAATGACCCTTCCCGGCAGGTTCTGCAGCCCCCTCCCCGACACAGGGGAACCAGACAGACCGAGAATCCTGCTTCCCCTCGTTGCTCTGGGCAAAAGGTCCTCTATGCCTCTCACTGCCGTGCCTCCAGCGTTTGCGGTCATGGTTCGGGGACATCCAGACATCAGCGGCGCGTGTGGGTGTGAGTGGGGGCAGGCAGAGCGCCTACGAGTGGCGCCCATGAGCCTGTCTTTTACGAGTAGGCCTGGATGCGACTCCCGAGGAAAATGAGGACTGGTGTTTTGAGCTAAAGGCAGTGGCACTTGGTGACGGAATGTTGGTGCGGAAGCCACTTCCTTTTCAGTGTGAGTGTTGGGGTTGAGGCTGTATGAGGGGTCGGCGGGGATGTCCCTTAGGAAGGATTCAGGCGCAGCCAGGGAATCGCACAAGAAATGATCCGCAAGATCCCTTCCCGAAGATAAGACCTTCTGATCACCTCTTTCACTTCGGCGCTCCAGCAAAAACCGCCGAACGATCAGCCTTCCACGGGTGGGGGTGGGGCGGGGTGGGCTGGGGAGCTTCCTCACCCCTTCCCTTGTTTCCACGTGGAGCAACTTCCGAGAGGGTCACACCCTTGGCTGCCCATCCCCCGCTTTCTTCTCTCTCCATAGTAACCACTGACCCACATTAACTACAGATGAGAGCCCAGCCCTGACACTGGCTCTGCTCCTAGACCAGTGGTTCTCAACCTGGGACGAGATTCTGTACCACCCTCACTCCCCCAGGGGACATTCGGCAGTATCTGGAGACATTTTTACACCTGTCAACAGGGGGTGGGTGCTCCTGGCATCTAGTGGGTAGAGACCAGGGATGCTGCTGAATAGCCTACAATTCATAGGACCGCCTCCGCCACAGATCAATATCTGGCCCAAGCTGTTGCTAGTGCCTTGGTTGAGAAACCCTGTCCCATGCTATGCCATGATACCAAACTCTTCCATTCATTATTGCAAACGTTTTGCCCTCGGCTTACAACCCGGACCTCCTGGCCCCCCACGCCTGACTGAATCCTCCTGCAAGCCCCACTCTTGCTGTAAGCCTTTCCCAACCAGTCTAGCTTGGAGTAACTCCCTGCCCTCTGAAAACCTACTCAAGAATTCGCCAGGTGAAGATCTTGCGTTGTGCCTACTGCCTCCTCGTCCCAGCCATGAGACCCTAGAGAACCTACTTCCCTAACCCCGTGACCTAGACCTAGTCCAGACAGCATTCTGGGTAAGTGTGTTTGCTCTGCAGACCCAAGCTTCGTCTCTGGCGAGCTGTCCTACGGTCTAGGCTGGGTGTGTCTCGGGTAGGGAATAAAATGCCGCAAGTCTTCGTGGCCACAGACCTAAAGCTATGTCTTCCATGCGCTTTATCGGTAGTGAAGCTGACGTTTTCATCTCTACTTGGCTGTCTCCTGTGTCTTATTTCTCAATTGGCTCCAGACTCAGGAGGAGAGGAAAGGGTGCTATGTATTGACTACCAAAAGCCCCAACACAGAGGACTTCCCCGGTGGTCCAGTGGGTAAGACTCCACGCTCCCAGTGCACGGGGCCCGGGTTCCATCCCTGCTCGGGGAACTAGATCCCGCATGCATGCCACGACTAAGAGTCTGCGTGCTGCAAGTAAGAAGCTCGCATGCCGCAAATAAGCGTCCATGTTGCAACTAAAAAAATATATCCCGCACGCTGCAACTAAGACCCAGCGCAGCCAAAAATAAATAAATAATAATTTAAAAATGTTGTTAAAAAAAAGAAAGAAAGGAAGAAAGAAAGCCCCAACACGGACCAGTCACCATCCCCTTCCCTGCAGACCTTCTAAGGCTCCATCCATCCTCGTGTCCCTGAGGCCTACCTGCATCATTCAGCCACTTCTCCAGCAGCGGCTTGAGCTTGCACATGTTCTTGAAGCTCAGATTTAGAGCTTCAAATCTGGAGATGGTAGTCTGGCTGAAGTCGTTGCCATACAGCTTTCCCATCGCCAGACCCACGTCTCCCTGCACGCGGGGATGGAGAGGGAAGAACTTTGAGAGGTAGGCCCCTTCTCTCCTTTGTCCACATCCCTCACCATCCTAGCGCCTATCCACACCCAGCGAACCTTTGCTCACCCTGGCTCCCTTCCAGTTTCTACCCTCTAAGATGGAGACTGGGTTATTTCTCTCCCTAGACTCTGAGTGCGCTGTGCCCTCGTGCCCAGCTCCTTGCCTGGCTCTCATTCCTCTCCCCTCCACCAGTGGTGTTCCCGTTTTCCCTACCAACGGCAACTGTGCCCCATTCTCAGGGGACACAGGAACACGGTGGGTTTGCCCCAAACACAATGAGCTCTTAAAACCTCCACTAGGGAACCCCAGTCTCTACTCACTCGACCCAAGTTCTTCCACCTCCTTGCCCCAAACCGAACCTGTGTGAAGCCCAGCTTAATGCGCCTCTGCTTGAAGGTCTTGGCAAACTTCTCCAGCTCCTCCAGGTCACCGGGCTCATCAGCTCCTCCAGAGCTGGGGAGATGCTTGGGGACTGGGAGATGCTGGGATGCTTCCAGATGCGGTTCTAAAGAGGATCCTGGCACCCCAGGGCACCCAACTGCCTAAGAGCAGACACACACCAAGCCAACGCACAAACAGTCAACAGATCAAACGCATTTCCTGATATTTTGTACGAATAGGCCCACTTAGAGGATGACAGACTGGATTCCTATGATTTCGATGGTGTGCAAGTGGAAACTGGAGTCTCCATGAAGGGACTGGCAAATAGCTGCAGTAGCTGGGGTAGAAACAGTAGGAGTGCGGGACAGGGAGGTGGCCTTTCCGGGTTTTAGTCTATGACTCACTATTTGAGTCTGAGCAGGTAACTTCCTCCTTTCAGTTTTCTACCATAAAAGGAGCTAGCAGACTCGTTTACAAAGATCCCTGAGACAGATCTCAGAACGGGACAAGGAAAAGGTGGTTTGCCTTGCCTGTTCTTTTCCACAAAGCAAAGTAACTGAGGTGTTCAACAGGCATTAACTGAAGACAACAGAGGGCATCTGAAATTCACCGCATTAATGGAATTTCCACAAAATTCCAAACTCTTGTGACCGCCATTTTATTTTCTAAACAATCATCTTCTTTCCGGACAGTATTTTGTTTTTTGGTTTTTTTAATCAAAGGTATTCCAGTGCTGTCTAAGTGCACCTTGGTCTCATTTGTGCTTGTCAGGAGATATTCTTTCTTTAGTTTATTTTCATAGGAGAACAGACCCTTATACCTAGAATCCATGTTGTGCCCATTTGGGGTCAGGAATAAATCCAACCCGTCCACAGAGAAGAAGCAGAAACCCATCAGGCTTGGGGTCCTAATGGGCTTGTGTCCAGGGCAGGGGCTGCTACCGATGTGGATGGCGTGGCCTAAGTCCACCCTCTTCTCACTCCTTTCCAGTTTACTCTTTTCCGAGACTGGGGTTAACTTTACTCCTTTCTTCCAAGACATTCAGGCTTCCCATTCAGACGGGCAGCCTTGTGATGACCAGAGAGAAGTTAAGGACTCTTTTCCCCCAAGGGAGGGTCTTTTAGAGCAGAATGATTTGAAACCACTAAGCTTTGATCCTGTTCCGTGGGAGAGAAGGCGGCGTGGACCAGACCCTCAGGACAAGGCCTCGGTCCTCTCTCAGCCTTCCTTTTCATGAACTCATTTGTTCTTTCACCCCACAAATATGTCTTGAGCTCTCTGCTAGACCTTCCCCCTACTCCCTTCACATCCGACCAGCGGCGGAATTGCACTGAGTCAACTTCGCCAACATCCCCTGTCAGCCCCTCCTCTCTACCCTTATTGCCACCAGCCAAAGCCAGTCCCTTTGCTGCTGCTCCAGGATGATCTTAGTAACCTTCCAAATAGTCTCTCTGCTACTGGTCTCGCCCGGCTCTCATGTTATAAGACACGAGAGGTGATCTTGAACCCTCTCTCAGATCTCTTCCAGATCTAAGTCTGTGATGATGCGATTCGGAGACCAGTCAGGAGAAGGTCCAAGAGCTCAGGACTCTTGGTGTCCCCATTTCTATTAGCCACTAGGGGGCACCCACCCCCTTCCAGGGGCCTCCACTGGACTCTAGCCCTGTAAAGCCAGGGCCCTGAGTGATCCACGGGGATCTTAGCCCCGAGAAGGGACATTAGGGTCTCTGCAGTCATTCCCAACTGTTCCACACGTCCGTCTCTGCAGAGGCACCTCATGCAGCAGTGCAGGCATTAACTGCACCGGGTCACCCAGATAAGGGGAGGAGTGGCATCTCCAGTGTAGCTCCTGTTGCCCTCGCCAAGCCACACTCCCTGGCGTGAGGCCGCGTCTGGCCAGAGGAAGAGGTGCCTTTTTTCTCCCTGGAAAACAGGTGCTGTGTGGCACCACGGCAGCTCTGCAAAGGGCCCTCTCGCAGGCCTCCGTCCTCCTGACCCATGCTTTGTCCCCTCCAGGAAGCAGTCTAGAAGAGCAGTTCTTAAGAGAGGCCCAGAGATGAGAGGCCCTGGCTTGGTGTTCTCAGAACATCAGGTCTCTGGGCCTCTGGTCTCCCCCTTGGCGCTTGAGAGCACCTGGGCAGGGCTGGCAGTCACCTTGGCGTCGCTAGAAAGTTGGCTGATCCCAGGTTCTCAGAGGAGAGATGCCAGGGCCTGACTGGGGCGGGAGTGGAATGCCTGCACACAGAGCAGGCTAGCCCGGGAGCTGAAATCTCTGGCTTCTAATTCTGGCTCCACCAGTGATACTGGGTCCCTCATTTCCTCTGGCTGTGGCTTGAATTTGCCCCCGTGCCGACTGGGATAATCCCTCGCGATTCCCTCTTCCCAGAGGGGTAAGTGTACCGTAAAGTGGGTGGGGGAAGCCTAGGAGCTTAACTCTGTCAGGAGCTGAGACAGGAAGAACGTGGGTGTTTACCTGGGACGCCAGGCCAAGCCCCGTCTGTGGGAGGAGGAGAGAGCTTTGCTGCTGTGGAAAGGAGAGAAGATTTGACTGCAGACCTGGGTGAAAGGGGAGGAACAAAGGAGCAAACGAATCAAATCCAGGCCAGCTGAAAAGACATGCTCTACAGCTTTGGAACCATGAAAACTGTCCCCGCCCCACCGCCCCACTACCTAATCATGTCCATCCACCCTGCCTCCAGCCTTGTGGAGAGGCCCCCATGGGCACTGTCAGGATTGCCACACGCAGGTGGAGGCGAATCAGACACAGGGATACGCAGATGTAAACAGCAGTCCCCAAACCAGTCCTTCTGCCTGCCCGCCTGCCTGGAGCGGTGCAAAGGCTGAGGAGGGTCAAGGCAACCTGCTCTGGGATTTGAGAACCAGGCCTGGAGAAACCCAAGGGGGAAGGAGATGTGGGGATGACTACTAAGAATTCAAGCTGGAGCTGAGGGTTTCCGTTTTGCCTGCAGAAGCACCTGGGATGGCTACAAAGGCCTAGCCTGATGTGCAGAGATGCCGATCAAGGGAATGGTGCCATACAGCTCCAAAGGGCAGCAGCCAATCGGCAGAGGCTCTTGGCAGGACCCAGACATTGAACACTTGGGAGGAAAGGCTGAGAGAGAAGGGAAGAGCAGGGGGCAACTCTACCTGGTGGTATGGACTCTACCTGCTCATTGCACGGCCTGAGGATCGCTTTCTCCAGGAAAACTGTCCATGAAGGGCTCTGCCTGGATGGTGGTCGTGACAGTGGCCTCCCTCTAAGAAGAGCCACAGCCAGGAACTCTCACTCTCACTGTGGGAATGGGGCCATCAAATTACCGAAGCACACGATGAGGCAGGTCACCCCAAGCACTCAGCACACAGCAGAACTTTGGGCTCTCTGTCGTCCCTAAGCTGTTCTGGGTCACTGATGTGTAGATCTACTGATGCTGACCGTTTTGCTCCTCAGTCTAAAACAACCAGGGCTTAATTTTTCGTTATTAAAATACATAGGCAAAAAAGCTCTTGTAAGGAGCCCTGTACTGGGAGTCGGAAGCTTGAGTGCTAATAGTAATCTGACACTGACGTTGCCTTTTGAAATGTACAAAGCCTTCTCACATGCATTATTTCAAATAACTCTCAATAACCTTGTGAGGCAGAGTTTTACTATGATGCCAGTTTTAGGGAGGAGAAAATGGAACCTCAGAGAGGTTAGGTAAGTTTCTCAAGGAGACACAGCTAGCGGGGGACTTTTTTCTAACCAGTGAGTTTTTCTGATTCCAAATACTAAACTGTTTCTTTCCCCCTGTGTCACACACTGACCTCATTGGTTATATGCCTGGGCCAGTTTCACAACACCGCCTTTCAAAAAGAAACAGAGTGAACTGTTACCTTCCCTTTCCTATTCCAGGAGTATGATATGTACTGTTTAGCTAAGATAAATACTCACAGGTTCACATATGTTCTCGTTCATCATCATGAGAACACTCTGAGATGACTTGGTAACTAAGGATGACTATAACTTGGGCAGGTGCTAAGGACAGAAGGCAGAGTTACGTTTTCTTTGGGTTCTGGGTTTCCAAAGCCTCTCCTCGGGATTTGTACAATGGAGGGAAGCTTATACTTCATCACTTTCAGCCCTAGTTGGTGGAGATGGGAGAGGGAGAGGCAGTACAGTGCAATGCCAAGAACGTGGATTTCCGACAGACTTTTATGGAACTTTCTAGTAGGTCACCAGTGACATAATATGACTACCTACCACACGAGGTTATTTTGAAAGATGTCAGGAAAATCACTCCGCAGAGCTCCTGGCATATCATGCTCAAGAAATGTTAGCTATTATTGTGAATATTCTAATCTGTTTGTTCTTGGCCAAGGAGAAGTTGTCTGTGAGCAACTTCCCTGCCAAAGAAAACCTGAAAACGCTCTCCACAGCCTGTGGGCGGCACTGCCGCTCTACCCAAATGGAATTCCAGCTTCCCAAGGCTGGAAGTCTGAGTCCATGTCCACAACCTGGGGAGATTTCCAAGGATCTGGGACTTATCTGGACTGTGATTCCCAAGGAGCTCCTCCTTCCTTGTTCTGCCCCAGCTCCTGCCACCCTTGCGCCTTTGGTCTCAACTGGCCATGAAATTGAGGATGATGGGAAGGGGAAGCAGAAAAGGAGACTCAACCTGGAGGGCCACACCAGGTCGCTTCCTCGGGCCCTGAGGTGGACAAGCCCTCTTAATACTAGAGGGTGAGCCAGTCAGCCACGCCCCACACTTGGGTCCCAGCAGGCAGAAGCATATCCTTAGCACACTCATCTATGTAGAAGTCCCCAGGGTTTCTCACCTTGCTGCCCAGGCTGGGTCTGAGATAGCAGGAACTGGGAGACAGACTGTAGGTGTCCGGGAACCAGCACAAGCTGCTGGAGCTGGTGGAGGGAAGCCATGTCCTGTGCAGGGAGATACAGGCATCACAGAATTTACAAGCTGCAAGTGTGGGCTCCATCTGCCCGCCGCCCATCTGTCCTGTGGGTCTCCATAGGGACCTTGCCCTATGCCTCTGTATCCCTGTGTCTGACACATAGCAGCTACCCCATTAATGATGGTGTTGTTACACCTCCTGCACTCAGCCAAGCTGTGCCTCGCTTAAACCTTGCCTTGTTATTTAACTTTTTTGTGTATCAGAAAGGTCTCCCAGCTACAGGTAATGCCCCGAAGGCACAGACTGTGGGTATTATCCATCTCTCAGAGGCTTATCCTAGAAATGACACGCAATCCCAATTTTCTAATTTTTTTTTTTTTTGTGTGGTACGCGGGCCTCTCACTGCTGTGGCCTCTCCCGTTGCGGAGCCCAGGCTCCGGACGCGCAGGCTCAGCGGCCATAGCTCACGGGCCCAGCCGCTCTGCGGCATGTGGGATTCTCCTGGACCGGGGCACGAACCCGTGTCCCCTGCATCGGCAGGCGGACTCTCAACCACTGCGCCACCAGGGAAACCCCCAGTTTTCTAATTTTTAAAAAAAAAAATCTCACGCCACTTGAGATGCTAAAAGCCGCTTTTGTCTTGGCCATTTCCTGGTCCTGAACCTTTCCTGGAGGAAGAGGCACGTTATTCGTTCTTAATAAAACCACTTTGATTAAACAGAAAGTCCATTTCCCCTGGGTTCCTCCCAATAGCCCCCAAAAGGGAAATACTACTTCCCAATACCTGGGGGATCTGGGAGTCCTCTGCGACCTAGACCCCCAGGGTTCTGTGACCCCACAGGACTGAGCTTAGGTCTGTGCACAAAGGAAAGACTTGGTAAACCCTTGCTGAATAAAGAAGTGAAGGAATAAATGCACGCTCTAGTCTTAAATATTTCCAGGGAAGGGTCGGCTCTTTCCTCCCCTGGGAATCCAGATCGAGAAAGGGGCTTGCCGCGTGGACACCCGCCTTCTCAGACATTTGTCGTTACTATTTCAGGTGCCTCTTTATTCCTTCTAGTATGACAAAACCTTGGGGGAGGAGAATGGGCTTACTGGTGATGGAGATGCTCTGTAACCACAGCAGCAGCTGTCATCATGGGGTTCCCCTGAATATGGCTGGCAGACCCCAGCCCCATTGTTGGAGGCTAGCTAACCCCACCGTAGGGGTTAGCTCCATCGTTTTGGCAAGATTGACTCCTTTTTCTTCCCGAGAGGTGGAGACCTCCTTCTTCCCATAACTAGCCAGGCTTCATCTTTCAGAGGATTTTTCTGTAACCCAGCCCCCCTCCCAATGCAGGCCTCCAAGTTTCCCTGCAGGGGATTTTTTTTTAGCCCAATCTGCATTCACTGAGAGCCAGATCTAGAGGTGAAGCATTTTGCAGGAGGCTTGACTTAAACTCACTGGCCCTCTGAGAATATCAGGGCTTCCCGACTCGGGCTGCCATTTACCCCAGACATTTGGTTTCCAGGTATCATGGCAGGTCCTTGACTCGGGTGGCATGGCCGATGGGAGAGGGTCTGCTGCAGAGAGTCACTGAGGTCCTCGGTTTTAATCTGTAAGTGGAGGCAGGGGGGAGAGCATCAGTTCTGGGCCTCCCCAGGCAGACAGAATTAGAAACTTAGAGAAGACCGAGGCAGGAGATAAGTGACAAGCCTGGAGAGTCAAAGAACTAGCTCAGCGTCTGCTGGGCTGCAGCTTGACTTTCCCGCCTGTGTGAGCCCTTCGGGCCGGGGCAGCTGGTAAGGGACAGAGGTGAGAGGCTCTCTGGAGTAACCATCCTCGAGATGGGGAATCCACCTGGATTGGTCGTTCCCGAACACCATTCCGGGGCACGTGCTGGCACATAGTGCAATATATGCTCTTCCTCACTGAAACGCCAAAAGACGAGGAATTTTTGTAGTGACTTTAGACATTTCTTTTAGATTCCAAGGTGATGTTCTTTTTTCTTGGGGGGTGGTATGTTAGAATTTCTTTTAGGAAATGATGGTGATCCTAAATGGTATTTTAAAAACTCCGCACTTTCACAAATTAAAAAAAAAAAAAAATTGGCAACCCTTTACCAATCTCCTTTATATTATGTTTTTTTATTTTCCTGGTCCACGAAATCCCAAAGTCTGGGAGCCAGTTTCCCCTCCGTCCCCCCTTGTTTTCCACACTTGTCTGCCCTCTGCGTGCTGAGCTACCCTTGCAGCTGGCCTCTTCACCCATGTGGCTTAGGTGACAGTCCTTGCCTGTCTCCCTACAGGCGGGGACATGTCTCCTTCACAATCACTGCTGTAGTTGCAGCCTGAGGGGACTGTGGTGGTGTGCAAACCCTCTCCAGCCTCCACCACCCTTCGGTGGCAGCACCAACCACCCACCTGTGGGCTTTCCAGGTGTCCAAGGGCAGGGCAGGAAGCACTACTCCTCCCACCCTGAGAACAACTACAGTAAGTCCCCTACATACGAACCTTCAAGTTGCAGACTTTCAGAGATGCAAACATGCATCTGGTTCCAGCAAGGAACCAGAACTGGTGCCATCGACGTCAGGCGTGAGTGAAATTGCAGCTTGCCCTCTGTCTCCTATCGCTGACGATCCGTCAGCTCTACCATCTCCCACCTCCTCTCCCTCCTCCTGTCAGTAACTCTTCTTGCCTGTTCACTTGATGCCAGCCCCTGTATGCCAGCGGTTGTATTGTACTACTGTACTTTTCAAGGTACTGGACTGTAAGATTTAAAATGTTTGCTTTATTTTTTGTGTTTGTTTGTTATGTATTATTTGTGTGAAAAGTATTATAAACATATTACAGTACAGTACTATATAGCCGATTGTGTTAGCTGGGCACCTAGGCTCTCTTTGTTGGACTTGTGAACAAATTGGACTTAAGAATACGCTCTCAGAATGGAACTCGTTTGTATGTAGGGGACTTACTGTACCGTCTTGCAGCGTTTCAGGAAGTCCATTGTGGGGATGGGGGCGTTGCGTAGGGAGTATGCAAGTGACTTTGGATTCATATAATATGGCAGGGAGCTTGGGATCTAGACCATACCTTATAAAAGACATTGGGCGACCCTCTGATGGAACCTCCTGGCCATAGCGACTCTGGCTTAAAGCATTTTCATGGTCTATACAGGGAATATCACTGACATCCTGGAATCTTTTCTGTATCAGTTTAACCCAAGGTAAAGGTTCAGACTAACGGTTCTACTTGTGTTTAATCGCTGTGGAAGAATGGTACTTTGGATTACTCAACCAAGAGTTCCCTTTGGTTGGAGAGTTAGGAAGATCTTGTTGAGTGACAGAGACTGAGGAGGGAGCTCACGTCCTAAATATGGTGCCTTGTACATAGTGGGAACTGAATGCGTGCTAACTGAATAAAAGACATAATCAGAATCCACCTCTCCATCCTTCAGCGGGATACAGCGAGGAAGACATCAAACAGGGAGCTAGCACTTGTTTCCAGTCCTAACTCTGACTCTAACTGACCATGTAACCTTGAGCAATCATTTCATATCTATGAGACTTGGTTTCCCCATCTGTTGTATGATTCTACATCATTTTTCTTTCAGTCCTAGAATGGAATTATAAAATTCCAATTCCGTGGTGTATTTGGCAGAATCTGGCTAGTCCACGTTGCTGTAGTGTTCTTAGATAAAGCAGATCTAAACAGCACTAGGAAGTCCTAGTTGCGCCCAAATTGGTAAGAGGATGCTGCTTTTAGGGACAGTCTTTACAAATCACTCCTCTCTTCTCTCACCTAAGGAGGTTATTCTGGAGTCTTGGAAGCAAAGAAGAGGAAGGGAGAGCGTCAGGAAGTAGCACAATGGGGGCAGAGAGTTAGACATCAGGAAAACTCCAAAGGCATTGCCCCCCAGGAGTGATCTCCAGGACAGCCGCCATCCCTACCCCCAGTGCCCTTCAGCTCTCCCCACCCACACTTGGTATCTCCATCTAAGAAGCTTGCTGTCCTAGTTCTTCCCCCAGAAATTAGAGTTTTCACATCCTAGATTCCAGGGAAACATTTGTTAGCAGGTTTTAAAAAGCTCAAAATAGACGGTAAACTACTTATTTCAAACCACCACCAATCTTAAGCTTTGCTCAGAGGGGAGATTTTACTTAAGGGAAGCCTCCCTCCCCCACATCTCCCTTCTGCAACCCCCTCCTTCTCCTGGACGGCCCTCATCCCGAGTGGGGATAGGTGAGGCAGGATGGAGGGGGACGGAGGGAGAACATGGAAAATTGGAGCTCAAAGCACGCTGGTGGAACCACCGCAGGCAGCTTGGCACGGCTCCAGCTCAGAGGCAAGTGGCAGGGTTCCTTTATAGACTCATTATGCGTGACGGGGAGATAAAGGGGTGCAGCTATGACACAGCTTGAAAACATGTGCTTTGCCTCCAACCTGGGTGCTATCTGTTAGAATCAGTGCCAGGTCTTCCTGCAAAACTTAATTTCAGAAACCAGCGCCATCATGAAAGAAAACTCACTCTTTCATCTGCTTCCTGGATCAATTGCCCTCCAAACTCTTTTAGGGGCACTGCCGACCTCCCACTTCTGAAAATGAAGTGTCTGATAGCAAAAATAAATCCCTCTGGGTGTTAGCCTGGGGCGTTTTGACAACTCTGTGTGTTCCTCTTCTCAGTTCTTGCTTTATTAACCTCTTACTCTTTCATTTTTCATAATTCATTACCCCTTGTGTGTGAGCTGCTGACGGTAAACCCCAAAGGAGACAAACCTAAACAAACCAATCTGAAAGACAGTAAAGCAGACTACTTCTCCTGTGACAATTTCTAAAATCTCCAGTTTGGTCGGTGAGTCTCAGAAAGAGCAGAGCTGAACTAGGAGGAGGAGAAGATACAGCAGCAACTCTGCCTGCCCTCCCGACCCCGACACACTTCTCCGACGATTCTCTGAGAGTTCAGGGGCTAGCGAAGACAATAAGAAATCAAGTCCCTTCCAAATCCAAAAAGCCCTTTCACAGCTGTCGAATGGAAAAGATTGGAGCCTTTCCAGGCAACTGGGTGTTGGCTGTGGATTGGGAAAATGAGACAGACTTCTGTTGGATCTCATTGACTTCTAATGTGAGAACCGGAGGCAAATTGGATGAAGACCCAATTTCCCCCGTACTTGTGAAAACCCAACCAAACCCACAGCCTGTCTGGAACCGTGAAGATCATCTCCAGGGTCCCTTTGGAGCTTCTTCTCACGCAAGTGAAATATTTCTCCAGGCCCTGTTTGGGATGGACTAATCCCTGGGGATGTGGGCCACCACAGAGGCCTCTGCCTGGTCACAGCCATCGGTCATCCCGTCCGTATGTTAGACATGGCTTGTTAGTTCAGGATCTTCTCCACCCACCGAGCTGTGCAAAGGTGTTACACTGAGTCTTGGGCAGTGACCAGGGAGGTAGAAAGGTATCATGGGTGATTATCTTTTCTAATCCCAGCGAACTCCTTGACATCACCTGCTTTAGAAAGAAATAGCCTCATTCTGGGAAGAGAGAGCCCGTTCTGAGGAACTGGAAACCCTTCATACGTTCCTTACTTGGCTTCACCGCCCAGCCAGGAAGTGTGAGGATGAGTATTTATCTTCCCATCTCACAGAGACCAGGAGTGCTTCAGAGATGCGTGTAAAGTTACACGACAAGACACTGGCTAAACGCTACAAGAGAATGGTCCTCTGACACTCCCCAGGCACTCTATCTACAAAACAATACTACAAACATCTCAGGGATGGGAGAGAGAACAGACCATAGGTGATGTTCTGGCCCAGACCTACACTTGGACCTCCTTATTAACCATCTGTTTGGGGTCATGCAATGGGGCTGGAATACTTAGCCTTAGCCCCCTCCCCGGGACATTTCACATGGCACTCTCTTGGGGGGAAAACAACTCAACATTAATGAATATATCACTGGCGATGAAAATGATCAAAGCTGTAGTGCCAGTTGCATAACTCGTTTGTGGAAAGTGTTTCATAAACATTTCACAAGAAGAATTTCAAAGCGTGAACATCTCCCAACCTGCCTTCAATTACAGGCAAGGTTTTTTTTCTTTCTCCCCCCCTTCTATACGTCTCCCTAGCAGTGAGGAAGAGTTTCTGTTTCGTAACTGATCTATAAAAGGGTTGACAAACGTTTTGCTCATGAAAAGATCCTAAAAATATATTCCAAGCGGTAGAGTAGGGCAGGCTGGTTACTTATCTCAGATGAACAAGGCTGAGAGCCCCCTAAGAGACGCTGGCTGTATTTTTGCTTGGGGGACTCTCCTTTCTCCATGGCTCCTGGCCGCTCCCTATGAGTCCAAGGCTCCTGCCTCTTTGGATGCTACCCTGAATTACCTGGGGAGATGGCCTCATCCAGTCCCTGGTCTCTAGTCAGACCTACGACAGACCAGCCTAGGCACACCTTTGCCCATGCACGTTGGGATCTTCTGGAAAGCATCGAACTTCTAGACAAAAGAGTGATGGAAGTGAGGAGACATGGGGCCCTTTAATAAACATATGGTTTCTTAGGAGGCTGGAGCCACTTAGAGTTGTTCCCTCCCGAAAAGAAGCTTTCCAAAGAGGCATCCTTGTTTTTCCTGCTTGTACCTCCTCTGGAAAGGCAAAAAGCTTGTCAGTCATGTTATTTAATGCTTTGGCTTCAGTTCTTAGGGCACAGCACAGCTAGTGCTGACACATATCTGAAAAAACCCCATCATTTTAAGCCCATAAAAATTTTCTTCTCCCTTTGGCATATAGGTCCGTGCATTCAAGTTTTAAAACTCTAGGAAGGAGCTGTGCTCTCTTTGAGGACACATCCTCCCAGATATTTTTGGTGCCCAGGACTTGAACAGCTTTAGCCATTGTACCACTTCCCAGCCCTAGGGAGATGCCAGCAGCGTCTGCTTCCAGTGAGGAGCTGGATTGATGCAAGTTCTCTTTTTTGACCCAGATCTTTTTTTTTTTGGCCACGCCACGCAGCTTGCAGGATCTTACTTCCCTGACCAGGGATTGAACCCCGGGCCCCAGCTGTGAAAGCACCGAGTCCTAACCACTGGACAGCCAGGGAATTCCCAACCCTGATCTGTCTTGAGTCAGAGTCTTCTGGTTTTCCTGGTTTCCTACCTGTTGGACAAGGGCACAGAGCTACCTTCTCTGGTTCTTTGGCTGGGAAGGAGCGCCACACAGAACTGTTGATTCGCCCACATAGATGGCTGTTCTGCCCCGCAAGAAGTGGAATGGCAGGAGGTGGGGTGGGGTAAGAAATGCTGAGCATGGTCTCAGAATCAAACTCTGAGAACTGTTCGCCAGTGGCTCTTCTTGGGAATCATCTTGTGTGTGAATGCTGGCTGTCATCACACTGGGTTCTTTTGCATACATTGGGTTGCCTATCACGGGAAGACTCTGTAATCCTTTTTAGAGCAGGGAATGGAGAAAAAAAAAAAAAAAAAGACATCCAGGAAACAACTACAAGGCTCAGAATCAACCAGGAGACCTGACTTCGGGCTCTGTCCCTGCCTCTAAAAACCTGCATGATCTAATATTTATTTACTTCATTCATCCATCTAGGCCTAGAATATGCCTCCACAAAAGGAGGAAAATAGATGAGATGGAATCTACTTAAGAAATTTGGAATGTATAGAAGAGAGAGTGGGCGTTGGCTTGTGAGCCTACAAGTATGTTTATTGTGTCACTAGACCCATTTTGCAGATGAAAAGACTGAGGCTTGGAAAAGTTAAGAAACTGGCTGAAAGTTACACTGCTGGTAACTAATAGATCTGGAATGTCAATCCACGTCTATTTGATTCCATAGTTCTTCTACATAAACCTGACTACCATGTGTGATAGAATCATAGACTCTTCAAGGTAGCTTAGCACGGATTGTGTCGGGTGCATGCAAGACATTCAACAAGTGTTGATTCCCTTCCTTCTCCATAGAACTGGAAGGAAATGTAGATATCACCTGGTTCAAATGGCTCATTTTACAGCTGTGACTCCTGATGTCCAGAGAGGAGAAATCACCTGCTCAGGGCAACACAGCTAGAGCTGCACCCAAGCCAGGCCTGGAGACTAAGGCAGGGCCCCTAAGGACTGGTCTCCTAACTCTCCACCCAGTATTTGGTCCATTCCGCTGCACTGCCGCATGGCTCTGTCTTCTATTTCTATCACTCTGATGTTGTTGCCTATTCTGGCTCCTCAAGTAACTCAGTAGTAACCCTAATCCCATTGCTCTAATAAGATTTAATCTCAGTCCCGATTCAGAGCTCTCCATTACTACACAGGGTAAGGTTTAGACACAGATAAAGCACACATCTACTTGGTGTGTAACCTAGTACACTTGGTTTGAGAACGAGCATTGTGTATTCCCTTGACTCTCACATGGATGAATTAACTCCAGGGGGTTGATATTTGCTTTTTTCCTCCCTCATCACGAGGAAGAGAGGTAGAGAGGGAAAGACAAGGCTCAGCCATGCCATGAAATCCTCACGCCAGTGTACATTTTACTCTGGGGCCCAAAGGAGACTAATGAAAGGAAGGACAGATGCCTTGCTCGTCCCGGACACACAGGCACACATGCACACACATGCATGCATACACACCAACCTGCGACTATGAAGCGCTATACAGATTAGCTCCAAGAGCATCAGTTCAAGAAAGGGAAAAAGGAATATTTTTAAAGCATTTTAGAAACTAAAAAGCACTTTCAAAAGTATCATCATTTATTCTTCATGATGATTCAACGAGGGAAAAAATCTTATCCAACCATTTATACAGATGTAGGAACCAAGAGTAGGAGGAATTAATATGTCCATCACACAGCCAGGAAAAGCAGAGCCTGACTTTCTATTTGGGTCTTTGGCCTCCAGGCCCTCTTTTGCCTATACCACTCTGTAAGGCGGCCCCACTGGGTTGCCACCCAGAATTTCCCACGTAAAAATGAGCTTGTTGACCTCTGCCTCCCCACGTGCCATGCTGTTTTCACATGTGGTGCACAGTTGGTGTAAACATTTCCATCCACAAGTGTAGCCTAGGACTTTTACATGGATGTGAGGCTGACTTAGTTATCGAAAGCAAACTTTCAACAAGTCTGAATGAGATTCTCTTTGGCGTCCCCTGGGGAACTGCCTGTGACCTGGAAGCCTGTCTCTGAAAGCCTGAGTGTTGGCTATAAATGCACGTAAAAGGCTTTTCCCTGGTAAGATTCATATTTGAGAACAGTCTTCTAAGTAAGGCTGAGGCCCTTATCTCTTGTATTCTTCTGGTACCCCAAATAAAACGAGGCACCTCTGTGGCCCTCTGACACCAGGTCTGCTCCAACAGCAGTTGGAGTAGACAGTCCTCCATGTGGCATGCTTTAAACAGAGGTTTTCCTGCCCCATAAAGGTCCCCTTCCCAGTTTAGCTCAATAAATATTTGGTATACACCCATTGTATACCAAGAGGAACTGGGACACAAAGGTGAATAGGACCTTCCAGATTAATTAGGAGACCGCAAGTAAAAAAGCAATTACCTAGAGTGCAGTACTTACAGCAATGGGAAGGCGGTACAGTGGTCACGTGGAAAGGTTGTGATTTGCTTTGTCAGGGCAGAGGATAGATAGAGAAAGGGGAATGAGGTAGGAAGTCTCCATGGAAGAGAAGTGAAGCCTCTGAGGAGCCCTGAAGGACAAAGACAGTTTCACCAGGAGAAGATAAAGCAGGGCATGCCAGGAAATGGGAGCAGCTTGTACACAGTCACAGATGGTGAAACAGGGCTTCATGTTCAGGAGCGACAAGCTATTCAGCGTCGCAGCAGTGTGGGGTGGGAGAGGCCTGGGCAAACAGCCAGGGCCTGACGACAGAGGTCCTGTGGGTCACACAAAGGAGTCGAGGCTGGACTCGGGGGCAAAGTGTAACTCAAGTAAAGGGCAGGGACACGCGAGAGTTTTGTTTAGTTCGATTATGTTAACAGCTGTGTGGAATATGGATTTGAAGAGAGGACAACTGTAAGTGGGACAGCTAGTTACAAAAGCTGTTTATTGCAATAGTCTAGGTAAAGAACTGATGAGGACATGCCTAAGGCCAAAACAGTAAGAACGGAGAAGAGGAGACAGAATGGCAAGTTTTTAGGATAGAAAATGTATTTCCACCCCTAAAGGCTTATCCTTTATAACAAAGGACTATTTCAGGAATTCTCTGTTGAATGCCTGCAGGACTGAAAGAACTAACACAGAAAAAATTCTGAAAGAACATAATCCAACTGCTAATAAGAGATGGAGTGGAGGGTATTTGGGGTTTCAGAAGGTATTCACTTTCTAAGTCAAATATTTCCACAGTGTTCAAATTTTTAAAGGTAATTATTCATTTTAAATTAGAAAAAATTAAGATTAATCTTAATTTAAGATTAATACTAAAAATAGTAAGCACTCAAAATTTCATTAGTCTGTGTGGAAGTTCTTAGTTTATGAGGTATTCAAGTTAGTTACAGTTCCCTCCTTTACCTGGTGAAACGGAAGTCTTGAGAGGTTCAGGGGCACATTTTCTAAATAAACACACATACATGCAGATATGTGTATCCTGTGTGTGCGTGTGTTGTGTGTGTGTGTGTATTTTTTTTAGCAATAACTGGGAATCCATCTCCTTCTTCTGCCGCATCTTGAGTTATTGTCTACCAGCAGGCAACACCTGTAGGTCTGTGGCCTGCAGACCTCACTTATACCTTTCCATGATGTTCTACAGCTTACAAAGTACTTTCAAACATATCAGTTTGGTCTATTTTCAGAATGTTCCCATGAGATTGAAAAGGCAAGTGATGCTATTCCTGTTTTACTGTTGAGGAAAACAAGGTTCATGAAAGGTAAATGATTTATCCAAGGTACATGGCTGGCTAGCAGGAAAGCTCTGATTTGAACTCAAGTTATCTGATTTAAAATTCAACACTTCTTTCAAATTTCTAGGATTTTCTGAGGAAGTTTCCCAATAAGTGGATT
The DNA here is from genome assembly GCF_008692025.1 of Phocoena sinus. NCBI lineage: Eukaryota > Metazoa > Chordata > Mammalia > Artiodactyla > Phocoenidae > Phocoena > Phocoena sinus. Next base: position 12,504,902 of record NC_045770.1, read on the forward strand.
TTCAGTCACTGAAATATATTTCTTACATCTCCAAACCCTTTATTTCAGTTTTGGATAGATACTTATTGGTTTCATTTTTGAATAGAGATCTTGTATTTTATACATCTCTACTTGCCCTTAAAGAGTACTTGACAAAGATATCACAAATAAAGAAAATTACAGGCCAGCATTACTGATGAACATAGATGCAAAAATGCTCAACAAAATATTAGCAAACTGAATCCAACAATACATTAAAAATATCATGTACCGTGATCAAGTGGGATTTATTCCAGGGCTGCAAGGATGGTTCAGTATTCACCAATCAATCTGCGTGATATACCACATTAACAAATTAAAGAATAAAAAATTATATGATCATCTCAATAGATGCAGAAAAGGCTTTTGACAAAAGTCAACAACATCCTTCTACAAAGATTCTCCACAAAGTAAATATAGAGGGAACATACCTCAACATAATAAACGCCATATATAACAAGTCTACAGCTAACATCATACTGAATGGTGAAAAACTGAAGGCATTTCCTCTAAGATTAGGAACAAGACAAGGATGCCCACTTTTATGCAACACAGTATGGGAAGTCCTAGCCACAGCTACCAGACAAGAAAGAAATAAGAGCTATCCAAATCAGAAAAGAAGAAGGAAAACTGTCGTCACTGTTTGCAGATGACATTATACCATACATAGAACATCCTAAACACACTACCAAGAAACTGCTAGAGCTCATCCATGAATTCAGTAAAGTTGCAGGATACAAAATTAATATACAGAAATCTGTTGCACTTCTATACACTAACAATGAACCATCAGAAGGAGAAATTAAAACAATCCCATTTAAAATCACATCAAAAAGAATAAAATACCTCGGAATAAATCTAACTAAGGAGGTAAAAGACATGTACTCAGAACTGATGAAGGAAACTGAAGATGACACAGACAGGTGGAAAGACACACCATGTTCATGGGTTAGAAGAATTAATATTGTTAAAATGACCAAGGCAATCTCTAGACTCAATGCCATCACTATCAAAATACCAATGGCATTATTCACAGGACTAGAAGAAATAAAATTATTTGTTGTATGGAAATTTGTACAGAAACACAAAAGACCCGAATAGCCAAAACAATCTTGAGAGAAAGAACAGAGCTGAAGGTATCATGCTCCCTGACTTCAGACTATATTACAAAGATACAGTAATCAAAACAGTATGGTAATGGTACAAAAACAGACACATAGATCAATGGAACTGAATATAGAACCCAGAAATAAATGCACACACTACAGTCAATTAATTTACAAAAAAGAGGCACGAATATACAATGGGGAAAAGGCAGTCTCTTCAATAAGTGGTACTGGAAAAGCTGGACAGCTACATGTAAAAGAATGAAATTAGAACATTTTTTTCACACATATACGAAAATAAATTCAAAATGGATTAAAGACCTAAACGTAAGCCCAGAAACCATAAAACTCCTAGAAGAAAACATAGGAAGAACACTCTTTAACATGAATTGTAGCAATATTTTTTGGATGGATCTGTCTCATAAGGCAAAATAAAATTTAAAAAAATTAAATTAAATAAAACAAACAAGACCTAATTAACTTAAAAAGCTTCTGTGCAGCAAACAAAACCATCGACAAAACAAAAAGACAGCCTACTGAGAATATCTTCTCCTATGGGAGAAGATATTTGCAAATGGTATGACCAATAAGGGGTCAATATCCAAAATATATAAACAGCTCATACGACTCAATATAAAAAAAAATCAAGCAACTCAATTAAAACCTGGGAAGAAGTACTGAATAGACATTTTTCCAAAGAAGACATAAAGATGGCCAACAGGCACATGAAAAGGATGCTTGACATTGCTAATCATTAGAGAAATCAAATCAAAACCACGATGAGATATCACCTCATGCCTGTCAGAATGGCTATCATCAAAGACCATAAATAACAAATTTTGGTGAGGATGTAGAGAAAAGGGAACCCTTGTATGCTGTTGGTGGTAATGTAAATTGGTGCAGCCACTGTGGAAAACAGTACGGAGATTCCTCCAAAAACTAAAAATAGAACTACCATATGATCCAGCAATTCCACCACTAGGTATATATCCAAAGAAAATGAAAACACTAATTCAAAAATTCTCCAATGTTCATTCAAAGTCCCCAATGTTCATAGCAGCATTATTTACAATTGTCATGATATGGAAGCAACCTAAATGTCCATCAACAGATGAACGGATAAAGAAGAAGTGGTATATGTATACAATGGAATATTAGCCATACAAAAGAATGAAATTTTGTCATTTGCAACAACATGGATGGGTCTGGAGGGTATTATGCTTAGTGAAATAAGTCAGACAGAGGAAGATGAATACTGCATGTTATCTTTTATATTTAGAATCTAAAAAATAAAACAAATGAATGAATATAACAAAACAGAAACAGACTCACAGACAAAGAGAACAAACTAGTGGTTACCAGTGGGGAGAGGGAAGGTGGGAGGGACAAGATAGGGGTAGAGGATTAAGAGGTACAAACTACTATGTATAAAATAATCAAGCTACAAGGATATATTGTACAGCACAGGGAAATAGCCAGTATTTTATACTAACAAATGAAGTATAATGTATAAAATTTTTGAATCACTGTGTTGTATGCGGAAACTAATATAATATTATAAATCAACTGTGACTCAATAAAAAATCATTCAACACATCTTTCAAATTCCTAGGATTTCCTGAGGAACCCTCCCCAAATAAATGGATTTTCAATCGCTGAAACTGATCTCTTGTAGCTCCAAGTCTTTATTTCAGTCTTGGACAGATATTTATTGGTTTTGTTTTTGATATTTATTAATGTATTATATACATCTCTTCTTTCCCTTGAATAGCACCTGAAAGATAATTTAGTCAATGACTCAGTCTTAATTGTGAACTCTTTTTAGAAGCAATCATGCCCTCGGGGACACTGAAGTGCTTGGCCTCTCGGTTGGCAGTAGCACTAAATGGCCCCGAATTGCCTCTTTTTGTTTTTGCAGCTCTGCTTGATCCAGGTTTTCTGCCTCCTTTCTCACAACCAGGTTTTTATCCTACTGTTGGTATCCTTGCTTCTAGCAGCCCCTATTTCAGCTCAACTTCGCAACTTCTATTTGCTAAGGGCTAGAAAAAACAGATAGTTAAGTTTGTTATAACTGTTTCTAAAATAAAAGTTAGAGGCTCTGAGAAAGGGTTTGGCTCCAGGTCTCATTTGCTTCCTTCTTATTCTCAGCTGGATTCTAAATTGGTGAGGCTGCTGACTCTCTGGATAAGTGAGGCACTGCAGTGGCTCTGTGTAGCTGTTTGACATGGGGCTCGCCCTTTGGCTCAATTTTTACTGACTACGTATCAATCCTGTTACCCTTGTTAGCCTGCGACAGGGCTCCAGGCACAATGGTTGGCTGAACCCACACAATTGACAGTGTAAGTTAAATTCTCTAAGGCTGAGGAGCAGTTACCAAATTTATTGCCAAAAGGCGGAGTAAACTTGAGCCAAGGGACTCTCTGACAGTATATGTTTCCCTACTTATAAAAGGAAAATCATCTCTGAGTCTTACCCAGGTCTCAAGAGTTAGGGCTAAATGTCTACAAAACCTATTCTAGGAAGAACTTTCCTTGCTTTTGTCACCAAAACGATATGAAGTTAATGATTCTGCACATTTATTACCTGGGACACCTGTCTTGCTTGTCTGTCACTTAGTAAGTGCTTAATTAAATAGATGCAGAATTGATGTATAAATACTTTCAATAATCCTTGAATTTAGAAAACTGGGTCTCAGAGAAGTCAATGGATTTTCCAAAAGCCATACAGCTAGAAAGTGGCAGAGCTGGAATTTGAACCTACGTCTGACCAGATCCAGAATCAACCCTCTTTCTATTGTATCACACTGACTTAAAAAGGCATGCCAAACTAGGCTCATTTCCTTTTATACAGGGTTCTTAGAAATGAGGATCAGGTGAAGGCTGCAATTATTGTATGTATACATATATACATGTCCCTGGAGGTCAAGGTGGGGTCATAAGGGCTGAGACAGTGTTAGTTAATGAATCAATGCCATCCAGGAGGGATGTCTCCGATGGCATGTCATGGGACTCTCTTCATCGTCCAGTCTTGTTAAGAATGTTATCAGTACCTTCGAGTATGATGATGTATGTGCCCTGCATACATCTCTGTATGACGAGCAGGGCTAGCTAGTACCTTGCACAAAGACATCAAGGTTAAAAACAAATCTTGAAATTGTGCAAGGAAGGGAAGAAAGTAATAAGATAAAACATAAGAGGAACTGTAAAAATCTTTTACTAAGAATATGAAAATTAACTGTACAAGTTGAGGCAACAGTGCAGATTTTTTAAAAAAGACTTGAGAGGTGTTAACTGACCCTAAGAGCATGTAAGTTGAAAGTGTGATACAATTATCTTTTAAAAAATCTGTAGGGTAGGCTGTACCATCCTAGTACAGTAGAGTATGGAGGGAGGTTCCCCTACTTAACCATGCAAGTTCAGGCGGAACAAGGCCTGCCACTGTCTTACCTGGGCTTGGAAAGAAATCAGGGCATGATAAAGATATGGTACCCGCTCCACCAAGTTTTGTTGAATGAATAAATGGATGAATGAATGAACCGAGGGTCCCACTGTGCTCTGGCCTAGCCAGATGTCATCTGGGTATTGAAAGTTGTACGCTTGTGGATACTACACTTAAAGAGGGTGATTGGAAGACCAAAACCTATACATATAAAGGCATCAAGGCGCAAACAAGTTCAAAGAGTTTGTATAGCATTGTACAAAAATACTTGAAGCAACCTAATGCCCGTTGATAGGGCAATGGAACAGTAAAACTACATGGAAACAGTAGAACAGTATGTGGTCATTGACAACAATCATAATCAATCCTATACGTACTGCCATGAAACAATCTATAAATCTTATTTTTAAATTTCAAAAGGAAGTCTCAAAAGAATACACACTGTATAATTTATACCTACCTACATATGTACCTATATATGCATTTTAAAAACTCCACGTATATCTATACATTTCCGTTTGTATTCATATCCATGTACGTGCAGAAAGAAGATTCTTCTAAACACATACACACCACACTGATAAGAGGCGTTTCCTCTGGGAAGAGGGCTGAGGCTGAACAGGGAACAAAATTCTTCTTGTTTATCTCTATTATTAAATATTTTCACAAGCAAGTATACATAGCATTCATGTACTATGTGTGTAATTGCTTTAAACAAGGCAATCAGAAACCTGATACGTGAAACTATTGAAGGAATTCTGGATGTTTACACGGAAAGGGGAAGACTTAGGCGTGAGAACTCTTCTCAAATACTGAACGGCTGTCAAGTGAAGGGGATGGACTCGGGCCTTGGAGCTGAGGCAGGCAGAGTGATGACCACGGGGGGACCATCACAGGGAGGTTGTTGGGATCTATCAGGAGGAAGAATGGCCAAGCATTGCAACCCGCTCAACCCTGGAGGGGGCTGTCTTCTGGGTGGTGAGTCCCAAATTCCTGGGAGAGCTTTGGCAGAGGTGTGGAGCCAGCGTCCATCTGTCAGGGGTGTCAGCAGTAGAACGTGTGCCCCAGGAGGTGGGTTAGGCTGGAATCACACTGGTTCCTAAGCTTTTGAGGCTCCTGACAAGTAAATCTTTTTTTTTTTTTTTTTTCAGAGTTCAGAGAGTACTCTTTTATTTTGCCAAATAATATTAAAGTAACCAGTATCACCTACTCAGGTCATCATTTCATTACATACCATTAATATTTTAATAACCAAAAAAATGCAAAATCTCAGACTGTTAAAATTGAATACATTGAGCTTTATAAAAATTTGCTGTTTTCTTCTTTTAAGATGTCACTGTGGATGGTGAAAATTTAGCCATAAGATGTAATATTATGAATAAATAAGTGTATCGACAGACAGGATAGGAGAAAGGAAGAAGAAAGCCTTGGTGCCAGACTGCAGAGATCTGTGGAACCCTTCTGGGAACAGGGGGACAGGTGCTAAGGGACCCTTTAGCCCTAAGGGTTTATGTGTCTCTAACTCACTCTAGAGTTAGAAGCTCAACCCATATTTGTCTCCACAGTTGACGAAAAATAAAGTCACAGTGATATCAGATGTCACTGGATATCCCCAACCATACTTTCCATTGAAGTGGCCAGGAGAAGGCAGTCCCAGGAGAACCTCAGTCCTGTCTTCCCTAAGGGGCATTTGTAAAGGGCCTATTCTGGCTTGAGATATATAGCTTGGTACTGAACTCTCAACCTCAAAGACTTTAAAAAAACTAGGTTAGCCAGAGTCCTATGTGCAGACCCTGGATCCCTAGAGGGTAGGCCTTGGCACCCAGCACCCACTGAGCAAACAAGCTAAGGAGCCTCATCCAACAACTCCTGGGGCCCAGCCAGCAAGTGGCGAAGTTGGGAAATATTTACCAGAGCTGACTGGATGGCGCCCACCACACAGGCTACATGCAGACACCCAGCAAGCTCACCTCCCTGGGAAAAGGGGTGCGTTTCTGCGGATCGCTGGCTGAAAGACGACAGGGGGCAGAGAAGCATGAGGAGCGGAAGGCCCTGAAAAGCAGAGAGATGGGAGTTCCTGGCACCCAGGATGGAGGGATGGGCGGATAGGTTCATTCCAGCTATCCACCAATCCATCTACTCAGGAAACACTTATTGAATGTCTGCTCTGCACCAGGCACTGTTCTACCGTAATCAATACAATATAGACTGTTTCCTCAAATATTTCCCATCTTCTGGAGGGCTACCTGGAGAAGAAGACATTTGAGCTGAGTTTGCAAAGATGAACGAGGGGCTGGCAGGGCGATGGGGAGTGAGGGGGCGGGGCGGGGGCGGGGGGGGGGGGGTGTGTGCGGGTAGAGAGGCCAGTCCTAGGGCTCATTCAAAACAGAGTTGAGCTGGAGCTGGGTGCTTTGTGACCGCCTGGAGGGGTGGGATAGGGAGGGTGGGAGGGACGGAGACGCAAGAGGGAAGAGATATGGGAACATATGTATATGTATAACTGATTCACTTTGTTATAAAGCAGAAACTAACACGCCATTGTAAAGGTGCTGCCTCTTCCTTTATTCCTCTCTGCTTCCATCATTTCAAAGAGGCTCATTTCCCGGCGGTACTTGTAAGTCCTTAGGACGGGGGAAGAAGGGGGCCTGGGGTTCCCTTGTGAGGTTAGACTCCCCCGATCCTTCTCCCACCCACGCAGGATGGGGCAGCCCACACTAAGAGTGCTGGGCCCTTGCTGAGTGGCCAGATTCTGGGCAAAGTCCCAAACCCCAGGTCCTGCCATTCCCCACCCTGCTTCATTGCGGAAAAGTGTCTGTCTCTTCTAGGCCTCGGGCCAGGCCAGGCTGGGGAGTGCCCTGAGAGCCAGGAGGTTGTTCTCTGCCCCGCCAGGCCCAGTGTAAGGGGAAGCACCAAACCCTCAGAAAGGAAGTTGGCTCTGGTTCACTGCAGAGAGGAAGGGACTCCTTGCCTTTGGGTGGCTGCACTGCTTTCTCCTCCAGAGTGGTGTTAACCCTTTCTGGCCTGGGGGCTCTTACCCTAGCAGCCTCACCTCTGAGAGTCCCAGCCCGGGACACGGGGCACAGAAACACTCCACCACTGGTCCCGGCACGAATCAACATCTATCCCCAGGGACTGGGTGTCCAAATCTTTCCGGGCCTCAGTTTACCAGCTACCCAACTGGCCTGCAAACCCACTTCCAAGTCCTCAAGTGAGCCAGTCCACAGTGATGGGGTAAAGTTTAAAATTTTCCTTGTTAGGATCACACACTTTCTTTGAGAAGATGTCATTGAGGGAAAGCCAAATTGATATGTAACTCACTTTAAGCAAACCCTATAAATGATGCTTGGCTCCAACTGACTGTAAAAGGGCATGCTTTATTCTCTGAAAAGATCCAGTGTAACATTTCTTTAAATAGCAGGCTCTTGGTGGAAAAAAAAAATAGAATTTAGTTGATAAAACTTTGACTTAGGTACAATATTTCGGGAACCACCCTTTTAGGTATGGTGAGGCATGCCTGTGATTTACGCAGCACCAACTGAGTCTGGCATATTTTTCTTATTATTCCTCTAGTAACAGGCTGAGTCAGGTACAAGGGCACAAGTAAGAGCACTCAGAGGGATGCCAGCAGTTGAGGGGAAAATGAGCAGAGCTGCCATCTGGAAAACGGTGAACCTCCGGCCTTCAGAGGATCCCAAGGGCAGAGCTAAGAGGAAGCGCAAGCTGGAGCCAGGCTGATGTGAAACGGGGCATCTAGAACCAATACTGTTGCAAGAGCAACAATAGCCCAGTTTATTGAGCACTTACTATGTCCCGGACAGTTTACACTCAAGATTGCTTGTAATCCTCCTCCTAACAATACTATTAGGTTGACGCTATGATTTCCGCCTTTTTCACAAAGGCAGAAACTGAGGCTTGGGGAGGGTGAGTGACCGGGTTCCACAGCTTCTGTTGGTAGAGCTGAGATTCAAATCCAGGTCTGTGCGACGCCAGAGCTGGACCTCTGACCACTACTACACTGCCATCTGCAAGCCTAAAACCAGACACCCTGCAGCAGTCCATGCCAGTGAAGTCTGTGGAGAAAATGTTAGAAGATGCCGGCTCAGGGGAGGGGCTGCCAAGACAGAAAAACAAAACAGGGTGTGAACCAAGGATCCTTGGGGGTTGGGAGCCAAGGGTATTTTAGTGGCCTCGCAGGGGAGAGGGAAGGGAGTCCTGACACTGGATCTGAACAGAAGCAGCAGAGGCCCAGGCGGCGATGGGGGCGATGGGGTCAGCCGATTAGTAGAATAAGCTGGATTTGGAGACAGCAGACCAGCACTGGACACAGCGCCTATTATCAAGTAGACACTGAATAAAGGTACATTGAATAAGTCCTGGCTCTGCCACTTAATTGAAGTCACTTTATCATTCTGAGTCTCAGTTCCCTTGTCAAATGAGAATGATAACACTTGTTTAATAGCTATTGTTAAATAAGTTAAAACTTATTGGCTTAATGGGGTCCTCTGTAAGTTGTCAAGCAGAGGGGGCCGTGAGATGGGATGTGGCCTGGTAGGGAACTGAGCAGCTACAAGGAAACAGCTCCTGAGCCCTAAGCGCGGCCTCCAAAGCCATTCTCAGGCTAGACTAGGAGAGGGAAGTCTGAGGTGGAAAAGTTTATTTTCTGCCGCAGCTGTGATTCTGGGAGAAGGAGAATCTCCCAGGTACTAGAGCTGCCTCGACAGCCCTCTGACAGGGGGGCAACGAGAAGGGCAGGTCCCACCCCCTGCCCTGCAGGCACACACACAAGAAAACGCCCCTCTCCTCCCTGCACCCTTCTCACGCACAGGCCCAGGGAGGCACTCCTCCACTTGGGGTAGGGGAACCCTCTGGGTAGGAACCCTTCTTCGCCCCACCCTTCCCCTGGCAGCCTTCCCTGAGCCTGCAGATAGCATCTCTGCCATGCGAGCTGGCAAGCCCCGGCCGCGAGAGGTCTGCGGTGTGAGCATGAGGGCTTGGGACCTGTGGAAAAGTACTGTGCAGACATCAGATGAGGGGCTCTAGGCAACATTAGGGCTTGTCGATTTGCAGGATCTCTCTGTCTCTCGCAAAAGCAGCCTGACACAGTGTAGAGTCAGACAGGCCTGTTGTATATCTGAGCTCCACCTTGGGTAAAAATTACTTAACCTCTCTGAGCTATAGTTACCCCAGCTATATAATGGGAATAATCATGCTTACCTCACCGGGCTGTCGTAAGGATGAAGTAATATCAAGTAAGATATGACTTTAGGTAAAGTGCCTCGCACATCCCATCAGCCTTGGTTTGAATCCTGGTTCCAAGCAAGTCTCTTGACCTTTCTGAGACTCAGTTTCCTCATCTGTAAAATGGGAGTTCTAAAAGCTACTGCTCTAGGTTGCTGTCAGATTTCAAGGAGATACTGCTTATGAAGGGCACGGCCCAGTGCCTTTCAACTCAGGGTGGTATTAACTTCGTCTGTCACTGGGGCCAACTCCAGTTTCCTTTTCAAGACCCCTGCTCCAAAAAGACTCCTATGTGAGAGGGGGATGAACTGGCCCTGCTTTACCAGAATCTATACCCACCAAAGGCAACTCATTAAAATCTCCAAAGAAACCCCCCTTTTGGATCCTTGCAGAATCAGGGAGAGGGTTCCGACACTTCCCTCCTCCTCTAGTGCCTCACCACTCTCCACCCCACACCTGAGCCGAGAGGAACATTCGGTCTCCACTCCCCATCGAGATGCACTGTGGGCTTGTGCCCGTGCTGCAGCCTGAATGAGCTGGCCTGACACCCAGTACCCCAGAGAGGCTTTGTGCTGGTGTTGTGGGTAGCTGGGTCAACCAGGGTGTTCGAGGGGCAGGGCTCCCGAGAACTCCAGCCACTCCCATTCCTACCTGCTCCACACCGGGCTACTCTCAACAAGGCTCAGTCCATCGAACGTCAAGCCTGCTGCCCGGGCCACAAACAGGACACAGTTGACAGCTGAGCCCCAGGCCAAAGAGCAGAGCATGATTGGCAAAGGAGGACAAACTTCCACCTCTCCAAATGCGAAGACACGCATCATTTGCTTCCCACCCAAACTTGGGGTAGGTGGGGGAAGCTTAGATGGAGAGATCGTGGATCTCAGAAAAAAATTTCCTTTCTGATAACATCTAAACACCAGTTTAGATGCAGCCCATCTAAACTGGTGCAAGCCCAGTGCAGCAGCCATCCAGGGACAGAAGGGGAAGAGAAAATGATGGGTTCTCATTCATCAGAAGTAACAGCAGCTAATGTTTATTGGTCGATGACTGTATGTCAGAGCCTGTTCTAAGCTGTGTATCTTATCTATAATTAACCCTTACAACATGACTGGAAAGTAGGCTCTATGACTGTTCTCACTTTTGGATGAGACTGTGAGACGCGGAGAGGTTGGCCAACACAGACAGTCGGCTCAACTGCTACGTGGAACCGCCTCCTCCAAGAGGAGCAGGGCCATGGAGCGGGAGAGCCATGGAGTCTGGAGTCTGGCCAGCCTGGCTTTAAATTCCCCACTTATGGATGGAGTGATTGTGGGAAAATTCCTTAACCTCTCAGGGTCTCCGTTTTCTCATCTATAGAATTGGAATAATCCCAATGACCTCACAGTGTCGCTCTAAGTAATAAATGGAACAATAAACGTGGAGCGTTTGGTGCTCAGTGCCTGCACACAGGCAGGACCCAATAACTATTTCTATTGTTATGTTATCTTGACTACAATGGGGAAATCACTTTGGAGAAAGGAATAATTTCTTCTCACCAATGAGCTCCTGCCTGAAAATTCTGTTCTCCATCAACCCTGTTACTCAATCAGCCCAGCTTATTCCCTTTTGAAGCTGCACTGGTTTACATATCCCTTGTTCTGACATTTTCAGACCTGTCTCCTTCATTGGACAGCAAGTAAGTTCTCTGAGGGCAGGTCTGTGTGTATTATTTGGGGGTGCCTCTTCCCAGGGCAGGGGAGCCTCCATTTCCACCGCCTTTTCTTTCTGTGTGGAAGGATCACAGCTAGAGGAACATCTCGCCCTCTGCCTCCTGGTAGAAGTGACTTATGTCCCTGGTGAGTCTAGGTCAGCTGTCCTCACTGGGGATGACAGCAAACCTGAAGGTCATTCTCTGAAATCTATGTGGTGGTTTTTCTGTCTTAATAATTAGGAGGCTCTATTTGCATTTACCAGGCAGAGGACAGGCATTCGAGACATCCTGCAATGCAGAAGACAGCACCAGACAAGAAACTCTTGTTCGTGTCCTGTACAACTCGCATCCGACTTTCAAACGCCCCACTGGACACTCGTGTCAGTAAAAAGCCTGCCTGTATCACATGAGCCTAGAACCCAGTTCCAGTTTTTATGCAGGCACAACATATCTTTGGCACACTTCTGATATGCACTGACTTTTTCCGGGATGCCATTTTCTGTATAAATTGAGGAAAGATTATATTTTATTTTGTTTGGAAGTTTACCAAGAGTTGTTTAACATTTTGGAAAATCATGGCTTTTCAGCTGCCGGCAGAGCATACCAATATCAGTCTGTACTTGTGTCTGTCACCTTCATATAGGCGCACGCATCCTCCTAGCTCATCAAACCTTCCAGAGGAATGTGCCCAAGCATCTCCTTGCTGAAATACATATTATATCATTTTAATTTTTTTCATTCTCCTTTGAATCCTTATTCAAATTAGAGTATCTTACCGATTTTTATGTATGTTTTCTATAAATTTCATTCTAGGATATTAAAGGGGCTTTAGAGCATCCTTGTTACAAGGAACATTCGGTCTGATAAGGCTAAGAACACAGGTTTAGAAGGAAGCGGGTGTGTGCGACTTGACACCTTCTGAGACCTGCCTGTTGGCCAGGAGGGTACTTTACGGTCTGTTCTCCACCAGCTCTATCTGTGCCAGGTGGATGTATTTAATTCTGGAGCAAGGCCTTGGAAAGTCCGTTGTGGCTACACATCAAAGCCATGTCCCCCAACAAGTTAAGTGAATATAAGTTCTGGCCTGTTGTTCAAGTGCAGCCTCTTAGAACAAATTGTACATTTTTAAAAGGGTATCTCCTAAAAACAATATTTTATTGCTCTCCTCTTCTCTTGTTTGACAAAGATATAAGAGCTATGTTTTGATGTCCACTCTACATTTTTTGTCCATCTAGGCTTTCTGGTAGAATTATCCACTATCTTTGTCATTACTTTGTCTTTATAATTTTATTGTTAAATGATTTTTATAGCAATGTTTCCTAGGGTAGCCGTGTCACTTGCTTTTTGGCGATAAAAACACTCTAAAAACAAACAAACAAAAAACCAACCCAGTCCCCCCTGCAGCTCTATCTGTCAGGCTCCTGTATCTATTTTTTTCAACTGCTTTGGTACCTTGGAGGGGGAAAGAAGAAGGATGTTATACGTCAACACTCCAAAACCCAACCCTACCGCTTAGGGTTGAGCAAAGTGTGGCTTGCTGGCTCTGCATCCTCTTCTCTTAGTCTGCCCATCCACCCTCAGTAATCCTGCCTCCGCCCGGAAGTACAGGACCAGAAGAAGGATCTTGCAGCAGAGGGAAACAAGCCTCAGCGGGTCAGGAGTTTTGCCATCCTTAATTCTCATCCTCCAAGGTCTTTCACAGGGAGGTCTCAGAGTCTCCCTCTGGCTTATTGGGCCAACGACCCCTGGCTCTACACACCTGCCTGGCTTCCCTAGACTCACTGAACCAGCCCCATCGGGTTTATTACAGTGTGGGGGCCCTCCCTCCCCTCCGCAGCCTCTGCTGCATTTTCTTCCCACCAGCTGGGAGCTCCCGTGGGCAGGGGCCACGTTCTAGTCCCCTCTGACCCCTCACAGCTAGACACAGGTTTGCGCAACTAAACGGTCAAATGTGGTCAATTAATTCCCTCCCTTGTCCTCTGGTGCTCAGCTACTGCGGTGCCGGCCCTCCTGGGGCTGCTCCCTGGGTGCCTGGGGGAGGGGCTCACTATGTCTTCACTGCAGACCTTCACTTGAGAGTCCGGTCCTGCCTCCCCTGTGTCTCCGTCATGGGCCTCCCCGGAGAAGCCTCTCCGTCATTCAGAATCCTCAGAGACCTTTCCTTAGTCTGAATTTTGTTGATTTTAGAGAAGATGTCCCATTGAGCTGATTAAACACTACAATCAACGCATGCCAGGAGCAGCCAGAATCCGTGGGACTGACATGTACACACTAATGTGTATAAAATAGGTAACTAATAAGAGCCTGCTGTATAAAAAATAAATAAAATAAAATTCAAAAAAAAAAAAAAAAGAGTCCGTGGTAGCTCACAGTCGTGAAAACGGCGAAGGAAAATCCCATTTGATTCAAAACCAAACGCTCTATGGGAGCGCAGTGGGACCACTGCTCTGGACTAGCTGGACGGGTTCCCGAGAGAGGCACTGGAGGGCTGAATGTTGCGGCCGCAGGAGAGCTGAGAATGCTGCCAGGCCTGGGGCTGAGATAGAATCCCAGGCCACTGGGTCTCAGCTTTGGGGGTAGGAAGCTCAGGGACAGAGACACCTGCCAGCTTGCTTCAGACTCTCTTCTGGCCTCAGAGAACTTTTGTGAAGTCTTCTAGCAAGACTTAGCTTTCAACAGCATAGGTGGAGACATAGCTCTGATGGGTCTGGTGGACACCCACAGCCCTGAATGACGAGGAGCCCAGAAATCACCGGCACAGAGCAGGGCAAGGCTCCCCAGGTGTGCATCTGTCACTGTGGACTCTCCAAGCCCCTTTAAGCCAATGATACTTCCTAGTGTTCTTCTGAAGTTAGCTGTTGGTTGAAAGAGCAGGAAATGGGGACTTCCCTGGTGGCGCAGTGTTTCAGAGTCTGCCTGCCAACTCAGGGGACATGGGTTCGATCCCTGATCTGGGAAGATCCCACATGCCATGGAGCAACTAAGCCTGTGCACCACGACTACTGAGCCTGTGCTCTGGAGCCTGCGAGCCACAACTACTGAGCCCGCAGGCCACAACTACTGAAGCCCACACGCCTACAGCCCATGCTCTGCAACAAGAGAAGCCACCACGATGAGAAGCCAGCACACCACAACAAAGAGAGTAGCCCCCACTCACCATAGCTAGAGAAAGCCTGAGCTCAGCAACGAAGACCCAATGCAGCCAAAAAAAAAAGAGCAGGAAATGGAAGTGGAGAAACTGTGAACAGGAGGCTGTCCCTCAGGCTCCTGACTTCACCCACAGGGCACTCAGCCTTTCCTCCCTCCCTCCCTCCCAGAAGAGCCCTTCTCTTCTTCTAGGCTAAACCCTGCACCCATGCTCTCTCTTTTCTGTCTCCTCTATGGCATCTCCTATCTCTCCCCAGGCCCACAGCCCACCAAAGTCTCCCTCATCCCCAAAACCTTCCCTTCACACTGTCTCCATTTTCAGCCAACATCTGCATCCCTTTATCATCCCACTCATTGAAACGGAATTCTGCAGTCCTCGTCTCCATCATTTCCTAACTTCTCCTTACCCCTCGACGACAGCAATCTAGCTTCTGCTCTCACCACAGACGCTAGAGACGCTACGATGAGGCCACCAGTGTTCACCTCGCTGCCAAACCGTGGCCACTTCCAGGCCGGGGCTCTACAATATCTCTGCGTGCTGTGATGCTGTCTGCTATCCCCACCTTCATATGAATATCTCTCCTTTGTGGGTGTGGTTCTCCTCCCATCCCTTTAACCACTCCTTCTTGGTCTCATCTATGGGTGCTCATTCCTCAGCCTGTCCCCTACATGTTCCTTCTCTCCAGGTCTGCCCTGGGTTCTCATCCCAGTCTGCGCACCTTCCCTGTAGGTGACCTCACTCCCTCTCATCGCTTTGGTTAACACGATTCGATGGTGACTCCTCAGTATGCATCCTGACCTGTCTGCTGGGCTCCAGGTCCAAATTTCTCATCACGTATTGAGCGCCTATTGTCCATTATCTGTTCTTCGTCCTCTTCCCACCATCTGGACAAACTGGCTGGACCTCCCGTTCTCTTGATCTCTGGTTACAGTCCCACTAATGCTCAGTATCCCAAGCTAGAAACCTACGAATCCTGCTGGACCCTTCCCCTTCCTTAGCTGTCCATATCCAAACTGTTGACAAAATCCTCCTGATTTTATACCAAAAATCTCTCTCAAATCTGAGTCTCTCCATGCTTTCCTGACACAGGAATAATAATAGCAAATACCTATACAGTTTACACGTTCTAGACATTGTCTAAGAGGCATACACACGCACGCACACACGCACACACACACACGCACGCACGCACGCATGCATACACACATGCTAACAACAGCCCTGTGGGATAGGTACCATTATTCTCCCCACCCGTAAGATGAGGAGACCGAGGAACACAGAATTTGAAGAACTTGCCCAAGGTCACGCCGCCAGGTAGTGCCAAGCACAGGAGTCAAACCCAGGTCGTCTGGCTCTAAGTCTGTGTGCTTAATCCCTCTCCTTGGCATTGCCAACTCCTCCTACCGCAATGGCATCCCATCAGGCCTCTCTTGCATCAGTGCGTCATTCATCCTTCCTTCCCTCCGCACCCACACCCCCTTCTAAGGCTCTTCCATTAAATCAAACGAGTTATGCTTGAAAATGCCCACAGGATAAAATCTAAACTTCTTGGGAATTCCCTGGCGGTCCAGTGGTTAGGGCTCTGCGCTTTCCCTGCCGAGGGCCCGGGTTCAATCCCTGATCGGGGAACTAAGATGCCACAAGCCATGCAGCGCAGCCAAATTAACAAATAAATAAATAAACTTCTTTGCTGGGTATTCAAAGGTCTGCACAA
The DNA here is from genome assembly GCF_008692025.1 of Phocoena sinus. Taxonomy (NCBI): domain Eukaryota; kingdom Metazoa; phylum Chordata; class Mammalia; order Artiodactyla; family Phocoenidae; genus Phocoena; species Phocoena sinus. Next base: position 12,521,254 of record NC_045770.1, read on the forward strand.
TCTGGCCCAGCCTCATCTTCCGCCATCACACCCCATGCTGACCTTCTCACGGTTCCCTTTTACGTAGTGAGGCTTCACCCTTACTGTCTCCTATGCCTGGAATATTCTTTTTTTTTTTTTTTTTTTTTTTTGCCTGGAATATTCTTGCCTCCCCTCTCTGCCAGTCAGTCAAACCCCCTTCTCTTCCCTTGTCACCTGCTTCAACACCATCTCTTTGGTGACATCCTTGGGCCCGATCTCAGAGCTCAGTACTCTTATATCTCTTACAGAATGCACTGCAGAGTTCATTGCCATTTATCTTCTTACCAATGACACACTCTCTCCAGCTCTCAGGAATGACTAAATATTCAAAGAGTGAATGTTTGGCCCTAGATCCAACCTGCTGGGTCCTCCTGTCTCTGCCCCTTGAATTTCAAAAGATTCTTTTCGCTGGATCACACAAGATCATGAAGGCTGGAAAGATTCCATGTGACATATTTCTCCTCACTCTCTACAGCTCAGGGTGAAGAAATGGACACTCTCTTCCCCATTTCTCTTCAAAGAAAAACATGAAAGGAAAGTGGAAGCAAAACCAAACAGAATATGTCATGAGAATATTGATGGGACCATAACGTACAGACTGCAGGGGCCTTAGCAATCATCTCAAGCAAATGTCTTCCTTTTATTCATGAGGACACTAAGGCCCAGAAAGGGGAAGAGGATTGTGTAGGGTGGAAACAGCACTGGCATCCAGGACCTCTGATTCCCTGTCCAGGGACCTGGCCTTGTTCGGTTGCCTCCCAACTCCGTCTTAAGCTTTCCTGGGGACTGAGGGGTGGCCCTGTTTCTGGGTCGCTGGGTCAGCTCACAATTATCTCCCAAACAGGCTCAGGCTGCTTTCCTGGGACCAGGAAGTGAAGAGGCTCAGCATGAAACTTCCTGATGAGGCAGCGTCCTTCGCTCATGCAACCTTAGGACAGCAGTGCGCCCAGAGCCTGGCTGTAGTTCCCAACTGCACCGACTGGCTTGGGGCCTTCCAGTGTGAGCCTCACCAAGGGCAGCGACTCATCCTTTGCTCTCCTGCGTCTGCCACCCCGCCTCTGTACCAGACACAGAGGCCGCTCCTACACAACACTCCTTCTTCCCCTCCCCACTCCCTGCACCTCCCACTGCCTCCCAGTCAGTCATGGTGAGGTCACACTCAGCCGCCGGCCCCCAGGCCTCTCTCTAAGGACGACGTGCGTGTTCAGGAAGAGGGCAGTTGAGAGACTGCAGAGGCTGCTGCAAGGCATCATGGGAAAAGTGAGCTCTGGAGTCAAAGAGATGTGGGTTCAAGTCCTGGCTCTGCCAGCTGACCGATCGGAGTGACCTTCAGCAGATTACTTAACCTCTCAAATCCTTTGCCTAATCAGGTGGGGCTGCCTGGGAGGCGATTTCCTTACCTGTATAAGGGGGATAGTAACACTCGGTATACAGTGAGAATCAGATGAGATAAAGTGCCAACAGCACTTTGCCCAGTGGCTCGGGGTCGCCAACTTTGGTTTACTTCCCTTGTTATGAAGCACGAGGGTATCACCGTCAGTGCAAGGGCCTGAGAAATCCTGGCGCCCACCTGCAGGCCCGCAAGTGAACTGGTGAGAATGTGAGGGTGCGGGCCTTGGTATCTGAGGCATCCGAGAGACAGTGGGAGGGAGCGAGGAGGGCCTTAGGGAGGGCGTGGACATGTGTGCTTGTGCACAGAGAAGAGCTCCAGTCTAAGTGTGTAAATGAGCGTGACCAGCTGAGCCTCTCTTCCTCCAAAATTCCAACGTCTTTAAAGAAAAGATCTTTATGTGTCCGTTCTTGTCAGTAATGAGAAATCCAAAAACCCTTCCCAGGGGAGGGTGGAACTGCCCCCTTCCCACGAGGCTCATCGAAGGGAAGTGAAAGCTAGTGAGGCCCTCCCCTGACAGAAGCCAGGAAACTTTCTCCCAACTGGTGGGGAAATCATACCTCAAAGGATGTTCAAAGGGCCAGGGTCTCTCTGTAGGCTGCTGGGGCCAGAGGGGCTGTCCCTAGCCTTGTCCTAAGCACGAGGGTTTCCCAAGCTCTAGAAAGATCACACAGGCAGCCAAACCCACCGGGCCTGTGGAGCGGGCCACCTCCGGGCTGGGCTGGTGCCACCACGTCTTGGTGTGGGATGGGTTCCTCCACGTGCATCTCGTCCAAGGGACCGTGAGAGGCGGACCCTGGGCTGGGACCCTCGGAAAGCACAGGCAACAGGCCACATCCCAACCTGCCGAGGGCTCCTTCAGGGTCACTCAATCCTCGGGAATGTCCTCCATCCTCCTGCCCTGGAAACAAACCTGGCCAAACTATCCCTTAGATGAGAATCTGTCTCATCTTTAAAGACCCTGAGAGAGAAGCTGATTCCACAGTCTCCCTCCCTCGGTAGCTTTTCCATTGTTTGATAAGCCACATTGGTTACAAGTCCTTCCTCGTAGCTCACCTAGATGTGTCTTTAACTGAAGCCTACCTCTGTCTTAGGTCTTGAGGGAAGAGGGAGAGTAGTTGGCCTCCATGTGTTAGCAAACTTCCCCAATGAACACAATTGCAGAAGTTGCCTAAGAGGTTTTGGGTTAGGACTCCAGATTGTTCCTCTCCAACTGTGAAGGATGTACCCAGAGTTAAAAGCCTTTCAGGAAATGTTAGTAGGGACTTCAAATCACTCTACAGATAAAGGAGGAGAAGAACATATGTCTGAGTTTGACCTCCACCCCTGACTTGCTTCTAAACTTGGACTCTGGATATGAGTGGGAAGGACCCCCAGTGAGTACCAAATGTATCCCCAAATTGGGGTTGTCTTTCCTTCCCCCTGGCTGTCTCCTTCTCTAGCCCACTCTTCTCTGCTTGACAAACTCTACTGACTCTTCAGAGCTAGAATCAAATATCACCTCCTCCGTGAAGCCTGCCCTGAGCTACCGGGAAGAATGAAGTATTCTCATTTCTGTTTGACACCATGCTTTTTACACGCCTGCAATAAAGCATGAATGAGATTGTATTATAATTATCCACCCAAGAGTTTCTCTCTCCCCTCCCCTCTCCCCCTCCCTCTATCTCTATCTCCTCCACTCCTCAATCTAGACTGTGAGCTCCTCCAGGGAAGAGATCATGTCTTAATTTTCTTTGTATTCCCACATCTGGCACAGTACATGTTCCCTCCCCCACCCCAAATTTATGAAATAAATTAATTTTTCAGCTGAGAAAACTCATACTAAAAATATTAAGTGACTTGACCAAACTTATACAGCTAGCTGGTGGCCCAAACAGGACCCAAACTCAGGCTTTCTGACTTTGTTTCTAATTCTCACGTCTCTGCCTCACTCTAGGGCCCAGTGTTCCTTCCTGCTTGTCTCCAATTTAGACTTTGTCCCCCCCAATGAACCCTCCCACCATCTGCCTCTGACATCACACCTTGTCTTCGCCCTCAGCCCCCAATCTTCCCATCAGCCTCTAACTTCAATGGGAAGGTCCTCTCTTCATTCACCCTCCTCGTTACACATCCAGCTCTATCCATCCTTCAATCCATCCAACACCACCTTCCCCTGCCTGAAACCCTTCCCGACTAACTTGAACTCCACCCAGCTTGTTCCTTTAAAGGCGCCCACCTTGTATCTCCATTGTCTCACTGAGCTGGGTTACATCCTCCTTCCAGAGCTCTTTTTGTCCTGGCTCCCCTGTTCTGTCCTCTATCTTCTTTTAAATCAGGAGTTCCTTTGGCTATTTACAATAGCCAGGACTTGGAAGAAACCTAAGTGTCCATCGACAGATGAATGGATAAAGAAGATGTGGCACATATATACAATGGAATACTACTCAGCCATAAAAAGAAATGGAATCGAGTTATTTGTAGTGAGGTGGATGGACCTAGAGTCTGTCATACAGAGTGAAGTAAATCAGAAAGAGAGGGTTTCCCTGGTGGCGCAGTGGTTAAGAATCCGCCTGCCAATGCAGGGGACACGGGTTCGAACCCTGGTCCGGGAAGATCCCACATGCCGCGGGGCAACTGGGCCCGTGAGCCACAGCTACTGAGCCTGTGCGTCTGGAGCCTGCGCTCCGCAACGAGAGGCCGTGACAGTGAGAGGCCCGTGCACCGCGTTGAAGAGTGGGCCCTGCTCGCCGCAACTAGAGAAAGCCCTTGCATAGAAACGAAGACCCAACACAGCCAAAAATAAATAAATTTAAAAAATTTATTAAAAATCAGAAAGAGAAAAACAAATATCGTATGCTAACACATATATATGGAATCTAAAGAAGAAAAAAATGGTCATGAAGAACCTAGGGGCAAGACGGGAATAAAGACGTAGACCTACAGAAAATGGACTTGAGGACATGGGGAGTGGGAAGGGTAAGCTGGGACAAAGTGAGAGAGTGGCATGGACATCTATACACTACCAAACGTAAAATAGATAGCTAGTGGGAAGCAGTCGCATAGCACAGGGAGATCAGCTCGGCGCTTTATGACCAGCTAGAAGGGTGGGATAGGGAGGGTGGGAGAGAGGGAGACACAAGAGGGAAGAGATATGGGGACATATGTATATATATAACTGATTCTCTTTGTTGTAAAGCACAAACTGACACACCATTGTAAAGCAATTATACTTCAATAAAAATGTTAGAAATAAATGAATAAATAAATAAATCAGGAGTTCCCTGAGGGACCCAACCCTCCATCTTTTGTACCTCCACAAATTCCTCTACACGGTCAGGTCATGCAAACAGACTTGCCCAAGAGGCAACTCAAGCTGAGCTTTGATGGGAAAAGAGTTGTGGTCTTAAGGTTCCAGACCACATCCAGCCTACAGATAATCCTAAATAGGGCTGCGCTGTCAGTACTCTTTTGAGGACATAATGAAGAGGTGACGCCAACGTTGGATTGTGGATTGGGGGAGGGGTTGGATGCAAAAGCCCTTGAAAGACCCCTTTCAATTCTGAGAGCTATGAGTCTCAGAATAAACACCCTCAAACTTCCCTTAATCTTCTTTGTGTCCCCACACCTAACATAGTATGAATGACCCCCAAAATTTATAGAATAAAGGTTTTCTTCTGAATGTCCTTACCTGCCTGTTGAAATCTAAGCCGTTTCGATCATTTCCTGGAAGAGATTAAAAAAAAAAAAGAAAACATTAATAGCTAGCAGGATTGGAAGAGACTGAAAGTTAGTGGAAAATAGGATGTTGGGATGGGCTTATCTTTATTTTGAAGAAGAACAAAATGCCTGCCCTGTGGCCAGAATCTTCTTGCTTATCCTGTTTCCTGGAAAAGTCTTTGGAAAATCTCCTTCAGGAAGGTAGGTAACCAGGGAAAGGAGAGACTGACTTGTCCAAGGTCACATAGAGTCTAACTGAGATTAGAACTTGCCACACCAGATTGCTTCTGCCAGATGCCCTCAGACAGAAGCTGTGATACATGCTGTAATGGGAAAGCAAGGAATGGCCGGCCACAGATCCTAAAGGAATTGCCTGAAGGCAGGAAGGCCTCCCGCTATCCCAGCCCTCCAGCATTGATGACACCTAAATCATGTCAGATAGATGAGTGTCACCCCTGTTTCCACCCACCCCCAACTTTCATTCTTGGTTTTATTCATCTTTTTCCCTTTATAATAAATGTTGGGTTGAAAAGGTAAATGTGTGCTTAATAGAGAAAACTTTTTGGTACAGAAAAAGTAAAAAGTAGCAGAAAAATCCATCTGCAGAGAGGCAGCTGCAATTAATATTTTTGTATATTTTATGGTCTTTTTTATGCTTGTTTTTCCTCATTGATATATATCGCTCTGTATAGAGTTTTTTTTTTTTTTTTACTCAATTTTTTTTTTTTTTTGCGGTACGCGGGCCTCTCACCGCCGTGGCCTCTCCCGTTGCGGAGCACAGGCTCCGGACGCGCAGGCTCGGCGGCCACGGCTCACGGGCCCAGCCGCTCCGCGGCACGTGGGATCCTCCCGGACCGGGGCACGAACCCGCGTCCCCTGCATCGGCAGGCGGACTCTCAACCGCTGCGTCACCAGCGAAGCCCTGTGTAGACTTTTTACCCTGCATTTTCCAGTGAGCGTCATAATCTTTCTCCTACACGATTAAGGAACGTGTTTGCAAAGATCATTTTTAATGGCTCCATAATATTCCATTTATGGAGATACCAAATCTGCTTAAACATATACCTGTTATTAGGGGAACTGCTTCCATTCTTTGCTGTAATTGAATTTCCTATTCATACAGCTCTTCAGGGCAGGAGCTGACAAACAACCTGCCTTTGTGCCCCATGGATTATTGGCTCTATAATGGCAAGAAAATGATATTACCTACCACCCAGAGCCTAGCACTAGGCTTAGTGTATAATAGGAGCTCAAGCTATATTGGTTGAATGAACGGATAGATGAACATGTGATGACTTCAGAACTTCCAATCAGAAAGCTCTTCTGCTTTCCATCGGTCCTTCAGTAGCTGAGGAATGAAGTCCACATTTCTTAGTATAACATATAAGTCCCTGTATGACCTGGTTTCTGCCCACCTGCCCTGCTTTGTCTGCTGCCTCTCATGATCTCACCTCCCTCCCTCCCATGTACCCTGTGCTCCAGACTCACGGAAAGCTCGCTCATGCCCAAACGCGCCACACCTCTCCCGTTTCCACACCTCCATGCACTGTTCCCTTCCACAGAGTCGGTCCCCCTTCTCTCTGGTCCTTCAGGCTTGCCTACCAGCCGCATGGCACATGTCATGTAACTCTTTATGTGTCTGCATGCTTCTCTCTCCCTCTAGTCGATGAATTCCTTGAAAACTGGGAGGATGACATTCATTTTTCTCCTCGATGGCCACCACAGCTCCTAACATGGGGCAGAGCTCAGGAAACACCTGACAGATGAGTGAACGGGGTCCAGGAGAATCCTCTGGAGCTTTAACCTAAGCCCCCTTCCCTCTACTCTGTTCTAAACAACGGGTAAGTGAAGCCCTTGCCTGTATGATTGGTTGTGAAGCATCTCCGAGAGCAGCTGGGCCAGCAAGATGACAGCAGAAGTTGAGGGCTACAGGATTCCGAGAAAGAGGAAATTAGTGGGACGGGAAGTCATCTTTGAATAGCAGCCTGATTTTGAGACTAAATAGATAATCTGTGAGGGGAGTTAAGATGGGAAGGGCCCACAGACTGAAAATTTTGTGTGTGTGTGTGTGTGTGTGTGTGTGTGTGTGTGTGTGTAGACTTAAAGATAAAATTGCTTTTATATTAAAAATTATTTCATGACATTGTAAAGGTGGCCTAGTAAGGAGTGATTTTAAAATTTGACCAAAAAGCAAATTCATTCATTCCACAAGTATTTGCTAAATACGCTCTCTAAACCAGGCACTGTTCTAGGCACTGGAAATATAATACTGGAAAAGACAGACAGAAGTCCTTGACCACACGGAGCTTCTTTTCTAGTTGAAGAGACACGAAAGGAATAAGAAAACAAATACATAATTTCATTTAGAGAGAGTTACTATGGAGAGCAATAATACATGGTCAGGGGAAGAGTGTGTCAGAGGCTGTCCATAAGCAGGGTGGTCTGGGGAAGATCACTCCAGACAGGGGGATCGGGACCTGAGGGAGGCAAGAACAGGCTTGCCTGCTGAGGAACAGTGACGAGGCCAGCAAAGCTGCAGACATGTGGATGGGTGTGACCAGGGGAAAGATGCCGTGGGTCTGGCAGGCGGGCTGTGCGGAAGACTTCAGCTTTCATGCCAAGGACGTTGGGAAGTGATCAGAGGGTTTTGAGCAGAGGAGTGACATGATTTGACTTAAGTGTTTACACCTGCGGTGCTCAGCTGTCGGGATGAGCAAGGAGGAAGGGAGAACAACCAGGAGGCTATCGCAGTGGGTCAGGTGAGAGGGGGCGGTGTGCAGGATAGAAGGGCACCCGTGCAGGTAGTGAGAAGGACCTGGATTTTGAACTGATAGCTGACAGGGCCAGCTGATGGCTGCAAGGAGTGGTGCAAGGGAAGGAGAGGCAGGTGATTCCTAGGGTTGGGCTTTCTCCATGGAGTGAGTGGTGGAGTCATTCCCCGAGATGGGGGTGACTCGGGGAGGAGCTGGCTGGTGGTATAAAATCAAAAGTTATGTTCTGGGACGTGTTAACTTTGAGATGCCGGTTAAAGATCCCAGGAGAGACAGGGAAAGGAGTTTGGACTCAGGATAGGTGTCAGGTCAGAAGTACAGGGTGGGTAGTTCTCAGCTTATCGGTGGTATTTAAAGCCATAGGACTTGATGAGTTTACAAAGGAACTGAGTCCAGAGGAAGGAGGATAAAAGGGTCAAGGTTGGGAATGATGGGGAAGGGCCAGCAAAGGAGATTAAGAAAGAGTGGGCACTCAGGTAGGAGGAAGACCAGGCAGGTATGGCGTCTGGAAGGCAAGAGAAGGTGTAATATCATTACCTCCAGAAGAGGTAATAACATACATGTGAATGAGACCTAGAAAGGGAGAGAAACCTTGAGGGCCAAAACAGTCTATCTTGGAGAGGTCATCGGGATTGTGAACAATTAAGAAAAGTCTTTACTTTCGATATCTGCGGATGCCGTCAGAATGTTGTTTGTGAGATCCACAAAACGCAAAAGATAAGCAAACAGCACGCAGAGATTAATTTTAAAACCCACCAGCCAACAAGAGAACAATTTCTCTTGTCCAGGAGTTTCTCCAGGGTCTTTCTCCAGAGGCCTCTCCCCTTGAGGACGCACCTGCTGCGCTTGGAGCCTGACGATGGAGTCTCCCCTTCTCATCAAACTCATCCTGGCCTGCATCGGTATCATTATCTAGTCCTCCTGGAGTCCCAGGCTGACTGAATGGCTGGACTGGAGGGGCCCAGGCCAGCCAGGGCCTCCCGGGAGACAGACCCCTTTACTCTGGGACAGCAGAGAATGGCACTAGCTCAGCACTGGGAACTGAATAAAGATTCAGTCCCCCAAAGTGACTTCACCTCCGATTCTGATTCCGCTAAGCAGGTCAGAGTATTCTCAGGAGACATGGCTTCCCCCGGCTGGGGAGAAGGAGCTCAGAGCATCTGGGGGCCTAGGTGGAGACACCATGACACAGTCTAAAACAGGCGTTAGTTCATTTCTGGTGACACTGTTGATTCTCTCTCCAGATCTGGCTGAGGGGAAACGGCCTCAGCCCTCATTTTACTGCTGCTTCTTCCTGCTTCTCTCCCATGTTCATGGACCTTGTTCCACCTGGAACCTCTCCCCACCCAGCCTCCAGGAAAGGCCTGGGAGGTGGTGCCTGGGAACTCTGGGACAAGATCAAGCTCACCGGGGTTCTGCTGCTGCCCTAATGCTCTCGGTTGAGAGGTGACCGACAAGGATTACCCAGGACCCAAGTTATTCATTTTTGAAACAGCGAGGAGGGCACCCCTCTTTCCTAGAGAAAGAAAGGGATGCAGTCACCACATTGTGGGAAACACTGGTCCACAATCACCAGAAACTTGTTTTCTACCCCTTTAAGCTGAGGTGTGTAGGAGTAGCAGGGCATACTTGAAAGTCCTGGACTTGAAGTCTGAGAATTAGGGTTCAAGTCCTGGCTCCATCGCTCCCAAGCTGTGTGACCTTGGTCAAGACAGGAAGCTCCAGAGCCTCAGGCATCTTGATGGCAAAATAAGGTCATAGTTTCAATTCCACCCACTTCCCAGGAACATAGTAAAGCTCAGCTATATGCTGGGAAGCACTCTCCAGTTGCCGGCTGGGCTCCACACGTCCCGGGCCACTCCTCCGTCAGGCTAGCCTGCTCCTTTGTCAGGGACTTTGCACATACTGTTCCCTCTGACTAGAATGCCCTCTCTCCCTAGAAAATACACATTCATCCTCCAAGACCCAACTCAGATGTCACATCCTCCATGAAACTATCCAAAGCAAAATGAGGGATTTCCTCCTCTATGCTTCCGCCTCTCTTACTTATATCTCTTCCAGCACCTACCACATTTTTTAAATGTCAGTGTTTTGTGTGTCTGTTTCCCTCATGAAACTGGGAGCCCCTAGAGGCCAGGGTTATTACATCTTATTCATTTTTGTACCCCAAGAGCCTAAAACAGTGTTTAACACATAGTAGGAACTGAATGACTATGTGTTTAATTGATCCAAGTCACTAAGAAACTGCTACAGAAACGAATCTTCTATTCAGATCTAAGACATCATAGGTGCCACCAGCTGCAGAAACCTGATCATATTCTATTATTCAAGTTCTGGCTTTGAAAGATGGCAGCCACTTGCAGAAAAAAAACAAAGCAGGACAGACACACAGAGGGGCCGGAACGTTATTTTCAGCATTGGAAAGACACTGAAGTCCAACCTCAGAGGGGAGCACCTTGCGGTGGTCACACAGCCTCAGAGACCTTGATTTCGGACTAAAGCTTGGATTTTGCAACTCCCACACTCATACAATTTTCGCAATAAACCCACGGCACCCCAAGTCCAACACAGAGAAAACCAAGTATTAGACTGTAATCAACAGGTCAGGCAAATAAGCAGTATTGATGCCGGTCAAATCTGGAAGTGATTTAAGGCAGAGAGTGAGATTAATTCAGACAACTGGATGATGACATCAGGATTAGAAAATATTTTGGTCGATTCTAATAAGAGGCCAAAACCAACAACATAGAATGTAACAGGAATAAATCTAAGCCCTACATTTAGGTTAAAAAAGGTCAATTGTATACATAAAAGATAGAGGAGGCTGAAATTAGAAATGATTGAGGTGGTAAATTTTATGTTTAAATTTTACATTTTATGTTTAAATTTAATATTTATGTTTTTTACCGTCAAAAAAAAAGGAGAAAAAAGTAAAGAGTTTTTTTAAACTTAGAGAATTATGTTTTGACAACTACTCTAACCCAGAAAGCTAATTTTCTACCTCATACTGGGTAAGCAACTAAAGTAGTCAAATTGCTCAAAAGTATGCCCTACCTTTAAGCCTATCTGCTACATATGATCTGGCAATCCTACTCTGGGTGTATATCCACAGGAAATGAAAACAGGGTATCAAAGAGGTAGCTTCACTCCTTTGTTCACTGCAGCATTATTCACTATAGCCAACCTAAGTGTTCATCAATGGATACATGGATAAAGAAAATGTTGTATATATATAACTTGTTACATGGTTACATTCAGTCATGAGAAAGAAGGAAATCCTGCCGTTTGCGACAACATGGATTGACCTTGGGGGCATTACGCTAAGTGAAATAAACCAGACTGAGAAAGACAAATACTGCAAGGTATCACATATGTGGAATCCAAAAAATAAAAATAAAAAAGAGTCAAACTCATAGAAACAGAGAGTGGAAAAGTGGTTGCCAGATGCTGGAAGGGTTCCGAAATAGGGAGAAGTTGGTAAAAGGGTACAAACTTTCAGCTATAAGGTGAATCAGGCCTGAAGATCTAATGTATAACATGGTGACTATAGTTGACAACACTGTACTGTATAATTAAAATTTGCTAAAATAGTGGAACTTAAATGTTCTCTCTCACACATATAAAGATAAATATACAGGTGATGGATGTGTTAATTAACTAGATGGTGGGAATCCTTTCACAATGTATACACGTATCAAATCACGTGATGTACATTGTAAAAATCTTACAATTTTATTTACCAGTTACACCTCAATAAAGCTTAAACAAAAGACTCTGGGCTACAATGTGAAACCTGATAAAGAGTTTTTTCAACAATACCAATAACCAACCTCAAACTAGAGCAATGGACTAACACAGCAGATAACATATGTGATTAAAAATTCAAGTGTGCAAAATTTAAGATACTTGACCATCAAAATATCTATACTCTGTATTTTACATTTTCAAAGAGGTTAAATCTCCTAAAGAAATATATCTCTCCCTCCCAAACAAAAACAAAAAAGTGATTCCCGTTTCTGTTTATTGGCAGACAGTATCTGGAAATAAACAAACTGCAGTTCCTTGTGGGGAGGGGAAGAGAGAGGAGGCTGGCGCTAGTGAAAAAGCGCATGTGAAAAAGAAACCCAAAAAGGGTTTCAGTTGACTGAAGCCAGTATTGGCCTGAGTGTACTGCACAGGTGTGGTGTAGCTGCTTAAAAAGCTAACGCTATCCTGTGCCTTAGCAGGCATGCAGACCGTTGCAGATCTCTGCTGAGAGCATCACGTCCAGTTCAGGGCAACATTCTTTAAAGGGACCCTGATGAACTGGGCTGCGCAACATGAGGACCAAGACGGTAAGGGGCTTAGATGTCACACCAAATGAGGAAAGGATATTTAGCCTAGAGAGGAGAACACTTACCCTTAGATGTCTTTTACGTTTTAGACACACATACTGCCATATTTAGGATTGAAATGTTGTAACGTCTATAATTTACAAGAAAATATTCCAGTGACAGGAATGGCAGAAATGTGATGGTTGTTGAGAGTAGGCAATGAGTATATGGGGCTCATCGTTTTCGTGTCTACCTTTGCGTGCGTTTGAAATAAAAAGTTAAAAATAAAATATTTCTCCCCAAAAAGGATGAAACCAACATGGCAAGATGTTAACAACTATTAAATCCAGGTGATGGGTATATCGCTGTTCGTTGAGCTGTCTCTTCTCTTTTCTATGTATCTGAAGTTTTTCAAAATAAAACATTTTTAAGTAATTCAATGAGGGAGCATTTGAAAGATCTACTTGGCATAGTGCCTGGCGCATAGTAAGTGCTTCAGTCAATGTCAGTGTACTCTTCCTTCCTCCCCGGATATTGGCATGGATGTGAAACCGGCTTAGTCCGCAGTTGCAAAGACCCAGCTCCACAAAGGTCATTGGTGGAGGCTCCTGGGAAGCAGGCTTCACCTCAGTATAAGGAAGAATTTTGTGAAACGTGGAATTGTCCAGCAGTGAAACCCACAGTTTCATATCAACAGGGCTCCCCATTGCTAGGAATGCTCAGGCAGAGGCTGCTTATTTCAGGGATGTTATAGAAGTGGTATTTGAATTGAGGGGCAATTTGATAATATCAAGAGGGGGATCTCGGGTGATCTCAGGGGACTGAAAATTCCTTCCATCTCTAAAGTCCTAGGATTCAATGCAGCGGATTGAAATGTACCAGGGCTTTTTCTTCCCTTCCCAGAAGCTGGTCACTGTGTAGCATTTGCAGAGGGAGGCAAGGAAGGACCAAAGAACTCTCCCCACCGTTTCCCTCTGTCCTGTTTGTTCTGCCCACAACTAAAAGATATGAACACAGAGGGCAGAGATGGGGCAGAAAGGGCTCACAAAGGAAGCTTCAGAATCCTCTCTTTGGATGTCTTGGGGCAAATGGGTAAGAACTGTGCCAAGCTGGAAGGGACACCAGCTAAGGTCTCTCCAAGCCTCTTTTGGTCCTCATGGTCTCCTGGGAATCTCTGGACCATGAAGCTTCTAGCAAGAAAGCCAGAGCGCAAACACCTTGGAACTATGGCTCACGGGGCTGGGAGGGACCTGAAGAGATGATCAGGGCGAGCGCTCTGCCTTTGGGAAAATGAAGCACTATTATTCACCCCCATTTTACAGTGAGAAAACTGAGTCTCAACAAGGTTAGGTGATAATATGTACGAAGTAACAGAGCTTTTAAAGTATGGGCATGTGTTGGGAATGATCCTCAGGGGAAGACAAAAACCCACGTCTCCAACCCCAATGTGGTACATCCTCCCCACGCTAGCGTTAACGCCACTGCTAGCATCTCTAAAACTCAGACAATGTCTGAGGACTCCATCCAAGCTCCAGCTAAATGGCCCAACTCCTGAATCTCCCTGGTCCCACACGGTACCCAGAACTGTTCATCTATACCAAAGAGCTCCAGACAAAGGAAGAGGCCGAGAATACAGTTCGAAGGATTTGGGTTAATTATGAAGACAACATCCCAGTTCATAGAAAATGGGATTTAGTGACCAAAAGAGGGTAAAAGGCACCTTGAATTGGTGGGGAGACCCGGGATTCTGGATAGAATTTCCTTAGGCCAGGATGGCCGTAATACCCAATGGAGTCCCCATGAGAAAGGCCAAGGATCAGTCTGTAGGAGGTGCGCAGGGGTCAAAGGCAGCTTCCACCTCTGCCTCTCCTTCCCTGGCATCTGGTGGGCACCAGGTCAGCAGTCCGAGCCACCTGGCAAGGACCCCTGTCTGACAGTAGACAGGAGGAGCCGGCGCCAGCCCTCTGCTTTCCCACCTCTGAGCCACAGCCTCACAGGCCCGCTGATTTGCATGCGTTGGCAGCGCTGGGATGTGAGTTTGCCTGGGGAGCAATTCTCTGGGTGAGGGAGGTGGAAGCACAGGAATCCTGTTCCAGCAGGATTTTCACTCCTGCCTGGCAAACATGCAGAGAGCATTCTGCAATGCGGCTGAACCTCTCCCATTTCCGGGTTGCTTCTCTTCTCACCAGCTCCGCTCCCAGGTTAACCCAGCAAGACTTCCACTGTCATTTTATGACCACTTGGCAAATGTGCCGGCACTTCCTGGGATAGCAATGATCAAAGCAACCAGGACCTTGGAAGCACTGCTGGGCAGGCAGCCGCCAGAGCAAACCACGAGACTTCCCAGTGAGGTCATTCAAACCAGTCAAAACACTTTTCCCCAAGACCCCGCAGACACTATGCCTACCTTTTTTGTTACTTGAGATCCCTCCAAGGAACTGGGCACTGTTGCCTAATGGTCAGAGTTCTGTACAGAGAACACACTGTACACTGAGGTTGAGGGTTACCTCAAAGGCTGTTTTATGCTGGACCTTGGGCAAGTTGCTTGATCTCCATAGCTTCAATTTTCCTTACATGTTAAAACAAAAAATTCTGCCTATATTCCTGCCACCTTCTTCTTAGGAGCAAAGAAATGCCCAGGAGGAAACTGAGGCTGGCCCCTGAAGCCACCTGCAGAACAGGACACAGGATGTCCTTGATGGGCTGTGGGAAGAACACCGGCATAGGGGATGGGAGATCTGAGCTTCAGGTCTCCACCAGCTGAGTGTCCCCGGCTGTGGATAGCAGATGCAAAGATGCAGCGTGTGAGCCATGCCCAGGGCAGACATCACTAATGGACCACCTCACTTGCTTCCTTTTCCTAAACTCAGTGCATAGTGACGACCACCGATGATCAGAAACAGCTCTCCTGAAGAAACCCACTTGCTACCCCAGGACGGGATGATCTTACAGGGTCCCTCCACCTCTGACCGTCTGTGGCTTTGGGGATTTTCATGAGTTAAAGCTTCTTCCTCTCTAGAATGGCAGAGTAAACGCGACTGACCTCGGGGCTTCCTTGCAACCCGGCCTGTGTGAGCGTTCCAGTGAGTTTCTCCACCTGCACAGTCATGAGGCTGAACCCCGCAGCCTTGGTCTGCAGGCCCTTAACACAGATGTCAGGAGCGTGGGGCTGAGGAAGGCACTCACTGCCCACCTTTGCTAAAAGGGAAGCCCAGCCTCCTCCGACTTCCCTTTATTATCTGTCATCATTCTTTGATAAATGAAAGGCTCCTCACCGAGGTCTTCGAATTTTTTAGGAAATAAAATTCCTGTTTCTTCTCAGTCTGAGCTATAGATGGGACTCTCTGGGGCCCCCTGCATTGCCCCTGTACCTCCTGCTGGCCTCACACTGAGGCCCAAAGTGGGCAGCATGGTCAGAGGCTATGCTGAAGAGGCCAGGGACTCAGGCCCCCGCCTGGAATGGGGCCAAAGGGCCAGGTTCCCCAGCAAAGTCTCCACTCATAATCCGCTGACCCTAGAAAACAATAAAAATCCAACTTCAAAGGAAAAACTCTGTTAAAGAAACCCAGGGTTCCCATCACTCCTAAATAAGCACAGGTCAGAGAAGCACCTTGGCCGCTATTTTTCTATCAGAACTTTCTTGTGCTCGAGGGGACCACACAGACACTCCCAGTGCAGCACCCACCACTTACAGGTAGGGGATCCTCCCAGAGAGGATGAGTGATGAGCTAAAGGTCACACAGGTAATACATGGCAAAGCAGGAACAAAGCCCGAGCTCCGATGTCCGGACTTGACCCTCCACCATAGCCCAGGGGTTCCCTAAAGGTCACCTCCAGACCAGCCCCTTCTCTACTCCTTGCCCATCCCTGAGAGGGGAAGAGGTTCAAAGAGGTTTAAGGTTGGTAAGAGACACTTTGCCACCCCCTTCCCGGGACTGAGTGAAGTGGGGGTGAGAAGGGTGGGTGGGGAGAGCAGGAATAGCTACCGAGAGGGGCGTGCAGCCGGGCGCTGGTCCTCACGTGGGCACGTCCTTTGTGCCGCTCAGAGGGGCACGTGTGTGGTAAGAAAGCTTACATGGGAGATGCTATCTCACATTTGTAGAACAACCCTCACTTCTGAGAGCTGCCACAGATACACTCTTGTTTCATTCCTGCCTCACAACTTGTTTTACAGATAAGGAAACTGAGTCTGGGCCATGGCACCTGAGTTGGAGGAAAGGAAGTTGGATCTCAGGGCTCTGGCTGCAGGGCTGGTGCGCTGGCCAACACGTATGGGTCTTGGGGCGTGCACTGGGTTTGTTCCTTTCTGTGCAGTGCACTTTCATATCCAGTCCTTATTAGAGTCTCGCCCGCCTGTGAGTTCTACAGGGCCGGGATTCCAGAACTCCTGTTTCACCAGTGAGTACACTGAGGTTCAGAGAGGGCGGGGCTGGTTAACGTCACACAGCCGTCTTCCGCATCCAGACACCATGCCATGCCCTTTCCCTCACGCAGGGTAACGTAGCTTCCTCTCCTTCTGGGGCCTGTGTTCCTAGGGCTGGAGGGGCCACTTCTGAGGGAAGGGTGATGGGGAGGGGGGAGACTTTGTCCAACAAAACAAGGAAACAAAAGCAAAAGACAGAGGACTGCCTCTAGGGTAAGGAAAGGGCTTTTAAAGAAACAGGGATCTCAACCCGTTGCTGTGACCTTGAGAAAGTCATTCCTCTTTTCTGACCCCACTCTCTTTCCCCATAAAATAGGAGAATGGGACTAGATCAGAGAATTTTCAAACATTTTGGCAGGAGAACACTATTTTCAAATAATAGGGATTAATTAATAGTTGACATTTATTGAGCATTTACTAGGCACCAAGCTTTGTATTAAACATTTTATAAACAGGAGAGCATTTAATCCTCACAACCACCCTATGAGTAGGTGCTCTTATTATCCCCATTTTACAGATGAGGAAACTTGAGGCTCAGAGAGGTCAATCAACTTGCCCAAGGTTACTGATTAGTAAATTGCTGAGTAGGAACTCAAGCCCACGTCTGTCCACCAGCCAAGGCTGACCACACCACAGTATATATTGACATACTATCTCCAAATGAAAACACATATGGAGTTGCCACAGAAACTTAATAAGGGGGAAAAAAGACCTTCAGATTTTTCCAGAACTATAAACATCATCTAGTCTCCTTGAATCTGTACCATCCCTAAACATTGGGTCCTGGGAGGAGGGGTCTTTCCACCAACTCCCTCTCCTTCTTCCGGCCATTTCCTGATCGCCTGGAGTCAGTTTGTTTGAGGGTCCTTCACCAAAGCACGCTTCCCACTCCCAAGCGCAGGTGGATAGGACAGTGTGTTGGCCATGAGTGAACGAACTCACAGGTAGGTCTACTCAGGAGACAGCCCATATTCCTAATAGAGGGTCCCTAGATTGGCCATTGGGTCACGTGTGGACACTCTGTCCTTCTGATACTAATACTGGCAAATGGCATTACTGTATGGCAGGCTCTGCTCTAAGCATCTTACACACGTTGGCTTATTCAGTCCTCACAGCAGGGGCTTCCCTGGTGGCACAGCGGTTAGGAATCCGCCTGCCAATGCAGGGGACATGGGTTCGAGCCCTGGTCCAGGAAGATCCCACATGCCGCGGAGCAACGACGCCCGTGTGCCATACTACTGAGCCTGCGCTCTAGAGCCCGCGAGCCACAACTACTGAGCTCGCGTGCCACAACTACTGAAGCCCGTGTGCCTAGAGCCCGTGCTCCGCAACAAGAGAAGCCACAATGAGAAGCCCGTGCACCACAACGAAGAGTAGCCCCCGCTTGCCGCAACTAAAGAAAACCCGCGTGCAGCAACGAAGACCCAATGCAGCCCTAAATAAATAAATAAATAAATAAATTTATTAAAGAAAAAAAGCCAAAAAAATAATAAAAAAAAAGTTCCTTACTCTCCATAATATTAAAAAAGAAAAAAAAAATCCTCACGGCAACTCTAGGAGCCTATCCCTGTTATTACCTCCATTTTACAGTCTAGGAAACCGAGCAGAGACATTAAGTAACCAGCCCAAGGTCATATAACTAGTAAGTAGAAAAGCTGGGATTCAAATACAGACTCTGGCTCCAAAGTCTATGCGCTTAATGCCTCCACCTTGGTAAGCTGGGGGCAGCAGTGCCCTTCCTAACACGTTACAGGAACTGAGAGGTACAGCAACTCCCATCTTTCAAATAATAACCAGTGAGCACAAAGGGTCAGCATGTGCTCACAGATCTCAGCATCTTAGAGCCGGAAGTGATCTTAGAGACTCTCAAGTTCAGACCCTCCGTCCAATGCACGAACTCAGGCCTGAAGAAGGGAGGTGACTTGCTGACACAGGTTCATGGTAGAGATGAGTCCAGATTCCATCTCTCCTCACATCTCCTCAGCCAAACGAGAAGGTGCAGACTGTTTTTCCAGTTTCACTGGTAGAAAAACTGAGATGACTAGTCTGTTGTCAGCAGAGGGAGACAGGCCTGAGCCCAGGACCAGAACTCACTCAATGGTCCTTAAGAGCCCAAGCATCCTTATGACACTGGGGTAAACTGAATTGGGGCTAGGTGGGGATGGGGACCCAGCTGGTTCTCCCGAGAGGCGGAGGTCACTAATACCCCACTCAGCCAACCACCCTCAGGCCTCCAGGGGCCTGAAGGGAGGGGACAGGGACAGGGTGGGAGCAGCCAGCCCAGTGCTACCTCCCTTTGATACCTTGGGGTCCAGAGCAGACATTTCCCAGCAGGCTTAACCCTTTTTGTGCGTGCTTCCCTTCTCAAGAGAACCTTAATCATCCTCATTTGAATTTCAAATGACCTCTCCCCTCTCCCCACTCCCTGCCCCAACAGGCTTTGAGGCAGGGATATGGAAATTCACCCAGCAGTATGGAAATCATTGCCCTATGCAAATTGGGTGCCAGGACCCCATCGTCATAGCAACCACTGGGTTTCCTCTCCTTTTGGCCCCTCTCTGGGCTCTCTGGCTTAGATTTTTTGTTCCTCTTCCCAGCAGGCAGGTGGGGCACCCCTCACCGAGGTGCCCAACGGGGCCCAGACCCGCCAGGCTTCCTGCCTGCTTCTCTAGTGCAAATCTGGACCCAGATTTGGTCTCACCCAAGCGAGACCAACCGCTGTTTTTTTCTCAGCCTAGCCTAATCCGAGGATGGGCTAGATGGTGGTGAGGAAGTTCTGGAGTCTGGAGGACACAGCGATGCTCCTAGAGGGGGGTGACAGGAGAGGAGAGACCTAGAGGGCTTCGGTGGTGCCAGTGATAGGAGATGGAAAGCAGGGCACGGAACCTGTATGTAAAATGCCATGCAAATTAACACCTATTATTTTTTGAGTCAACAGCACTAGTACTTTCTGGGGAGATGCCCGCAGCTCTGTTTCCGTGCTCCGAGCTTGGCACAAAGGCCTGCCCTCCCTGAGTCTCCCAGGGCCCTGCTGTTACCCAAAAGCTCCCCCACAGTCAGCTCTAAGCCCATGGAGAATCCAGGAGGGGACTTTGAACTGCCCGTGGCTGAAGTCCCTAGAAATGAAATTCAGCCTCTTTTGAGGACTCTGGTCATCCGCTCAGCTTCCCCAGTCCTGTCCTACCAGACCCTCAGGCTCCAATGAGAGGAAAGCAGCCCCAGTTGGGTTGACCTCATGCGGCTTCCCTTTTAAGGACATGTCTGCCCCTCTTCCCCTTGGCTGTGGGGAGTGGGGAGTGAGAGGAGGCAAGGGGAGCTGCACCTGCTTCTCCCCTCAGCAGCTCTTCCTAAGGATGGGTCATCCTGGCAGAGCCCTTCCCTTCCCGAGGGGGACCCACTAGCAAATGCGGGCAGAGACTCCAACTTCCGTCTCCCCTGCCCCTCCTGTAGTTTCACAAACACCCCCGACCACCCCAGCCTGCCTTTGATAGAGCCTTGACCAGAAAGGAAGACTGTCAGTGGGTGTACCCCACCGCCAGACTGCCCACCCTGCCCTGAGGGCTTCGAGGTGGGGATCGTGTGAGTCCTGTGTGTTTGCACGTGAGTGTGAGTTGGGCGTGTGTGTGTCTGTGTGTTTGGGAGTGGGGCGGACGGAGTGTAACTGCATTTCAGTTGTCCGGATTGGGGCTGCTCCTCAAGCCCTAAGACGTAACCTTAATTTGGCTGTTCATTTCTTTTCAAATTCTTTTTCCACTTGTTCAGCATTTTTCCACACCAGGTGTTCATTGCTGTAACTGTTTCTTAAGGAGGAGGGTGGACCCAAGAGACCAAAAGCATTTACTCACAGCCTATGAGGGAGGGGGGCTGCAACTTGGGCGCCTTAGTGAAGGGCTAAGGCCCAGAAGCTACAGCGTTGAGTCTCTGGACGCTGCTCAGGGCCTCTGTGTGTGTGTGTGTGTGTGTTGGTAGCGGGTGGGGGGTGGTTGTCATTTCACCCCTGGAAGCAAAGGATAGCCTGGGACCGACCTCTCCCGCTGGATCTCCCCATCATTGCCCCCACGGCACCGACAGTGGGAGTAGGAGGGATGCTAAGAAGGTCATAAGATGTATCCATTGCCCACGGGATGCCAAAGGAAAGGGGCATTCTTATGTACACTCTTATCATCTAATGCAGGGCACCTCCAAGTGTGGTCCAACAGCCAGGCTGGTCTGAACTGTTCATTAACGTCGGAGACCAGATGCGTCCAAACACAGAGAGTAAGAATTTAGAAATGTTCACAGCACCCCAAGTACGTCATTAGTCATTAGTGAGCGCTCCCTGTGGACGCAGTGGGGACAAGTCTGGGCCCTGCTGAATGTGTGTGGTGGGTACGAGCTGCATACCAGTCCTGCACGGTGGGACTGTGGACTGCTCTGTGACAGACCGGAAATAAAACGACCGGTCCTGCAGCCCACATTGTTTGAAGCGGTGCCCTAAGGAATGACGGCTGATGAAACCAAGCGGAACTCCAGATGGTAAAAGACAGCACACAGATGCCTCCCCCCACCCGGCCCCCTCGCTTTGTTCCCTCTTAGGCTAGAGAGAAAAGGAGGTCCATGTTCTTCTGGGGGCTGCAGAGATGGCAGCTGGGGTGGGGAAGGTGGCCTTCCTTAAAGAGACCTCCGAAAGGAAGAGGGGCGGGTGTCAGGCAGGACTTGGCTCATTTACCTGCCCTGGTGCTAAGGTTTAACATAATTTTATATTTACAAACGTACCTGCTACCCAGAGGCAAGTATTAATTTGTCCATATGGACTGTTACCCCTCTTGAGATTGTGACATACACACTCGTAACACACTCATATATAGTATGCTTAGACTTTAAAGTATCTTGACCCATTTCGGGACATGAATGTGTTATAAACCTCCTGATTTCAAGCAACATATAAAAAAACACTGCTATTAAAAACACTTCACAACACTTTCACCTGAGCAGCATGGTCCTGCCCTGTGGGCTTGGGTTTGGGACTAGATGGGCGAGAAAGTGTGGCACAGGTGGGAGCTGCTGTAGTAATTCTTTTATTTGCAGAGGTTCTCTGTGTGCTAGAGGCAGGTACCTCCTGACGTCACAGGCTGCTCTCCCGAGACCTCTGGCACACACAGCCACGGTATGAAGCCTGGATGGTGAATTAGTACCTCCTCATCTCCCTGCACAGAAACTGGAAACATGGTGAGATGGAAGCCACTCTGGTTTGAGAAGGCCAGAACCAGGGGCAAGGGGCTTATGCCAGTCGGAAAGGACTTCCGACACTGAGAATTGTATCCTACAAGAATAGGTGGCCAAGAGAAATTGTGGGGTTAGCTTTTCTTAAGGATGGAAGATAAATGAGGGGAAAATAGCTCTAAGAACAGGATCCTTTATTTTCCAGGGATGGTTTTGAAATGGCTTCAAAGGAAGAGAGGGGTATGGACAAGATATCCTCTCAGAATCCAGGGATTCCTATCAGTTCCCCCTGGACATCTGGAGGGGCTGTGGCTTCCTTTTTGTCCTCCAGAGAGGTGAGGTAAGGGAGAGAGTGGGTACAGACCAAGGCACAGGACCAGAGTCACCAGGCTTGAATCCTAGAGCCCACCCAGCTCACTCTCTTCACTTTACTCCCTCAAGCCCTCTCTCCCGCCATATTATGACAAGGAAACTCGAGTCTAAGGCACAAGCAGACTTGTCCCACACTGCTCAGTGACAGAGCTTTGTCTTGTCTCCTGAACGTTTCTGATAATTATCAACCTAATGATGGACTGTATTTGTGTGGTGACATACACTTTGCAAAGTGCTTTCACACCCACTCTGTTATTTAATCATAAAAGGGTGTGTGTGTGTGTGTGTGTGTGTGTGTGTGCGTGCACACGCACGCGTGCGCCCGTGTGTCTCATTTAGAAAGAGCTGTCGATAGGAGACTGTTCTGCACCTTCCCCCAAGTCTCACCTCATCCCAGGTACTTCCTAGACTTCTCTCGTCCTCTCTGTCATTGAAAGAATAGTTTTATTCCATAAACATTTGGGTTAAAACCCACACACGTCTCTAGAGCCTTCCACCCGTTTCTGCCTGGAACTGCACCTCTTCGTCGCAGTGAGACGCAGTTTCTTTATCCTTAGCTCTTTTCTTGGGGACTCAGTAGGGTGGAGATGGCGAGGTCCCAGGAATGAACTGACCAAGACGGGGTTTCTCTTCTTGGGTCAGTTACTCATTATTTCTTTGGGCCTTAAGGAGAATCACTAACCTCTCTGGGCTCCCCTATATAATCGTGTCCATTCTGTCTTAAAACCATGCAGAAAGTTGCCAGATTTAAGTGAGGAGACTTTCTGCAAAGGGTCCCCACACAGCTAACTCCCCTGGATGGTCCTTCCAGACGGTGGGACACGGTGAGCCATTTCACCTCTCAGATAGGCAACTGAAGCAAAGAAGAAGGGCAGCAGGAAGGGATGACTGAACAGAGTCCGGTCCCCACCCCCTTCCTTCTTGCTCCCCTTTTCCTCCCCTGGGCTCCCCTCGTGGAGACCTTCCTTCCCAGATCTCTGAGCAGGACAAGGGTCCTAAGTCGTCTGCTCCACTGTCATCTGGGCCTGCAAACCCCCACTGCACCAATGACAACTGAGCCTGCAGAATGCGGGGAGCCGGGGCTGGTGTGTTGGTGAGGCTGGCTCAGGATGAGAGAAGAGATGGAGACAGTTCTCTCCAAGGCCAGATTCTCACTCTCCACAGTTCACCAAAGGGAGTAAGTGGACCCCAGCTCTTTCCCTCTCTTCCCCAGCAAGCACATTTTGGCACCAGACAAGGCTTCTGCCTCTTGGATGAGACCAATCCCCCCAGCAGGGGCTTGGCTCTCCTCTGGCCAAGGAGGAGAGCCAAGCCCCTTGGCTGGAGCCACCTGCCATAATTTTGGCATCTCCCTGATGCTGCCACTCTCTTGTGTCCTCTGTCCCTGGTTTCCTGTGCTGGTCCCCAGTCTTCCCACCACCATCTCTGGGTAAATAGTCACTAGAAAGACCCAAGTTTAATTCTGTCATTTGCTAGATACAGGACCTTGGGGAAATCAGCTAACCAGCCTCAATTTCCCCGTCTGCAAAGTGGGATGGTGCCATCTACACTCACAGAATTGTTGTAAAGTCCAAATACACTGTTTGAACGTGCTCTTCCAAACACAGGTTGGCCCTGTGATCCACTCCACCATGAAGCCCTGGAGGAAAGCCCCTGGAAGACAGGGACTGTTTCGTCATCTTTCTGAGCCCAGGGTCTGACACAAGCGAGGACTGCCAGCGAGGTCAGAGAAGAGGATGGAGCCTGAACAGAGCAAGGCAGCTGGAGGTGTCAGAAGGAGAGCGGGCTGAGAAGGGTGGTGGAAGGAGGGGATATAGGGGCTGAGGGAGGTGACGGGGTAGACGGGCAGAACTCAGGGCTGAGGAAGTCCCCACACAAATGCACGGTGTGGGAACTGATGGCAGAGAATATGGAAAAGCAGAACTGCATACACATCTTTAAAAATTCAGCCCTTAGAGGCTATCCAGCCCGAAACCCTCCTTAATGGGGAGGAAAATAAATGTCTGGGTGGGAAGACATTTGCCCAATAACCTGCAGGGAGCTAACAGCCTGCAGTCAGGACTGAGCTTGATTACTGGTTAGAAGCTGTGTGATCCTGGGCTAGTTAGTTTCTCATTCTGAGCCACAATTTCCTCATTGATAAAAATGGCAATTGTAAGAATTAAAGGAGGTAATGCATGTACAGTTGGCTCCATGGGCCTGAATATGGGAAGGAGGCTCCGTGGATGTGACTGGCCTTTCCCTTCTTCTTCTCAAGCCCACCGTATTTGTCCTCCCCTGTGTAGGAGGCTACACTGTGACCAGAGTGGTCAAAAGTCACAGGGTTATCTGCTTGGGTGCTTGGGGATGGTCAGTTATGGAGCTGGGAGCTTTTGAAATGTGGGTAAGGCTATGTTCTTATCAACCACTCAGTTGAGAACCGGAAAAAAAAAAATTGGTGTCAGCCTCAAGAAGGAAGGAAAAGTAAAAACGGGAAGTAAGAGGAAGGATAGAAAAGCTGATAGTTCAGAAATCTAGAAACAGCTTGGCTTCAGTCTTCTGCAGGGTGTGGAAACAACACTGGCCAGGGGGTCGGGAGCCTTCTCTGGTCCCAAGCGCTGTCACAAAGACACTGAATTTCTCCTCTGTCCACCCATGCCTCGGCTTCCTCATAGACCGAAGGAAAGGAAAGGATGAGCTAGCTGCCCTACCAGGTCTCTACCAACCGGGAGGTCTGTGTCTGGACTGGAGAACGCTCTCCTTTGCAGTCCTGGCCAGCGTGGAGGGGAAATTCACTTCCCTTTCCCAGCTCCCACCTCGTGCACCTTGGGGATTTCACACAACACAGAGGGTGCTCTCAGGGAGCTGGGGCTTTCTAGGTCACCCTTCTTTATAGTTTCTTTAAAACCCAGAGACAAACCGCCCCTTAATTCAGGCACTGTTGGGAAGGGGAATCTGCCTTTTAAAAATCCAAAGGAAGCCATTAAACCAAGTTGGTAATCGCTGTGACTCACGATAAGTTTTCCTCTGTAAAAAATGAGTCAGAATGACTTTCCAGGAAGCTTGGTTACTTTAATTAGCTGCCTCTTTTTTTCTTGCCCTTAAAAACATGCAGTAATTTGACAGTCACCTAAGTAAGGATGCTACCAGCCACCAAGCTGAGCCGCTAGAAGTGAAGGATCTGGGAATGGAGGCGTTCTGACAGATGAACTAAAGGGTCTCTTTGGAGTTGAGGAGGACCCACACAGAATCTTTCCCTGAATGGTGGAAGGAACAAAATCAACCTGTAGGGTTGATCCACTTGGCCTGAGTGAAGGGGAGAAGGGCACCCCAGCTACCTGCAGCCCCAGAACACTTAGCATCAAGTCTCGTTGTGTATATTACAGAATCTTAATGATGCCATTAGAGGAAATGATGACCGCAGCTGTCATGTGCCAAGCACTGTGCTAAGGGCTTTAAATATCTCAGCTAACTCTCAACCCACTCTCTAAGATGGACATTAATTGTCCTCTTTAGAAGAGATGAGGCTAAATTAACTCATCAGATCACATAAACCAGTCAGCAGCAGAGCTGTGATTCTCACCCCAGGTCTGTTTGATTCTAAATCCATACTCTTCAAAGGTCATCGGTTCCTGCCTCCTAGGGAAGCAACGCGGCTGGCCCAAGGTCACATTCTGAACTGGCAGACACTGAGATGACACTCGTATTCTGAAAGTCCCAGTTTATGTTCAGACTCTTTCTCCTTCAACCTTTCTCCTTCAAGCTCCCACAGTCCCAGACAGGAGGCCAGAGCTTGCTGAGACTGCCTGTAACGCCTTAACCTTCTTAATCCCCACCCAGGTTCTGAACTCCCTCTGTCTCCTGGATCGCTTTTCAGGGTTTCATGTAGGTCCTTCTCACTCCTGACACAGTTGTCTTGACTTGGTCCCGTAACTAATAACAGAGCACCAGAGCTATCCTGTTAAGTGTGGACTTCCACCCTCATGGACACTCTCTTAGCTGTGTCACCACATACCTGGGGCAATATACCTGGCTCAGGTGAACAGGGTCGGCTCTAGCCAGCCTGCTACTGGGAAGGGGTGACTCAACTTCTGAATCAAGGCTTCTGGACTCTGGTTTTTCTCTAGGGAAGAGTTCAGAGCAGAGATGTACCTATTACTACTCATCAGGTGAACTGATATGAAAGCCTTGCTGGAGTTCTGGAGATCAAAGGGAATTTTCTTCACAACTGGGGAGAACAGATACCCCACTCCACAGACCTTTAGTGAAACATACTCAGCTAATAAATCAATTGACAAATGGTTGCAATTGGCCCACTCTCTCCAAGCTTAACTGTGCCCAGACACAAAGCAAAGTATAAAACGTGTACCACTACCCGTGTAAACAGACAGTTTCAATACTAAATGGAGGGCGGAGGGGCAGAAGAGTTTACGGTAAATGTATGCTGCAGGTGTCTCCACAAGACCCCCAATTATCGTGTCCCTGATCCTGAGTCTTTTAGCTTCAAGAATGGAACTAGACTGCACCTGAAGACGTGGGAAAAGATTTTAGCTCTGGGGAACATCGATTCTCTTCCACTTCTAATTTCTATGCCTCTAATGGTCCAGATGAAAGACTAACTGAGGTCTTGTTGGGATACTATTAAAGTTATTTGGTGGTGTTACAATTTATGCTCATCTTTCTTCAAGTTCTTTTTAATTATATGGAGCTTTCAAAGCAAGGTTTGGACTATGGAGTTAAAAGAGAGAGCTAGGGGCTTCCCTGGTGGCGCAGTGGTTGAGAGTCCGTCTGCCGATGCAGGGGACACGGGTTCGCGCCCCAGTCCGGGAAGATCTCACATGCCATGGAGCGGCTGCGCCCGTGAGCCATGGCCACTGAGCCTGCGCGTCCGGAGCCTGTGCTCCGCAATGGGAGAGGCCACAACAGTGAGAGGCCCGCGTACCGTAAAAAAAAAAAAAAAAGAGAGAGAGAGAGAGAGAGAGAGAGAGAGCTATGAAACTTTCTTCTCAACTCTTCCCTCTCCTTTTCCTTTTATTCACAAAGCAAAGTCATCTACAGGCACCAAGCCCTCCTTTCTGGGTCTGTTTGCCACCCACATGCATGTAATTTGGAAGAGGAACACTTGTACATGGGCCTCTTTGATTAGTTCCTTGAGTAGGATTATTGAGAAATCTGGGGTTAAAAGGCCTTAGTTCCCATCTACCAGAGACACATTCTGCCTTCTGTCAGTCAGTAGCAGCTGGGAACACAGCCTGCTGCTTCTAGGGGTCTTGAAAAAAAAATGGTACTGATGAACCTAGTTGCAGGGCAGGAATAAAGATGTAGACATAGAGCATGGACTTGAGGACACGGGGTGGGAGGGGGAAGCTAGGGCGAAGTGAGAGTAGCATCGACATATATACACTATGGAATGTAAAATAGTTGGCTGGTGGGAAGTAGCCGCATAGCACAGGGAGATCAGCTCGGTGCTTTGCGATGACCTAGAGGGGTGGGATAGGGAGGGTGGGAGGGAGGCTCGAGAGGGAGGGGATATGGGGACGTGTGTATGCGTACGGCTGATTCGCTTTGTTGTGCAACAGAAGCTCACAGTATTGTGAAGCAATTATACTGCAAAAAAGATCTATTAAAAAAATAGTAAAAAAACTAAAAGCAAAAAAACAAATGTTACTTAAAAATGAAAAAAAAAAAAGTGAATCTCCTCCCTAACTTCTTGTTTGTTTCTAAGGATCTGGCCCTTTCCTAGCCTAGTGTCAGAGGCTTTGTTCCGTTGTATACCAATGTCTACTGTTCAAAGGCTCCAGGGTCATACCCCCTGTCTCTAGGGAATCCCTTCATTTCCTAAGACCCACCCTTTGGGTCTGATTGGCTGAAAGACCAAGCCAGAAGAGGTACCACGTTATTCCATTATTCGATGAATTCCAGTAACTATGTCCTGCCCTTGCTTTTCTGTTTCATTTCCCAGAAGAGAAGACCCTTACCTGTCTCCACCTGGCTGAGAGCACTTCGAGCAACTGTAGAATCTGCTACATCCCCACTCATCTTGATATCTGCAGGGAAAACACAACTGATTTTAGTAACAGGTCACAATTTTTCTCGCTATGACATATGTGGCTTTAACTAAACAGCGAAGATGAATGTGTAATTACAACAAGCATCAGACTTTCAGATTCCTGATTCCTAAACATACAACTATTAGAATATTCATAAGCTTGGGGCACATATCCCCTCGTCCCAGACTTGCCTCCTTTCCCCCTTCCTCCAGTGCTACTGCAGGGTCTCTCCCCTTTGCATCGTTCA
The DNA here is from genome assembly GCF_008692025.1 of Phocoena sinus. NCBI lineage: Eukaryota > Metazoa > Chordata > Mammalia > Artiodactyla > Phocoenidae > Phocoena > Phocoena sinus. Next base: position 12,549,718 of record NC_045770.1, read on the forward strand.
CGGCCACTTCCTTCTATCACCAGGCTCAGTTGGTAAAAATTTAACAAGGGGAAGGGTACAGCGGAGGGAGGGGAATGGGGGAGAACGCTCCTCATTCTCCATCCTCATTTCCTTTGGGATTTGGGGAATGTCTGTTATTTTTTAAAGTAGCGTAAGAAATATCCATCTCCCGTCCTCCCCCTCATAATAACTCTACCTTGAGAGATAAGAGCACCCTTGAACCAAGGCTTGCCCTTCTCATCTTTTTTAGCCAATCCTGCCTCTATTCTCTGCCTGATTCTCAGAGGTCAACCCACTGTCTGGTGATCAAACCCTAGTTCCTGTGTGGCCCTCCTTGGGAACCCTTACCTTCTCTCCTACTCCTTCAATGTTCTCAGTTAAGAAAGGGACGGCAGGCGGGTCAGTGTCCCGCGGAGAGAGAAGACCTACACAAGGCCCCCTGTCTCAGCCCCCAAGTGCTGCGGGTCTGGCCTCTCTGCCCTGCTTCATTTCAATAAATTAAACATTTACCCACAACAGACAGCTGCCACTGCCTAAGAGGCCCCTAAGTCTCCTCAAGGGTCAGCAAAGAGAAGGAAAGAGACAACTTTGAGCTAACTCACTCTCAGCTCCTCTCCTTATGAAACCACCCAAATACTGAAGCCGTTAAAGACAGAAGAATATTTTATTCAAATCATGTTGACCCCCCCTGCCCCCCCCTTCTCTGGGGCAGCACTTTAACTCTTTCAAACCAGATAAAGTCTTGGTGAGCCAATTTGCATACCCGGCCCCCCCCCAGCCAATCCCGGGTAAGCAGCCCGTCTTAATTTGGGCCACGTAGTTGGGCAGTCGACAGTCTGGATGCCTGAGGTCTGGAGATGACCAGGATGAGGGAGAAGGGTGGACCTCCGCCCCAGGAAAAGCAGGAAGAAACCGACTTTTATTTCTTCTTCTTCTTCTACTTTTTTTTTTTTTTTATGGCAATGATATGTGTGGCTCTTGCAGAGATTTAAAGTGTGGTCCCAGGGGATGTAGTGACTGCAGTGCACGAGGGGTGACTGCCATGCCAAGCAAGACAGAGATGGGGAGTCCCGAGGTTCTCCAGCCCTTGGAACACCCCAGGAGCAGGGGAGGGAGTAAGCAACCTTGGGAGCCACTGTAGTTTGAGGAATAGTTTTGAGACCGGTCAAAGTGATGACTCCCAGGTAAATACTTGGAGCTCCGTACAGCCCTCCCCAGACATCCACGCTGTCCTGCGTGGTTACAGACCTCTACGGGAAACCCTGCAGCCACACTTGCCACCCCTCTCAGTGCACTACATTTAAGAAGGCATTTCTCCAGCCTAACCAAAGTCCTTTCTGCTGCAGTTTGAAACTTTTTGTACAGTCTGTCATGCATGAATATGCAGAGTAACTAGTGTGGGCCACCTGGACAGGTCTGCAAAGGGCTTCTGCTACTCCACGCTTTCTGCTCCAGTGGGGAAATGGGCTTAGCTTCGTCCCACCCATGAAGTGCCACGCTGGAGCTGGGCATTGCCTATTATAGATCGGCTCAGTTACACTTCCCCATAGGGATCCTTCAGCAGTGCTGAGAAAACGTCAGAGACTGCTGGGAAGGGGCGGGAGGGGGTGAGTGCTCACCACCTCTCCCGTTGCTGAGCACAGGCTCCAGACGCGCAGGCTCAGCGGCCATGGCTCACGGGCCCAGCCGCTCGGCGGCATGTAGGATCTTCCCAGACCCGGGCACGAGCCCGTGTCCCCTGCATTGGCAGGCGGACTCCCAACCACTGCGCCACCAGGGAAGCCCTCTCAGTGGGCTTTTAAACCTGCTTCAGTGGCGCCGGGAATTCAGAGCATGGGTTTTGACAGCAGACAGACCTGGATTTAATCCCAGTGCCATCCTAACTAGCACAGGGGGACCCTGGCCACATATTTGAACCTCAGTTTTCTCAGCTAAAAAAAAAAATGAGAAAAATGATACTCCCCAGAGTTATAGGGAGGAGCAAATAAGATACTGAATGAAAACCGCCTGGCACAGTTCCTGGTACAAGGGAAGCACGTGATAAATGAATTAACTAAACAGATACTTAGGCTTCGATCGGAGTCCCCTTCTCCCATTACAGTAAACAGCTTTGGTTTTTCTGTCTAAGCAGTATCGTAATTTGTCCTTTACCTGGGAAGCCATCTGCATTCTCCCAATTCTGACTTCATGGGAAAAACGCTCATGGGGACAAGAAGAATTTAAGAGGTAGTGAGGGTGGGATGATGACCAGGTATTCTGAATCAACTTATTTCAAACATCTGATGTTTAAGAAGGGTGATATTTTAGCTAAACCATAATTCTATGCCTGTAACCCAAACACTCCTCCAACACCCATTCCCTGTACCACCTTTAACTCTACCCAAAAGCCATCTCTCTGATCTTTTAAATTAGCATAAAAGGTAGTCCTAATCATGTCTAAAATTAACTTTTGAAGGAGTCAAAGGCTCCACACTCTTCCAGGACATCTACTCATTGGATGTACCCATTATGGGAGCAACATTGTGACACTTTGGGATTGGACAGGGATTTGAGTCTGAATGGAGGGTCAGGCTGAGATGATCTGTAAAACCTCTTAATTCCCATAGGGTGTTAAGACACTGAGAACCTGTTCCTGTTGGGTAGGAGGCCGAGGCTGATGGGTGGGACGAGCTCTTGGGTCTCAGCCTAAAAATGGGCCAACACCGAAACTCGCCGAGACGCCATAACCCTTCGCCTGTCGGACAGCACTTGCCGGAGGTGAGTGAGAGAGGTGTGGGGTGCAGTCAGGCTTCTCTGCTGTTCTAATCTCAGCTGGCAACTGAGGAGGCTCCTTGCCATCACTCCCTTCCCTGGGGAGGCTCAGCTGGTCCGTGTAAGAACCCAGATACCAGATGCAGCCCCTCATCTGCTTCACCGGCGCTGTCACCCTCTGAAGCTGGAGCGAAATGTTGGCCGCTGGCCTTGACCTCCCTGTGCCTTGGCATGACCCAGCAGCAACCCCTCCTTACACATCTGTGAACCAGGATGTGTGTGTGAACCTGCAGGAGCAAAGTCCAAGGGGCAGCACTTCCCCAGGCTGCAGGCTGAGTGTCCACGATGTCCTGGACCTCCTGGGTCCAGGCTACGCCAGGAAAACAAAAGGCCCACTACTCTCTCTCCTACTGTCCATCTTCATCTCTTCGGAAGGGACTGGAGCTCCCTCCTGACTCCCACACCCACTGCTGCAGGCACTTCTACCACAGGGAATTCAAGGGGCCCACCGGTCCTACTTCTGAGCTAGCCAGGCCTCCAACTCTCCCCTGGAGGAGATGCTTCTGGCCTCTTCTTCAAGAGAAATGCACTTCCTCTCAAGAGACCTTCGAACCCAATGGTCCTGAGCTGGAACTGGTATCAGTCTGTGAGACTCGATCCTCCTTTCCCAACGCTGATAGAGAACAGCTCACAGTGAGGAAAAGGGCAAAAAACAGATGCTCTGGGACTAACCAGGTGTCCCCCTCCGGCTCGTTTCCCACTGTTTCCCACTGTTTCCTCCATCTCTTCTCTCCCTCCTGAGCTTTCTGTCTGACTCTTATCTACCTGCATTGGGCCTGGGAGGGAGGAGCCCCTCCTTAGCCTGGGTGCCCCTGTGTCTGGTGACCTCATGCCTGCTCAGGTGTTTGTGCTCCCACGTGAGAGGTGTTCTACAAAGTGCTGAGGTCCCAGGCCAACCTGAATCACGGCTGGTACCCAGGTTATCAAAGCAAAAAGATGGGCTGACTCAGGGGCCGCAGTGCTTGTGGAGCTGCTGAGTGGGGGACCTTACGCATTACTTTGTGTGCCCCTGCTCCCCCTCCAACCCCCCCAAACTGTTGCGTAGATCCATGGAGGGGGAATCCCCAAGGGCCTAGGACTGGGGATTTACAGGGCAAGTGCTGTTTATAAAGCATCCACAGGACACAGGATCACTGGGAGGGGAAAAGTAGGGCTCAGAAGAGACCAGATTTCCACAGAGAGGATCCTGGACTGAGAGACCCTAGAGAGGGGCCCCAGGGAGACACTCCATAGACAGATCCTCCCTCAGAGACCCCACAGCAGGGCCCTTGATGAAAGACCTTACAAAGATGACCCCGGACTAAAAAGCCCACTGAGAAGACCCAGCAAAGGGAGCCCTCAAATGGAGACCTAGTTAGAGAGGCCCCACAGAAAGTCCCAAATTGAGCGATCCCTTTGAGGTCTCCAAAGGGGAACCAGACACCACAGAGAGGCCAGGCAACCTCACAGGGAGGCCAGGCAGCCCTGAGGGGAGATAGACTACAGAAGCGGGCTGGGAAGCAGTGGCAAGCAAATGTAGAGAGATGACTCAGGTCACCCACCCGAGGTAAACAGGTGGACGGAGAACTCACCTGAGGAGTCAGCGCACCCTGGGTTTAGCTCAATCACCCCCTTTGTGCCTGCCTGCAGGGGACAGGGCTGGGGGAGGTGCCCGGGCTTCTGAAAAGCGTCAGCCTGGAGCTTCCTCCCAGGCCAGGCATGGAGGGCTTGGCCTCCTCACCTCAACCTCACCCTCTCTTTCCTGCTCTCAGCTAGATCCTCTTAGCCCCCAGGTGGCCTCCCTGCTGGGTCCCAGCTGCCCCCCCCCTCCTCCCACTTCCCCCAGAGCAGGAGCCTCCAGTAGACAATGAGGTGGAAAACCCCCAGGGAGTCTCTGATCTTGGTCCTAAAGAACTTCCCACTGGGGGGCATGCCTTCAGGTTTTGCTCCCATGCACACCTAGGCCTTCTTGGTGGAACGTGGAGGAAGGAGAACCCGGGACCTGCCCCCAGCTATGTCCAGCTCCATGCTGGTGCTACGAGGTCTGAAAATGGACTTCCCCCAACCATTGGATGATACCCAGTTGGATGATTCTTTCCGCCACACCGAGCCCTCCCTGGCATGTCCTGGCACCTGGGGATCCGCTCAGAGCTAACACCTCACCATCTGCTGGTTTTCACTCAGCCCCACCAGGACTGCGTCTGGGAAACTGGGTCTCCCCCGTGCACCCACTGCTGCTTGATTTCAAGGATTGGCGGCTCCAGCAAGGGCCAAAGCCTCCAGCCTACCCTGCTCCTTGGGGTAGGTCATGAGAATTGACTCCCTCACTCTTCCTCCAGAAAGGAGAGCAGGTAACAAAATTCCTGTCAACAGCTCTGGAGTCCTTAATGAAGGTCATTCATTGGGTGTTGCCCCCTTTAAGAGGCAAGTTGCTGGTTCGAAATGGCCAAATCAGGCTCAGCTTTCTCCACGTCAGTCCGTCTCTGCTCAGGCCCTCAGACCTCCAGAAGGCCCACCCCAACACCAAGTCCAACCTCCAGGATTAGTAGCTCTGGTCTTTGCCTGGCTGTGGAAGGAGGGATCAGCAGGGTGAATGGAGGGGTCTTGGTTCACTCCATGCCCATAGACCTTTCACGCAGGGGAAACTGACTCCCGGAAAAGCATTTCCATGGCCTAGGTTCCCACCCCTGAGGAGAGGAGGGCTTGGTATCTAAATCCATGGGACATGGAACACAGAGGGTGTATCTCTCACTGCCCCCCCCACCCCCCAGACGCAGAGGTGGAAGCGCTTTCCCACAGGGCCCTGTGCAGGCTTCTCCTCCTGTGCGTCCCACAGAGCCCCGGCTCAGCCCCCGCTCGCGGACTCCCCAGCCCCGCCGCGCACCAGCCTACGGCACTGCCTAGACTCACGGAGCAGGGGAGCAGGTACACCTTCACGGGTGGGGTCTGCTCCACCTCCTCTCCCAACACACATGGGGACAGGTGGACTCACCTCTGACACACACGGACACATGCTTCCCTAGGCCCTGATCAATACATGTGCACCATGGCACCTGCCCCAGGTGTGCCTCTGTAAATGCCCAGCTCCACTCACTTTTCCTAGGCACCCCCTAGACCTTACCAATATCCACTCTCCCTGTACTTCACGTAAATGCCTGGGACACCAAACACGCAACATGTGGATACACGTATTTCCCTCACTTCTGCACTCCAAGGTCCACACCCCTGGCTGAGCCAGTGAGCCACCCTTCTGCAACCAGTGAACAGGGCAACTTCCCCGAGACTACCACAGCTCAGCAGGTCCAGGTCCCACAGGGCTGCGGCTCTCCAGATGCCAGCGCTCTCCAGATGCGAGGCTTCAGAAGCCCTCCCACCCTCCACCGTAGCCCCTACCTTCATTCTTCCCCAAAGTCCCCCAGACGGACCCTGCGCCCGCCAGCTCGGGGCGACCCGCTATCCACACTGCCCTCTCCTGGCCGCTGGGGAACAAGACCCCCCCCACCCCCCCGAGAGCGGCGCCCCTGTCATTCGCCCCTGCCCGAGCACAGTGACACCTGTCAGAGCTCGCGCCCTCCGCCCCTCACCTGGGTGCATGGGTTCCAGATTCACCATCCTGCCCCAGGCGGGGCCAAAGCCAGCTTCCCCCCAGGCCCCTCGCGGCTGCCCCAGCCGGGCCTCCGGGGAAGCCAGGGTCTCCTTCCTCCACGCCCCCGGCCGCCGCCGCCGCGGGAGCCGCCGCCGGAGCCGTCGCCGCAGCCGTAGCGCGCTCCGCTGCTCCCTCCCGCCCACCCGGGCAGCACTCGGCGCGGCGGGATTGCCACACTCCCCAGGTGAGCACGCGGCGCGGCGGGGCGGGGGCCTCGGGCCACGCCCCCTGGCAGGGCCCCCGCGCCTGGCCCCCGGCCCAGGCAAAGCAGCGATTTGCATTCGGGGAGCCGGGGGCCGGGGGAGGGGGCAGGCGGTGCTGCCGGGGCGGGTCCTGACCCTGCGGGACACCTGTCCGCCTCGGACCCGCCAATGGCCTCTCCCCACCGCGCCCGGCCCAACAGCTTGCCCTACTGAGGAACCCCTGGCAGATTAACCAGCGCGGGGGCGGGCTAAGCTTCCGTCTGGACAGACACCCCAGCTCTGCGAGGAGCTCTGGAAGTGTTTGGAGAAGCCCCGGGAGTGCGCTGGGAAGAATCTGGTGTTGGAATCCTACCTCTCTGCCGCTTACCGGCTGTGTGACACGAGACAAGGCTCATCACCTCCCTGAACTCAGTTTACTCATCTGTAAAACGGGGCAGGTGTTCATCTTAACTGGCATCTATCTATCTGAATTTAGCGGGTGGTCAAGCTCACCTAGGGGCCCCGTGCATCCTCACCACATCCTGGGACTAATTATCACATTTTCTGGGTGAAGATAGTGTCTCTTGCCTGCCCTGCCAGGTCCCAGGTTGCTGCGAGGCTCTATAAGAGTATGATGTGAAAGCTCTTTACTAGTGTCAGGGGCTGTGGGAACAGCCACCTCCTCATTTACAGAACTGGGAAGTGACTTGTCCAAAGGCACACAATTCCCTAGCGATGGAAGGAAACTGGCTGGGATCAGGTCTCTGGACTCCCACTCCAGTGCTCTCTGCAGCACCCATCATAGACTCGTCACCTGAGCTTCCCCCACCCTTCTCCTCCACTCTTCAGGTCCCAGGAAGAGGTGCCGAGGCGAAGAGACCACCTGTGTATAAACCTTGAAAGCCGTGTGCCCTCGCCTTTCTTTCCAGACAGGTCCCCCTCTCAACCTGCTTACAGAACAAGTCCTGGGCTTTTCTGCCTCTACGCCTTGTTTGCGCTGTTCTTTCCAGTTGGTGTGTCCACCCACCATCCACCCCAATAGTCCCCATTAGAACATCCAGCATTTATTGAGCGTTCAGTGCATCAGGCACTGTGCTAACCAGCGCTTGAGAGGCACCTGATCTTGTTTAGTCCTCATAACAACTCGAAAACTGGACTGTTACTATTTCCATTTTACAGATGGGAAAAATGAGGCTTAGAGAATTTAGTGTGCCCAAAGTTACCCTTCCAGTAAATATCAGGGCTCCTATTCCTAAACTCTGCACTCTTCTCCCTTTGTGCGCAATTCAAATGCCACCTCCTTCTGAAGCTGGAAGTGATCTGATCTGTTATTAAATTACCATAACGTTTCAATGTTCGTAATAGCCCTGTGGCTCGCTCTGCAGGACTTTTCTTATCCCATCCCCTGGCTGTTAACTGATTGGCTGCCCCCACGGCACCAAACACAGTGCAGGGTACACAACAGGTGTCAGAAAGGGCCCAGTGGGTGCCACAGTGGCCCTGGAGGGAAAGTGTTTAACAAGTGCTTCTTCGGGTCCACACAAACCACTCTCCCCCAATCGCACCAACCTTTCTTCCGCCCACTCTTAGCAAGAAGGGAGGAGACTTTCTTCCTGTTTCTTCTGGCTGAGGAAAGAGATCAGTAGCTTTTCAGAGGCCTAGTGAACCCAGAGACACACCCCCCACACCTTGGCACACTGCCAGACTGTCCCTTCCTTCCCTCCTCTTTCCTCTACTTTCCCTCCCTTCCTCCGCTTCAGGTTTGGCCCCAAGCCTGAGGCCATTTCTTATCTACAACTGCACTTCACCTACCATCATCCTAGAAAAATGCCTGCACGTAGTTTATATACCCCTGTGCGCTTGTGATTTCCATATCTCTATTTGCATAGCATTTGTATAGCCATGTTCCCCAAGGGTCTGATTCTCTGACCACCAGTATCTGGAACCTGTTTCTCTTTTCCATGTGCAAAGTTGCATTTCTTTTCTGGGCTTTGGTTTTCCAGAAGCCAGAGGAGCATGTACCTAATGATTTCTAAGGGTCTTCCAGCTCTAGTAGCCTAGGATACTGGGGTCCTGGGGATGCGGGTGGGGGTGGAACCCTTGGAGATGGGGCCCACTGGGGAAGAGATGGGGCGTTATAGCTTCAGAGTTGGAAGGACAGTTTTGGGTTCTGGACCAGGAGAAGGGGTGATTGGGGGAAGGATGGGAAGGTGAGAGGGGTCGGGGAGAGGTAGCAGACAGGACCTCACCTTCATTCATTTACTCATTCATTCAATCCATATTGATTGAATGCTTCCTATAGGCCAACAAAGTGCTACGTGCTAGGCATGTACCTTTTCATTCAGTCATCACACCTTTAGGAGGAACATACAATTTTTAGGTTCCTTTTATAGATGAGGAAACTGAGGTTCAGGGAGGTTAATGCAACTAGTAGATGGCAGAGTTGAAATTTAGACCAGGCCTGCCTGACTCCAAAGCTGGTACTTTTAATCCTGGCCTCCAGTGTCTGAGCCCGAGTCTCCTCTTCTCTGCTCTTCCCTTCTGTGAGCATACAACTCCAGGTGGAAGGAACCTAGATAATCGTATGAGGGACCAGAGGTCCACAGGGGGTGGGACTTGCCCAAGGTCACACGACACGGCAAGCAAAGGTAGAGCAGAGACCCTCTGTTCTCTCTGCTCCTCCTTCTTCTGTTCTTTCTGGGCCTTTGAAGGGTGGGTGGGGCAAGGGGCAGGGTTCGATGATTTTTATTCCTTCCCTCTGTGACTTGCTTGATGACCATTTCAACTAGATGAACTGGAACAGGAGTCCACAAGACCCCTTTGTCCCTCCCTCCTTCGTGGAGACTATGAGTGCTTCTATGGAACACTCATAGTCTCCATGAAATCAGCTCTTTGAGTTCTGGGCAGATGGGAGGTGGGGAAGGTGCCACCTCCGTGGCCTAATACTCCATTTCTCTGTTTAGCCAGGAAGAGAAAAAGCTGTGGGGAAGAGGAGAGAGATAGGGAGTTGCCTGGAGGTTAGAAAGGAACAGAGGAAAGAAAGGGAAAAAGAAGCAAAGACAGGAAATTTCAGTGCCTTTGGACATCAAAAGAGCACCATGCAAATCACATACAAATGATATGCAAATGACCCATCACTTCCTCCTTTACCCCATACCCTCTCAACAGCTGGAGGGCTTTTTCAGAGAGCAGCCAAAGCCTAACTCCAGGATCCTGTTGTCCCCAAACTGTGATCAACGTGGATCCCTCCTGGGGGTCCTTCTGGTCCTCCTGGGATTACGTCTGATCCCCTTGGCTGCACCTCTAGGAAGTTACGAGCCCCCCCCCAGGCCCCATTTCTATGTGAGCATGCTAGCAGCTTCTTTTGCTTCAAGGACGGAAGCCTCTTGGAGTTAAGCCTCCCCGTCCAGACACATTGCTGGAAACAGGCTGTAGCCCTGGAGGAGGTGCTCGGGGAGCGAGGTGGGCCCGCACCCTGTTCCCTACCTCAGCAAAGTGGATTTCTTGGCCGCAGGCCTTTCTGCTCACCCTCATTTCCTGTCATGTCAGCTGGTGTGAGTTGTCAGGATTGGGAGAAGGGTGGAGAGCCAGGTGTCCTGGAAGGCCACCAAGTAGCAAGTCCTTTCTAGCTCTTTCTGTCTGCCAGATGGGCTGTAGGGCCCAGAGCGGGGGGATGTGGGGCGGGGGTCAGCTCCCTGCCTTGGGGTGACCTCAGGGACTGAATCCGTGCTCAGGCTTCCTAAAAGAGCAGATGGAAGGAAGATAGAGGCCAGGGAGAAATTCCAGGCCTCTTTTAAAATCACACCTCAGAGTCAATCTGATGGCACCGTTGCCAGGAGGAGTATTGCAGAATGGGGGTGGAGGGGGTTCGTGTCAGGGTGACAGAGTGAGAGGTGCACTGGGAAGCAGAATAAAGCAACTTTCCAGGGAAGTGGATGGGAGAGGACACAGCTGTTTCCTGCCCCTGATATCCTTAATGCTGAGCCTCAACCATAGACATCCCACCCCACCCGTCTAGAGGGAGTACAAACAAACTCATTGCCCATTTTGCTCTTGAAGGTTTTGAATAATAGATAATAATATATGTATTTAATTTTAAAACAGCGTAACAATCCCGTCCTCCGATGAACTCTTTTGACCTCGGGGCCAGCATTGGGCCTGGGTCCGGCCACTCTAATCACACCTTGGGGCAGAGCCCTGCCTCAAGACCAGCCTCTCCCCGCCCGGTCCCCCTGCACGCTCAGGGCAAGTCTAAGCCCAGGGCGCCCTCTTGTGGTGACAGGCGTGTATGATCCTGACTTGAGTCCCCACGCCCACCCTCACCTCCACCCCGCCCCCCAACCTCTCCTTCCAAGCGGTCTCGCCGCCACTGTCTCCTGTGGTGAGTGGCGGTCCATGTCTGGGGGAACCACAGGCAAGGGCCCCAGTTCCAGGCCAGCTGGAGATATTGAGTGTTAGTTTCAGGCTGCTGTTGGGTCTTCTGGTCCGTGCTCCCCATCCAAGGCCAGACTTTACCATGGAAGCCCAGTTTTGGAGTCACCCAGTCACCGCCTTGACGGGCTGTCAGTCCTGTTGCCGGACAGCTCTGCTGGTTAAAACGTCCTACCTCCCACACTGCCCTCCGGAGCTTCTGAGCTCCACGCCAATCCTACACCCGCACACATAGGAGGACAGCGTCATCGGTCCATTCATCCATCTGGAGCTGGGAATTGAGTACCCATCGGAGCTGTGCATTGGGCTAGGGGCAGGGAACGGAACAGAGACCAGGCAGTATCCCTGCCCTCAGGAAGCTCACAGGCTGGCGATGCTTGCGGACCAGCGAACAGTAAGTCCGTCATCCTGGGGCCTGTGCTGTACCAGGGAAATAGGGGGGACTATGGGGGCCCACAGTAGGGCACGTCTTACCTGAGTCTGGGGGTGGGCATCAGGAAAGCCTTCTTAGGGGCAGGGACATCTAAGCAGAAATCCCCAGGAAAGAGGTAGTAGGAGGAAGGGAGCCTAAGCTGTACAAGCAAAGGGAACAGCATATGCCAGGAGGGTGCGTGGCACACTGGAGGGAGCCCACACAGTACAAGGAGGCTAGATCACAGAGTACAAGAGGTGGAAAACCACGAGTGAGTGAAGGTGATGGTATGTGCACAGGGAGGACCTTGAATCTGGCCTAACTTAGGTGGAAATAATTCACCAGTTTCAGGAGCAGGTGACTTTTCCTGATTGCATCACAGCATAGGCTTGAGTGCCACGGCATGGGGCGGCGGGGGGTGGGGAGGAGGGGAGAGGAGGGGGAGTCTGGCAAGAAGTTTGACTGTGAGGACACAAGGAGAAATAGGGCAGAGGTGGAGTGGGACTTGGGTTTGAGGTGCTTTTGATTGCACTTTTTAAATGGGAAAGATTTAAACACTCTCAGCACAGATGGGCAGGAGGCAGGAAAGAGCGAGATCCCGGGGTAAGAGCGGAGAACACTTCTCCAGAGAGGAAGGGGAAGGGCTGGGATTCAAAGCCCTGGAGTCGGGGAGAAGGGACACTTCCCCACCATCAGGATGGGTGGGAATCCTGAAAGGCAGGTATAGATGCAGGGGGTAGAGAGGTTTCTGCTCCTGGGATGCAGGAAAGGAGGGCACTGAGGGTACAGTGTCCCTTCATCCCGCCCCCCGCTCCCCTAGGAGTCAGGACATTCTCCCAGCGGGAGACCCACAGCGGGAGCCAGGACCACTAATTTGCCACCCCTGAAAGGCTCTGCAGGCCTGGGTCCTGAGGTAGCTTGTGACCCGCCTTCTCTCTCCCTTGTTTGACCGGAAGCCCCCTGAGGTCTGAACCTTCTCCCAGGGAGAAGCATGTGGGCCTCCATCCACCTCACTTTGGCCCTCTTCCCATCCACCGTCCATCCTTCTGGGTCCCCATCTGGGATGGCCGTCATCATCAGGATCTCTACAGGAAAACAATCAGCTGAACTCAGAGGGCCTTTAATGAAGTATTGCTTATTTACAGAGGTGCCGGCAGGGTTACGGGACACTGAGAAGCTAGGGCTGAAGAGGAATGAGTAGTTGTCCAGGAGTGCAAGGAGGTCTGGAGCCTTGGAGGAAGGAAGCCAGGGCCAGACCCTTGGTGCTGAGGAAGTAAGGGGCGGGGAATCCAAGCCCCAGAGTCCCTCTCATCCTGCCCTCTGACGTCTGGTGCTTCTCCTGGCTGAGCCAGAGGTGAGAGAGCCCAGGGGAGACCAATCCAGAGGTTGGAGTCCTGGGGCACAGAGCAGGGCAGAGGGAGGTGGAGAACGCAGGGGGCGAGGGGCAAACGGGGAAAGAGCACGGCCAGTCGCCTCTCTATGGTCACTTGTTCATATCGGAGGATAAACCCTAGAACGCGTTGATGCTTCCCACGGTCAAAATGACCAACGCTTGGTGATAATATAAAGTGATGGCAGGTGTGGTAGTTAATTTTCTCTGTCAGCTTGGCGAGGCTATGATGCTAGGTTTTGGTCTAACACTAGACTAGGTGTTGCTGTGAAGGTATTTTGTAGAAATGATTAACATCTACAGTCAGTTGCCTTTAAGTAAAGGAGATGACCCTTGCCAATGTGAGTGGGGCTCATCCAATCAGTTGAAGGCCTTAAGAGCAAAAACAGCTTTCCTGGAGAAGGAATTCTGCCTCAAGACTTCACATAGAAGTTGAATGTGAGTTCCCAGCTGCTGACCTGCGCTACAGATTTCAGACTTAAGGCTGCCACATCAACTTCTGCCTAACCTGCCAGCCGCCAGCCCTTAGCTGCCCAGATCCCCAGTCACGTGAGCTAAAATCAATCAGTGTGTGTGTGTGTGTGTGTGTGTGTGTGTGTGTGTGTGTGTGTGTGTATTCTGTTCTGTTTCTCTGGAGAACCCTGACTGATACAGCAGGAATGTGTGGAAACAGGGCCTCTCACACACTGCTAGTGAGAATGTAAACTTGGACAGCACCATTTGGAGGTGATTCGACAGTATCCACCAAATACCGGCCACAGGAGCCAGTCCATTGCCCATCAGTAGCCAAATGGCTAAAAACCTGCAGTAGGATACCAGGGAGCAGTTACACGGTGAATGCCAGTGTCGGGGAAGACAGTCTAGACAAGCCCTCTCTCTTAGGGGATGATGGAATTGGGGGCTTGGAAGGGGAGGTGACCCACCCAAGGTCACCCAGAGGTGGGACTAGGCCGGTACCCACATTCCTCACGTGAATTTTTAGCCTCAAGTTTTGCTCCTGGGGAGCGGCCCCTGCCCCACTTTTTGCCAGATTCCTTGACAGCTCCACGCACCCTATCCAGGTCCCGCGAAGGCCCTGGGCAGAGATGCTCCAACTGTAGGGCTCCAGTTTCCCCACCTAAGACATCCGGTGGTTAACAAGACCGCAGAGAGAGGAGCCTGAAGCAAACCCACAGAAAGTACAGGCCCGGCCGTGCTCGGGCGATCCTGCCGGGGAGGCCTGCTACCACCTTTAGCTCCTCTGGCTTGAAGAGGCACTGCTGAGATCTGGTCTCCTGGGCTCCCACCCGAGGGCCTTGCTTACCTTGGCCAAGGGAACCAATCAGAAGCCTGTTCCTGCCAACATCAGTCCCAGGGGAGCTTTGGGTTTTTTTTTTTTTTTTTTTTTTTTTTTTTTTTTTCCCCCACCCACCCAGTCCTCGGTGATGGCTACTGCAGGGCTGGCCCTGCTCACCCTCCCCCGGTGCGCCGTGCTGAGGTTCCGGTGGGCCCATCCGATAAACCCATTTGGGTTGTAAGTGTGTGTGGCATAAGAAGGCTGGGTTTGGATTCCTCACTACTCTCTGACCTTGGGCAAGTCACATCGTTTCACAGGTGAGCTGCATTCATAAAATGTCACAGAATCGCTGAAAGAAGCCAAGCGAGCTCATTTATATGAAGGCACTTTGTCAACCCTGAAGAAATGAGAACTATTGTAGGTATATGACCTCTCGCAGGTGTTTCCTCACATCCACAAAGGACTTTTGAGGAAAGTAAAGCCTTCTCTCTCGAATAGCTGACCATCTACATCTAGGTAACAAGCTCGGAGTCTGACGCACACAAATACGACACTTCCGACTGGAGGCACCGTGGCAGAGCCAGAGCTTGGCTGGGGAGGTTGGGAGGGTTCCTTGGAACGATGGGAGGCGTGGACTTCGTCTGAGCATAGGGTCAGGCCAAAGTCACAGGGAATCTTAATTCTCATCTCCATGCCCTGAGACAGAGAAGGGGCCCCAGGCAGGGTAGTCTGTAATGACAGTGTCCAGCAGGCCCCTCCCTGCAGGACACAGGCAGGCTTGGAGGTGCTCATCCCCCCCTCCCCAAGGAAGATCAGAAAAACACTCCAAGTCTTGAAAACATTACTTTTTTAAAAAGTATTATTCTTGGCTATTTGGAAGTGAGTAGAGAAGGCATATGGTTTGGGGACCACCACCCCCAGCAATGAAGACACACCCACAGAGTTAAGAGGGGTGGGAGATGCCTTCTCCAAGTAATCCCCTCCCTCACCCGGAGCAGGGGCTGGGCAGGAGGTGAAGGAGAAAAACGCTTGGGGAGGAAGGCCTCCCCAAATTGCCCCCCAGCACGGCTGAAGCTGGTTCTTGAAAACAGGTTCAGAGAGAGGCACGCCCACTTGAAAAGGATGTCTCCCCACTTCCCTACCATTAACTTGACCATCAAGCAAGCCCAGCTCCCAACACACCCCTCTGGCCAGCACAGTTCAATGGGCAACAGCAGCCTGTTCTGGGGGTGCTGGGGAGCAGAGTAAGGGGGACAGCCCTGCCAGCCCCTTTTCTTCTCCAAGGCCTGTGAGGAAGGCTCTGACTCCCAGCCTCCTCCCTCCTAAGGAGTTGGGACCCCTGGGACTTGCCCAACACCTGAAAGACTCCAGTCTCTGCCCTGTGCTCACACAGTCCCCTCCACCTTGCCAAATCCCGACCAGCCTGCAGCCTCAACCCACGTCCCATCTCGTCCAGGAAACCTTCCCCAATCAACTCAGCCTGCACATCCCTCCTCCTTGGAAGTCCTCAGTGCCCAGCCCGGCACTTCATGCAGCCTCTTTATACTAGAAGATACTCTTGAAGTGAAGAGGCCTTCAGGATGTCTGGCTCCATTGTGTCGGGTTTATAAATGAGGAAACGTCTGCTCTTTTCACTAACGGTAACAATATTAATAGCACCTAACACAGTGAGCACTGACTATGTGCTGGGCACTTGACACGTATAAATTCACTTCAGTCTCACAATTAAGCCCATTTTATAGCTGAGAGAGCTGAGGCACAGAGAGGTAAAGTAACTCAAGATTGCACAGCAAATAAGAATCATGGCCAGCAACAGGGCCATGAAAAGATGCTCAACCTCGCTAACAGAGAAATGCAGATCAAAACTACAATGAGGTATCACCTTGCTCTGGTCAGAATGGCCATCATTAAAAAGTCTACAGATAACAAATGCAGGAGAGGGTGTGGAGAAGAGGGAACCCTCTTGCACTGTTGGTGAGAATGTAAATTGGTGCAGCCACTATGGAGAACAGTATGGAGGTTCCTCCAAAAACTAGAGTTGCCATATGATCCAGCAACCCCACTCCTGGGCATATATCTGGACAAAACTCCAATTCAAAAAGATATTTACATGCACCCTTATGCTCATAGCAGCACTATTTACAATAGCCAAGGCATGGAAACAACCTAAATGTCCATCGACAGAGGAATGATAAAGAAGATGTGAGACATATACACAATGGAATATCACTCAGCCGTAAAAACGAATGAAACAATGCCATTTGCAGCAACATGGACGGACCTAGAGATTATCATAGTAAGTGAAGTAAGTCAGAAAGAGAAAGACAAATACCATATGATATCACTTACATGTGGAATCTAAAATATGACACAAATGAACTTATCTACAAAACAGAAACAGCCTCACATAGAGAACAGACTTGTGGTTGCCAAGGGGGAGGGGGGGAAGGGGGTGGGGGAAGGATGGACTGGGAGTTTGGGACTAACAAATGCAAACTATTATATATATGTATAACTGAATCACTTTGCTATACATCAGAAACTAACACAACATTGTAAATCAACTATACTTCAATAAAATAAATTTTAAAAAAAATCATGCCCAGGATTTGACCCCTGGAAGTCTGGTTCCAGAGTTTTCACCGTATCTCACGTCTCAGTCTATGTCACGGGGTCTTTTACTGCCTGGCTTGCCCATCTATGTATGTCTCATCTTCTTAAGCGCAGAAATTTTGTCATATCTTTTCCTAATAATACCCACCCCCATCTACATCCTCTCCCCCCAACACAAGGCTGAGCACACAGTAGGTGCTTTAGGAGTTGTTGTCCCAAGATGGGTCACCAAGAGCACAGGGACACTTCTCCTGACGCCGGGTGGCAGCATTGGCCAAAAGTTCTCTCAGAACTCCGAGTCTAGAGCTATCAGCCAAGTAAAAATTTAAACTTTTATTTCTGGTACAAATGATAAATACTTTGCATTAAAAATCTGGGATTCAAGTTTTCCTCATACTTCATGCTCCCTCCCTGCCCCAAAACCTTACAAAAATATTTCTGCTTCGAGGGTGCAAGCCGACTCCAGCTCCCTCGGCAAAGTCCAGGTCTGCGGAAAGGCACCTGTGGTCTGTCTCAGGGTGGGGGGGCCCCCAGCTGGCCCCCGGGCAGCCTCAGAGGCCAGTAGTGAGAAGAACATGTTGAGATCCGCTGTCAGCGCTGCCCCCTCTCTGGCGCAAGGATCCCCCCCGCTGTTGGGCAGTGGGAAGGTGCACAGGGGCCAGCTCCTTCTGGAGGGTGGGGCAGGGGGCTGGGCGTGGGGAGGTGGGTGTCACAGGCATCGACACCTTCCAGGGTCTAAACCTGCAAAGAGTTAAATAGAGTCACGCTGTCCTATTTTGGTTGCTTGAAAGCGAACATTTCAGGGGAGATGCAGGGGTCAAGCTTGGAGAACCCCCTTCTCCCTCCGTCCCCATGGGATTGGGAGGCTGCCTTCATGAGTTAACCCCTGCCGTGCCACACCCCTTTTCACAGTGACAAGTCTGGGGCCAGAGGCTCCGGGATTAGGAGGAAAGGAACAGCAATAAGGCCTTGGTTGAGGGTGGCCACACCCTCTGGCGGCTGGGGGAGGAGCAGTGGGCCCCCAGCAGCTGCCTCCGGGACCAGCTCTCATCCCGAGCCGGCTAGGGGTCCTCATCCCAGAGGCACAGCTGCCTCTGAGGCACGTAGAAGTTGAAGCTGTAGCTCTTCTGGCAGCTGCGGATGCCACACTTGTAGGGCGTCGGGCGGTCACGGCCGTGGCAATACTTGAGCATGCAGGGGTACCAGGCCAGGCTCAGGCCGTAGCGACAGACGCAGGGCTTCCCGCGGTCCCCCACCTGCCCACAGCGAGGCAGCAACATCTGCTCTGAGGCCTTGGGCAGGGCCTTGAACACGAAGCTGTCCACACCTGGGGGAGAAGGCGGAGGTCAGGGATGGGGGAGGGGAGGGGGCGCCCTGGCATGGCCCCTTCAGGCATCCCGGCACTCCTATGGGCTAAGTGTTATCATCCCTGTTTTACAGGTGGGAAAACCGGCCCAGAGAGGTTTAACCATCTGGCTGAGGTCACACAGTAGGTAGGGGAGTCAGGACTGAATCCCAGGTCTGTCTGACTTCAGGACAGTCCTGGGAAAGGTGACCCAGAGATGGGCCAGCAGTGAGGTCCCATAGGCTGGGAAGGCAGGGACCATGCAAAGATGGGAAGCGTTCTCAAGGATCCTGGGAAGGTGTGAAGGGAAAGAGAGGAGCTGATTTCTGAGAGGTGGCAGAAGAGGTGGCAGCTGGGAATGGGCATCTTTGGGCCCCATCCAGACCCTGGTTCCTGTGCCCATGTCCGACAAAAGGTTCCATCTGTGTTTTCACTAAGGGCAGGGCTGAGGGGGGCTGTGCCTGGGCATTCCCTCCCCGGGGCCTAGCAGAGTCACAGTTCTCCACGTCCCTACCTGGAATTGGTTCCTTTCATCTGCTGACTCCTCTCAGTAAAGAGCCACACAGGCATCACTTCCTCCAGGAAGCCTTCCCTGACCAGTCCCAGCTGGGTTTAGACCTCCCATATCTTGTCATTGCTTCCCATCATATCTGAGACGATACGGCAGCGGGCAGCACCCAGCTGACCTTGCTCCAGCCAGAACCGGACGTCCTCCTGGCGGGTGTAGATGGCATCCGCGGCCTCGGCACACACGTTGCGGAGATGGGGGCTCAGCAGGCCCCCCTGGCTGAAGTTCACGGTGACGTCCATGTGCATCTGCTCCAGGCCCCGCACCTCCTCAGCCTGCCGCACTGCCCGTGGATTTTTCTGCGTGGAGGAGAAGAGCCATTCCCACCCGGCCTCAGAAGGCCCCCTGCCCACCCTTTCCCTGGTCCCTGAGAGTCAGACAAGCCCACGCCGGCTGTCTTCGGATCCTTGGGGCCACTGGCAGGGTGGCAGTCAAGGGGCACCCAGCCCCCCTCCAACTAGCGGAGAAACTGATACCCAGGGCGCAGTCGAGCCTTTTCAGCCAGCGGCCTCCCGGGCTGACCTCTGGGGCCTGAGGGAGAATTCTGACCCGTTGCTGTTGGGTGGCGTTGGAGGTGGGCAGGCGAAGCGAACTGTCCCAGGGTCAGTGACCTCTGGGGCCCTGTATTCTCCAACATCCAGGCAACTGAGTCACTCCGGGAAAAGCAGGTAAAAGGGAGGGGCCTCGGACAGCTCCTGCTGGGTAGTTCAGGGAACCTAAATGAGGCCCGGGGAGAAGCCTGGGGTCCAGGAAGGGACCGGGAGAAGGGCAACAGGCTGAGGGTTTCAAAGGCCGCACTGAACACTTAACATGCACTCTCCCACTTAATTCTCACCATAACCCATCTCTCAGTAAGAAAACAGGGGTTTTGAAGGCGAGGCGGTGGCCCTCGGCCTGGAGGCAGATCCGACCTGCCTCCATCATAAACGGGGAGGAGCTGAGATTAGGGGACTGGCAGAAGCTGGGAGATGGGAGTTCAGGGCAGATTAGGGATCTGGGGTTATGGGGTCAGGTTTGGCATATTTAAGGGGTTCAGGACTACAGGGTAAGAGTGGGGTGCCAGCGATCAGGTGGGAGACTGAGGCTGGGGTAGGGTCCAGGCCAGGGTCAGCTGCAGGGGTGAGGGCTCTGGGGCAGGTCCGGGGTGGGCACTCACCTGTCGGAGCTTGGCCATAGCCTCGCTGGGAATGATCTCATTGTGGTGCAGCCGGGTGGCGAAGCAGAGGGCCTGGAACTGGCTCTGCCCCTTCTCCAGCTCCCCTAGGATCAGGGCCCGGAAGATCTTCACATCCTGATGGAGAAGAGCAGAAGAATGGGAACCGGCCAGAGGGGGCGGGGCCTCCTCACCAGCCCACCCAGTGCTCAGCTCAGACCCTGCAGAGGACACAGGCCTGGACGTTGCCCTGCAATAGATGCCTCCCTCTTGCCGGCATGGAAAATTTTCTCTTTCCCGTTTAAACCTGTGACTTAAAAGAAAGAACATACCCCAGATGTTCCAAAGCCTCCTGGAAAATTCACACAGGGAACTGCTGGAAAGCTTTCCAAAACAAAATTGTTTACAAGTACAGAACGTCACCTTAAAGGAAACAGCACCCCTTTCGGCTCCTGGTTCATTCATAGCTATAGCTGATGCTTCCCCTTGGTGATACCCCCATATCACCCTGATCAGGGTGAGTCAGGGCCCCTTCAACCACCCGACTACGGCATCATGGGGGAGGGCTGCATTTTTACAAGTACAGATTCTAGAGTTTCTCTCGCTGACTTTCCCATTCAGTAGGTTTGGGGAGAATGCCCCCGGTGCTTCTGGTCAGCCAGGCTCCTAGACACCTGCATCTCAGATGGAGGTAGTGGGGTCAGGGTGGGGTTAAGGGCAAGACACAGCAGCAGCTGTTGCGGCCTTCTGGCCTGAGGGAGCTGGGCTGGCTCACCTTTCCCCTTCCCTCTCCACTTCCCCTTTCCCCTAGGGGGTTACTAATGGCATTACCAGCAGGCCAAGGGCTCTTTCCTGTCACTGATTCACTGCATGAATCAGAGAGGCTGGGGGAAGGGGGAGGGCAGAAGGAGAAGGGAGAAGGGCGGTGGGATCGGGTCCCCTTCCCAGTCTGGCTGCTGGAACCCTGGGCACCTGAGGTGTCCCTTGCTCTCACCCATCTCTGTGCCTTGGCTAACAGCTCGCGGTGAGAAGTCAGCAGGTCCCAGTCAGAAGTGGTCTGAATATGTCAAGAGCCCCCCTGCCTGGGAGGGACCCAAGCCACAACGATGGTTCTCCTCCAGGAACCCCAATAGCCCTGCACCAGCACGGAGGGTATATAGCCCTGTGTAGCTATGCATCCTTCAGTGTCCGTGCCCTGGCCTCGCCCACTGAGAGCCCCCATTCACTGAGCACTTACTGTCCATGTGCCAGAGTGAAATGCTCTGAGAACAGGGTCTGAGGGTCCCCCTTGGATTCCAGTAGAGGCAGTGAGGAGCCCAGGGTTCCACTCCAAGTCTACACTGTATTAGCCGGCATACAGGTCTATCTCCCATCTAAGCCTCATTTGTGAAATGGGGATGATGCCACTTTTTTTTTTTTTCTGGTACGTGGGCCTCTCACTGTTGTGGCCTCTCCCGTTGCAGAGCACAGGCTCCGGACGCGCAGGCTCAGTGGCTATGGCTCACGGGCCTAGCCGCTCCGCGGCATGTAGGATCTTCCCGGACCGGGGCACGAACCCGTGTCCCCTGCATCGGCAGGCGGACTCTCAACCACTGCGCCACCAGGGAAGCCCAAGGGGATGATGCCACTTTTACCTGGAGGCTTATGGTGACGACTAAATGAGTTAGTGTGGAGGGAAAGCACAGCAGAATGTCCGCCCGGAGTACGTGCTCAGCGGTGCTAACCGGGGCCACTGTCATCACTGCAGGTGACCAGCAAGTGTCCCAGGTGATCTGAAACTAGTCAGTGCTGTCCTCACACAAACCCCCATGCCCTTTGGAAGTCCTCTGACTCTACAAGGACATTTCCCTACTTCCTTTCACTGTAAATGATCTCTGGAACATTGAGGGGTGGGAGTGTCCAGGGAGATTTTCCGCCAAGATTGCAGCAAGGGGAACTGAGACCCAGCTGGTGAGAAAGGTTCCATAAGGTTCCTCATGGTCCCAGACTTAAGGGCAAGGTGAATCAGAGCTCGGATAACCTCAGCTTCCTCTCCACAGGAAATCCACTCTCGGGCCACGAGGCTGGGATCTGCTTGTCCCGCCAGCCTGGGCCATCCAATCTTCCACCCCCTCAGGTCGTTTGAGGAGAGACTGGAGGCTGGTACACTTGTGTATTTTCTGTTCTGGGCTCAGTTCCTGCCAGGTGAGACTTGATACTAGACTTTCCCTCCCGGGGCTGAGTCAGGCGGATGTCCCTGGCAGGACCCCCAGGCAGGATCCAAGTTCCACCTCCGGGGTAATTTCAGCAATGACCCTTTAAAAGAACCCATCTGGTATACTCACAGCATCTTCTCCAATACCACAGGCACGTGTCACCGCCTGTGGTCTGAGGGATGCCCCAAGTGGCCTCATTGCTTGGATATCACCCGTCTACCATTAGCAGGAGAAAGAATTTGAACTTTCAGACCAGACCAGGGGGCGAACAAAATCTGTTAGAGTATTTTCCCTGCTTCCGTATTAAACAACGTCAACAACAACAACAAAACGCTACCAAAATGGGAACTTGACTGGGTGTGAAGCGAGGGGATGAGAATCTTTTTGTTGAGATAGATTTCCTCTATATCTCCTATTTATTTGTGTAGGACAAAGCTTTATTGAAGTTTATAACTGGAAGGGACAAGTCATTGTTACCATGAGTCAAAAAGGATGTATCGTCCGGTTTAAAATCTTTTTAACAAGAGGAGATAGGAACTATGATTATTACCGAGTTTGGAATGGATAACTTGCTCAAGGTCATGGGACCAAGAGGAAATGTAGTCAGAATTTTAACCCAGGCAGTCTGACTCCAAAACCCAAGCTCTCACCACCACAATGCACAGCTGCGTCCTAGATCAACGAGTTCAATTTCTTTGATGCCCAGTTAAAGAAACTAAAGCTCAGGCCCAGAGAGAAAGTGTGGTCTGCCCTAGGCCACAGAGCTGGCGAGTGGCAGAGCCAGGACGAGAAGGCAGCGCCCTCTTCTAGCTGTGCCCGTCGGCGGTGGTCTGTATGTCCTCTGCAGACCTGCCCTGGGAACGTGGAGGCTCCTCTTCAAGGCCCTGCGTGACTAACAGACAACAGCATCTGACATAAACATCAGGGTCAGATGAGGCAGGATCACCCTCCTAAGCCCTCTGGCTGCCCTGCCCAGAGCCTCTTTAAACCCTGAATTCTCCAACCTTCTTAATCCTATGTCTCCGGGAAACCATACTCCATGTGCTGAGCCCCGGGAGGGAGACAAGCAGCCCAAGCATCTGGATCTCTGGCTCCGTCATCATGACCGGTGTCCCTCCTACCTTCTACTCCCCACACATCAGACTCACTATTAAGGTTCCAGGGCCCCCTTTCCCTCCAGCACAGAGGGCAGGGCAGGGGGAGAGGTCTCCCTGCTCCAAGGAACATCTGGCCAAACGCTAAGCCCAGGCCAGATGGATGCCTGGCTCCCAGGTTCCCTGCTCGCCTGAGAGCCCCCTGGGATGGTCCACCCAGAGGTGCCCTAACCCCCAAGGCAAGACCACACAGCTGGGGAAGAGCCCATGGCAGGCTCCCCAGGCCCAGGACTCAGGCTAGGGTTCCCAAGATGGGCAGTTTCTATAAGGCTTCTTCTCCCACGAGCTCCCAGGAAACTCCAGCCCACCAGGAGCCAGGCCACCAGGAAGAAGTGGAGTGGCCAGTACTAGGGCTGAAACTGGGCCACACAGAGCATATGGCCACAGAGAGAGCATTTGCTGAAGTCCTTTGGGGGTGGTTTTAAGGTTCCCAAAGAGCACAGTAGTTAAGAGCAAAGGCTCTGGAGCCAGTGCTGGCCGCGTCCAAATCCTGGCTTTGCTGATATGAGCCCTGTAACCCTGAGGGATTTACTTAACCTCTTTGTATTGTAGTTTCCACATGTGTAAAATGAGTACAACTAACAATACCTACACCTCAAGGGATTACTGTGAGGAAAAATGAGTGAAAGGTCTCAGAACAGAGTGGGCGGGATTCCTTAAGTTTCTCTACTATTGCTGCAATCCCTGGCCTTGCTCCAGCTGTGATCTACTCCAGACCTGTAGAGGCAGGACAAAAAATTTTTCTCCCAGAGATGTACCTGAGGCCCAGAGAAGTCAGGTGGCTGCTGGAGCTTGCAGGTAATCGGCAAATCTGTGGGAGAGCACTGATTACATAGGGCAGAGCCTTCACAGGCACCAGGGCGGGGCAGGGGAGTGGGCATGACCAAGGCCAAGGCTCCTGTCTTTAAGGGGCTCATAGGAGAGGCTGACCTACAACTGACGTAGCGCACTATTATAAGGCCTAGGGTGAGGTTTATGCAAAATGCTATAGGGCAAAGGATGGAGGAGGGAGCGTTTTTGTCCCCTTAGGGATGGGCCTGGGAGGGGTGGAGGGAGGGAAGGCTTCCTAGAGCGAAGGACATTTCAGTGGTTCTGGACAGTCAAAGGATGGGTGGCTTTCTAGCAAAGAGAGAGGCATGTACAGAAGATGGGAAGGTGGGAAGGTACCAAGGCCTCTTAATGCCCCCACCCCATCCCTCCCTCCATGCTACTGTCTCACGATCTGGCCCAGTGCCCTTCCAAGGCTCCTTTTGTCCTCACCATAAAATGTACCCCACAGAGGCTGGCATCCAGATCTTTGCTGACAGCTCTGAGCATTGAACCAAAGAGGTGGCGGTTCCCAGAATGAGCGAGGCCATGAGCTGATGCCTCTGCCAGGGATGAGCTGTCCCCTTCTGCCCATCATCCTTCAGGACTCAGTTCAAATGCATCCATCACCCCTGCCCTCACCAACCCTCCAGCAGAGTTGGCCAGGCCCAACCCCTAGCCTCCAGAGCACGAATCCCACTGTGTCCGCAATGATCTCTTTCCTTCCAGACTCAACCCCTTGAGGCTGGGAGAGTATCTTATTTGCAGTGTATCCCCGCCCCCTGAATACAGCAGGCGCTCAGTACCTATCTGGAAATGAATAAATGAAGCACTGAGTGGGCAAACAAGAGCAGGCCAGGGTGCTGAGGAAAGTGAGGGGGGTACCGGGGAGGGGAGGGCTGAGTGTGGAAGGAGGAGGCTGGCCGGCAGGAGGGCAGGGCACAGTGTCCGAGAGCCCAGCCAAAGAAGTCTGAGCTTCATCTAGCAGATCACTGGGCGTCATGGCTGGGTTTTGAGCCAGGGTAGGACATGAATGGATCTCTGGCTTAGAGCTGAATCAGAAACTTGAGCTGTGCTGGGCCAGCGCGCATCTGACCTAAACGCCTCGGCAGAGGCCCCGTCCTCATGCGGCGTCTTCTGCCTGGGCAACAAGTGCCCCAGCCCCAGACAGGGCTCCGCTTATTTATGCAGTATCCTCAGAGTCTGGCCCACAGCTGAGAGAATGGACCAGTGCTCTGGGGCCTCCATCAACCCCCTCGCCTCCAAAAAGAAGACGGCTCTTTCTTCTTGGGCTTCCTTGTAACTGGGCTTCTGCAGGCTGGTCGTCCTACAGCTGTAATTTGGGCTTCTAGAAGATTTAGGGGATCATTTAGTTCATGCTCCAGTGAGGTTCCAGCAGGGGACGTGACCTTCAAGGTCACACAGCTGCAGAGCCAGGCCCAGGAGCCCAGATCTCCTGACTCAATCCAGTGATCCTTCTGCTCTTCCGAGCTCCCCCTGCCCCGAGCCCCTTCCTAAATATTCTATTCTTCTTTGCGTCCACTCCCTGCCACGCTGCCAGAGATCCACTGTATCTCACAGAGAGAAGGCTGTTCTGGGAAAAGCAGGGGGCAGCTCTCTGCACTTCCAAGAGCAGATAGTCTGTGCCAGGCCTCTGCTGCTGCCTTCCTGGGGAGAAGCTCCAGGGAAACCTCAGTGTTGGGGACGGGCGGCAACCCCACAGACGGAGCCCACTGGAGCGCTGATGACTGTGATGCGGTCATATCAGCCCAACTGCCGGCTTCCAGCCTTAGATAAGACTGAAAGGGGGAAACGAACTTCTCTCTTGCTTCGGCTGCTGTGGGGTTTTATGTTACTCGCAGCCGAGTCGAATCGTAACTGTATGCACAGACAGACACTTGCTTTCCCCCATTCATGGGTCCCATGGCCATAATCTTTCACCCAGATGTGCTGATTCTCCCACCATCTCCTACCCCTCACCCAGCGGCACCCAGGCCCCCCAGGCCCCTCCCGCCAGGGCCCACGCTGTGGCTCAGCTGTACGGTCCCTTCTCCCTCACACCGTTGCTCCTATGAGCACGTTTCCTCCCTCACAGCCTCTCCCGGGGGCCTCCCCACCTCCCCCTTTCTCTCAGTCACACGTGGCAGCCCTCACAGATTGTCTCACAGGCCCACCTCCTTCCGACAATCTCTCCCACACCCTCCCTCCCTCCTTGAATTCCCCCAAAGTCTCACACGCCATGTCTCACACCCCATCTCACACACAAGCCTCTGCACACATGCTGTTACACTCCCCTGCCTTGCACACCCCCTCGTGGGCGTCCTCTCCTACGTTCGTTCGCTGCCCCAGCCTCAGCCTGGCCGACCTCCCCTCCTCCTCTGCCTTCCTGTCACCCTCCCAGGGGCCTTCCTCAGACCCCAGTGGGGAGCGGTGGCGGGGGCTGTCCTGTCTCAGACCTTGCTGTCAGCCCAGCCTTGCACCACAGGGGACCTGAAAACTAAGAGGGCCTGGTGGTGGAGCTGCCCTTCCCTCAAAGCCCCACTCCCAGCCCACCTCTGTGCCACAGTGGCTGCACAGTCCAGGCTGAAGGCCACCTCTCCAGGGTCTCCACAAAGCACCAACTCCCCTTTCCTCTTTGCCCTTGGACGGCTGATGCTGTCTCCTGGGAGTTTCCTCTACCATCTTGGTCTCCTTCCCGTCGTCACACCGGACTGTGTGATTCTGAGGCCCGGGCTGAGCCAACCCAAGTATTTATGGCACTGGGGCTGCTTTATGGCTAGAGAGGAGCGAACTTCACTGCACTGGGGAGGTGAGGGGTCGCCCTGGAGGGGCAGCCAGGAACCAACGCCCTCTTCTCCCCATGCTGGCTGCCCCGGGGCACACTCAGGGGCACCTTGGCCCCTCTGCCCTGTCTCTCCAAGCAGGTACAGAGGCGAATGGACTCAACCCAAAGCCAGGCCAAGCACATTCCCTGGCCGGTGCCCAGGACATAGGCCACCCCCATTACGAGATGCCTGCAGACCCTCAGGGCTAGGCCTGGACAGAGGCTTCTTGTTACGGGACATCAGTGCCACCACCAGCTGGGGGCAGTGCCGCCTACCCCCTCCCAGTGCTCTGTCAGCCAAATCCCAGAGGTTGCCAGTGTCCCGACTGCCCCTGGAACAATGTGTGGCTGTATGTGGATCAACTGCGCCCCAATGTCCTGCTGACTCAGGGCTCCCGAGGTGGGGCACCACGCTTCCCTCTCACCTGCATTCCCAGCCCCAGCCCCGCCCCCAGCCCTTCGTGGGAACCTCGGGGGCAGCCACTTCAACGCTTGCCAGCTGAAAGGACGGGAATCCTAATAATGCTTTGGTCCCCAGAGCAGGAACCATCTGCTTAACGGCCTGAAGAAGCAGGGCTGGGGCCCCGGCTAGAACTGCTATTTCTCTTCTTACGTGCCCTCGCTGGCCTCTGCTTCGCTGAGGCCTCTTACTCACTTCTCACAACACGCCTGCAAGCATCACACTGTGTTTGTGCCATGTCTGAACCTGGGGCTCAGAGAGGTTAAGTGATTTGTCAAGTCACACAGCTGGGAAAGAGCAGAAAAATGTATAGTGAGTGCTCAGTAGTATCTGTGAGATGTTTTAAAAATGGTCCCCTCACCCCCACCCCCCATCTCTCCAGAGGCCATGGCGGGAGGGGAACGGGGAGTGTCTCAGGCGCTGTGAAGGGGTCAAAACTTAAAATTCGTGGGAGGGGTGGGGTGGGGGAATTGTGATGAGCCTGGGGGAGGGGCGCAGCCCAAATCTGTACAGAGGAGGTTTTCTCTGTAGATTTGTTCCTCTGCACCAAGGCTTTTTTCAGTCTCCTCCTTCCTTCTCCCCTCCCCTATTCAGGTTTCTTCAGCCTTCTAGAAGGAGCCCACTTATATGCCATAGTAGCACAGGCAGTCAGAATATAGTGGAAGGCCCCCCGGGTCCCCATCTTGGATCATTAGCTATTGATCTCGTCCAAGTCACTTCATAGCTCTGCAAAATGGAAGCAATACCTGCGGCATGATGTAGCGGTGAGGATCGAATGAGGCCAGGTGTGTGAAAGCAACTCAGTGTGTGATCTGACAGCTCGGATACATGTGATTCTTACCTCAAAGCTGGTCTCTGTTGTTCCACCATCACCACCTCTGCGTACCTTGGGAGGCCTCGTAGGAAGAACCTCACTTCTGCCTCTCCCCATCATCCCAACAGGCCACTTACTTGACCCAGGTGGCAGTCCTCACTGCCTGACCCGGGATCTTTTGCCAGGACTCCATCTGGACATAGGCATTCGGCGGGTGGGAGATGCTTGCCAGACTCCAGGAGCTGGGCTGAACCTCGGGGCAGGGCTGCTGATCCCTGATGCGGGGAGGAATTCCTCAGACATGGCAGAGGGACTGCTGTTAGACCGGAGGGTTCCATGGACACAAGCCGGATCATTCTTTCTGGTGACTTCTCGTGAACTGCCAGGGTGGGGAAATACCCTGGATACCAAAAAACTCTGGGCCTCTCCTGTACGCACCTCTACTGCCCTCTGTTCCCCCAAAAGACATCCTCTCCGACAAATACCCCTACTACAAATCACCAAACTGCAGGGACCGAACACAGGCAGGGTAGGGGGAGACTGGACTCTAAAAGCTTGTCCTGCCTGACAAGCCCATGATGTGATATCGTGTTAGAATAAACAGCCTCAGGCAGCAACATGGCCATTTGCACATTCCACATCTTTGCTGACTATCTCTCACAGGCTGAAGCTGCTCCCCCCACCAAGGCGGGGAGCCCCAGGGCAGGGACGCTGGTGCTCTTTGGACCATCGGGGCCCAGAGCAGGACGCAAGTTTCCAGTCTCTCTGGGTCCCTCAGAGTGACCTCAAGCTCACTCACCCTGTTATATGGCTCCCCTTATCTTGGCGCCAGCCCGAGGCCCCTCTTGACCCCCTCCCTCTACACACTTGGATGTGGCTCCTTCCTCCCGTTGCAGCCATGACCCCCCCCAACCCCCACGCAGCTGCTCATGACTTTGTCTTATCTTTCAGCCCCACCCTCCCCGTCCAGTCAGCACCAAACCGCTTGAGCATGACTCATCCCCTCCCACAGCTTTTAGACACTCACAGTGGGAGACAGAGGGGAAAGAGATACTTGGATGGGCACAGCAGCCTGGGGGACGGGGACCAACAGGGCTGTCACACCAAAAGCCGGGATGGTGCCATGCCCGCTATTAATATGCCCAGTAAGTCTGTACATCCGGGTATAATAACATACGTAGGCTCTGGATTCTCAAGAAGAGCACTGCTTGTTGACAGTGCGTGATGAATTTTAGTTCCTGCACTGAGGGCACGGAGAATTAAGCCCAATATGCTGTTGAAACACATTAGGGACTATTGCGGGTAGAATGACAGGTTTCAACGAAGTGACTGAGTTTGGGATCTACCTTCATTTAACAGTCTAACCTGAAACCCCCTGCAAGCCCCTTCTTCCCTGGAGCAGCTATGCCAATGCTTCCCAAACTTTGCTGCTCATTGGGATCACCAGGGGCTCTTTAAAATTCTGGCTGCCTGGTTCCTAGCCTCAGACAGTCGGACTTAATCAGTCTGGAGTGCAGCCTAGGCTTCGGGGTTTTCTAAAGCTCCCCAGGCGATTCAGATGTGCAGCAAAGTCTGGGAGTCGCTGAGCTCTGGCACTTCTCTGAGAGCTGCAGCCTGACCTGCCTGACGGGCAGCAGCCTGTGGGCAGGGCTTACAGTAACTCACGATGGTGATTCGGTAGCTCCAGGCTGCTTGTGGAGTTCGTCATCCTTGCCCGGGCTCCAGGCTACATACGTGTCCTAGAGCAGCTTGATTACTGTTACAGCTTTACTGGCTTTAGGTCCAGTGCGGCAGTGTGGGGAGGGCCAGGCCATGTTAGAGACCCATCCCAGCAGAGGCAAACAGGGAGGGTGGAAGGGGAGGGGGGGTGGGTTGTGTGTGTTGGGGGGGGTGTGGGTGTGGGTGTGTGGTGAGATCATCCAGACAGAGGGCTGCACTGCATCCAGCACAAGGGGCCTCGCTGCTGCCCTGAGTAGACTGACAGGACAGGGATGGCTGCTCCCTGCTAGGGGGCTGGCCAGCAATTTTGGAGTGTGATGGTTAACTTTATGTTTCCACTTCACTGGGCTAAGAGATGCCCACATAGGTTGCAAAACATTATTTCTGAGTGTGTCTGTGAGGCTGTCTCGGAAAGATATTAGCATTTGAAGTAGTAGGCTGAGTAGAAGGTGGCCCTCACCAGGGTGGGTGGGCATCATTCAATCTGTTGAGGGTGTGAATAGAACAAAAAAGGTGGAGGAAGGGCAAATTTGCTCTCTCTGTGTGAGCTGGACATCCATCTTCTCCTTCCCTCAGACATCAATGCACTTGGTTCTCAGGCCTGTGGACTTAGACTGGGACTACATGGGCTTTCTTGGGCCTCCAGCTTACAGACAGCAGACCGCGGGACTCAGCCTCCATAACCATATGAGCCAACCCCTCATAATAAAATCTCTTTCTGTAGGTCTGTATTTCTACCCTATTATTTCTGTTTTTCGGGAGAACTCTGACTAATAAAGGGAGCTTCAAAGAGAATCTTATGATGAAGGATTAAGGCTCTTCCAGGCTCAGTGCTGACCTTCCGTGTGACTTTGGGTCGGTCATTCAACCCCTTTGCACCCAGGCTTAGCAGGGAAGGTCCATGTTGAGATGCGATGTGAACCATGATCATGAAAGTTACTGGCTTCTACTTCTGGAGCACTGAGTACAGCAGCTGACACACAGTGAGTATTTCATATGCATTGCCCTGTTTAGTTCTCACAATGGCCATGGGATCGGTACCATTATTATCCCCATTTTACAGATGAAGAAATGAAGGCTTGGACAGATCAGGTAGCTTGCCCAGGGTTAAACCAGATCTGTCTCATTTCAGTCTGGACTGTCTCCCAAATGTGCAAAATGGCCAACGTCACTATTCCCAAGTGGACTAGGGACTGTTTCCAAACCACCCCAAATGGATTTGGTACATGAAACAAAAGAAACACCACATCCAGGACTTTTTCCTACAGGAAAAGTCATTACTTCTAGATAGAAGCTTCTCGTGGAAAGCTGCCAGAGATCTTGAGGACTGGGCGGGCAACAAGAGAGGTGACCCACCCCAGAAGGATCCCGTATAAAAGCTGCTCTGGCCAATGCAGACAGTGGACTGGGGTGGAGATAAACCCCACTCCCAGCCTTCCCCAACTCCACCCTGCTCCAGGCCATCTGAGAAACCCAGCGTTAGAGGGGACCTTGGAAAGCTGGTTCCCTTTCCATACTTTCCACTCCCAGTTCCCTCCCTTGCTGATGAAACTGGAGATGCCAGGGGTGGGTGTGAAATGCCAGCTTCTGGGTCAGAGGCTAACCTGAAAAGCACACTCTGGAAACCTGGGTGGTGGTTTGGACCGCTGTGGGGATTAAAATGTGGCTCTTAATGCCATTTGCAGCATGGATGGACCTACAGATTGTCAGACTGAGTGAAGTAAGTCAGAGAAAGAGAAATAATGCTTGTATGCGGAATCTAAAAAAAAAATGCTGTAAGTGAACTTATTTAGAAAACAGAAACAGACTCACAGACTTAGAGAAGGAACTTACGGTTACCAGGGGGTAAGGTTTGGGGGGAGGGATGGTTAGGGAGTTTGGGATTGACATGTACACACTGCTATATTTAAAATAACTAACAAGGAAAAAATAAAATAAAATAAAATAATAAAAAAATAGCAAAAATGAGGCTCTTACAATCAGCTCTGAATCGATTCTCTAACTGGGCAGTCAGCCCCCTACTCCACCCTCAGCCCCAATCCCCAGGCCTTCACCCCACTGCCACCCCGCCTCTCCCCTCCCCTCACCCTCAGGGTAGAGCAATAAAATCTTTCAGGCTGCAGCTAGAGGCTATAAAAGCTGAGCTCTACCCCTTGACTCTTTCAACCGGTGTCCTAGCCACAGCCTTGGCTGCCAGAGAGGTGCCAGGGTCGGGGAAGTCTCTCTAGGGTTTCAGCACAGCCACAGAACAATGCGCAGTGGGCAGGAAGGTGGGAGACTCATAGGCTGGCCTGAGGCTCACTCACAAGGACAAAGGGCTTCAGTGGAAGGTCAGAAGGGAAGATTAGATCTCTGTCTCCTGGGGAGGGTCCAGCCACTATTTGGGTTTTCTAGGAAAAGAAGAGACTTGACAAAATTCCCCTGGAGTTTAAGTGGGGACTCTGGGGGTGTTCTGGCCCTGTCAGCTTCCCTCTCTCCACACACAAACTCACCTGCCCCTACCTGAATTGAGAACCTAGCTTGGGCCTGCTGAGTGAGGGAGGGTCGCAAAGTCCTCCCCATTGTGACACTCAACCGCCCCTCCCCCAACAACCTGCCACCCGCCACTGGTCTCCCTACATCCCTTGTCAGTGAAAACTCAGTAGTCCAGGGACAGATCGGGCCGTCAAGCCCCACCTCCACCGTCCACAGAATCACCACCCACCCACCTGGTACTATCTTCCGGTGATTCTGCTGGGTCCCTAGCTGACACTCCAAACTCTACCCTCTCTCTGCCACCCCAGCTCCCAGTCTCTAAGAGGAAGGAGAGAGAGATGGCTCAAGCAACAGTCCCACCGCCCTGGGCTTCCCCAGCTGCTGCCTGTGCCATGGGCCTCACCTCTCCACTCCCCCAGAGACAGAGCCTCACAGGGCCTCTTTATCAGGAGAGGGACTCGGGGAGGGGACTTTAGGTGATCAGGAGACTCCCTTTGTGTACCTACACCTCACCCACCTTCCTCCCCTCCAGGATTCCTGCTGCTGGGTCACCGTTAGTCACTCACCGCCCTTCCAGGCCCACTTCCTGATAAGCCCAGCACCTCCACTCTCTACCCCAGACCCAATCCTGGGGGCCCAGGCCCACCTACTGGTTCCCTCTACCACACACACACACACACACACGCACACACACACACTCAGGAGAGGCTGTCTCTACCCACTTCCCCACAATCTAGGCCAAAACTGGGGGTTGGCCAGCCCTCCTGCCAAGCAGGGTGAGAGGTGGCACCTCTCCCATAGCCTGGGGACCTCATCTGGGGCCTCTCCCCAGGTCTTCCGCTACAAGTTTCCCAGACTTTTGGACCAAAGAGGAGAAGTGGCTTGGGAGGGACATGGGACAAGCAGCTCTTCCCAGGAACCCCCTCCCCCAGCCCAGGAAAGTGAAACAAGGAGAAGTGGTACATAGCCTCCAAGATGTCAGGGCTGGGAGGCCTGGCGCCACCGGCTTGCTCTGTACAGAGGTGAGAAAGGAGGCCCGGAGAAGGAAAGAGCTTGCCCTAGGTCACACAGCGAGAACCCAGGACCTCTGATGCCTGGCCCAGGATTTTTCCCTGATAGAGCCTGAGAAAATGACTCCAAAAAGGGAGACGGGGTTATTAACATTGACTCCCTTGAAGTAAGGTCTGCACCTAGAGGGCTCTCGGAGAGTAGAGAGTTGAAAGACGAAGTGGGGAGCTGGTCTGGTGGCCTGGGCACCCAGAAAGAAGTGAAAGTCTGGAGGGGAGAATCGGAAAGGCAGCAGAGCAGTTCGTGGGGGAGAATGAAGGGCCGGGTCTAGGCGCTGGGGAACAGGGCAAAGAGGTGTGGATAAGAGCCCGGCGTGACCTTGGCTATGTCGCGTCCTTCTCCTGGCCCAGTCTTCCGTCTGCTGGCCTCGGTGCGACTGGGACCCCGGAGCGCTCAGGCACGCAGGTCCCCCCGGGGGCGAGCGAGGGTGCCTCACCTTCTTGAAGTCGGCGGTGAAGGAGATGAGGGTGCCGTCGGGCTTGCGCAGCTCCAGGCTGATGCTGTCGGCGTCGCTGTCCGCCTGCAGGCTCTCCTCGGTCACCTGGCCGTCGGGCAGCCGCACGCGGACCCGCAGCTCAGACGGCGCGCCAGCCCCGGTCCCCGCGCCCTCGCCGCGCGGCGCCCCCAGCAGCTGCATAAGCACCGGCAGCAGCAGGAGCAGCAGCGCAGGGGACGCCGGGGGGACCCCGCCGCGGCCGGGTGGGCGCATCCCCGGGGACCGCCGCCGCCCTCGCGGTCCCGGCGCGCCGCGGGCGGGCGGGGAGCGGCTCGGCCAAACTTCGCCCTAACTTGGAGGCTAGTTCGCGGCGCCGGGGCGCGGCTCCCCGAGGGGCTCTGCCGAGGGGCGCCCGCGACGCGGCGCCGACGCACGTGGGCTGCGCTCCGTCGCGCGTCCCCCGGCGGCTCCGAGGCGGACACCGCGCTCCCAGGGCCCGTCTGCCCCCTCGGCCCAGTGCCTTGGCTCCCACGGCCCCCGACTCCGGCGCTCCGAGACTCTGTTTTGCACTTTTCATTCAATCCCACCCCCCGTCACTTCCTTCAGAAAACAGAAACCACCAGGACCTGCCTTAAAGAGACCGCGCACCTCTCGGCCCTTAAAGGGCCCGCGGAGGCTCCCCGCGCTCGGCGGCGGCCGCGGACGGGGGCGGCGCGGGCCGAGGGGACCGGTGCTAGGCGGCCTTGTGGGAACAGGGCTTTCTCAATCGCCCTCCCTCCCCGCCGCGCCCGGCAGCGACCGGGCTGGCCCAGGAGTTGACTCTCCCAGCAGGGGCGGGACGGGTGACTCTTCCCCCGCCTCCCTTTTTTTGGCTTGTTGTTGTGCCACGTGGGTGAAAGAATCGGGCTTGGTGTTCTAGGGGTTTTGTTTGGTCTTTTAGTTTCTCTGACGCAGCGAATTTCTACAAAGCTTCTGCAAAATCAGACCTCGCCTCGCATTCAGCCTTTTGACTGCCCTGGGTCGGGAGAGAGGGGCTGGGGTTCTGCTGGCGCTGACATCCGTCAGGCGAAGTCTTAATCAGTCGGGGCACCTCTCTGACGTGGTGGCCCTGAAAGCGCCCGCATTCTGTGAACCCCTGTGCAGTTTCTTTTCTGTCTCGTTGCCCTCACTTTCCCCATTCACGACCTTTCCCCAGTCCTGCCCACCTCCCCAGACCCCCATTCTCTCTCCCAGTAATAGGCCAAGCAGATTCAGGGAAATGTTACATTCCAGGCCACTCTGGAGAATGTCTGGGGATTCAAGATGCTCTTGACCATCAGAGGCTGTCCCACAAGCCCCAAGAAAGTAAGACTGCCCTGCCATGCACCCCAACAATGAACTGGGCGAAGGCAGGAGGGATCTGGATTCCTGCTTTCTCTGATTAACTGTGTGCTTTAGACACATTTTAAAAATTCTTCGGGCCTAGGTGTCCCCCTGGGTATAGTGGGAGTTGCTGAGACGTACAAAGTCCTGCCAATCCCGGAAGAGACTAACCTCAGAACCTGGGCTTCCTTGATGTCCATTTCACTTCTGTTTATTCTAGGGCCCCCTATTCTTTCCAAGATCTTGATCACGGATGGTGAATACCCTCCTCTGCTCTGCAGCCTCCTTCCCTTCTAGGTTTTCCCCAGCCCAGCGTTCTTATTAGTACCGAAGATGACAACAGGTACTCTGGCACCCAGGGACCTTGAAGACACCAGCAGACCAGATGCCCTTGGACTGCAGGGTGGGGCCCAGAACCCGCCTCCTTCCTGCTAACCCAGGGCTCTTCTTACTACACTTTGCTACCTGAATTGAAGACGGAAATCGATTCAAGAGGTTATCTCACTTGATGTTTTTCAAATTTGCCTTATCAAAAGAATCACCTAGGTGCTTGTTAAAAACACAGATAGCTGGATTCCTAAATCTAGTCAATCAGACTCCTTAGGAAAAAGAACTGAAAATTTGCATTTTAAACAAACGCCCAGTGATGCTTGATATCGGGGATGGATAGCTGGTACTTGACAGCCGGTTAAGCTTAGAGGATCTAAAACAAACAGCATCTTTCCTGGGGAAACATCCTGGTCCCAGAAGAGTTTATCTCTCCATTAGGGAGATAAGGCAGGCAGTCAGAGAACAGTGGATTAGCATAAAGACTGCTCCCCTAGGGCTTCCCACTCTGAGCTGGCAGGGCTGGAGAGGTGCCCAGGGTCTCAAAACTGGCCTCCTGCCTGACAGGACGCTCATCCCAATCCAGCCTTAGAGATAGGTCTTCTCACGTGAGTCATTAGGGCCTCACCCACATTTCCTAACTCTCTCTGTTTCAGATCCTGTCCCCCATCCATCATCAACTCTGCCCCCAGCCATATTCCTAGGCCCCTTCCTCTTCGCCCCAATGAGATCCCAGAAGAAGTAAACAAAGAAGCCCTGTGTTTGGTTTCTTTTCTAGGTGTAGGTTGTCTTTGTCTCTATTCAAATTCTGGGTTTGGAAACAAGGGTAGAAGACCTCATCTCTTCCTACCACCTCTTACCCATAATCAATGTCCTTGTTGAGTTCAACCACAGATCAAACTAGATTTTTCTTTTAGGATAGAGAATTTGTAGTCTCACTCCACTATGTAAGCCCTCCCTCTGTCCCTCTCCTTCCTTTTGATTTTACCTGACCAACTCTTCAAGATCCAGGACAAAACTTGAGTTTCCCAGGGAGACTTTCTCAGCTACTGACCTACAGCTCTGCACTATTCTCTCCCGGCTCTGAACTCCAGCAATAACAATTGTCGTAGCAGCTACCATTCACTGTGTTCTTATTATGTCCACGTTCTGTGGCAAGCACTTTACATGTATCATCTTATTTAATTTTCGTGGCAACCCTCCAAAATATGTTCTATTCTTAGCCGCCTTTTACTGACTAGGAAACCGAGGCTTCCAGAAGTCACACAAGTAGGGGAGCCAGCAGGGATTCAAACACGAGGCCGCCTGACCACAAACCCCTTGCTTTTAACCACAATAGCATCTGCCTGCCTATGGCCCTTGCTTTCTTCCACCCCATTCGGACATGCATCCTGTGTTATCTTCTTCTGTAATCTAATGGTTCCAAGTGTGGCAATCTTGTCCCTCAGTGAGGCTGTCAGTTCAAACAGGACAGCTCTGTGCTGGGAACAGAGACTGCTTCCCTTAAACCAGCCAGGCATAGAAGCATCTATTCATCTTACACGTAAAGGCCCTCAGAGGAAGAGCTCTAACAAGTCCAATTACTCTGAGTACAACCAAACAGCCCTCATTGTCATAACATTCTTAATGCCTAATCTCAAGCCCTCTGCCACACCATAAACCAATTTCCTTCCTTTCTGATCCCTAGTCCTAGGAAAGCAGTTGTGAGTCGTGGTTCAAAGCAAGGGCATCAATCCTGGAGCTTGGCCACTCAGGAGCTGTGTGATTCAGGGAGCCTGTTTCTTCATCTGTAAAATGGGTGCATAAATGCTTACCTCGCTGGGTTGTTTTAAAAATTAAATGAAACATTATGTACAAAACACTTCACAACGTGTTTGGCATATAGTAGAGGCCCAAGAAATGGTGGCTATTATTATTTTAAACTGTTTACTCACTCCTCTTATATCAACTATTAAGTCCCCGTTTGACCTACACGGGGTCCCCCCTCCCCGGCCCACACTCCACGCACAGGCACAACTCCCTCCGGAATACTTTTTCTATTTATTCTCTTTAGGTCTTCCAGTTTATGCTACCGAGACCACTGAAACTGGGAAGTGGGCAGCAACACTTGGGCAAGCACCTCCCCTTTGCTTTTCGATCTTAGGGTGCCTCAATTTGGCAGGAAGAGAAATGCCATGCCATCTCCCGATCCCTGTCCAAGAAAACAGGTGCTGACGGAGCCCTGCAGAAGGCTGAAAGGGAAACTGAACCAGTGACCTCTATCTGGAGATGGGGAGAATGCGATAGGGAGCTTGACTTTGCAACAGTGGTGGGATTTTTCTTTTAATTTCTTTCTGTGGCTGGCGTTCGGGTTGGGTTATGGTGCAGTTGCTCGGTGCTGGGCACTTGCCGATGGGACTGGTCATTCGTGCTTTGAGTCTGAGAGCGACCTGGGGATGGGGTGAGGTGCCCGCCTCTACCTCTCAAGGCCACTGCAAAGATCCAGTCACTGCTCTGCCCAAGCAGAAGTGCAAATTAGTTTTACAGCATCACACAGCTACTTGGTTACATAAATCCAAGGGCATGGTGGGAAAGTGAACTGGAGAGGCAGCGGCCAGGATAGAGAGCGGGAAGGGCAGTGGGGCCAGGACTGCTGGGTGAGCAGCCATTCTCCCCAGGCAGAAAATCGGGCTGAGGGGAAGTTTAGATGAAGTTGGGCTGAGTCAGTGACCTTTAGGAAGGAAAAGGAAGCCTGAATGATCGGAACTGCCAGAGAAGGTACATCTCAGCTCATCGATTCTAGACCAGGGACTCTTGAAGTTCTCAAACATAACCATCTTCTTCTCCATGCTAGTTCTTTCCGGGGGCCTTTCTTACTCTCCTATCTGGATACTCATCCATCCAGTCAGTCAGCCCGTCAGTCATCTAGTCACATACTCTGCTAGATGCTGTGGTCACAGCGGTGGAACAAAGCAGATGCAGCATTTCCTTATCCTGAGATGGAACCTCCAGCTGCAAGGCAACTAGACATTAAAAAAAGAAGTGCAGAAACAAATATTTAAATTATAATTGTAACTGGTACTGTGGAGAACTAGAGGAGACTCTAGCTTAGACCCACAATGTCTAGGTTGACTTAAAAGATGAATCAGGATTGATACGCAAAGATGATATTCCAGGCAAAGGGAATGGCTTAGGTATGGGCCTGAGCCTGGTGGGCTTCCCAGAAACTTTACCAAGTGCCTGAATTGAGATGAGGGGAGGAGAGCTGCTGGAAATAATGCGGGGCCTTGCAGGCAATGCTAGGATGTGAGTATAGTTTTGTTTTGTTTTCCTAAGAACAGGGGGGCAGTCACTGAAAGGTATTATATAAGGGAGTGACATGAGCAGACTTGTATTTTGAAAAGGTCACCGTGGAAGTGGATTGCAGCAGTCCAGAGGAGAGGTCATGGTGGCTTGGACCACGGTGGCGGCAGCAGGTGAGAGAGGTGTTGGACTTCAGCTGCATTTTGGAACTAGAATTTGGAAATAGGATTTGATGTTTCTTTGGACTTGGGGTGAGGGAGAGGGAGGGTCAAGGACATTTGGCTTGGGCCATTGGGCAGCACCATGCATGGAGATTGGGAAGCCTGGGGAAGAAGCCCTTACATTACTTTTTTGGTAGCTTTTCTGGTACTTTTCACCCTTTGCCTTTTGTTTTAATGATTCCACAGCATTTGTTCTTGAACCAGAAGGTATAAAAGAACTGAAGGGGAATTCCCTAGTGGTTAGGGCTCCGAGCTTCCACTGCAGGGCCACAGGTTTGATCCCTGGTTGGGGAACTAAGATCCTGCATGCCCTGCAGTGCGCCCCACCCCCCAACAAAATAAATAAATAAATAAAAGAACTGAGGCCCGCTATTAGTGGCTCTGCTCAGATTAGAAGCCAGCTTTAGCCTCCTCTGTGATGCCACACAGGGTTTCCCTTTCATGGCTGGGGTAGGGTGTACTGGCTCATCTTCGTATTCCCCTTGAGCCCAGCATAACACCTTGTGCACAGAGGGTTTCGATAATGAGGTTTTCTACAGCCCTGTGTACCTGGCACTGTGCCGTGCAGTGAGGACCTGAGGCATAGTCCTTGCTCTCAAGAATCTCACTGGTCAGGTGAGAACAGGGCCCACTCGGGTAGCAGGCTGGGCCACGTCATCAAAACGGAAGCCCTCGGGCCATCTGCAGAGGCCAGCACTGCTCCCTACTGCTGGAAAGCACAGATGGAGGGAGATACAGATGTGTGTCCCTGAGGGCATCCTGTCCCCTCACGCACCAGTAACTCCATCACCATGGGGCACCCTTGGAGACCTTGCAGAAGAGGGGCCTTGCTTCTGCTCTGCGGAGCCACACCTTCAGCTCCAGCAGAGATCTTAAGCAATAAACCTGCAGCAAAATGAGGGGACCTGGCAGGGTGTATGCCTTGCGTTTATTACATTTTTCATGGGTACATATCCTTTTCTTTATGCAAAGCCCTGAGGAAGTTTATTACTAAAAAATGGAGAGACTTCCCTGGTGGCGTGGTGTTTAAGAATCTGCCTGCCAATGCAGGGGACACGGGTTCGATCTCTGGTCTGGGAAGACCCCACATGCCGCGGAGCAACTAAGCCCATGCACCACAACTACTGAGCCTGCGCTCTAGAGCCGCGAGCCACAACTACTGAGCCCGCGTGCCACAACTACTGAAGCCCACGCGCCTAAAGCCCGTGCTCTGCAACAAGAGAAGCCGCCGCAATGAGAAGCCTGTGCACCGCAACGAAGAGTAGCCCCCGCTCGCTGCAGCTAGAGAAAGCCCGTGCACAGCAACAAAGACCCAACCCAGCCAAAAATAAATAAGTAAATACATTTATTTTTTAAAAATTAGAAAACTCAGATTTTTAGCCAGGTTTTTACTGCTTTTACAAAATGAATGTACCTGTTATGGCTCTGGGTGAGATCCTGCTTCTCATCAGGGAGCTGAGTATGAGTGAGCTGGGCCTGGACAGGGGCCGTATCTGCCCAGAGTCATCAGCTTTCCCATCACAGGTGCTGCTCAGGGTCTATAGCATCTGTTTCTCTGGCTCCGATTAGATTGAAAGAGGGAAGGTCAGGTCCTAGCTGGGGCCAGAAGGGTGGGGAGGATCACATCTCTTCCTTACATAATGGAATAAAGAACATCCTCCTTCCCCAAACTGGGGATCTCAGAACCACCATCAGTGTCATGACTTTATTTATTTATTTATTTTTTTTGCGGTACGCGGGCCTCTCACTGTTATGGCCTCTCCCGTTGTGGAGCACATGCTCTGGACGCGCAGGCTCAGCAGCCGTGGCTCACGGGCTCAGCCGCCCCGCGGCATGTGGGATCTTCCCGGACCGGGGCACGAACCCGTGTCTCCTGCATCGGCAGGCGGACTCTCAACCACTGTGCCACCAGGGGAGCCCTGTGTCATGACTTTTTAAAAGAGGTTTATTTTATTTTTCTGAACAAATGGAAAAATACACCATGGCCAAACAATATGATAACAATACATACATTTAGTGCACTTTCAATTTTCTCAATAGGACTTTAAAACATCTTTCCAGTAGACTATTTTCCCAGTGATTTTAGGTTCACAGCAAAACCGAGTAGAAAGTATGGAGTTCCTGTATTCTCCCTGCCCCATACACACAGTCTCCTTTACTGTCAGCCTTCTGTTCCAGAGTGGTACCTTTTTTACATCCATGAACTTCCATTGACACATCTTTATCACCCAAAGTTTGTAGTTTACATTAGGGTTCATTCTTGGTGTTGTACATCCTATGGGCTTGCACAAATATGTAATGACATATATCCACCTTTACGTATCATAATGGTGATATCATAATGTATCATACAGAGTATTTCACTGCCCTAAAAATCCTCTGTGCTCCACCGATTCATCACACAGGGGAATATATGTATATGTATATATATATATATATTCACCTATATATATATTTTAAAATGCATACAATGGTCCTGATCAATATTTATTTCAAAGTATCTTCTGAGCTTTAGGGCTTTTATGAAGCTATCAGGGCAAGCTTTGTGTTTCCTGTTCTGCTTTTCTCAACATCATTTCATACCTGTATTTCCGTATATTGACACAGTTCACATGTCATTCTTAATAGTTATGGAGCAGGCCATGTCCAAACAGTTGATAGCTCTCACTAATCATTTGTTATCATTTTCCTCCTATATGATATTGCAGAAAAGATTTAAAAGGAGATATGAATATGATTCTAAGATGCACCACTAGAATATGAATAATAACAGTGCTCTTTGCGAAGGTTGACTCCCTGGACATAAACATTAATTCATGACTCCAGCCAGGGCATATACAGCAGCCTCTGAAACGGAGTGTTCCATCTCTGTTTTAATGTCTGTGAAGGGAAAGGATCCCATTATGTCCTGAGGGGACTCATTTACTACTGTGTAAATACAGGATCTTAGCCAGCTTTCAACTAGAATGTTCTTTCTAATGTACAACACAAATCTCTTTGACGTGAATTTAAGCTTTCTACTCTTCCTCAGTGTGGACAGTTTCTCTGACCTGCGTATAGCACCCCTGTGCAAATCAGAAGAGTCTGATGAGTTATAGGAATCACTTATATGTACTAATATTCTGCTGGAGGATGGCAGAGGCTTTTCATGAGTTTTCATCAAATCCTGAACAACCCTTTGAGGTAGGTACTATTATGATTTCCATTTTACAGATGAGAAAAGAAGACGATTCAATCAACTCCCAGCTTTAAAAAGTTATTTCTCAGGGCTTCCCTGGTGGCACAGTGGTTGAGAGTCCGCCTGCCGATGCAGGGGACCCAGGTTCGTGCCCCGGTCCGGGAAGATCCCACATGCCGCGGAGCGGCTGGGCCCGTGAGCCATGGCTGCTGAGCCTGCGCATCCAGAGCCTGTGCTCCGCAATGGGAGAGGCCACGGCAGTGAGAGGCCCGTGTACCGCAAAAAATAAAATAAATAAAAATTATTTCTCATTTTACATGTCTCCTAATTGGAATTTCAATTTACTTCTCCCAAATACCCACCTTGTTAAAAACGAAGTGGTGAGAGGCCCTGTGACTACTCATCGATTACTTACTGTGAGCCTGGGAACTTTGGATTCATTTTCTTACTTAATTCTTATGATATCTCTGGGAGGCAGGTATTATTACTCATTTAATAGGTGAGGAAATTGAAGCTCAGAGAAGTGAATGTACTTGCCCAAGGTCACATCAGAAAGGAATGGGACTCAACCTGGAACCAAAGTCCAGCTCCAAGGTCTTGGGCTTCCGGCTCTGCCTACTGTCTTCCTAAATGTCCCGGCATCTCTCTCATCTACACAGAGTCTAGATCTTCATTTTATTTGTAACTTTCTGCCTCTTCCTGGAAATAGGGCATCTGAAAATCCCTCTGTGTGTATGTGGCTGCCCTGCTGCCCCTGAACAAGTCAGAGGAGACCAAGCAAGCTTACAAACCCAAGACCTTGCGTGGGTGGGGGTGGGGGACCTGGTCAGGGCCCTCAGGGTGAAGGCAGAGGGGAAGGAATCTCCTTCTCACTGTCTATTTGGATCCTCCTTCTCATTTCCTGCAAATAACCGAAGGGAAGCTCGGAAAGGGCTGGCGGGCCGGCGGTGGC
The DNA here is from genome assembly GCF_008692025.1 of Phocoena sinus. Classification (NCBI taxonomy): domain Eukaryota; kingdom Metazoa; phylum Chordata; class Mammalia; order Artiodactyla; family Phocoenidae; genus Phocoena; species Phocoena sinus. The sequence goes on from NC_045770.1 coordinate 12,592,798, forward strand.
ACCAGAGGAGGACAGAGCAAAACTGTCCCTTGAGTTTGCAGTTTGAGACTGTCCCAGTCCCATCGTTTAAGGACCATCGCGGCTTTGGTGTTTGTTAGGCCTGGTTTTGAAATCTTGGCTCTGCCTTTTCCGGGCTGTGTGAGGTTGAGCCAGTGATACCCCTCCCCCGCCCAGTGAGTCTCCGGGCCCTCTGTCACACGTGAAAAGGGGATAGGAATTCCTGCTAGTGGTTATATGGAGGACTAAACGTGATGAGATGCACCAGTAGCCCGGTGCCTGCTTTAGAAAAACTTCTTTTCCTCTCCTTCCTTTACTGCCTTCCCTGGGACACTTGGGTCACCTCAGCTGCTTCCTGTCCCGTGTCTGTCAGACCCCCAGCCCTGCCCCTGCTGCCCTAGCTGCCCCTCAGCTCTCCTGGAGCGATGGAGAAGGAAGCAAAGAAACCCAGGCCAAACCTTGGCTTCCTGCCCACCCCTCTCCCCGGGTGGGGGCAGAGCCCTCAATGCCTCTCCCTCTGTCCAGACACTCCTCCGGGCCCTCCCCTCCCCTTGCCCACCTCCCAGCAGTTAACAATGACTGGCAGATCAAAGGATGCCCCAGCAGGAATCCTTAACCACGGAGAGCTTCAGGATCCAGAGCTCTGGATATTACAGGCAAATCTTTGCATGTATTTGCATTTTTCTGGAAATAGAATCTTGAGGGATCCCTGACCTCTCTGGTTAGATTTGAGGTGGGGAAAAGGACTCTGTGGGTTTCTTCTGCGTGGACTAGAACTTTCCTTAGAACTTGGACAGCCACTTGCAACTTCAGGGGAAGAAATCTGGTCCCACAAAAGGGAGTGAGACAAAGAGGAGGGGCCCACTTTTCCGCGAAGGAGGGAATTCCTAGAGGAAGGCAGGTCTTCGGTTATAGACCCTACAGATACTCAGTCTCCTTCTATTCTGCCCACTCACTCACTCACTCATTCATTTTATTCTTCAATCAGCATTTATTATTGTTGCCTACTGTGTGCCTGGCTTTGAACTAAGTAATATTGGACATACAGACATCAGACCAGCGTTCTCTAAAGTGTGGTGCTACAGACCAACCTCATCAGAATCCCCTGGGTGCTTGTAAAAAACACAGGTCCCATGCTTGGTGTCAGTTTATTTAACTCTTGTAAAAATAAAATACAGTGTGCGTGTGTAAAAAAAAAAAAAAAAGAGTGAACTTCCAGGAGTGAGATTAACAAATTAAAGGAAAGAACTTTTTGTGGCACTACTCATAAATGCTTTCCAAAAGTATTATATGTATATGCAGATTCCTTATAATACTATCAACTTTGGATGCTATGTTCTTGCAATTTTGTTACTATAATAATGTTACATAGTATCTCTGGATTTTAAAATTTTATCTTTTCTAATGATTAAAAAAAAACAGGTCCCTGGACCTCAACCACTGAGGGCATTGCCTGGGACTCTGCATTTCAAACAGGCTCCCCGGGCTCATTAAATTAGTTGAGAGCCATTGCCAGAGACTGGCATCTCTCACAGCCCTTGGCATTCATAGCATGAAGTGTGTCAGCTGGCCTGAGAACATGGTCCCGACCCTTTCATAGGAAATGTAGCCCCCTCCCTGCCTCTCCCCTGGCTCGTCCCTGCCCTTCTCCATGCTGGGCCCTGTGAAGAGGAGGGAGGGGAGAAGCTGCCCACCCATCCACCCACCACAGCCACTCTGGGGGTATAGTCTTGGGCAGATGGTGAATCTCAAGGGCAGAGAGGCTGTCGCAGCCTGCACCACTCCATCCTGACTAGGCAAAGATCTGATAGCATCAATTAATGCCAGCAAGGCTCCCTCACTGCCTGGGCCTGTCCCGAGGCTTTGCTAATTAATACCTCTACGGTCCCTTGGGTCCCTGGGATGAAAGGTTTGGGAAGACCTGGGGAAACGGAATGGTTCATCTGAAAGGATCTTTCTACCTATCACAAGTGTAAGGAAACTGAAGCTGGAATCAGCAGTGGCATGGGAAGTGGAATCTAGAAACGTACCAGGTAACATTTCTGGAGCTCACTACAAAAGCTTTAAATACAGCATCCCATCAATACCCACTTGCACTCCAGGTGCCCCCCACTTTGTAGGGGTCACAGTGAGACACGGTGTTCTGTCCAAGGTCACGTAGTTAGTGCAGCAGAACTAGGGCCACACCCAGGCCATCTGACTCCGAAGTCTGGGCTCCCACTTATATTCTCCAGGGGCTTCTGTGCTACACAGCCCTGGGTCCCACCCAAGCCGCAGCCTCTTGCCCAGGGCCAGATGTGCCCTGTGTGCTTGGCCCCAGATGGGGAGGGCAGGGGTGATGTCCCCGCCGCTGCAGCCCTTGGCTCCCACTCCCAGCTGAGCCTTTGGACCTGATCATCGACTTCCTGTTCCTGGGGAGGATGAGGCAACAGGGAGTTGGGGAGGGCGGGGACAGGTCTTTCCCCTCTCCAGGGTCAAGGGCCTCTAGGGGAATCTACACCCTGGGCCTTCCTGGACAGTGCAGCTTCCCTCTCTAAGGCCACTGGAGAACAGACTCCACCTCCCAGGAGGGCACGGGGGAGGGCGAAGCGGGCTGGAGTATTATAAACACATGGCCAAGGTCTTGCCCCAGGGAGCCTGTCTTCAGCATGACTTTGGGGCAACTTTGAGCCAACTTGAGCCAACTTCAGATTTCTAAGAAACGTTGGGTCTTGGGCAAATGCCGTGGCTCCAAAGTGGGTGGTAGAGCATGGGCAGTGGAATCAGACAGCCGCAAGTCTGAACTGTGGTTCTGCCACTTTCCAGCTGTATGGCCTTGGATGTGTAGCTAAGCCTCTGAGACAGAGAGCCTCAAAAGTAATAATTCCTATCTCATCAGGTTGTTGTGATAATTTTTTAAAATATTTATTTATTCACTTGGCTGCGCCGGGTCTTAGTTGCAGCATGAGGGATGTTCGTTGCCACGTGTGGGATCTTTTAGCTGCGGCACACAGGATCTTTAGTTGTGACACGTGGGATCTAGCTCCCTGACTGGGGACCGAACCCGGACCCCGTGCATTGGGAGCGCAGAGTCTTAACCACTGGACCACCGGGGAAGTCCCAGGTTGTTGTGATAATGTAATGAAGTACTGTGTTCTATGTCCAGGCATTCACCTCTGCATTTGGGCCTGTAGCAGAGGTGCTGGGCAGAGGGCAAGTCCACACAGCTGGAGGTCTGGGCTGCATAGCAAGAGGTACCTGATAGTCCTCTACACACAGCAGCAGGTTTTCCATAGGTGCTTAGCCATTGGCAATGTCGCCTCCTATCTATTAACTGGAGACAATGGAGGCCAATTTGGGGTGACACTTTTAGACCCCAATCAGAAGGCACTGAAATCCAGAAATAATTCCAGGGCATCTCAGGCACTCCTGCCAGGCGTTCCGCTTTCCCAGTTCCCCTCCGCCTTTCCCCTCCTCCCTCCCCCCTCTCCCTCCCCCCTCCCACCATCAACATCTGGATTCAACTAGAGAACAATAGGCTTTCTGTGAATGCCTCTACCTTCCCCTGCCCTGGGTCCTCCAGTTCAGAACTATGGTTCTCACAGGCGTGGAAAGGGGAGAAGTGGCCAGAAAATCTGAGAGATCTTGTTTCCCAAACCTATAGTGCACGCCCTCCCCGGGGCCTCATCCTTACTGTTCCCTGTTGTCCCAGTTCCAGCCTGGAGCCCTAGTTCCATGCTGCGGCCGGCTGTCCCCAGGCACGAGGAGGAGATTGCAGTCCTCCACCCTCCACCCCCATCCCAGGCCACCCCTCCTGCCAGGGAGAAGTCCTGCTGTACTCCTGGAGGCCAGGCCATAAATTGGAATGCAGCAGTCACAGTTGAAGGTGGCCGTAACTCTCATTAAAGTGACATCGACCCCACCGCAGGAGCATGCTGTAAATCCAGGGAAAGGGGGCATTCATCCAGGGAGAACCGCAGGAGCAAAGAAAAAACCCATAAACAGAGGAGACATGGTGTCTGGAATTAACGGTGGAGCCCTGCCCAAGGCCATGCTGAACTGGGGGTGGGAGGGGCTCCCCGGCCGAGGAGGGCTGAGGGTCCTGAGGCGGGGGCTCAGTCTCAGTGAAGTTAAAGGGCGCAGCCAAAGCTCTTCCCTCTAATGATTCTCCACTGCCCTTTCTGTCCATTCTCGAGCTGGCACTGGGAACAGAGCTGGCTTGTGTCCCTGGGAGAACTGCTGGGGACATATCACTGTTCATGGGCTTTCTCGGGGACAAGAGGAGCTGTTGGCATTGGCCATTAGGATTTTTTTCATGGGAAAGATCAGTCGTGGGTCAAGCTCTGGGCTTGGAGCTGGCCGTCTGGGTTCTAATTTGACTCTGCTCCTTGCTTCCAAGCTGTGGACCTTGGGAGAGTAACTTCGTCCTTGGAAGCCTCGATTTCCTTCCATCAGAAAAATGGAAACAGTCACCTCTACCACACAGGCTTGGGTGTAGATGAGCTTGTACTGAGTCAGGCAGGCCGTAGGTGCTGTTTGTTGAATGACTGAATGAACTGACAAATCCCTGTAGCCTCAGAAGCTGGGATTCGCATTCAGATCAATTTTCCTTCTGCCTGAGTTTGGGTTCAGCCACTAACTTTCTGAAAGACTTTGGGCAAGCGACCTAACTTTCCAAGGCTTTGGGTGTTTCCTGGGAAATGAAGGGGTTTTAAGATGTTGACTCTGGGGGGTAGGGGATGGTGCTGCCTTGGGGATCTGTGGAATGACCCAGGTCTCCAGGTCCCTAGGAATGTTGGGCTGCATTCCAGAACCTTCCCCTCGACTCCCTCCTCACCACTACACCAGGAACCTCAGACACTCTGCTGGGAGGCCACACCCACCTTTGCTCTCCAGTCCCAGTGGCAGTGGCGCTAGTGGTTGGCCTGTTCTGAGGTAGGGTCAAGGCCAACCATACTCTCCTGAGGTTGATGAAGGGGGCTTCCTGCGTGGTCTTCTTCGGAGGGCATCAGAGTCACCTGGAGGGCCTGTTCAATGACAGGTGGCAGGGTCCCCCTACCCAAGTTCTGTTTCAGCAATTTTCAGGTGAGGCCCAGGAATCTTGACAAGTTCTCAGGTGACGCTGCTGTTGCTGACTGGAGTGGTCTTGCCAGAATTCAGGCTTCCTTTCCTCTCTTACTGCAGACCTGCAGCTGAAGCAAATGGGCAGCTGAGGCGGACTCCAGAGGCCAGTGTGCAGACTTCCGAGTCACCTGGGTCCCTCCGAGGCCAGCCTTCACAGATGCACAAAGAGCTGGTGTTGGAGGCCTTAGCAGAACACAGATCCTGAACTTTTAACAAGCTCCTCAGCCACAGAGGGCACTGGCATTGGAAATTCAGTGTCCTTTGAGGGTCCCCCTCCCTTCTCCCCACCACAGAGACTTAGAGAAAAAGGGGGTGAGGAGAGAAAAGAAGCAGGAACTCAATTGGGTAAAATGGCTTAGATGGAGGAGTCCAGGCACAATCAGTGGAAAGGAAAAGCATTATAACCAGGCTTCTGAAACACCTAGAAATGATGCCCAAAGCTGGGCTTGGGGGAGAAAATGTGACTCACCTCTGTCGAGGGCCAGACAGACACGGTGTGGCTAGAAGCAGCCTGCTGATTTAAAGGATGTTTCTGGGTGCATCTCACTCCCAGGGAGGGCAGCTGATGACGGATGCAGGTGGTGGCTGAGACTTCCCAGCGGTCAGGAGCCGACCAGGAGGGCCACCTGCTCCACCTTCAGGACCAAGAAACGAGGCACTCCGAGGAAGCGCCCCAGTGCACGGCATCTGCTGCCTCCTGTCCGGGCACCACAACACTGTCCTTCAGCCTCTTGGAAAAGCCAGGCCTGAGCCCAACCCCCCAGCAAAGGACAGCGTCCAGGGACTCAGGGCCCTGCTGTCCGCACACCCAAACCAATTCGGGTCCTGCAAGCAACACCTTTGTCATTCCGCTGCCCTCCGGGTGGGCCGTGGCCGGGGTGATCCACGCTCCACGCCTCAGAGAAGGACACACAGCCCGACAGGAAGGCATGAGCTTATGCGCGCACAAGTAAGCATAACTGGAATTAGAACTGACTCTGAATTTATGGTCTGTGTGGGCGCCATGTTGCAAAAATCCCACCGGCTTCAGAGCATTTCACAATTTGCACGATGGCCTTTGAAGCTCCCGCAACCCCCTAGGAAAGGCAGAGAGGTGAGCAGAGCCTACTTAAAGATGAGCAAACTGAGGGTAAAGAAATGAACGAACTTGTCCAAAGCCCCACATTTAAGAGTTTGGGCCCAAAGAGGAATGGCGGCCTTCTCATTCCCAGCCTGTGTTCGTACTAGAGTGAATTTAACTCACTTCTTGGAAACTGGTATTAGGTTTGGGGCAGGAGGAGAGAGCTGAGAGGCTGTAGGGCGAGGTGTTGCGGTGCGCAGCCCAGCGCCCCCTCTAGGACGGAGGCGCTCATTGCTGCCCAGAGTCACGTCCCTGCAGAATTGCCCTCAGCCCAAGGGGGCTGCACTGCCCAAGGTCATGCCCCTTCCTAGGTTGGGGGATACCTTGCATCCAATGACCAGCTGCCGTCGGGTACAAGGCTTAGCCCTCTTGCCTCAAGGTGGGTCATCTCTGCAGGGCCACCCCAGCTCCAAAGCTCCCAGTGGGGTCGGCCGAGGCCTTGGAATCACAGACCAACTTCTCCCTCTACCCAGCCCTGCGTCCTTCACTCGCCCACCAGCTTCATCCCAAGAGCACGTCAGTAAGTGTGTACCAATCTCTTAGAGTCTGTTTCCTAGGACCTTAAGACAGAAGAAGAAGGGGGCGACAACAACTGGGTGCTGGGTTTTTTTTAGACTGTCTTATTTAATATAAATCTGTAAAATAATATTTTTGCTATTTTATTGTTGTAATGACCAAATAGTTCATATCTGGCAAAGCTGGGACTCTAAGCCAGATCCGCTTTGACATTGAAAGTGCCCAGGGACCCTGACCTGTGGGGTCTCTAGTGGAAAGAGCTGGCCAACCAAAGACCTGCCTAACATGCTCAGCAGGGATGTAAACACCCGCGAGAGGGGCGTTCACACCTTGGGTACCAACTGGGGGGAAGCAAGGGAGGAAGATCAGTGGCTGCACGTGGCAGTCTCTGATGGCTAAGGGGCCAGCAGGAAGCCCAGGCGGAGGAAGACCTCAGGCTGACCGTGGGTCCCGGAGCTGAGCCACAATCAACGCTAAGCCGCTGCCAATGGCAAACCCCAAACCCGCTCCCCACAGGCCAGGCATGGTGGGGACTGCTGGCTCTGCATCTGCTCTGGGGTTACAAAGAGGGGTCAACCATGCCCAAGCTGGATGGCAAGACCCAGGCCCGATCCCGTCCCAGTGGAGGACGGGGGCTCCCTGGGCTTCTCTGCGGGTACGATGCTCTCTCCCCTGTCTCCACACAGCCGAGGGCTCACCCTTGCCTGGACTCTGGGGCCGATCCGCTGGTAGTCAGGGGCAGAAGAGGGAGTTCCAGGTTGGCTTGCTGCTGGAGCAACAGGCCTGTCTTATAAATTTTCCCTTGGGCTCCAGCCCCCAAGCATCTGGAGACAGTGGGAAGAGGATCCTTCCTGAACTTTTGTCTCTTGAGGCCTGGACCAGATTCTAGAGGGAGGCTTAAAGCTAGAGCCATCCCCCTGAGCGGCAATGGCCCTGGAATCGCACCTGGGGAAGAGAGCAGGCACGTTGGTTCTGGCGCTAATTGGCAGCCCCTGTCAGCTTTGACATCAAACCGGAGAGAGGCTCATTGGGCCGGTACTGTCGCCTGGAGATTCTGAACTTTTTTTTACGGTTCATACAAGTAGAAACAAAAATAGCTTACCTCCTCCTATTAACCAGGTCCTTCTGCTGTGACCGTGAGCCGCAGACAATGCAACCCTTCCCGTGAAAGTGGGACCCCAGGCGTCCAGATGTGACACCGGCTGAATACTCCCTCGGGAATTAAACATCTCTCATTTCCCTAGGATGCTTGACCAGCGTGGGCGGAAACTCCCCTCGCCTCAGTGACGGATGAGTGCCTTGAAATGAGAAGGCAGCCTGGGTCAGGAGCTGCGGTGCGGGCTTTGGGTGCTGGCCAGCCTTCACCCAGGGAAGAGTGGCGGCCCGGCCCTGCCCAGCCCAGCGCCAGGCCTTGGTTTTCTCACCTGGCGGGGAACGTCCTTTCAGCCGCTGGAGGAGGTATGTCTGTGACTGCTTTTTCTTTTCTTCTATTTTTTTAATTTTTGTGAGAAAACCCTCGTGGTTCCACTTGTTTTCTCGGAGCCGTTTTGTTAGTTGAGGTGTTTCCATGCTGAGCGACACACACTCATGTTTTCCTCCTTAGCAAAACATTAATTATCCCACCCGGGAACATTTCTCTCTGGCATTTTTTTTTTTACCACCCCCTAAGCTGTTGGGCACCAAACAATTTCTCTATTTTCCCATCACTGCAGCAAGCCGACTGCGTGTCTGGGTAAGAGCTGTCCCATGTGGCCGGGGGCAGGCCCACCCTGTGCCCCAGGCACCCGGCTGCTCTGCCAGCCCTCCTCACACCAGCCGGGAACCATCTGTTTACATCTCGTGTGGTCTCCTCACGAGGCTGTGAGCGGACTCACTCCTGTATTCCCCACACCCAGGATGGCACCTGGCACGTTGTATAAATGTTTGCTGCAGAAACAGGTGAATGAATGAACATGAAAGATGGAAGAAAGAAAGGATGCTCAGCACAAGGTGCCGGGGTAACAAATGGGACTCCCCTTTGGCACCCCCAGCCCCCCATCTTTTGCCTATCTGCACGAGGAGCGCTGGAAGGCTCACTTCTGGTCCTTTGCTGTCCCATCCCCTGTGCTATCTGCAGCCGTTCTCAGCTGCCAGCCAGCCGGCACCTTCACTGGAAACCCAGTTTCCTCTTCCGCAGGCTCCCCTCGCTGAGAGCAAGATAGGACAGAAGGGAGAATTCTGGAGTCTGGGATGGAGGGACGGGGGGACAAAGGCAGGGCTTAGCAGTCATCTGGCACCAGCTCCTCCTCTTTCAGGTCAAAGAAAAGGCCCAGAGCGCCGAGCTGTCTGGTTCAAGGTTCCCTGGCTGGTGAGTGGTGGTGCTGGGACTCAAGACTCCAGGCACGTGTTGAGAAACAAGAGCGTCCTAATTAATTCTGGGTGGGGGGCCTTCTAGTCTGTCCTGCTACCATGTACAGCGCAGAAGAGGGGAGGGAGCAGCCTGATCTGCCCCGTGTGTGCAGCACAAATGCCTTTCTTCTCCTGTCTCCTTTGACCTACACAGCATCCCTCTGCAGCAGGCAGGTGGTGATGGTTGTCTCCATGTCACAGGTGAGGAAACAGGGGTGCAGAAAGCAGAACTGACCTGACCAAGACAGCAGAGCTGGTCGGGGTTAGAGTTGGGGCTGAAGTTCCCTTTATCTGACAAGTCCAGAGCCTGTGCCCTCACCCACTCTGTCTCTCCTGTCTGGTCTGTTCTGCTGCTCTGCCCCTTCTCTCCAGGACCCTGGGTTCTCTGACTTGCCCTGGCTCCGATGAGAGCGATGAGAGATGCCCTGCTTCAGAGGGGAGTCCTGGGGGTCAAGACGAGAACCCAGGATCCCTCCTTCTGGCTCCGGGCCTGGACGCTGTAGACAGTGCAGCCTGCCCGTGCAGTGCTGGACCTCTCGGCTCTAGGACGGGAAGCAGGAGGGCTGGGGCGTCTTCAGTACACAGGACAGCAGACTAACGTGCTGAAGTTGCCAAAGGGCCCCCCTCCTGCATCTCCAGGCCTTCCTGGGTGACGTTTGCTGAGATAAAACCTCCCTCCAATGGGAGAAAGTTTAGAGTGAAACCTCCCCAGAGCATTTGTCCTGCCCAGCTTGGGAAAGTGGGCAGCTGGCTCACACAAGGATTCTCTCTCAGCTCCCACCTACCTTTCTGGTTCTAAAATCGAGCGAGCTGTTCCCCAGCGAGAGTAAGACCCTGGGTGCTGGCTTGGTCCACACTCTAAAGGGTGGAAAGGGGCTCCTAGGACAGGATGAGTGACTAAGCCACTCTCCTCTCGGAGAATGCCCGAATTCCTCCTGTGCTCTAGATGCAGACAGTGATATGGCTGCTCCATAGAAATGTGTTTTCTCCAACACAGGACTTTTGCATCATAATCCATCTCAACACAGGACTTTTGCATCATAATCCATCTCCACCTAGGACTGATTTCTGTTGGCTGGTCTGAGGGAGAAGCTAAGGAGAGAAGACTTATCTGCTTAATCTTTTGGCCACACTGCATGGCATGCAGGGTCCTAATTCCCTGACTAGGGATCGAACCCACACCCCCCACCCCGGCATGGGAGATGTGGAGTCCTAACTGCTGGACCACCAGGGAAGTCCTGAGTTTATCTTGTTTATTTGATAATCTGTTTTGGTCTGTCCTACCCCTATAATGTAAATTGTAATGCCGTAATAGGTTTATACAGAACCCTATAACGCTAAAGGTCATACACGCGAATCCTGCTACTGTATGGAGTTTACGTGTCAACTGGCTCCCTCTGAGACCCAGATGCCCCACAGTCAAAATCATTTTGCACTCTCCATAGCTGGCCCAGGTGAAACAGAGCAGGACCCTGTGGTCCTTGCCTGCCATGTCCTCAGCCTGCCTTTTGTCTGTGGAAGAACTTTAGCTAAAGAATAAGTTTACTCGGAGAAGTGAGAAAATGCAGAAACAAAGGAAAACAGTCCAACAAGATTAAATAATATTAGTTTAGTCATTAAGCAAAGTCAAGGACCTTTAGGTCCTCCTCAAGGGCTATAGATAATATTCTGAGCCACATCCTGTGAGCTGTCTTATAGATACTGAAACCCCTATCAGGTGGAAGAAGTTACTACATGATGAGCGGACTGTAGCCATGACATAAGCTGCCACAATTCTGAGAATTGGCCTCAAAGAAATGGGAACAAACCGGCCCTGGAACTGAAGTTAATTGTACTTAAAAAATGATCCAGTTGACGCTGATCCGATGATCACATGACCAATCTCAAGACGACTGTCAGAGCTGACCCTGCCGTTTCTGCACGTAGCCCCCTCCCTCCGCCTATAAAAGCTCTTGCCCACCGATTGTCAGTGGTGGGGTGCGGGGGCGAGTCGGCCTTTGGACAGTTGTCCGCCCTCCCCCTGAGGTTGCCAGCCTCTGAAATAAAGCAAACTTTCCTTTCCTCCAGCCTTGCCTCTTTATTGGCTCTTGAGTGGCGAGCAGCTGGACGCCACTTTCTGTAACACGGGGGCTCACTGGTCTGTTCACGTCAGTGCCCTGCTCCAGACCTAATGGCTTCCTCAGCCTGGCCTTCAAGGCCCAGCACCATCTTCCTCCTGTCACACCATGCGTTCCGTGTCCCTGTGTGCTGGCATGAGTCTCTTTCTTTTTTATTTTTTTTTGAATTTTATTTTACTTACTTTTTTATACAGCAGGTTCTTGTTAGTTATCCATTTTATATGTATTAGTGTATACATGTCAGTTCCAATCTCCCAATTTCTCTCCCTCCCTTTCTATCTTCCTTCCATGTTTTAAGGAGCACCAGACCCCTTTTGAAGTGCAATGGGCTTGCTTTCCCTTACATTACAGGGGTGGACAGATAAAAATAGATATTCAAATACACAAAGTAAATTTAGAGAAGTGCTATATGCATACACTACAACAGGGTGATGAGCGAGTTCTGTGGGGTGGGAGTGAGGCCACATGTCTTGACCTACTCCTACGCGGGCAGAGGGAAATGCCCATGGGTAGAGGCTGCCCACAAGCCACTATCCCAGGAAGTCCATCTGCTCTGGGGGGCTGGCAGCGTTCTCTCCCACCTGTGGAGTTTATCCCTGTTTCTGACACGGTGTCCTGTGGCTTCATTACAGTCCATGCCCCATCTGGTGCTGAGCTGTAAGTTCCCTACGGGTAGAGAAAGCATCTCTTCCGGTCCTGTGCCTCTCACCTGCCCCACGCATGCAAGGCACAGAGTAACTGCTCCAGGAGAGTTTGCTGGGTAAGATGTGCAAGGATGTCTCCCACCTCAGAGGGCAAAGGCAGAGGGGGCCCAGCTCAGGGTCAATGCCTAGAAGAGAGCCACTTCTGTGCCCTGGAGAGGGACGAGGAAGGGGTATAGTTGAATGGGAGAATTCATCCCTGGGGGAGGGGGTTTTAAGCAGCGCAGGTAATTGTGGGACAGGAACTAGTCAAATTCTTGTAAAGCTTTAAATGGTTTGCTCTGATGAAGAGCCTGAGAACAGTATCAGGCCTATTCCTTGGCTTGGAAAGGTCTGGAACTGCATATGGGGGCAGACTTTGATGAAGAGTGGGGAGTGGGTGTGCAGGATCACTGCTTGTGGAGGTGGGTGTGTATGGTTTGGAGTGTGGTCTGGCGTTAGTGCGCAGTGGGGGGGTTGTGTGGTGTCTGTGATGGTGGTTCTGAAATATTGGCACAGGATGTGAGGGAGGATGTGTGTGCGTGTGTGTGTGGCCAGGTGTGTGGGTGGCGGTGCCGTGGTGGCTGGGTGCATGTATATGCGAGGTGCATCCCTGGCACACAGCCCATGGTGTGGAGGGTGTGGTGGGGATGGAGGTGTGCTGGTGTGTTCTCCCAGAAGACAGTGGGCACTTGCCCAGGGCCCTGCGGGGACCCTGCTCCCTCACGGAGAGGGGTCAGGAGAGGCGGAGTGGCAGTGGACTGGGAGCTGGGGGCCAGCATCCCTGGTGGGTGGAGACATCGCTCTCCCAGGTGGTACCTGGGGCCCTACAGCTGAAAGCCTTCAGACTCCTGCCTTGCCCCCAGGCCCCACACTGGCCTTTGGGGGATGGTCTTTCTTCTTCAGTTTCCCTGTGACCTGTAGTCCCTCCTTTTTGAACCTCATCCTCGAGCCCCATCCCCATTCTCTATCCTACTATCCAGAGCAGACACCAAAATATTTCTGCGTTTCCTCTGGAAAAATCCCGGGAGGTCTGCATCAGAGCAGCCCACATCTGTGCACAGTTCAGCTGGGACAGCTGGAAACCCAGGCACCGGAGTTGGCCGAAGCTCGGAGCACATCAGTGCTTCCCCATCTCTGCACAACGAGCACGGCAGAGTGAGTTCACGTGCCTACAGCTAGCCCTTCCCTGCTCCCTGTGCGCGCACACCCGCGTAGGCAGACACGCTCCTGCACACAACAGATCTCCGTAAGACATACGGAGGCTGGACAAGGACACACATGAGCACGCAGGTGAGCAGAACATTCTGAGAACCACCTCAAGATATAGAGGCCCGGTGCCCTGGGGCCTGTCCCACACGTGCAACGCCTCCCTCCCTCTGATTCAGCACCCCCAGAGGCGGACATGCAATGCACATGGAGGTGTGATTCACTTTCAGCCACCTGGAAAGCCCTCCACACCCAACCTCAGGCAACACCTGCCCTTTCAGGTGGACAGGCCTGCCCTCCCCTGGGAGAGCTGGGTACTCCCGACCTGGCGAGTGTCTCTGTCCTTCCCCATTTTCTGCCCTTTCCCCGACAGAGGCTGCCCGCACCTCCTCTTGGGCCTTTTGCACCCTGGATCTCCTCCTCACCAGGTGATCAGGAGCTGCCCCTGTGTGGCTCTGGGCCTCAGTTTCCTCCCTGCAAAGGAGGGGCTGGACTGGAGGACTGCTAAGTCCTGTCCATTCTAACCCTGGGCTCTACGCCAGTTTCTCGAGGCCCGACTGGGCTGGGAACAGGCCACCCTCCCAGGCCAAGTGCTCAGGCCATCTGGGGAGAGAGGACTGCCAGCCTCTCTGGGAGGACTGGAATCAGGGACCTGCCCGTGTGGAGGAAACTGGGGACAGGGAAGGGGGCAGCCTCTAGGAGCTGGCTGGGCAGGCCGCAGAAGGCCACCATGTGCCAGGATGCTAGGAAGTGTGCGAGGGAGGGGGCTGAAACAGGAGGAAGCCGCCCAGCTGTGCAAGGGTTAACCTGGGCTGGCGGAGGGGGAAGCCAGCCAGCCCTGCTGATGGGGCCTCAGAGTGTTGTTAGACGCAGGCCTGGAGAGGGTGAGGGCCCCAAGTGAGCACCCCGAGTCAGAGCAGCTGCTGTGCCTGGCAAGGCCCAAGGCCGCCGGCTTGCCACTGACGTTTTGGTCTCCCCTGGGCTGGGCCCCTCTTCTTGACTTTTGCTATCCATGGCAGCCTAGACCAGACGCCCTGGGGGCGCTGAGCAGGACTGGAGGCTGGCGTAGGTGGGAGTGCCTCCCCAGCTGCCCCCCACTGCCATGGTCCCCGCTGGAGGGCAGGGCAGGGAACCTGAGAACCCCCTATCCTCCACTCCACATCTCTCCGGAAGCCAGGTGGGTTCCGGGGCCAGTTGTCCCACCAGCCCCCCTCCCCCTGCCGGGAGCTCCCCTCTCCCCATTGCTATGACCCCTCCTTCCTTCAGTCCTGCTCTTGGATCTGCAGCCACTACTGCCTCTTCTCCCTTAGCCAAACCAGGCCTCCCAGATTCCAGTAAAGCTTTCTCGGTCAGGATAGGAATTTGCTCTTTAGGGCAGATGGGGGGAGGGGGGAGCAGGCCAAGGAAGGGGGAACGGGGAGAGGGCAAATGGGAAATGAAAGGTGGAAGGAGACGAAAAGAACTGACATTTGCTTGGGTCTCAGAAGGAAGGAGGGGCGAGTTAAGTGTGGCTGCAGGATGCCCAGTGTGTGCGTGGCCAGGCAGCAGGTGTGGGGGGAAGTAGGGACCGAGCTCTTCAAGTTCCCTTGTTCTGCTGGGGACCCATTTTAAGGCACTGCCTGTTCCACATGGGGACAAAACCTGTGTCCTTGGTCTCTCCGGCAATGTATCCCAAAGACCTGATCTTCTCAGGCCAGAGCAGGATTCTCCGGGACTCTTGGAGGTGTGTCCTGGGCTTGGGGTGCACTTTAACGCCCTTCATCCATATACAAGGCCATCTTGGTGGCTTCCGGGTCCAAAAGAATATCCAACCTCTTGGACCTTCCCAGTTCCCCTTGGGACCCTCCCTCTGCATATGAGCCCAGGCTGTACACAGACCCTCACTCATCCTTCTGAGCTGGAACATCACAGCTATATTCAGCTTTCTGTCCATACTCTATGAATAATTCTGGAATGTTCTAACTCAATCATGAATTAACCGCCCCTCCCCCCACAAAACTCTACTGGAAGCCTTGAGGCATTCTCCACCCTTCATTTCATATTTGTGAGGTCTGGGGCAAGTTTCTTCAAAGCTTTGCACCTCAGTTTCTTACAGGCAAAATAGGGACCCCCCCGCACCATCCCCCAGTAGGACAGTTGGGCTGTCAGTGTCTCCTGGGCACCCAGCCCAGTGCCTGATAATAGCAGGAGGCCCTTGATCAGCGTTAGTTCCCCTCTCCTTCCTCCCCACCCCCTTTTAGTATTCTGACACCATGTAAGCCCAGGAGGAGCAAGCTGACCCCACTGCCCTGGGACAAAGGAACGATGGCCTCCATTCAAGGGCAAAGTACAGGAGTTTTTGATTAACTCAGAAACACCACTGGCTTCCAGCAGCCCAGCTGCTGTGGGATGGGGTGGGGAAGGGAGGGGATGTTGTTGAGGGAAAAAATTCAGAAATCCTCAGAGGACATGAGGGCTGAAAGGCTGTGCCAACGCCCTCTCCCATCTCTCCTCTGCAGCCCTGGAAGGCTACAGCCCAGGGGCAGAGGCTGAGGCCCTGCACTGACTCCACCGGGAACCTTAGTGAGAAGGTGGATTCCTGTGGGACTGAAACGGCTCCTATGTTCCCGTCCTCTGCCCCAGGCTCCCTGCCCCCAACCCTGAGTACGTCAGATGTGTTTCTTTCTGGACTTGGCTGGGGTGAGGTCACTCTGGCTTTGGAGGGGAGGAGCTATGCAGCCTCTAGGTCAGTGCCCCTGTGGAGCAGGGACTTGGCCAGAGGGCACTAGGTGCAGAGGGTGGAGGTGTTGGTGGGACCCAGAGCACAGAGGGCACAGTGCTCCCTGAAGAACCCCAGTGTGCTCCCATCAGAGGGTCTCCTGGGGTCAGGGGGCCCCTCCACTGCCTCCAGGCCAAAGGACTCCCCACCTACCCCAGGAAGCAGGCCAACTCTGTCCTCCAGACAGAACATTCCACACGGAGGCTGTCCTGGTCTGCACAGTCTTCCTGATTTGTAACCTAAATCTTTCCTACCAATCTGATAGAATTCTTTAGGTTTCAGGATATCAGTTTGTTTTTCCCCCTGTAGATAAACAAAATTTGGGGAAGATTCAAAATATCTTCACCCTCTTTCATCCAGCTCACACCCTCCCAGCTTCCTCCCCACCCAAGGACATGGGAAAATCTCCAGTTAGCCCTCCCAGTCATGCGAATGAGACCACGAGTCAGAGGCAGTGGGCAAGACGGAGGCCACCCAGAGCAGCCCGAAAGAACCAGCCCTTTGTGCCGGACTGGGGTCCTTGGGGGATGAGTGCATTTTTGGCGTATTTGGAAAGATTTCTTTTTTATAATGAGGAGCAGAGTGGGAGAGCCAAGGGAGAGACAGAGAAGCCAAAGGCAGGACTTGGGAAAAGAGGAGGGAGGAGGAGGGGGGAGGGCCGGAGCGGAGAGGGCCAGGGAGGGAAGCTGTAAGAGCACATGGAGAAATGTAAAAGGAAGCACAGCTCCAGAAACGGGAGACGGGGCCCAGCAGGGCAATTCTTAGGACAGATGGAAATTGCCACATTGCCGAAACAGAGAGCTTCTGAAGAGAAAGGGTGTTTGTGTCTGGGGGCAGAGGGGTGGAGGAAATGCATGTGCCCAGAGAGGGTTTTACCTCCACTTTACACGTGGGAAAATCAGGCCTCCAAAGGGAGGCAGGAGTCGGTAGCCAAGCTGACCGAGCCTTCGCACCACACCGGGCATAGGGCATCGTGCTTCACAAGCAGTGGCTCGTTTAATCCTCACGACAACCACACGTGGCCCGGGGTCTGTCATCACCCTCGCTCTGCAGGAACTTTGAGAAGCCGGGCACCTTACTAACACCTAACGTGACGTCAGCCAGGTGAGAAGCCATGGTGCTGGTGCTGAGCCTGCAGAGCTCCTGGATGCCTCATGTTGCTGGGTGGGGCGTGGTGCGATCAGGGGTGACAGAGACACAGAAGCGGGTGGTGAGCACGCCTGAGGTGCCCCCTGGCCGGAGACGATACATAAATTCCAGCTTAGACTCCACGCCTGGTCCTTCCTCAGGTGAGTTCAGAAGGTCTCGTGTAGCTTTGACACGATGCATCATCTCCCTCCTGCCCGCGAGCGTGTCCCTCCACCATCTGACTCCCTTTGAGAAAAAACTGTTTTTCTTTTTCTTGAAATGCTCTGTGCTGTGGGGGGCCTAGGAAACACCTTTCCTCCTTAGCTCTCTGTAGAGCAGACGTCATGAGGCCTCCTGCCTCGTGAGCCCATCCTCTCCCGCCCGTGTTTTCCACTTGGCCTGCCTCATTGCCAGTCCTCTGTTCACACATTGTTTTCCCAGGGACTGCCTTTACTGAAAGCCCGACGCCTGGCCCTGCGCCGGACACAGCCGAATGACGAATGACGGTGCGGGCATTCCACAAATACTCAGGTTCCTGCATTCACACACATTTCTAGAGCATCCACTCTGCGCTTGGAGAGTGCAAGGAGTTGGGGAATGAGACATAGTCCTTGTTGTAGGGGCACCAGACCAGAGCTGGGGAGAGAGATGAGTGAATCAGTGACTACACAGCCTGGTGATGGAGATGATGGCAGAGGCCCTAGTGTGTGAGGAGCCTGGGATGGGGTGGGGTGGAAGGAAGAGGGCAAGTCCCTGAGGGCTTCCTGGACGAGGTGTGGACAGAAAAGAGTCTTAAAGAAAGAGAGATCCTCAACTCCATCAAATTCTGGAGGATTCTGATTCTCTATTCCCCTTTCCCCACTCTTACCATCCATTAAAAAAAAAATAGCAATAGTTCATTCATTTGTTAATTCATTTGAAAAATACTGCCGGCCTGATGTATGTCAGGCCCTGTGTTAGTCTTGGGAACTCAGCAATGACTAAGAGCTAGTCACCGCCTGGCCAGAAGCTCCCAGATAAGTGAGAGCCGACAAGCAGGCAAGCAGTGACCCCCACGGGGCCCACCGTGGAGTCCAAGCCAGGGCAGCCCTGTCACTTGTCCCTCCCTCCCACTGCCATTCACATGGGCTGGTGGCTTGCCCAAGGTCATGGGGCGAATAAGTAGGGGATCTGTGTGTGACCCTTCCTCAGTTCTCAGGCTCCAAGACCCTGTTCTTGGCTCTTACCAGTCTGGTCCCTGCAGGAGGAAGGGGCTGAAGGTGGGCTGGCTACCTGGGGGTGACCGCTCGTGGGGTTGGGCTGCTGGGTCTCCCCTGAGAAAGTGGAACAGTGCCCCTTTCCTCCTGGGCGACCTGTGGAAGGTCTGGTGCTGGGTTGCGAAGGCAAAAGCTCTAGGGGGTGTCCCCGGGGGGTGTGGCTGAGCTGGCAGGTCAGGAGGCCCCTCCTGTACCTCTGCGCCTTCTTCCTGCCCCTCCCCATCTTCCCCCTCCCCTCCCCCATCTTCCCCTCCCCCTCCCCATCTTCCCCTCCCCCTCCTCCATCTTCCCCCCTCCCCCCTCCCCTGCTCCAATAAGTCCCCCTCCTCCTCCTCTCCCCTTCCCTTCCTGCCTGTTTTCTCCCCCCACCTTCCCCTCCTCTTCTTCCTCCTCTTCCTTCTGCTTTTCTCCTTCAAACTAATTGCTTAAGGGGTGAAGACCAGGTCGACTTGTGAAAACTCTGATCCATCGCCATGGTGATGCTAATTCAAGCTGAGTTCAAAGGAAATTGTTCCAGTTAAAACTAACAAGCTGGAGCTGGGGCCCCAGGAAGGACCAGTGCCAGGAGGCGCGAGCCCCGCGCGCAGAGAAATAGGAAAAACATAGCCAGAGTTGGATCCTCACACACCAGCTCTGTTCTGTTCTGAGCCCTCCCTGGGCCTTCAGATCTACCCGAGATGAGAAGGAACCTGAGAGGTCATTGCAGGGAGTCCCCTGCCTCCAGCCAGACTCCACCCAAACCACCGCACACAAGCCAGTGCATTGAAGCCCTCCCTTGAAGGCCTGACAGGGTCGCCCTCACTCTGTGGTTCCGGGTTGTAACCACCTTTGCTTCTGGGGAGTTCTCCACAGTTCACACGGTGCTTCCCAGCACTTTCTACTAAACGTGGATTTGAAAGCAACAGGAGTAAAGCAGCCAGTACTCCAGGAGTGTCTGCTCTGGGCTGGGCTGGTCCAAGCCTTCGTGTCTGTGCTGGTACTATTACCAGTCTTATCAATACTTTTCGGGTTTCCAGGCATGAGAAAGCTGCCAGGGGAAGCACCTGCTTCATTTGAGCTTAGCCAGGTCTGGCTAGTTCAAGGGATGGGCCCTGAACTGGGGGAGATGCCTGGCCGATGGACGGCGGAAGGTCTTGATTCCCAGGTACAGTGAGCGGCCTCTGTGCTTTGAATTGACCAGACCTCCCCTTCCACCTCCAGTCCGCACAGCACGTTGCCTGGACCCTCCTGCATCCCGGCTCGCGTCCCTTTCAGTCTGGGTGGCTGCACGTGTTCTTCTTGACTCTGAGGGCAGGAACCGTGTCTTCTTTGTCTGGGGCCCGTGAGCGGCCAGGCTGGGTCCAGGTTAAACGTTGTCTACCCATTGGAATGCTGAATTGGCCCCTAGTCCCTCTGGAGGGGGATGCTTTGAGGCCCGCCAGGTGAAGGAGGTTTGGGGAGCCCCCTTTCGTGGAGGCCAACTGAAGACCAGCAGGAGACTTTCTTGGAGGACTTGGTGGTTCTAATCCGCTGGCAGAGGCCAGCACTGGAGCGCATCCCTTGGCAGCCCTCGCCTCCCCACTCTGACCTTCCAGGAGACCTCACTCTCTGGCTCATTCTCCTGTTCTTTTTCTTAACCCTGAAGTATCCAGTGATTTTCCAGGCACTGAAGAGGTGCTGGTTGAGCACGAGAAGACATTCCTTAAGGCCATGCCCCTGCGGTGCCTCTATCACAGCGCCGGCAATACAGAGCACAGGGCTGGGAAGCTCCTAGGAGAGCCTCAGATTTAAAAGAATGAGTAACTGGGGTCTGGCTGCCCTCTGCGAGGAGGACGCTAGGGGGCAGAAGGCTTCAGATCTGCTCTCCCCTCAGATGTGCCCCGAGACCTTGAGAGACCTCTCCAGCTCTTTGTTCCTCACTTTCTTCAGTGATCCACCTCCCTCTCCCAACCACATTCAGAGGGCGTCACGAAGCTGTAAATGCGTGGTAGCATCCCCACTAGCATCAAGGCCAGAGCACCTCCCTCCCTTCCCAGTGAATGCAGGGTCATGCCTGGCCTGTGTGCCGCACACACTCTCTGGGAACACCCCATCCCCCCTTGCCCCCTCCCCGAGCTGTCCTGAAAGGGGAGTTTGGTGTCTCTGGATTACAGAGGCAAAATCCAGCCAGGATGGAGGAAGTGACTCAGGACAGGGGCTGGGGAAGGCCCAGGGCCAGGTCTCCCACTCCCAGGACAACTCGCACTGTGCTTTGTACTCAACCCAGTGCCTTTCATCCCAGCATCTCAAAGCCCCTTTCAAGCTGCAGCAGTCCTGGGAGTTGGGTCATGATCTCAACCAACACCTCCAGCTTGGGTTGCTGACTCAGGCCATTGGGTTGACGTCCAAGGATGCCTGTGGCTGCAGACCATCCATCTCATCGATGCCAAGCTTCTCTCTCTGGCCCTTGTTGCCTCTCTGGCCTCAGACACCACCTCCCTCTCCCTTTGTCTCTGAACGTGGCTCTGGACGTAACCAGGCATATCTGCTCGATAACCTCAGTATCTGACTCTCAGTCTTGCCCTTGACCTTTGCGTAAGCCCGTAACGTGAAGGCAGCGGGCCTGGCCCTTTCCCCACGTGGACCTTTTTCAAATCTTTGTTCGAGATTGAGTCCTCCGAGTCCTGCCATTAGCTTCCCTGCCTGTGAGCCTGATTCGTCTCGGCGGCTGCTGTAGCAGGGCAGTGTGTTGCAGAGAGGCCAGCTGTGGCCAGGAGGCCCAGGTGCGCCTCGGGTTTGCACGTGGGTTGGCTTTCTGGGCCAGGAGTGGGGGGCAGGTGAGGAGGACAGGCAGTTGGGAGCATCTCCCGCCAAGTCTGGAGGACGGTGAGGGTGGGATGGATGGAAAGGGTTCCGAAGAGGGAGGGGAGCTGGGCTTGGTATCAAATCATAAGGAGAAAAGAATTTGAACTTTCTTCTGGGGTTTGAATTCTAGAGTGTGGTTTCTTCAATATGACCTCTTCGATCCTTATCCGAGGCTCTCAAACACCTTCCCATTCCGGCCTCCCTGACCCCCTCTGATCCAAGTCCCCTATTACACTCACTTCTAGCCTCAGGCTCAACATTTTTCTGGAGGTTTTTGCAGTCTTTGGATGGGTATAAATTCCTGCATTTTGCAGATGGAAAAACGGAGACTTAGAGAGATCTGGTGATTTACTTACAGACCCACAGCCAACAATGTTAGAGCTGGAAAAATGACCAGGTCCACCTGGCTCCGAAGTTGTGCTCCTTCCATTACACCCTCATACAGATGTGCAGGGTGTGTGTGTTATGTGTTCATGTGCGTGTGATTTCCCAGAAGTCCTTGGAGGATTGTTTACTGACCTCTCTCCCCTCCCTCCCTCCCTCCCGCCTTCCTTTTTTCCCTTTCCTCTTCTCTCTCTCCCTTCTGGATGACGTAATGGGCTGTCTGTGTTCATGACATGTTTTCTTCCCACGTCTACAAGGATCAGAAACGCTGGCATTGGTCTCTCCGCACCTTCAGGACACCCAGCATCTAGCCCTGTCTCGGGAAGAGGCAGGTGGTTTTGTTACTCTTCCCTGGCATAGCGGCAGTCTTGGCACCAGTCTTGGCTTCTAGGCGGAAACATAAAATTAAAAAAAAATGTAAAGTGGAGAAAGCAGGAGGGTCAGGGAACCTGTGTGCTAGGTTTGACTCGGCCTTTTACAGATTGTATGACCCTCTGAACTTCAGTTTCCTTAACTGTATGATGCTATCAGCCTCCCAGGAGTTGGATTAGAAGGCATACTGTGTGTTATCATGCTTGGTAAACTGTAAAGGGTCAGGTCCACTAATGTCAACCCAGAGAATCAGGGATGTTTGGACACGCTCCTCCCGTGTCATTCTGACGGTGACATCAGGAGACCAGCATCCTCTCCACACCCTTGTCAGAGACAGGACCTACTTGGATGGACACTTCTTGATGATAATTCTTATTGTGGTGGCATGAACTACTTGGTGGCCTCTCTCCCTTTCATCAGGGGGGTGTTAGGAGTTAGGACAAATCTAATTAGAGTCATTCCAGATGCTGAGAACACTTAACAACTGATGTGGTGATGCTTCAGGAATGAGTGATGCTTTCTTAGATGAATTGATGCTGGGGTTATTGTTTTATAAAGGGCAGGGTCAAAGTCAGACAAAGAGGAGAAATAGCCCTTCCCAGGAAGAGACCAGGCTGTGTTGGCTCTGGGGAAACGTGAGTGCTCCCCACGACTGGAGGCAGGCTTGCTTCTTGGCTAATGAGGTACTCAGCCAGTGGGAAGCTGAGTGGAGTCAGGGAGCCCACCGTTGCTCTCCTGAACTAACCACTGCTGCCAAGAGCAGAGGCTCCATGAGCATCTGGCCAAGCTCTAGGCCATAAATAAGGGGACTTTCTGCGGGGAGAGAAAGAGTAGGGACACTGGTCCAGGGAACTTGAAAGAAGGGACTTTTAACAGAAGGATGGGGAATTGAGGAGACAAAGAGCTAAGAGCATGGTCACTGCCCAGAGGAGCAATTGTTTGCTGAGGGTTCATCGCAGCTGGCAAAGGGCAGGCCCCGGAATTCCTAATCATCAGCCACGAAACCTTTTCCAAAGGAGCAGGTGAGCAAGCCGGCCCTTCTTTGCCTCTGTCTGAACCTGCTCCCTGCCCTTCCCTTGGGTTCCCACTCCCCTCCTCTCGGGTCCTCTCAGCTTCCACACTTCCTTATGGAAGTGAAGGCGGGAAGAAGTGGGCTGAGCAGTGGGACAGGAATACCCCTTGAACTCAGAGCCTCTTTTGATTCATCAAAGAGGGGCTATCTGGTTGCTGGAAGGAGTGGGGAAGGAGAAGGGAGGGAGAGCGCTCTTCAGGCTGGGAAAGATCCAATCCAGAGCTCCCATTAATGTCTGACACCTCCGATAAAAGCTGCATATTCCCCAAAAGCAAGTTTTGAAAATCCTAGACTCTTTGAAGCTTGGTGTTTAACTGCCACTCCTTCCACACTTAATAGGAAACCAAGCCCCTTGGCTTGCGCACAGGGCTCCCATCTGGGGCGATTTCCCTCCTCCAAGCATTTGAGGCCCTTGTGTGCTTCTTGCAGCTGGGCATGAAAGGGATGCCTTGATCCTCACAGAGTGAAGAGTAGCCACCCCGGGGGCAGTGGCTGTAGTGCAGACAGGCTTGGAGGCTGGAGTGGGTCAGGGCTGGGTGGGAAGGAAGCACGGCTAAGACTTTGGAAGTTGGAAGGCGAATGGAGTTGAGAAATGGGACTGAGCCCAAGCAGTTATGTTTCTAGACTCTTTTTCTCCCCTTCATTTAACTGAAAAAATTAGCACATATATAAATGCTAAAATAGGAAGATACTGAAAAGCAAGTCCCCATTTATGCAGACGACCTACCTCTTAAACGGCCTCTTACACTACAATGAACAGCTTTTTGGGTATCATTCAGAAATTTTCTATGCTTAAATGCATTTACTTCTTTTTTTCTTTTGCCATCAGCAGGAACATATGATACCCACTCTTCCATATATGACTTGCTCTTTTATTTTTTAATTAAAAAAATTTATTTTTAATGTTTTATATTCATATTTATATGGCCATATATGACTTGTTCTTAATATAACTTACAGATCGTCATCTAAATCTACTTCATTTATATGCACATATATTTCTTTATATACACACATATCTCCTTCATTCTTTGGCTGGTATTGTATAGCATAGATGGACCATAATTTATTTACCCCACCCTCTAGTGATAGATACTTAAGTTCTTTTTAGTTTTTAGTTATCATGAACAAAACTGCAGTGGACAGCCTTATACATACACGTCTGTGCAAATATCACTGAGGGGTACATTTCTAGAAGAGGAATTGCCGTGTCAGAGGCGTGTCCTTTAAGCTGACAGACGTCGCTCGGGTTGCTTTCTGGCCAAGATTGCATCCAAAGTGTGGGGAGAATTGGCTGTCAACCTTCCATCTCTCCCCCACCTCATCTGGGAATAAGGTGACCCCCAGGGTGGGATAATGCCCTAGGGGATGATTGAGAAATCATCTCTGTTTGGCTTTGGGATGCAGGAAGAGAGGTGTTTTCTGTTTGGTTTTTTGTTTGTCTGTTTGGAATAGTCTGTCCTCTTCATGATGTTTGCTTGGTGGAGGGCTTCTTGCTTTCCCTGAGCAGCGCTACACTGCAGAGGGACTGCCAGACTCAGGGGGTGTCAGCTGGGCTCCCTACAGAGTAGAGGGGCCAGCTGGTCTGCCCCCAGGGAACTCCCCGGGCTTCCCAGCCTGTTCACCAAACTGCAATAATGTTGCAATCATTTGCCTGATGGATTTAACTTTTCAAAGACTTTTGTAGCCAATGTTTCATTCCATTTCAGCTGTGAGGGAGGCCAAACAAATACTCTTAGGTCAGGTGAGGAAACAGACCCAGAGAGGCTGCGTGATGGGAGTGTGGTCATGAAAAGGTACTGGGTTGTGAGCTGGGACCCCCGGGTTCAAGTTCAGCACTGAGGTGTTAGCGCGGTGACCCTCTGTGGAAGCAGTTGGGTGGGATGGTCTTCCAGCCCCTCCCCATCAAGGACGTGGTTTGATGACTATCTAAGGGCCTGAAGTTAGCTTGGGGGCAAGCTGGCCCTTCATGATTTGTGAAACCCATCCTACAGTGGCTCCAGGCTGGTACCACATCCTGATTTGGCTTCTATAGAGGAAGCAGAGGGTCTCTCTCCTTTGGGTGATGGCACATCCTCCAAGACTCCTCAGGGGTGGGTTTGGTGGGGCGTGTGGAGAGGGGGCAGGAAGCACAGCAGTGGCTGGAGCTGATGTAATTGGGCCAGGCTGCTAGGGAAGAGGCCCTGCACCAACACCTTCCAAAGGCACTGTGGGTAGAGCCCTGCTGCCCCATTAAAGCCCCTATAATTCATGCCATCTGCCCCCCATAAAACCAACCAATCTCCAGAGTCTGACCCTGCAGATAGCTTTGGGACCTAATCAAAGCCAGACCGGTCCCTGGTCTCCTCTGCTTCCACTGGTCTGTGAATAGCCTTCAGCCATCCTGGTTCCACGCCCCCTTAACCCCTTCATCCCTGGCTTCCTTTCTCTCCCCCAGGATCTCTGTTCTGCTGCCCTTTCACCCCCTTGGACTAGGGTCACACAGAGGAGCCCATTCCAAAGCCAAGTGTGATGTCTTGAAAGAATCTAGGTTGGGATCAGGAGGCCAGGGCTCCTCCCCTCGGGCCACCACTGACTTGCTGTGTGGCTTCCAGAAAGTCATTTAACCTTGTGGGGTCTCAGTTGCCCTGTCTTTGGCAACCAACATTTATATTTTAATAAAGAGCTTTCAAAATGTTTTTCACCTACATAGCCCCATTTAATGTTTCAAAAGGAGATAATTATGCCTCTTCTAATTACCATCACAGGGAGAAGTTCGTTAGAAGGTGGGTTGTGGAGGTTAGGAAGCAATACCTAGGTCACCAGTTACCCTGCCAGACTGCGGAGGGGTCTCCACAGAAGATGGCACAAGCCTCTCTGTACGCCGGTCAAGGCCTTCTGTGGGAGGGGCCAGGATTTCCTAAACACCACCCAGGGGACCACAGCATGTGGGTCCACAAGGGAAGCAATTCCTGCTCCAGGCCACTCAGCTTAACCCAATGAGGCGGAGGTGTGGGTAGTGACAGGCCTTGCACTTGCCAACAGTCAGGGCCTGTCTCCCCTGAAGGCAAAACAGGAGGAAACACGCTAAATAGTAAGGGAAGGATTGAGGACAGACCCACAAAGGGCTGTGTCAAAGGGAGCCGCGGCCTGGGGGGCTGGTTGAGCGGGGTGTGGAGACACCCTGTGGTGGGAATGAGGAACCACAGTCTGGTTCCCTCGGAAAGGTGATGCGGCTTACTTGAGTTTACACCTGTGCTGGGCAGGTGCTTTCCCCAGCTGACCCTTGAGTCCCCAAACGGCCCTCTCCTCTGTGTTCACGCTGGTGTTCAAGGACACCTCCTCTCTCCTCAGCTTTAAGACGAACTTCCCTGGGCCCAGGGCAGGAAGGAGAGTGAGGATCCAGCCTTCACCACCCTTCAGGCCAGAGCTCAATGAGTGAGCTAACGACAGCAGGAGGGATTGTAGTCGGATACCAGAAGGGACTTACTGGGTGGAAGATTGTTCCATGGTGGCACAGAAATCCTTCTGCCCCTGCCAAGTTCAGTGACAGAAGGTAAAGGAAGGGGATAGACTCTTTCCCAGGGTACTCAGATGACCACTTCAGAGGCTGGTCCCATTGCCAGTGGCCTGACATTGTTGTTCTGATGGACAAAGAGGACACAGCAGGTCACGTGGGCATTGCTTAGTCCTCGGCTCTTAAATGCCCAGGCCAAACCCCAGCCGTCCTCGGCGCCAACTTGGTGTAGCCAGTGAGACTCCTCCAGGGTCCCTGCACCATGGGCTTGCTGAGGACACTGACTCAGGCTGGGAACTGACTATTAGGGGAGAGCTGGGCATCTCATGTTGGGTGAGGGTATGGCTGCTGAGCCATGTGGGTTATGGGGGGTGGTGGGTCATAGTAACAAGAGCTAAGACTCACCATGCATCTTCCTTGTGCCAGCAGCTGTGTGTCCACAGTCCCTCCCAGCGACCCTATGTGGTAGATCTGTCATTTCCTCCATTTTACAGGTGAGGAAAGTGAGACACAGAAATTAAGGAACTGGCACAAAGCCACACAGCCGGAACACAGTGGAGCCAGGATCTTAATGCAGGCGACTGGACTCCACAGCCCACTCTCGTCACCATTACACCTGCCTAAGGGGTAGGATGGTCGGACTGGACCGAAAGTAGGGCTGCGAGGTCAGTGGGGGTAGGGTTGGAGCAGGAAAGGGGGCTCCAGATCCTGCGGGGTGTGAGGGCTTAGGGAGATGGGGGCAGGCTGTGAGGAGGGGAAACCCAGCCGTGTCATTGGACCTCCCTGTGAGAGGCAGAGCATGCTTGCTCAGAAGGGCTAGAGGTTGCACAGTGCCACCTGCCCAAGAGCAGAGCTCCCATCTGGGGGCAGGGCACACTGATGTGCTGGGAATGAGTTACAGGTGTTCTAAGACAGAGAACTCCTCCATCCGATCCTCCAAATGGTCCCAGTTTCCCGGGGCATCTGCCACCCCCTCCCCCAGCTGTAGCCTCTGGCTGAAAGCAGCCCCTCACTTTACTTCAGTGGGTCGTGCCATGCCATGTCGTCGTTTTTCTCATGTGCCGTGCTGTGACAAAGTTTGGGAAGCTCTGTCTCAGACAGGAGCTCACGCGGCCTCTGAATCCTTCCAGGAGCTCAGAACATGAGATGCTGCTTCAACAGCTGCTAGTACTGCTTGTCCGGGGCCAAGCACAGAGAGCCACCCCTACACTGGAGTGCTTGGGGACCTGTTGGTGGGGTGGCCTGGGCCTGGCTGCCAGGCTGGGCTCTCTGACCTGGAGCTGGCTGGTGGAAGCCCACGAAGCTCAGGGAATCTCCCGTGGGAAGCTCATGCATCCATCCAGTGCCTCTGCGCCTGCTTGCTTCTAGCTGCATGGCCCTGGGCAGGTGACCTCCCTGGGCCCCAGATTCCTCATCAGGAAAATGAAAATAATAAACGCCTCCTCGCCCCGCCCCCCAGAGGGTGCTTGTGAGCATTACATGAGCGCATGTACCTCTTCAGCAAGCCTTTCCAGTCTTGCTCTGGGCCGGGCAGTGGCTGGTGTCAGGGATGGGAAGTGACTTAGTACACCGCAGCGTCTCTGGGCAAAGAGAGGAGGGGACCCAAGGGCAGGGAAACAGACCCAGAGACAGAAACCCAGATACTTAATAAATGGGGCTGCGCACAGAGCCCATACAAAACGCACCACCAGTAAATAACCTGCTGGACTTCCCTTTAGAACAAGAATGATCGCCATCGTCCCGGTGACCCGCTGGAAGTTGGACTTCAGAAGCGCCCTCTGCCTCGCTGCTCAGTTTGGTCCCTCCCCTCACTCACCCCAACCCCTGGGGGGCCAGAGAGAACGTCCTGGAGCCCGGGTCCCTGCCACCCTCAGAGGCTCACTGGGCAGCAAACTCAGGTCCCCGATTCTCCGGTCGCGGGGAACCCGCGGGCAGACACAAAACCCATTGCATCGTTGGGCATGAAACAGGCCTTTGTGCCTGGCGGGAGCAGCCATCAAAGCCGGGCGAGCGAGCGAGCGGGGCCAGCCTGGAGCGCTGAGAGCCTGGGCGCCGCTGGTTCCCACCGCGGCCACCGCTCCCACGGGCGCCGCCACACCGCCGCGCCTCTCCAGACACGCGTCCTCGCCCCTCTGCCTCCTCCGTTTCCATCCTCCCACTTTTAACTTCAGTGATGAGGCCGCTCTTACTTGCGTTGCACGTTTACAGCTTTGGGGAGCACCTTTCACTCCAGTTGAGTCATTTGCTCTGCATCACAACTGAGGAGGCATGAGGGGGCCACTCAGAGCCGTCAAGTGGCTCCTTTGTTCGGTAAGCACCTGCTGTGTGCTAAGCTCTGAGGATACAAGGGCAGGGCTGGACTTTGCAGGGCGTTGGGCCATCTTAAGGACGGGGGTCTTATTCCTGAGAGCTGTGGGGTGCCACTGGAAGAATTTAGGTAGGGCCAGCATGTGAAGAAGGGAGGAGATGGCAAGTTCAAATTTATGTTTCAGAAAGACTCCCCCTGGCTGCTGCATGGATAATGCATTGAAGTGAGCCAGAGGCATTGTGGGGAGAGCAGCGGGAAGCTCCTGAGAAGGCCAGGCTGGTGATGGGGACAGGGTCACACAAGTGCAGAATTCAATGAATGACAAGTGTTGTGGGATTCAGCCCTTCATCCAGCCCCTCACACAAAATTCAGGGTAAAGCTGTTTGTAGGGTGAGAAGAGGGAGGGGTATGGAGACATTTCAAACTAGAAAGATTCAGGGGAGGCTCCCCATCAGTCGACTGTGGTAAGACTTGGGTATTGAAGTTGATTATTAGCCACAAGACTTTGGGCCAGTCACATAATTTCTCAGTGCCTCAGTTTCCTACTGTGTGAAAAGGGATAATACAGTTCTGGTTTCTAATAATGGAAGAATAGCTTTGTGGGACTTACCCATCCACCCACCCCCCAAACAGTCCCCGGCAACAGATAACAATTATAAAATCTGGGGAAGTATTAAAAAAAATTATTTGAAGACACTGGGGAATGACTAAAAGCAGGCATAAACTGAAAGGGTGTCTACCTTTGAAAAAAAGTAAACTGCAAGGAGTGAGTTTGTAGCCATTTTCTAATGACTACTCTAATACCCACATGGATCTAGTGTAGAATCTGCAGCCTCACTAATTCGGTAAGGGCAGAGCAACCAGAAAACTGAGGGGGGCCTGAAAAAGAGGGAACTGTAGCGGGGGTGAACCCCCAAATCTACATGGAAAATCTGTTCGTATTCTCTGTTGATTTTAAGTTATTAAGCTAAACTGTCAAGCATTAAGGAGATTCCAGGCAGCCTGGCAAAAAAGCAGTGGCTAGAAGCTGAAGGAACCGAGCAAAGATGTCAGATGTTACTCACCATAGCGGAGACAGAGTTTGGAGTTTCGGTCCAGCTAAGTTAACTGACAGCTTGAATCAAATTTACCCTTCAAAGAAATACAACACAATCCAGAGTCCATACCATGTCATTCATAATGTCTAGTATCTAATCAGAACTCAGTAGACATTCAAAGAAACAGGAAAACATGACCCATTTTCAATTTAAAAAAGCAGTCAGTCAACCCACAACCCCCATCCTGAGATGATCCAGATGTTGCAGTTAGTAGACAATGATTTTAAAGCAGCTATTATAATATGTTTTCTTAAATTAATTAATTTATTAATTTATTTAATTTTTGGCTGCATTGGATCTTCGCTGCCGCACGCGGGTTTTCTCTAGTTGCTGAGAGCGGGGGCTACTCTTTGTTGCGGTGCGTGGGCTTCTCATTGCGGTGGCTTCTCTTGTTGTGGAGCACAGGCTCTAGGCGCTCGGGCTTCGGTAGTTGTGGCATGCAGGCTCAGTAGTTGTGGCTCGTGTGCAGGCTTAGTTGCTCCACAGCATGTGGGATCTTCCCTGACCAGGGCTCGAACGTGTGTCCCCTGCATTGGCAGGCAGATTCTTAACCACTGCACCACCAGGGAAGCCCTTGTATAATATGTTTGAAAACTTAAAGGAAAACAATTGGGTTATGAATTAACGGATAGGGAATCTTGGCAGAAAAAAATACTATTATAAAAGAACCAAACGGAAATTCTAGAACTGAAAGTTACAAAAAATGAAATAAAATGTTTACTGGGTGGGCTTACAGCAGAGTGGAGAAGGCAGGAAATAGAGTTAGTGAACTTGTACACAGACCAATAGAAGTTATCCTATATGAAGGACAAAGAGGAAAAATATTAAAGAAAAATGAAGAGCACCTCAGAGTCCTGTAGGACAACATCAAGCAATCTAACATGAATGTATCTGGAGCCCAGGAAGGAAAGGAGAGAGACAGAATGGGTAAGAAAATTATTTAAAGAAATAATAGCTCAAATCTTCACAAATTTAGTGAAAGACATCAATTTAGAGATCTTAGAAGCCCGGTGAACCCCAAGCAAAGTAAACATATAGAAAACCACACCTAGGCACAGATGGTCAAACTGCAGAGGTACAGAGAACATACTGAAAGCTTCCAGAGAGGAACAATGGTACAATGATGGCCAACCTCACAGCAATGATGGAAGCCAGGACACAACTGAGCAGCATCTTCAAAATGCAAAAGAAAAAAAGGAAAAAAAATCCCTGTGAACTCAGAATTAAAAATAATTTTTTGATCTTTGTTTTTCAGAATTCTATATTCAGCAAAATTATCTTCAAAAATGAAGATAAATTAATTTTAGGAAAAACGAGGTGAATTCATTAGCCATCACACTTAACACTACAAAAAATGTTAAAGGAAAATTTTCAGACTGAAGGGAAATGATACCAGATGTTAACTCAGATTTATAGGAAAAGTGAAAATCATCAGACATGATAAATATGTGGGTAAATATAAAAGACTATACATATTTTATCTTTTCTTCAATTCTTTAAAAGACATGACTATTTAAAGCAAAAATTACAACACTGTAGTGAGGGGTCTATTACATATGTAGATTAATATATATAGGACATGCAGTGAAAACTATGATGGCAAGTGTAAATGGAACTGTCTTGTGGCAAGATTCTTATATTTTATGTGAAGCAGTACAATATTAACTCTGAGTAGATCGTGGTAAGTCGAGGATGTACATTATAATACCTGGAACAGCTCCTACAGATGAAAAATATATAGCTATAAAACTAATTGAGGAATCACAACAAAATATTTTATTAATTCCAAACAAATCAGGAAAGGAAGAACAAATGAACAAGGAAACAGATGAAATCAATATAAAACAAATAGGAAGTGGCAGACCTAAACCCAAATTTATCAATAATTACATCAAATGTAGTTTTATGAATTATTGATGAAATTGATGGATTAAACATTTTAATGAAAAGGTATAGATTGTCTGACTGGGTCTGACAGGACCCAGATATGTGTTGACTCTAAGAGGTATACTTTGAACCCAAAGAGACAAAGTGAAAGTAAAAGGATAGAAAAATATATACCATTTGTGATAATTAGTTTTATGTGTCAATTTGATTAGTACCCAGTTATTTAATTAAACACTAATCCAGGTGTTGCTGTGAAGGTATTTTGTAGATGTGATTAACATCCACAATGAGTTGACTTCAAGTAAGGGAGATTATCCTCTGTCATCTGGGTGGGCTTCATCCAATCAGTCAAAAGGCCTTAAGAGCAAAATTAAGGTTTCCTAAAGAAAGTAGAAAATTTGCCTATGAACTACAGCTTCAGCATCTGTCTGAAAGTTTCGAGCCTTCCAGCCTGCCCTACCCTACAGATTTCAGACTTACCAGCCCCCACAAGCACATCAACCAACTGCTTGAAATAAATCTCTCTCTATCCATCTCTCTTTTTCTTTTTACACATAAGAAAACATGGATAGATAAAGAAATATTGTTATAGATCTCCAGTAGGTTCTATTTCTATTAGATCTCTAAGGCAGCATTTAAACAACACATAGGAAAGCTGGAGTAACTATATTAATCTCAGACAAAATGCACTTCAAGTCAAAGATTATTACTGGAAATAAAAGGAATATTTAATAATGATAAAATGGTCAAAACATTAAGAAAGCATAATAATTATAAATCTGTACTAAGATATAATAATACTTAAAATAATTGTTTATAATCTGTACTAAATCTAGTAACAGAGCTTCAAAATACATGAAGCAAATACTAACAGAAGAAAAGAGAGAAATAGACAAATTCACAATCATAGTTGCAAATTTTATCACCCTTCTCTCAGAACAACTGGACAAAAATTTAGTTAGAATATAGAAGATCTGAAGGACACAATAGACTCCCTCAGTCGAATTGACATTTATAGAATACTACCCATAACAATTGCTATACACATTTTCCCCCCAAATGCCCATGGAGCATTCACTAAGATGGATTATATGCTAGATAAAATAGCATCTCAGTAAATTCCATAAGACTGAAATAAGATTGAGGATGTTTTCTGACCAAAATGGGATTAATTTAAAAATCAATAAGATATTTAGAAAAATTCCAAATATTTGAAAATTTAAAAATACAGTTTTAAATAACTTGTGGGTCAAAGAAAAAACTAAAAGGGAAATTTAAAAGTATTTTGAACTAAATAATAATGAAAATACAACATATCAAAATTTGTAGCATGGTATTTAGAAGAAACTTTACAGTTATAACTTCTTCTATTAGCTAAGAATAATGGCTTAAAATCAATCACCTAAATTTTTACCTTCAAAAACTGGAGAGGAGAAAATTAAACTGAAAATAAGTAGAAGAAAGGAAATAATAAAGGGCAGAATCAATAAAATAGAAAACAGATGACAGAGAAAAACAATGAAACCAAAAGTTTTTTTCTGGAAAAATTAATAATATTCATAAACCTCTATCAAGACTAACCAAGAAAATATCAAGTACCATTATCTAGAATAATAGAGGAATATCCCCACAGATCCTATAGGACATCAAAAGGATAATAAGGGACTATTATGAACAACTTTATGCCAATAAATTTGACCACCTAGATGCAACAGGCAAATTCTTTGAGAAAAGCCAACAGACCAAAACGGACATAAAAGAAATAGAAAATCAAAATAGTCCTATACCTATCCAGTACATTGAATTTGTTATATAAAACTGCTCTGCAAAGGAAATTCCAAGCCCAAGTAGTTTTACTGTTGAGTTCATTACATATGTAAGGAAGAAATAGTACCTGTGGTCTTTCAGAAAATGTAGACGAAGGAACACTTCTCAGTTCTTTTCATGGGTCCAACATAACCTTGAGCCCAAATTTGACAAAGACAAGAAAATTATAGACCGGTATCTTGCATAAACATATATACAAAAACCTTTAACAAATATTCACAAATTGAATCCAACAATATTTTAAAAGGATCATATATCTGACTATATGAGGTTTATCCATTTCATACTTGTAAATCTGTTATTATAATCCACCTCGTTTATAGAATAAAGGAGAAAATTCATATGATTATCTTAACAAATGCACAAAAAGCATTTGACAAAATTCCACTCAGTCATGATAAAAACTCTCAGAAAACTAGGAAAACAAGAGACTTTCCCAGTCTGATAAAGGGCACTATACAAAACCTACAGCTAAAATCACCCTTATTAGTGAAAGACTGAACACTTTCCCTGTAAGATCAGGATGTCTACTTTTATTACTTCCACTTAACGTTGTACTGAAGATCATAGTCACTGCAACAAGGCAAGAAAAATAAATAAAAAACACAAATATTTGGAAAGACGAAGTAAAATAATGTTTTCACAAATGACAAGATAGTTTATGTGGATAAACACCTTACCAGAACTAATGAATGAATTTGGCAAAGTTGCTAGATACAAGGTCAATATATACACATAAACTATATTTCTACATACAAGCAGCAAACAACTTGAAAACTTCCACTTAGTGTTATAAATAACAAGATACTTAGGAACGTCTTTAACAAAAAATATGCAAGAACTGTGCACTGAAAATTACAAAATATTCCTGAGTGAAATTTAAAAAGACCTAAATATATGGAGAGCTATATAACATTTATAATTGAAAGACTCAATCTTGATAAGATGTAATTTTTGCCAAGTTAATATGGAGATTTAATGTAGTTCCATTCAAAATCCTAGAAGGGTTTGCTAATAGCATTTTATAGGCTATTCTAAAATATATATGGAAGTTCAAAGGACCAAAATAATCCTAAAAAAGAAAAACAAAGATGAAGAGTTTATGGTAGATTAAGATTTATTATAAAGCTGCAGCAGGGACTTTCCTGGTGGTCCAGTGGTTAAGAATCTGCCTTCCCATGCAGGGAACGTGGGTTGCACCCCTGGTCGGGAACTGAGATCCCACATGCCGTGGGGCAACTAAGCCTGTGTGCCGCAACTACTGAGCATGTGAGCCACAACTAGAGAGAAGCCTGCGTACTGCAACAAAGAGCCAGCATGTCACAACGAAAGATCCCACACGCTGCAGCGAAGATCCCATGTGCTGCAAATAAGACCTGAAGCAGCCAAAAATAAATAAATAAATAAATATTTTTTAAAAAGCTGCGGCAATCAAGACAGTGTTGTATTGACATAAGGACAGACAAATTGATCAACAAAACACAATAGAGATTCTAGAAATAGACTTGCACTCACACAGTTAGTTAATTTTGAACACAGGTGTCAAAGCAATTCTATGGAGAAAAGAAAATATTTCAACAAATGGTCCTGAAACAACTGTACATGTTTATCCAGAAAGAATAAGCCTTGACATCTGAACTTTATATCATATATCAAAAAATTAGAGTTGGATCATAGACCTAAATGTAGCAGCTAACACTACAAAGTGTTTTGTTAAAGCAAGCATAGGAGAGAATATTTTTGAGACCCAAAAGTAGGCAGAGAGGTCTTGAATAAGACCCAAAAGTCAATAACCAAAAAAGAAAAAAATGATAAAGTAGGCTTCATTAAAATTTAAAAAAAAAAGACAACTTTTGCTCATCAATGAACACTTCTGCTTTCATCATGACGGAGTAATGGGGACCAGATCTACCCTGTCACCTTAAATAAATAGAAAATTGGAAAAAATATACGGAACAACGCTTTTCAGTTATTAGATAATAGCACGGGGCTCTGATCCTTGAGAGAATGGAAAAAATGAAGTGAGCCCTTCAAATACCTTACTTTATTGCCTGGAGGCATTTTCTAGGTCACAGAACAGGGAGAGAGAAGCCAAGCAGTGCCTGGTGATCTCACTGAATTGAGGAGAAAGTGACTGGAGGTCAGGGAAGCCAAGGAGCCAAACTTGCAGGGCAGGGTACCAAAGAGGAGGGAGCTACAGAGGAGAGAGAGCTCTGGAGATCTTCAGAGGTGTCCCTTGAGTCTTTGACTGGTTATTGATTTACAATGTATGAGAGGAAATGACCCAAAGCTAGGGAAAGGATTCCCAGAACGGAGTGGGCAAAACAATTTCTAGAGCCCACATAGAACTTGGAACTTGTGTTCTTACCAGCCAGAGTTGAGAAAACTTATAATGCATGGGACATTGGGTTAAATGCTCAGAAAGGTATTGCCTTAGGAGTGGAGCTAAATCAATTCTGGTCTAAAGGTTGCTGTGGACCCACTTTAAAGAAACTTAGACACAAGTCTTGAAAGGCTTCAACTGATTACAAATCACTTACCTGTGCATCAGAATAAAGTCCAGCACTTAAAGGAATGCAACAAAATTCAGCACCCAGCAGATAAAATTTACAATGCCCAGCATTTAATAAAAATTTCCAAGCATGAAATGAATTAAGAAAAACATGGCTCATAATCAGGAGATAAAGTGGCCAATAGAAAAACAGAGAAAATAAAATGAACAAACAAGAGTGTTAAAAGCATATTATAAATATGCTTCATAGATTCAAGAAGGTAGAGGAAAACTAATGTAATGTGAGAAAAATGGATTATATAAAAGACCCAGATGGAACTTCTACAGGTGAAAATATAATATCTGAAATAAAAAATACTTTGGAAGGAACTAAATGCAGGTTAGACACTGTGGAAAAAAGGAGTAATGAACTTGAAGATCCAGCAATACAAATCATACAGAATGAAACACAGAGAGAAAACTATTGGGGGAAAAAATGAACAGAGCTTCAATGATCTGCAGAATAATGTCAGGCAATCTAATATTCATGTAATTGGAATCTCATAAGGAGAGAGTGGGGCAGGGCAGAAAAAGTTTAAACCCAATGCAAGAAATAAGAAAAATGAGAGCAGAAATTCCTGAAATAAAAAGAAAAAAATCCAAGAAACCTAAAGCTTATTCTTGGGAAAATGTTTTGATTTCCTCCTATTCACCCAGTTGGTGAGACGGGGATTCTTGCCCATGAGTTAGGAAAATGGTGGAACATGTAACACCTGACACCAGACAGATGCAACTGGCAGGAGTTTATTAGTCACATATACTCACAGTCAGGGGGAGGAGGACACTGCATGCCATTCAGGGCTGCATAGGGGTTGCGCTTGGGAACAGAGTGAACACCAGGGGCTGTTGGGAGGCAAGCTTTGTAGTACCAAGAGGTTGAGGTGCCCCATCATTCCTAGGATGTGATTGGTGTGTTTGAATAATTCCACCAGCTGTCAGGAAACTGAAAATTACTATTCAGGGACAACTAGGAAGTGCACCTGGTCTTCTTGATAGGGTGGGTTGTTTGGCTAGAGGACCTCATTCACGGGAACAGAGTGGGAAGGGGAAGTTGAGGTTGGGCCAGATGAGGCCCTCCTGATTTCACTAGGTGTCAAGGCAGCACATAATATTGGACCTGAATTTTAGGCCTTACACCATAGAAAGATCAACATAATTGATAAAACTCTAGCCTGACTGATCAGGAGAAAAGAGAGAAGACCCAAATGACCAATATCAGGAGTGAAAATCTCTATAGATTCTACAGACATTTAAAAACCTAAGGGAATATCATGAACAACTATATACCAATAAATTCAGCAACTTAGATGAAGTGGACACATTCCTTGAAACACAAGCTACACAAGTCACACAATAAGAAATAAATAATTTGACTATCCCTATATCTATTAAATAAATTAATAGTTAAAAAAAAAAACCTTTCTATAAAGAAAACCCCAGGAATGGCTTCCCTAGTGAATTCTACCCATTGGTGTGCTGGTAAATGTTTCACCTGTGATTTTCCAAAGGGAAAAAAATTCCCTGGTTTGTAGCATTTGCCAGTTTCCATGGTGTAAATATTCCCACCATGACCAATTTCAGGTTACCAATGTGATGTCACTGATCATGGAGCTGGGGAGAGATGTGCAGTAGAACACCACACGGATAAAATAGTCATAAATGTTCTCAAGAGCACTGCTACTAATAAAATGTAGCAAAAATAATTAAGAAGTGATGCACGGTCATTCAGGATTTATTACCTTTGTTTTTAATATAATTTATTTAATTTTAAATAATGGCTGTGTTTAACAACGATTCACAAAATTCCTAAAAATTTAACAGTAGGCTATCGTGAGCCAGTACAAGCCAGTTCTGGTATACCGATGATTCTACTAAACATTTAAGGTAAAAATAATACCAATTCTATAAATACTTTTATAGAAAATAAAAGAGGAACGAACATTTCCAAACTTACTTTAGGAGGCCAGCGTTACCTGGATACCAAAACCATACAAAGACATTATAAGGAGAAAAAAAAACCTTAAACTACAAACCACCGTCACTCAAGAACATAGATACAGAAATACTTAACAAAATTTTGGCAAAGAAATTTCAGCAATATGTAAAAAGGATAACAAATCATGACCAAATGGCCTTTTCCCCAGGAATTCAAGGTTGTTTTAATATTCAAAAGTCAATCTATGCTTTATCATATGTGATAGACAGAATATCCATTTCTTAATCCCAGAACCTGTGAATATGCTGCTTTCTGTAGCTTAAGAGATTTTGCAGATGTGATTAATTTAAGGATTTTGAGATGGAGTGGGATTCTCTCCTAGGGCCTCCAGAAGGAAGATAGCTCTGCTGACATCTTGACTTTAGCCCAGTAGGATCCATTTTGAACTTCAAACCTCCACACTGGTAAAATAATAAATCTGTATTGTTGTTAAGCCACTGTTTATAAGCAGCAGTAGGAAACTAAGTAGAAAATTAACGCATCATTTAAACAGTCTTAAAAGAAACAACATACAATCGTGTCAATTGATGCAAAGGAAGTTTTTGACAAAATTCTACATAGACCCATGATAAAATTTTAGCAAACTAGGAATAGAAGGGAACTTACACAACCTGAAAAGAAAGGATGTCTATAAAAAAAACCTAAATAAAGATGTTTAAAATTTTTTTTTAAAAACAAAAAAGAAAACAAACAAAAATCACCTACAGCTAACATCATAGTTAGTGGTGAAAGACTGAATGTTTTCCCTCTCAGATCTGAAACAAGGCAAGGAAATCTGTAAAAATGATTCCCCCCTCCAGTTTTATTGAGATATACTTAGCACATAAGATTGTGCTAGTTTAAGATGTATGACATAATGATTCGATGTATATATTGCAAAATGATCACCACAATAAATTGAGTTAATTTATCCGTCAACTCACAGAGTTACATTTTTTGCTTGTGATGAGAATTTTAAGATCTACTCTCTTAGTAACTTTCAAATATACAATACATTATTGTTAACTGTAATTACTATGCTGTGTATTACATCCCCAGAACTTATTAATACTATAATTGGACATCTTGGCCACCTTCACCCATTTTTCCCATGCCCACCCCCCTTTTATAAATATTTCTATTCAACAGTGTACTGACGATCCTAGGCAATGCAATAATTCAAGAAAAGGAAATAAAAGGCTTGTTGTTTTGAAGGGAAGATTCAATATTGTCTTTGTTTACAGTCAACATGATTGTCTATCTAGAGAACCTTAAGGAATCTACAGAAAAGCTAGGGTACTAGAACTAATAAGTAAGTTTGGCAAGATTTCAAGATACAAGTTCAATATGCAAAATGAATTGTATTTCTATAGACTAGAAACTAACAACTGGATATTTACATTAAAAATAACATTTATAATAGCATAAAAACATGAAAC
This sequence comes from Phocoena sinus, assembly GCF_008692025.1. NCBI lineage: Eukaryota > Metazoa > Chordata > Mammalia > Artiodactyla > Phocoenidae > Phocoena > Phocoena sinus. The sequence continues at coordinate 12,632,301 of NC_045770.1, forward strand.
ATTTAGGCCATGTTCATGAACCAGAACCATTGATATTGTTAAGATCTCAATTCTGCCCCAAATTAATCTATAGATCTAATGTATTCCCAGTCAAAATCCCAGCAGGTTTTTTGAGAATTTCACAAGCTGATTCTAAAATTCATGTGGAAATGGAAAGGACAATAATAGCTAAAAAAATTTTATGAAAAACAAAGAACAAGGTTGGAAGAATTATTACCTGATTTCAAGACTTACAATAAAGTTACAGTCATTAAGACAGTGTAGAATAGAGATTTGGATCAGTGGAACAGAATAGAGCGTCGAGAAATACTTACACATATACAGTTAATTGACTTTTCACAAAGGTGCCAAGCTAATTCAATGAGGGAAATGGCAGTCTTTTCAACAAATGGTGCTGGAATAATTGGATGTCTATATACAAGAAAAAACAATGACCCTTGTCTCACACCATAAACAACAACTTGAAATGGTGGGGCAAAAGACCTAAAATCTTTGTGATCTTGAGTTAGCCAAGATTTCTTAGATAGGACACAGAAAGCACAACCTCTCTCTAATGAGAAAAAAAAAATCAGTATATTAGACTTCATCAAAATGAAAACCTTTTGCTTTTTAAAAAAGACATTGTTAAGAAGTGAAAAGGCAAGCCACAATGGGGGGAGAAAATATTGCAAATCATATATCTAATAAAGGACTTAGATCCAGAAAATACATGGAAAACTCTTCCCACTCAGTAGAAAGACAAATAACCTGGTTAAAAAGTGAGCAAATGATTTGGAGAGACATTTCACCAATAAAGATAAACAGAGCAAATGAACATGTGAAAAGAAGCTCAACATCATTTGCCACTAGATAAACACAAATTAAAATTACACTGAGATACCACTTAACAACCAGTGGAATGGCTAGGACTTCAGGAGACTGATTTTACCACGTGTTGGCAGGGTGAGGAGAAGCTGAAAGTCGTGTGAGTTGGTGGGAATGAGAAATGGCATGGCAGTTTTGAAAAACATTTTGATAGTTACTTATAAAGTTAAACATCCTCTTATTACATGACTCAACAAACTCACTCCTAAGCATTTTCCCAGGGGAAATAAAAAGAAACACATAAAGACATTTATGTAAATACTCATAGCAACTTTATCTATGACAGCTGCAAACAGAAACACCCAAAAGTCCATCAAGTGGTAAACGGATAAATTGTAGAATGTCCATACAATGGAATACTATTCATCGATAAAAAGGAATTATTTATATAGGCAACAATGTTAATGAATCTCAAAAACGTTATGCTAAGTGAAAGAAGCCAGACAGGAAAGATTACAAACTGAGAGACTCAATTTGTAGAAATTCTGGAACAGGCGAAACCATGGTGCCAGGAAGCATGTCAGTGATTTCCAGAGCCTAGGGGGATTTGCTATAGAGGAGCACAAGGGATCTTTTCAGAATGATGGAGCTACTCTAGATTATCCTTCTCATGCTGGTTATATGACTGTACACATTTGTCAAAATTCTTTGAATCGTATACTGAAAACGGGTGAATCTTATCTAAATTATGCCTTGATAAATCTGATAAGAGGACACCATTAAGAAAATTAATAGGCAGGCCACCGATTTGGAGAAAATATTCAGAAAACATATAACCGACAGAGGACTGAGTGAGTACAAGAATAAACAAAGAACTCCTATGATTCTATAATGAAAAGACAAGCAAGTCCATTGAAAATGGGCAAAAGGCTTGAACAGATACTTCACAAAAGACGTAGGAATGCCAATAGCACATGAAACATTGCTTGACATCATTAGAATAATGCAAATTACAAGCGGTACATACCAGCCAGTATGGCTAAATTTTAAAAGCCTGACAACCACCAAATGTTGACGAGACCATAGAGCAACCGGAACACACACACGTTGCTGGTGGGAATGCAAACCAGTACAACCGCTCTGGAAAAGAGTTTGACGGTTTCTCGTAAGCTTAAACATACACCTGTACACCTACTCTTTGACTCGGTAATTCCCCTCGTAGGTATTTATCCAAGAGAAGTGAGAATATATGCCCACAGAAACAAATGTTCATGGAGGTTTTATTCACAATAGTAACATACTGGAAACAGCCCAAATGCTCATCAACAGGAGAATCGCTAGACAAATTCTGACACATTCCTACAGTGGAGTACTGGCCAGCAATGGAAAAGAAACCAACTACTGATGTATGCATCAAGATACAAGAGTCTCAGAAATAACATGCCGTGAGAAAGGAGCAACGCGCTCAGGAGTACATAAGGTATGATTCTACTTATGTGAAGTTCTAGATTAGGCAAAACTATTATTAGCTACCAATTAGATCAGTTTGGGGTGGAGGTAGGTGGTGGGATTGACTGGGAATGAACATGGAGAACTTGCCCGTGAGATGGTGATGTCATATTATGACAGGGATGCGGGTTACTTGGATATAAACATTTATCAACATTATACAGCTATATTTGTACATTTTTTTTTAATAAATTTATTTATTTATTTTTGTCTGTGTTGGGTTTTTGTTTCTGTGCGTGGACTTTCTCTAGTTGCTGCGAGCGGGGGCTACTCTTCCTTGCGGTGTGCAGGCCTCTCACTGTCGTGGCCTCTCGTGCTGTGGAGCACAGGCTCTACACGTGCAGGCTCCGTAGTTGTGCCTCATGGGCTTAGTTGCTCCGTGGCATGTGGGATCTTCCCAGACCAGGGCTCGAACCCGTGTCCCCTGCATTGGCAGGCAGATTCCTAACCACTGAGCCACCAGGGAAGCCCATATTTGTACATTTTAACGTATGTAAATTTTCCTAAAAGTAGTCACGTCAAAAAATAATAAAAATTGAGTGGGTGAAAATATAGTGAAAGGAAGAATGGCACGGTGAGATAATTGTTACAGCGAGGCGATGTGTGCACAGGGATTTAAATTATACCATTATGTCTACTCTGTGTACTTTTGAAGTTTTCCATAATAAAAAGTAAAATAAAATAAAAGGAAAGAACAGGATAATGATACCTTCTGGAGCTGTTGTGCGTTCATTGAAGCAGTGCCGGGGAAAGGGTTTTGGAGTCTGGGAAGTATGTTTTGACACAAGCTTTCTCCACCAGATCTGCCTTCCCCTCCCTCTCATTTACTCACTCTAGTTCTTGCTGTCTGCTGCACTCTTGTTCTGTTTTGTCCTTCTTGCCCCTCTGCTTTCTTTTTCTTTTCTTTCTTTTTTTTTTTTTACATCTTTATTGGAGTATAATTGCTTTACAATGGTGTGTTAGTTTCTGCTTTATAACAAAGTGAATCAGTTATACATATACATATGTACCCATATCTCCTCCCTCTTGCCTCTCCCTCCCTCCCACCCTCCCTATCTCACCTCTCTAGGTGGTCACAAAGCACCAAGCTGATCTCCCTGTGCTATGCGGCTGCTTCCCACTAGCTATCTATTTTACGTTTGGTAGTGTATAGATGTCCATGCCACTCTCTCACTTTGTCACAGCTTACCCTTCCCCCTCCCCATATCCTCAAGTCCATTCTCTAGTAGGTCTGTGTCTTTATTCCCGTCTTACCCCCTAGGTTCTTCATGACATTTTTCCCCCTTAGACTCCATATATATGTGTTAGCATACGGTATTTGTCTTTCTCTTTCTGACTTACTTCACTCTGTATGACAGACTCTAGGTCCATCCACCTCACTGCTTTCTTTTTCATTTCCCACCTGCCTAGCTCCCTCCCTTCCCCTGCCTGCCCATCGCCCTCTGTCGACTGATGCCTCCAGATCTGCTGCGTTGGGGCTCTGGTGGCTGCAGACTGGGTGAGGGCGGTGTCTTGAAGATGTGGCCGCACAGCAGCAGCCGGCTTGGGGAGGTCAGGGAAGATGCTACTTCTTGCTTTCTCCTCTTGCAGCCCGCAAGCTCGGCCACCCTGTGTCTCCCAGGCTGCTCTGCTTGCCTTGCAGCCTGAGAGCCAGCACTCTAACCAGACGGACAGGCTGCCATTGCCCTGACAACGTCTCCTCTACTTGGCTTCCCTGAAAAGTGTCAGATTTGAGGGAATTTTTTTTTTTTTTTTTTTGCGGTACACGGGCCTCTCACTGTTGTGGCCTCTCCCGTTGCGGAGCGCAGGCTCCGAACGCGCAGGCTCAGCGGCCATGGCTCACGGGCCCAGCCTCTCCGCGGCACGTGGGATCTTCCCGGACCGGGGCACGAACCCGTGTCCCCTGCATCGGCAGGCGGACTCTCAACCACTGCGCCACCAGGGAAGCCCTTGGAGGGAAATTTGAGCCAGTTTCCCAAGCCCTAAACCCCAGCTCATCTCCTTTCTGGAGCCGCCCTGCCCTACTCCGACCTCCTCGGTGTAACTGCCTTCCGGCTGCCGTCAACATCTCAGCCCTTGTACCTTGATCTGTTCTTGCCAAGCCCCAGCTGAGTGCCTGGCGATGCTCCGGAAACTGCGGGCTTCGGGGCAGGATCCACAAGATGCCTACAGTCTGCTCTTTCTTTTGTTCTGTTTTAATCATCCGTTAACTCTACAGATATTTATCAGGCCCCCACTGTGTGCTGGGCACCGAGTGAGACGCTGATGGCTGTAGAGCTGGCCTGGTGGTGGGAGGAACGGAAGGTTACAAGGCAGGGAGCGTGACCGGGTCAGCCACCAGGGAACTCGGAGGAGGGGGGTTGGGGGTTGGGGGGAGCGGGAAGGGAGGGTCGCTCGGCCTGGATTGGGGTGACGGGTGTCAAGAAGCAGTTCTTGGAGGAAACGCCAACTAAGCGAAGACCCAGAGTGGGTGGAACGGCAAAGAAGCAGCGTGTGAAACAGCCCCAGGGTGAGTGCTCCGTGCAGGGCCTTCCGGGAGCTGCAGAAAGTTCAGTCTGGTTAGACTTTGGGTGTGAGGGGGGGTCCAGCCCGCACGTGAGGACTGGAGGCCCCCCTGCTCCCCGGTCAGAGCTGCCAACCAGCCTCCTCGGGTGCCCCTCCCCGGGCGGTGGTGCTTCCGCCTGGGCCAGGACTCCAAGGTGGCTGGCGCCGGCCTCCCCTGAGCAGCACAGGACGTGAGTGGGGCGGTGTCAAGCAGGGGCCTGGGTGCTCCGCAGCTGCCCCCGCTCTTCCTCAGCGGTCCTCGCCCCCTGAAACCCTCAGTGACTCAGGCCGAGCTGGCCTCGCCTCCTTCCATGTGACGCACGCCTTGTGCCTCTGTGGGGTCAGGCAGCCTCCTCTGTCCTCTTTGCCTTTCAGGAAATGCTCTGGCTTCCCTTCCAGTTCCGGTTCCAATTCTCGTTCAGGTTCCGACTCTGGTTCTGGGCTCAGCTGTACCCACAGGTGAGGCCATACACAGAAGCCAGGCCTTGCCAGGGCCAGGAGAGCCGATTCTGACCTCAGAGCCTCCTCCTGGGGAGGGGCCTCCTCCATCCCTGAGCCAGGATGGGGGCAAGGGCGGCCATGGGGTGATGAGACAGACTGTGGATGAACTTCCCAGAAGTGGAGGCTGGAAAAACATGGAAGATATGGAAGGAATTTTTAGTGACATCACAAAGGTAGCCGTTAGACTCTAAAATCAGTTAGCATGCTTGGCTCAGAAGAAAAAAATTTAGCAGTATAGTTTAAGGGATTAGAAGGAGAGCTCTGGAGTCAGATTACGAAGAATTCAAAACTCAGTTCTGCTACTTATTAACCTTGTGACCTTGGGCAAGTTACTTAACCTCTCTGTGTCTCAATTTCCTCCACCGTAACATGGGAAGAATGACAGTACCCACCTGGTAAGATTATGGGGGGGGTTGAATCAGATAATTCATATTAAGGATTTGGCCTAGTGCCTGTTACATGGTGAAGGCTTCATAGATAATAATAATTAAAAAAAATAATGCTATTTACTGGTATTATTCTCTGCAAGCCCTCTGATAGATGGGTGAGTGACCCTGGCCTGGCACCCACTGGGGGCTTCACAAGGGTTTACTCCCCCCTTCCCCCACCATGGGATGAGAGAGTGGCAGAATGGGGGTTCTGCTAGGATGTATGCCATCACTGGTTAACAGATGAGTGACGGAGGGCAAGTTGCTCAACTTCCTGGTCTTAATTGGTCTTAATTTCCTGATCAGTGAGATGGGGATAATGCTATCTCACTTGTAAGTAGTAAAGTTTGTATGGTATGGATGGATGGCACAGAGCTGAGTGTCAGCTCTGCTGTGTGAACTTGGGCAAATTGCTTCACCTCTCTGGACCTCTGTTTCTTGGTACTACGCACCAGGGAGAGTTGTGAAAGTGGGGATAATCTATGTAATGTGCCTGGCAGAGAGTATGACTTCGGTAAAAACTAGTCACTAGTATTGTTATCCTGATGATGAAGGTGGGGAAGAAGTTCAGGGTTCTGGGAGGGAACTGGTTGCTTCTGGGAGGGAACTGGTTGGATCTAGGTGTTCCTTGGGAGAGAGAGCTACTTGTCGCAGCCTTAGAATGAGATGTGCGTCTTGTTTTCCTTCATGTCTTCCTGAGATGTAAGCACTGCCTGAACCTGGGCAGGTTCACGTTCAAGCTGTGTGGAAGGGATGGGGAAGGAAGGTGACCTTGGAGGTCTTAGGAGCAAACCCAAAGCAGAGGCTTCTCTGTAGCCGACCCCCCCACCTCACTTTGTGGGGCTCGTGCTGACCGACCCCCTCATCCCCTCCAGGCCTCCCTGGCTGACAGTCCATGCAGGGCAGCCGAGCGATGCTGGACCAGCCCTGCCACACCTGTTCCGTCTCTGCTCTCCTGTTTGTTTTTTTCCTTTCCTCCTATCTTACAATTCTGGGGAAATTAGTTTCTAGAATTCAAACAGCTGGGAGGAAAGCCGGAGATTATCCAACACATTTCCTACCACAAGGCAGGTCTGCAGCAATCCCATCCCCCCATCCCCCTCCCCCAACCCCGCGCCCCCCAAGTCCTCTAAAGGAGACGGTATCTTGGGCGAGGCAGACAGCCTGTGGTCTG